>NC_079134.1:43729800-44338267 GCF_945859705.1 Episyrphus balteatus
TTAGGATTTTAACATAGAAAATTGAAAATTTTATTAGACCTTAGTCAAAGAGTTTCTGATTTTTGACGAATTCACGAAGAAACAAGACTGTCACCTTAAAGCTCTCAACCGCCTATAACACTGGTCTGCGAGGAAATCCACCTTTTAATAAAACTATACTTTTCTAAAGGATTTTTGTGTGCTGATTCTGAATCCAAAAGTAAAAATTGGTCTAGCACGTCACGTTTTTTTTAGATATTCCCGTTAAAAAATCTCAAAAACCCATTTTTTAGCTGCTTTCGAAGCAATTTTTTTTTATACAATTTGTTGGTGTAATGTAAATTTTTTCAACTAAACTTGTCACTATTTATTTCTTTCTTCCAAGAACTGTTCTTCCAAGTATACTGTTGTAATAGATTTTAGTATACTGACTTTGAATCCGAATTCAAAAAATTTGGATCAGCTTTATGAGATACAGTAGTTTTTTTTTTGTGATTTTCTAAACAAAAACTTGATTTTGTGATTGTCTAACGCGTATATCTCAAAATTCTGACGTGCTAGATTTTTGTGTAATTCGGGTTCGATTCAAAAACCGTAAGAAAAGTATACTTTTGTTCCTAGGAGAAACAAATTTGAAGCTTTAGAAGGCAGTGTATCAAATGGTTTATCACAGATAATTTATTTTTGATGGAATAATAGTATATAGAATTACAAAACACGTATAAATTAGTTTAAATGTATTTTATTATAGTTTTCTTTACATATTTTTATTTTTTTTACATAACGGGCTTTGAGTTTTTACATTTTCCTTAATTAGGGTGTTTTTGTTCATGTGGGATTTATTAAAAACTGCAGGATTTCAATATGTTTGCTATTTTTGTCAATGAGTATATTAAAATGTGTCTAAACTTTAATTAATAAATACAAATTTCGTGTCATATGAGAGATCATGTTATGTGAAATAAGTTCTCCAAATTTGAGCTCAATACGAATATTAGTTTTATATTTGTATTAGTTCAACCGAATTTAAAAGGGTTATTTTCTACAAAGTACTCATATTTTTCTAAAATCATTTTTTAAAAAATGGTACGTGCTAGAATTTTTCTAAAACCAGATTTAGATTAAGGTAAGGTAAGGTATTAAGTCTAATCTTTCATAATTTC
Organism: Episyrphus balteatus; assembly: GCF_945859705.1. Taxonomy (NCBI): domain Eukaryota; kingdom Metazoa; phylum Arthropoda; class Insecta; order Diptera; family Syrphidae; genus Episyrphus; species Episyrphus balteatus. Next base: position 43,730,943 of record NC_079134.1, read on the forward strand.
AAAAAATTATTTGAAGGAGGAAAAAAAAAGATTTTTTGCAGACCAGTGTAATAAGTTTACAAAAATTGAAGAAACCTTTCAAATTTCTTTAGACTCCAACTTAATACTTTTACTTTTGATACGACACGACTTGATACTTTTGGAGTGACTTACAATTTTTCACGGGAGAAATAAATTGCACGTCTTAGTCTATGAAAGTAGGTTCTTTTGTACGAGTATTAATTTAAAATTTCAAATGTAATTTGGCTCCAAAGAAATTTGTTTCTCTTCAAGCAAAAGAAAATGTACCTTAAAAAAAAATCAATCTTGTGGAAAGTTTTTTATTTTTTTCTTATTATCATATTTCTGTACAAAAACATGCACTATTACAAGCTTAAACAGAATGAAATATAGGACATGAGTTTGATCTAAGTAATTCTTGATTTAATATAGGTACAGAAACTCTTAGAAGATTTTACTTGCAATAGAGCCTCGATATCAGCTAACATATTTGAATCTTAACCAAAAAGCATTAATTTGGTTTTGTTACTAACGACCAGATTATGGTTTGCAAAGCACAACCATTGTAAAGACGCATTTTAATTTATATCAACATTCTAACCTTTTGCTAAGTCATCAGTGAAAGCATTAACATTTCTTAAAAATATAGAGTAAACCAAAAAAAAAACAAAAAAATTATGTCTGCAATTCACACGTGGTGGAAGCGAAACCTTAAAAAATAATTTGTATTGCAAAAAAAATCTGCTTTTTTTTATTCCATCACCTTTAAAACCATGTTTTTTATATGACAACCTATAACAAATTTTATATCACCTGAAAGCTTTTTGTTTCAGCGCAATAAATTTATATCGACCATGGCTATACAACATCTACAAAAAAGCTAGAATTTTTTTAACCCAATCACTTTTTATCAAAAAAGAAAAAAAATTAATTTTTTTTTGCTCTTCTTACACCATTAAATCCGTTTTTTTTTAATGATAACCTATAAAAAAATTTTTATATCATCTGAGAGCTTATTATTTCACCTTTTATATGACGCTTCAATCATATTTTTGCCATGCCTACAAAAAAAAGAATTTGTTTACAAGTTTTTTGTGTAACTTATAGAGCACGTACCGTTATGTGTGACATATCAAATGAAAGGTAATATTATCAGCATGCGTACTAAATTTTGTTTTTCAAATTTGTATGTGCTCTGGATCAAAATATATAACGTGTTTAGAAAAAGAACATCTTTTTACCGTTATCTCAGGATTTTGAATATGAAATTAATTAAAATTTTGCACAAGTAAACTTTATTCTATTACCTATCTACAGTATAAATTTCATTCATCTATCTATTAAAACAAAAAAGTTATGATCAATTGATTTTTCGTGTCGCTTTTTCGTTTCATCCTGTTTCACTACGATACTAAAGAAGTTTTCACTTCAAAAAAAGAATGGGACCAAGGGCTGATCGTTGAGGTACTCGTACGTTAGTATCCATTGACTTCGATTACTTAAGAAAGATTCTAGCCGAATTTTGTAGCTTTTTCAAAAAATAAAATTGTGGTTAACTGAGGGAAAAAACGCAACGTAAAATGTAATATTTTCAACGTTGATTTAATGTTGAAAAAACTAACATGAAACATCTTTAAAATAAAATTGAAACAACGTAAGAATGTTTTTTATTTTTTTCGGACTTCAGTTTTTGTTGCATTTTATCACTCTTATTTTCTACAGTGAGATAGCACGTTGGTAAAGCATTTGCCTAGAGATCCAAGAGTTGTAGGTTCGATCCCCAGCGCACAGTGGGACGACCCATAGCAATAAATAAAAAAATCGAATATTATTGCGGTACTTTTGAGTGATTGGTATGTCATCCCAAATATATTTAGGTTCTAACTGCATCAAAATTATTTGCGTTGTCCAATTAGTGCAAAAGTTATAGAGTGCTAAACATTGTCTAGTTTAATTTTTTTTTGGTGGTGAAAAATCAGGTTGTAATTTGTCTTACTCCCAAAATTTTTTGTGCGGTAAAAAATTAATTTAATTATGGATAATAACACTTATCAAGGTATATTAATTAATATTTTACTATAAAAAATGTTTTGTTTTGTTGAGTTTTGTTTTTATTAGTGATTTTCCAAGTGTTGGTAGAAAAAAAAAATTTTTTGACTTTGAGTAAGATTTTCTTTTTTACACCTAAAAGGCTCTCTGGGGTTTTTATGGTTTTATACTCAGGAAAGTGTCCTCTAAAGGAATCAAGAAAAAAAACTTGCCCCAATTTGCCCCAAGTACTTATAATCGCGTTTTTTAGGTTCGACCCCCTATATCAAAAATGGCCAAAATTTAAAAACTTGACTGGATAGTGCGAAAACAGACGATTTGATGGGTTCTGTTTGAAAATTCAACAACTTCTTGGCTTAGAGGAGTCAACAGGAGATGTAGAAGCTCAAATACAGGAAGTAACTAAATTTTATTGCCTCAAAGTAAAGTAGAAGATGGAGCAGTCTTCTAGAAGACTGAATCGGTTCATAAGCGCTAACGAATAATGGCTGAATTCTAGTCTGAATATAACATCAATTTAAAACAAAAAAATGCTGTTTAAACCAATATTATTTATAACATTTTACCATTTTAATCAAAAATGATGGGATCAAATTCTATAAAAATGCAAAAATTTTTAGCAGTTGTCAAATTTCCGGTCAAAAAGTTCACATATATCAAATTATGATCGAGATATATACCAATATTCATCAAAAAATTATAGAGATCTTAGTTTTCCCCTAGAATTTAACCCGGACGACTTAAGTCATACCTCCGAAATCGACAATGAATAAAATGTTTTGTTTCTTCATTTTGTTATTTTCTTATTTGTTTGAATATTCACATTATAGTGTTTTATTATCTATACTATTATTAGTTCTATTTTACATAAATTAAAATTATTTAAAAGAAAAGAAAAAATAATAATAAAAAGAAAATCCTAAAAAAAAGTTCGCTGCTCAACTCTTTTAATTAAATAAAAATGAATTTCCTGGCTAAAACGTTTCCATTTATCTGGTTTTCATGTTTAATTCATAGATTTAGGTGTAAATAGACGTCTTACTGCAACTTTGCGTAGTTTCAGTCACTAAAACATAAGATATTAGAAATGCCGATTTTTCCATACATTCGTCCCACTGTGCAGCGGCTGCCAATTTTTTCTTTTTTTTTAATAAATTGATGCTTTTTTTCAAAGTTGAAACAACTTTGATTTAAAAATGTTTTATAACGGCAAACTACTTTAAACTAACCATGTTCTACTTTGATTTTAAAATTTTCGTCTTCAACGCAAAATCATTCCGAAAAATAGTTGAATCAACGTGGTTTTCGTTGATTTTAATATGTTTTTTCCCTCAGTGTATCAACTTTTATAAATCCACGAAAAGTGCAATACATTTCTGACTGCATTCCATATCCTGTTGAACCGAACTACAGAAACCCGTTGCATGGCAATACAAAAGTTTTTGATTTGAAAAATATTGCATAATTCTTTTAGTAATTTTTTCAAAAGCTTCTCTGTCAATTGGCCACAGTGTTTCTGAGGGCACAGACCAAATAAAATTTTGATTGAATTACATTGTGTTACAAAATAAAAATCATGTCAATTACTTTGGAAATGACCTAGCAGAGGTTGTAGGTATTACTGAGTAAATCATATTTCGGCACTTGAAATATTTCATAGACCCTCAAAATAGCAGGTTATCTTCAATAAACCGTTTTTCAATAATTTACAGATTTCAACGATATTTACTCAACCATTTTTCGGTCAATTTCAGATTTTTTTGCAATTCTAAACAGAGGAGTACTTGTTCTTTTTGAAAATATTTTTGTATTATGCTCAAGCACCTAATTGGGTGTAGATTTTATGGGCTGAATCTAAAAGTACAACATTTTTTCACAGTTTTTTAGAGTTCGGAGACCGTTTTAAGCTACATTTTGTGTTTTTTTTATAAACTGTTTAATTGTTCTATTTATAAATCAAGAAAGCTTTTACTCATTAAAAAAAGTCAGAATTTGTGGAAGTTATGGTTTTTTTACTCGAGAAAGAAATTTCAATTTATTGCAAAAAACCCCAATTTTCATGATTTTTTGAAATTTTATCAATATTTTGAGGTTGTTTGGGCAAAATTGACTTCGGATTCGGATTCAGCACTTCAAAATACATAAAGATAGGCAGGTCCGGTCAAAAGTATTGACACTTTTTTTTTTGCTAGTGTTATAATGGGCAAGAAAAAATGAACAGTATTTAAAATATATATCTGAGCAACCAAAATCGATATCAAAATTTTTTAAACGTAGTTACAAAAAATAATATTTTTTCTAAAAATTAAAACCATAAAAAATGTTCTACCATTATTATGAACAGAGAAATTAATTTTTCATTTCTTTCATTGTCCCAAAAAATTGAAATTTCTATCTCGAGTAAAAAAATCACAACTTTCACAATGTCTAACTAATTTTGATGAATTAAAACTTTTTTTATTCAACATAAATAGAACAATTAAACTGTTTATAAAATATTTTTTTTTTTTTTTTTGAATACAAAATGAAGCTTTAAACGGTCTCCGAACTCTAAAAAACGGTGAAAAATTTGGAGGATCTATGAAAAATTTCAAGTGCCGAAATATGATGTGCTCAGTAATACCTTCTCCTACAACCTTTGCTAGGTCATTTCCAAAGTAATTGACATGATTTTTATTTTGTAACACAGTGTTATTAGTTCGATCTTCAATTTATTCAAAGATATAAATGTCAATTTTTTAAACGATTACAAATATTATTCGGAATAAATATGAATTCAAAATAGATGAAAGTAAAAAAAACACCAATTTTCGTATTTATTTACATTTTTTTGGATCTAATTTGCATTCAATTAAAAAAAAAACTTACTAATTCTTATAAAATCCAATAAGGAACCACTTAATAAATAATAAAATATGGCTTTATTCTAAACAAATACCTCAATTAAAACAACAAACTTCCTCTTTTACCTTAAACTAACACAAAAATTAAATTGACTTTATATGTCAAAACTGGAAGTTCTATTTTAACCTTGACAAAACCAACATTCTGTATAATAAATTTACAAATCGTTTATGGAATCATCACCCAAAGTCAGCACCATCCAATAAATTTCAACTAACTTTTTGTTTTTGTAAATAAATCAAACCTTTAATAGTATATTTGAGTATTCCAGAAAAAGCAATATAACAATTTGATTTATTGATTTTTTTTTAGCTTTATAAGTTTTGTATCTGAATAAGAATCTCTCTAACCAACTCAAGATGTGTGACGTGATTAGATTTGTATTTTCTGTTTTTAACTAACATTTTGCATGTAATTATTCACTTAACTATATTTAAAGATGAAAACAGAAAAAAAAAACACTTCAAATACTCGTACATCAGATAGGTAGGTAGGTAGAATCTCATTTTTTTTTTTTGCATTTCGTGACAAGTTGAATGAAATAATTTGCAATTTATAGTTGGTAAGGTTATAATTTTTTCTCTTTTTTTTTTATTTTGTGTGGGTGATGTTTGTTTCTATTGTATTTGCTTATGGGTCCGAACAATAGTCAAATGGGCTGATAATAATAAATCAAAGAATTATTGTTATTTATTAGATTTTTAAATAGAATTTATAATAGAAAATTACATATATTGTGATAAATGTGATAAAATTGAACCAAGATAGTGACCGAACCTAAACCAGTAGAAAATTGAATAAGAGTTTTTTCTTCGCAGGATCAATACCAAATAGAAATCTTTATGAACTTTTGGTTTCTTTTGAAACACCCGAATATGAATATGTTTCAAAATGAAATACGACGATGATTTTGTTAAAACAAAGAAATTATCTAAAAAAAAAGTGAAAAAATCAAACTTTTTTTTCTTCTAACACCATTAACTCTATTTTTTTATACCAAACCCTACAATAAATTTTATATTATCTGAAAGCTTATTATTTCACCTTTTATATGACGCTTCATATTTCTACGATGCCTACAAAAAAAGTAAGAATTTTTTAAAGCCAACCATGTCGAAATTTCAAAGTGAGATTACTCCAAAGGTCTTTTGAGGTTTTTCTGAAGTTTAATTTTTTTTTAATCTTACATTGTGTAGCTTGCAATAAATGTACCGTTTTGTGTGATATAGGTATCATATGAAAGGTTATATTAACAGCATCAAATGTTTATTGGCTCTATATCAAAAAATAGAACGTCTTGAAAAATAGAACTTACAAAAATTGATAAAAATTTCGTAGAAATATACTTCTGCTTATTATCTATCTACAGTATAAATTTCATTTATCCATCTGTTCACGAAAAAAAGATAAAAAAAAAATGTTAAAAACGTCCAAAAAAACTTGGGGCAGAAAAACTTTTTTCTCCCTTTTTTTAGTCAAAAATCATCTTAGAATACAAATTCCATGCGCATGGCCATAACTTATGTGTCCTATAAGTTTGAAATTTTTGAAAGCTCCGAAAAAATAAAAATAAAAAACCACCCAAAAATACACCTAAAAAAGTAGGTGTTTTTCAAGAAATCATATTTCGAGATTTAAAAAAAAAATCCGCATTAGACCCCAATTTTTTTTAATTTTATCTTTTAGTGGCAATTTTTCAAATTGTCAAAAAAAAATTTCCCTTATCTATAACATCTATTTTGTCAAAGGTCTACCAAATGTTTAAGTTTTAAAAAACCATTTATAACTTGGTTTTTTTTCTAGAATTTTTTCAAAACCTTTTTACAACATCGTGTTTAGAAAATAGCCAATTTTTTTGGAATTTTATTTTACCCCTATTTACCCTATTTAATTATTGAATATTTAAAAATCTTTTCGTGGATGCTGCCATGGTTCATCAATTTAAAAAGCGTTATCATGTCAAAAATTTTCCAAAATTCTCAAGCATTATTGAGTCGTCATTTTCTTAGAAAGTAGAATCTTTGTCGAAATAGGGTGTTATATATAACAATACGCTAGTTCACGTATTGTTTTCATTCACCTTTATAAAGATGAACAAAAATCAGCTACGTAAAAATATGAAAATTTCTTTCTCACATCTTTTTTTGTTTTAAAAGGCAACTGAGGTCATCAAAACTATTATAAAAAAAAACACAAAAAACAAAGGTCATGTCATAATCAAAAGAATCTTCAAAAGCTTCATTTAATAAGATTCCAACAATAACAGCTTATATAAAAGACCTACTACAATATGTTCTAATTAATTATGCCAACACCAAACCATGTGTCATTTCATTTGCTTTTGCTTCAAATAACAAAGTAACCAAAGAAAATGACATAAAAAAGCTCATTATTCACTTAGCAGATTTCGTTTCATATAGTTTCATATTCCCTTGCCGGACATTCTCATTCAGAGTAGGTATGTATATATTTCCCCCAAAAGAAAACTTGCCGAAACAAAAGCAACCAATTAACGAGACATGAAACTCGTAACAGAAAAAATACAAAAAAAAAAAACAAAAACTATACAAAGCCAACCTAGCTGGTGTCAATTTTATCACCCTGACAATGGTTTTTCTCACTCAATGATTTTTTTTTCCAGCTAACATACAAAATTTAAACAAAAAAAAAATAATAGAAAAAAAAAAACTACTTCAACCTAGAACAGGTATTTCATGAAACAAATGGCTTTTGTTACTCAACTTAGATCTACCGACCGACCGAACGACCTGTCATTCACTTAAACAATCGCCACTATTCCAATTTTCCCATGTTTTGCGAAGAGCAGTCTTTTATATGTGGAGCAAGTCATTGACATGGTATTTGACACATGGAGACAGCTACAGAAAAAATAAATAAAAACAAAACCCTAGTTCTCATCTCATTGTTATGTTTTTTAACACTCCTTGTCTGGGGTTTTCTATCACACTGTGTTAAAAAATAAAATCTGCATATTTTTTTTTTTTTTTTTTCTTTTTAACATAAAATTCTATGCCAGCCGCTATTCTATTGATTTATTGATTAAATGAGTCTTCTAAAAAGTCTTATGTAAATAATTTTATAATATTTTTAATCTTTTTTTATTTTGTCAAAATGTAAAAAAAAAGAAGCTTTTTCAACGAGGTCATAGAATTTTGTGTTGCGTAAAAGATGTAGCCAAACGTTAAATCGTATATTATTTATGTGTACACTTAGAAAAAATTTTCCTTACTTTAGTACACTTTTTATTTAATAACTTAAATTGTTTCGTTTTCTTTTTTTAATGAAAACAGGGTTAAGTTTTGAGTGAAAATATATACAGATTTAACGGAAATGGGGGTTTCCCCATAATTATGAAAATCTGTTAGCTGTTGTTTCAGTGTAGCTTTGGTACTTTCTGGCATCAAAAATCATTTCTTGACAAGAATTCAAGAAAATAGTAAGAAAAAGCTGCCAACTTTTTTTTTATTCAAAATGGCGGCTCATGTAGAAGCAAGCATAAGCGTTTGAAAAGAATTTTTTGTAATATTCTAAATTCGAATCCGAAGTCAAACAAAATCTATGACGTAACGTTTTTGAGTTTTCAGACCTTTGAAAATTTTCTATCTTCGAAACGTTACAACATAACTTTTTTCTATCTTACATACATTCGAATTAATAATATTAAAATTCATTGGAAGATAAAAAAAAAATCTAGCTTCGTCAAATTTGTACTCATTTTAGATTTATTTACAGTTTTAGATAGAAGACATTTAGACCTTTTTAACAATGTATAAAACATGTAGTTCGGTTAAACCACCTTGAATTTATAAGCTGACAATTTAAAGTACATATATGTTTTCAAAATAATATGCTGTTTTAAATATATATTCTAAAATAATATTTCTTTCCAAACCAAACAAGGTGTTTTTTTGTTAAAATCGGCTAAAAATTAATGTTAAAATCAATATATTTCAATCAATTGTTTTTTAAATAATCGATAATCGAAAGTTAAAAATAGACAAAAAAAAAAATTTAAAAAACTTACTGAATTTTATTTTTGTCCAGACTGCGAATTTTTATACAAAATTGACTGATTTTTTAAAAAATAGGCTCAATTTATTACTTATCGAACAATGAAAACTATATGTTTCCATGCCTTTTTAAGAAAATTGAAAAATAAGAAAACAACTTTCTTATCAGATTTTTATTTTTTCAATTTTTTTTTATTTGTAATCAATAAAATTATATATATAAAAAAAGCTACTGACCATTTCGGTGAATTGATTGAACTTGAAATTCTATTGAGTAAAAGTGTTAGAAAAATGAAATTGACGGACTATTTTTGACTTAAAAAATTTTCTAGCTCAACACAAAAAGTGTTGCCACTGTACAGTGTTGCCGATCTTGTAACATTTCTCACATAATTTTACTAGGTTGCGGAAGTGCAAAGCCCTTCCTCCGGTGTTGCAGCTAAATTATTTTTCACAAGTCAAAATAAATTTTTAATTCGTACCCATTTTTGACTAAAGCAAAAAAAACACATTTTTTTGAGATTTTACCTGGTGCAGGTTTTCTCAAATATCTATGAGCTTTCTGGCGAACTTGTGAACAACATTTTTATTCATTATTGTTTTCTTCATAAGAATAAATTTATAAAACACTATGGTTATAATACATTTATCGAAGAAAATCGGCCCCAAAGTCAAAAATTATCATGGGTAAGAAAAAAATAATTCCACTAAAAAATTAATATCTGAGCAATAAAAAAAAGTAATAACATTTTTTTAATTTTTGTACAAAGAATAGCATTTCTTCTATAAATCAAGACATTAATGAAGTTTTTATCATAAGTGTTAACGGAGTTATTAACATTAACATGAGTAAAGGCATACCAAAGTAAGCGTTTTCTTAAATCATCGCTAAAGGTATCAACTTTGCAGATAGAGAGTTACTGTAGGGGGACACCCTGTATATAAACTAAAATGTTTTCTTGTGTGAAATGTAATCTTTCAAGCAAACTGGATGAATTTGCATGTATTTTTTTTTAAGAGCATCTTAAATAACGAAAAAATAATTACCTACCCGATATTAATTGTAATACTGTCAATACTACTTGATTTTATTTATAAACGAAAGTAATACTTTTTTAAAAACAGATTTTTTTTTTCTAAGTGTAATCGTTTTCATATTCGATATGAGAGACAAATTTTTTTTTTTGTTTCCGAAAACGTGTTGTGAATGTAAATAATAATTATTATTATTTACAAATCTTTTTTTTTTATTATTATATCTTTTCGTTGATACAATTTTACTACTAAAAAAATAACAGAACAAACATAAATAAATATCAATTTGTATCGAGAGCACGTTATAAAGTCGTTTTTCTCGATTTCTGGAAATGAAAATTATTTTTTTACTACCTACAATATAAACTGGATTTTATAGTTTCAAATATTTATGTTCACTTAAAAATGAAAAAAAAAATAAATAAATTTGAATTTACATAATCCGTTTTAATGTGTGTACGTAGAGTATAGATTTTTCATTCATTAAAAAAAAAAAATGTGACAAACGGGTCTAACGATTAAATTACGAAATAGATTTTTGTATTTTCCTATAAAAATTTTGTTCAAGCTACTGTGAGAGACTTTAATTCATATGTTAAGCTAGTTAAAGTTTATTATTTATTCAGAATATATTTCCTTAATTGAAATTTAAACACAAAAAAAAAAATAAATATAATTATGAAAAAAAAGTGGAAAAACGATGTTAAATGATTATTGAGGATTAGTTTAATTTTTTCGTTTTGTTTAAGTCACAACGTAGATGTAGATTAGTTGTGGAATTTGTATTGATGTGGAACATGACAGTTTTAACAAAATTAAAAAAAAAAAAAAATAAATAACTGAATTTAATTGAGTATGAGATACATTTTGAGTGTGCTACATTCAGCAGGTTATAAATATTCATTATTTTTGTATAATATTGTATTTATCTATCTATTTAATTTGTACTACTTTGACAGAGTGAATGCATTTTTAATGACGTAAAGGCGCTATATTCAATTCACAACCTTGTTTAAATATTTATAATAGTTTTACACAACACACAAATAGAAAAAAAAACTTTATACTAATGGTTTGAAAGACTATTCTATGTTAAGATTTGTAATTGTGAAGTGATTCTTTAAAAAGAAGAACCTTCACAAGTATTTTTAATTTGTCAAGTAAAAATAATTTTACATTTATTATTCCATCAGTTGCATAAAAAAATGTGCACTCTGGCGTATGAGTGATTTTTTTTTTTTTTTTGAAGAATCTTCTTTATGTAACTTTTACTTGCTACTTGGATGTAAGAAGAGAACTAAAGGTTAAATGTTGTAGTCGTAAAAATTTATAAAAAAAAAAAAAATTAAAATAAAAAATTGAGTGGGTACGGTGGTATAAAAAAGGTTTAGCTTAATGGGCAACGTCAAATTACTTTAACCTATAAGTTTAAGAAAAGTTTATGAAGTTTTATTTTGACCCAAAAACTAATTGCTAAAGAAAATGAAACGTTCAAGGATCAGGGTTGTAAGAAATTATTTTTTTTAATGCATTAAAAATTAAAAAAAAAAAAATATTTATTGCAACTGAAAAAAAAATTGTATTGCAACTGAACAATATTTGCATTAAAATAAAATATTTATTGGAAATAAAACAAATTTGCATTAAAAAAATGTTATTGCAACTGAAAAACATTTGCATTAAAAAAATTTTTTTTTATTGCAAATAAATAATTTTGTGCATTGATTTTTTTTTAATGCAGAAATTTTTTTTAATGCAATATTTTTAATTACAGTAAAAATTTTATTGTTAAATAAAATGTTTACTCTAAATAAAAATATTTTGCATAAAAAAAAATTTCTGCATTGAAAAAAAAATCAATGATTGATTTTTTTTAATGCAGACATTTTTTTTAATGCGATATTTTTATTTACAGTAAAAATTTTATTGTAAAATAAAATGTTTACTCTAAATAAAAATATTTTGCATTAAAAAAAATTTTTCAGTTAAAAATAAAATTTTTACTGTAGGTAAATAGAATTATTTTGCATTAAAAAAAAATTTCTGCATTGAAAAAAAAATCATTGCACAAAACTATTTATTTGCAATAAAAAAATTTTCAGTTGCAATACCTAATATTTTTTTTTAATGCAAAATTTTTTTATTTTTCCAATAAATATTTATTTTAATGCAAATATTTTTTAGTTGCAATAAATTTTTTTTTCATGCAATTTTTTTCAGTTGCAATAAATATTTTTTTTTAATTTCAAAGGAATTTTTTTTCCCATACATATTTTTAAAACTGTGACAAGGATATACTGAAAAATTAGAAAATCAACGAAAAAACATTTTCTTTTTCAAAAAACAGGTTACATTAGCCCCCTTCCGTTTTTTTTTTTTAATCTGGCATTCTATTCATTAGTCCCAGGTGTGGTTATTTTAATTACAGATCTGTGTTTTTCTACAGTCCCCCAATACTTTGATTTTAAAATTTTAAAAAGCAAAATCTTGCGACTTATTCATTTTTTCTTCTGCACGATGCTTTTCTACATTTTATTTATTTATTATTTTTTTTTTTTTTGTAAAACAGAATCTTTTAAGAACTGCAAATTAATAATTCCCTTTTCTTTACATCTTTGATGCATTTCATGTCTATCATTTGCGTGTATAATGAACATTTAAATTAAACCAAAGTTCGCAACTTGATGCTTTTTACATTATATAAACACACACTGCTGTAATCAAAAAAAGGTCAGACTCTTTATGAAGCGTTTTCATTTATAGATTCGTGTGTATAAAGTATTCTCTTTAAAAAAAAAAAAATTTTTTCAAAACAACGATTAACCTTTCGAAAGAGTACGCCTATAGTGATAGCAAATAAATAAACTCATTTTTGTATAGCTCGTGTGTGAAAAATCATTTGAATGTTAATTAGAAAAGAAAAAGAAAAACAAAAAATATAGTTTTTTTTTTATACATGTGTGTTTATTGTTTATCAACAAACACACATCATTCGAATTTATTTACTGAAAAAAAAAAAAATAGAAAAAATGTAGGTATAGCAATAGATAAGTTTGGAGGCTTTCAAAGCATATAGAAGCTTCTTCTATATCATGTTAAAACAATTATTTCATGTCAAATGTGTCAACAAACAATAATCTGAATTGTATATCAGATAACTAATAGATAGATACACGCAAAAAGTGAATATAGGTTCGTTGAAATAGTTTGAAGGTCAACTATGTATTTACAGCGATACAAATTTTTGTTTATTATCAAATATTATTCGAGATGTTTAGTTTTTGATTTTTTTTATATATATATATTTTTTTTTTTTTCAAAGAAAAAAGCTTTTTGAGTTTAGAAAAAAGTATGTGTTGGTGAGTTGAGAATAATTTTTGTCAACACAAACACATACTACCAATCACACTTATATGATTGATGACATTTGTAGTAACATTATAATTTTTTTTTTAACAAATTGTTTAGCGTTGTCTGCTTTTATATGACATTTTATGCAAAAATATATGTTTCGTTTTAGCAACTGGCTCATAAAATTTCAAAATGGATTATGGTTTTTCTAAAAGGGATTTTATTTAAAAAAAAACAAAAAAATCTTCAAAATGTGTTTTGTTTAACGCTAATAAAAACAGAAAACAAGTATAAGTAAAGTAAAGTTTTTCATACATTTATGAGTTTTCAACAAAAAAGGGTTTTCAGCGGTCTAAAAGTAGACTTCGTATCGACTACGATTTCAGGGGCCTATTTCAGAGCTTACTACATTGTTTACATCAGACTTTGAACACTAATTGCGGCGGCATGGTATTTTCCGACGTTCAATCGGACTCAACTATTGGCGAATAAAAACTATCAAAATATCGATAGTTGTAAAATATTCATTCATTCGATAGTTTGAAATCAGTCATTCATTTAATTACTATTTTCATTCGAATAGATTTTTCATTCGATAGTTTTGTATTCGAAAGTTTTTTCATTCGCATAGTTTTTTTCATTCAAATAGTTTTCTTAGGCCCATTTGCTCATACGGACCCTAAATTTGAATCTTAGCTAGGTCGAGCATAGTTCTTTAGTTTATTCTACATTTCTAAAAAATACTTATTTTGAACTTAACAAGGATTTACTTTCATGATAGAAATCGCTGAGAACTTCAAAAACAAAAGTCAAAACAGAAGAAACGTCAACTAATTTAAATTGATTTTGAGCAATTTAGCAATTAAAATATAACATTGTTGTTAAATATTAATATTTGTATCTTTATCTTGGTGAAGAAAAGTGTAAAAAAGTACGTTGAAACTCGATTATCCGGGATTCGATTAACCGGGACGCTCTATTATCCGTGATGAAATTATTTAACATTCTTTCTCAACAATAAAGAAAATGTATTTATTTAAACTGTATTATCCGTAATAAACTCTACTATCCGTTACATGAGGACAGAGGAAGATCCTTCACTTCTCCAAACTAACGGAATTTCGTATCTATTAAATCTTACAGACACGCATGTTTTGTTTTGTATCTAGGTTTGTATTGGATAATGTTTGGCTTCAGTTGGAAAACCGTAAGTCAAGCAAGTCAAGTTTTTTTTTGTTAAGGGCAAATAAAAGATCACGTAAAGTTTTATCAATACAAAACAAAATGGATTTGACAAATTAACTTAATAAAAGTAGTGTGCCCATGAAAACTTTGCTAAAATATACAAAATGGGCAGTCAAAAATAAAGAAAAGATTTTCAATTTTTTTTTTTTTTTTTTTGTAGAGGGTCTTTTTTTTTACTTAGTTGTTTTTTGGAAGTAGAATTTTCCTGGAAAACATATCAGGATATATGCTATTTCACCGCATTTACTTCAATTAAATCGAAGAAAAACATTGGGTAAGACCCCAGTCACACAATAATGCAACAATTTTTTAATTTTCTTTAAAGTTCATAACATTCTTCGGCACAATGCCAAAACCGCATTTTTTGACATTTTCCTTTTATTGCATCATTTAACTTTTATCGATCCCTCTATTCCCTTTATCCATCCCAATCCTCCATTTGTTGCCTAGAAGCTTAAACTATCAATTTCCTTTGCACGAGATTCCATAATTACTCCAGTCAAAGCGTCATTTGACCTTGCGCACAGAGGCACTGTTAGTTTTTATTTCATGGATCGATAGGGGTATACTTAAAAGGCTCAAACCCAATTTCTCACCACCTGATCATTCTTTTTAGCGGAGTTATTCACAAAAATGCATTTTTTGGGATAGGTATTTTACTTCTAAGCTAATATCTTTGCTCCAGATTGTCGTAGACCAAAAAATAAACATGCATTCTCTTCCTTATAATATTTTCTATCGTTGTATGTAATTTCATTGTATTTGAGTGAGTAAATACAAAATGGCAGCCATTTAAAGTCAAATTCTTGTTGTTAAAAAATACATTTTTGTCATTATTTCGAAAAAAGCTTATATCGTGATTGACATTTTTCTAACCTATTTTGTAGCCTTTTAAATATACCCCTATCGATCCATGAAATAAAAACTGACAGTGCCTCTGTGCGCAAGGTTAGGCCCTTTTTTCCGACGCTTTGACTGGAGTAAATATTGCTTGAGTTTCCAAAACTTTGAAGACTTTTTCTAAAAACTACAACTTTCAAGATTCATGGTTTTGGCTTTTGCCCACGATTTATATAGGTATTCAAACAAAAAAATTAATTGTTAGGCATTATGGAATAATTTTCTGTTTGTTTTCTAGTTGTTGATATATTTTTTTTTAATTAAAACTTAAATACATATAAATTTTTTCTTGAAAAAAAAGTTCTATTATCCGGGTTTTTGGATTATCCGTAATGAGCTCGGTCCCGACCATCCCGGTTAATCGAGTTTCAACTGTATATTTGATGCAAAAATATGTGTTAATCCTTTCGGTACCAGCGTTACTTTCATGTAACATATCTTTAAAAATTCGTAAAAAATATTCCTTCAAATAATTTTTTTTGGTTTCGATGGCTTAAATGAAAGATAATAATGCCTAGTTAATGGAATAGTATAAGAAAATAGTCAAATATCATACTTTTAATTTTTTTTTATCGAAAAAGGGACTGAAATTCATATTTTTTTTTTTTTTTTTTGCAAAAAATTTTTTTTTTATGTATGGTCATAATTTTGAAAAAAAAAAGATATAAAAAATGTTAATCCAGAAAGTGTTTTGTTTTTTTGCTTGGAAGAAGTAGCATACATTATTGTTCTATAAAAAATTATTTTCTCACATGTCCGACTTTTTTTGGTGGTCATAGGCAGTGCATGTTACTTTCATGTAGCATGAAAATAACACATTAGTTTTGCTATTTATTATTTTGGAACATAATATTTTGCTATTCATATGTTTGTGATGTTTTTGGCACGATAATACTGAAAAAACATTTTTTAATATTGATTTTCATAGCTTGGGTTCGAAAGGGTTAGTTGGTTAAACAAAAATTATTCCTGTGTGTGTGTGTAAATGTGCTGGTGTGTCAAAATTAATCAAACAAATATGAAAACAAAATAATGAACGTCATACAAAAAACTGTGATGTAAATTGTAACATCTGGGGATGGTTAAAGTTAATGAATGTAAGTTTATTTTTATTGAATTGACAATTCATGTCCTTTTTTAGTACCGAGAACAATTTTTTAAGCGACATTCATGCTTTTTTTCATAAAATAAAAGTGCTTAAGTAGAACATAACAGATTATGTTCTACTATTTCTTCCCCCTTATTATTATACTTACCACTTATATTCAACTTAGTGGGATTTAGGACGTAGTTTGCATTTTGTGGAACATAGGGTTTTATGTTATACATAAATACGTATGGAGTCGTATAAGCAAATGGGCTTTAAACGATAGTTTTTTTATTCGAATATTTTTTTTGATTCGATAGTTCATTCGATGGTTTTTATTCGATAGTTTGTATTCAAATGAATGAATGAATGAATGAATGAATGAATGAATGAATGAATGAATGAATGAATGAATGAATGAATGAATGAATGAATGAATGAATGAATGAATGAATGAATGAATGAATGAATGAATGAATGAATGAATGAATGAATGAATGAATGAATGAATGAATGAATGAATGAATGAATGAATGAATGAATGAATGAATGAATGAATGAATGAATGAATGAATGAATGAATGAATGAATGAATGAATGAATGAATGAATGAATGAATGAATGAATGAATGAATGAATGAATGAATGAATGAATGAATGAATGAATAAATGAATGAATGAATGAATGAATGAATGAATGAATGAATGAATGAATGAATGAATGAATGAATGAATGAACTATTCGATAGTTCAAATCATTCCGTTACTAACTATCGATAGTTCAAATCATTCGATAGTTCCCATCACTAATTCTTTCATGCATAAAACAATTTTTTTGTAGAAATTGGTCCTTAAACTACGATATAACAATGCATCAATTAAATTAATATTATTTCTAGACGTCATCAATTGTTTTGAGGTGATCACCAATATTTCGGTGAACTTTCGTCTTAGTACCTACTATTTTGGGTTTTTTCCGGTAAATTAAGAAATACATTTTTTTGTTCTATGTCTATTCTTGTTCATTCAACTTAATGATAGCTCAAGTAGACATTTGAGCATGATTTTTTCATTATTATTTGGTTACTATTCGTTACATTTAGTCTACTTAAAAATTAAAAATAAAAATGGTCGTTATATTTTTCTTTCTATTTTTTAGTACTCAAACGTAATAATGCAATTACAATTCTTCAGCAAACATTGTAAAAATTATCAAAATGAAATCACCATTAAAACAAACAACAGTGTCTTATTCATTTTGCAGACATACAAACAAACAAAAAATAAATTTTTAAATTTGTTTCAAGTGCCATCATAAGGAGGGGCCACACTTTACTCTATTTCTTAATTGAACAACTCAATCAAGATAACTTTAGCCTCGAGTAATAATGACCACCTCCACAGAAAAAAGCAAAAAAAAAAAAAAATAACAACACACTTTAAAGTCTCGTGCAATTAAAAAAAAAAAAAAAACAACAACAAAAAAACTTACAAAATACAAAAAAAATGAAATAAAATCTAAATAAATTAAGTTTATCCGCCCCCAAAATAAATTCCAGCTTGCTGATGTTTTTCCATAATAAAAAAACAAAAAAAAAAAACAACACCAACCACTAAAGAAAGTAGGTATCTCATTTTTATAATTTGCGGGGATAATTTATCGTAATTTCATTTGTATAGCAAATGTAACGAGTATTTGATTTCAAACAAAGCCACAGAGAGGTTGTAAACGCCCACAAAAAAGTACCAACTAGAAAAAAAGATATCTGTGGCGCGATTTGGTGTGATGAAGTATCTATCTGGTGTTTGGAAGGTTTCTATTGCACTTTATAATCTTAATCTCAAAACAAGAAAGCTACAAATTTGTATCTGACAGTGAGTGGCTTCCCCCCACACACAATCGGCCATAGAATTATCACAAAATGTTGACCACTTAAAATCAGAATTTCACATTTAGATTACGATCTATAAAGAAAAAAAAATATCCGGTGTGTTCACCAATTTCACACCTTAATGCTTGAATATTTCATGACAACATCTGTGCTCTGCGTTTTAAATTATAATATTTAAGGCACCATTTAGACTCCCACATGACGCATTTTTTTTTTTGTTTGTTTTGTTTTGTTTTCATTCCACAAAAAATTATGATCGACTTTTGGGAAATGTTGTTGATTCAACACACAAAAAAATGTTGCTACAAAGATACCGCATCCTAATAGTCGTAAAAACTTGTTTGATTGTATTTTTTGTTGGTTTTAGTTTTAGTTTTGTTTGATTTTGCACTTTCAACCCAAGGTTGTAGCGATATAAGACGCCCACTGTATTACATTCTCTGGGGAATTCATTTGTTGAAAGAGAAAAACAACTCATAAAATTTTTCAAAAATAAAAGTTGGTAAATGCGCATTTATTAGGTGACATTTATTGCCTTGATCGTAAAAAAGAAAAATATTTTCATTGTAATCTTTTGAATCCCTCAAGATAATTTAAAAGAATTTTTTTGTTTGATTTTCGTCAAAATAGGAAAAACATATTTTTCACAAAATTTTAGAATTTATTTTAGAAAAAAAAATTAAATTAAATTAAAATAAAATAAATGAAAGATGAAAAATAAAAGAAGTCGACTGGATAATAAACTTATTTGCGCATGGATAAATTTTTGACTGTAGCAGAAAAAGTGACCGCTAAAGCATAAGTTCACCGGAGGACTTTTTCTGAAACTTGTAAAAATCCTAGAACAAACTGACGAAATCGTGTCAAAAAAAGACATGGGAAAAAATTGTCATGTTTTACCAATGGGTCTTTCAAAAAAAGAACTTCAAAATGTATGTTTTTAAACCTTTTCTTTAAATAAGGTTAGTTTATGTCTTACAGTTTTTTATGCAATAGAATAGAAACTATAGGTACGGTGACCATCCGTCCCGGTTTACCCGGGACTGTCCCGTATTTCAAGAGCTTGTCCGGGGTTTTTATTTAAGCAACCCGGGACGTATAAGTGTCCCGTATTTTAAAATTTGTCCCGGTATTTGCACATTTTCTGATTTTCTTATTCAAAATTTTAAAAACTTTTAACGGCAATCAAGAAAAAACAGTGGTTGGTTGGTTTAAATTAAAAGTTTTTCTAATTTTTCCAATAAAAGCATTAAGCTTAGTACGCTGCTGAAGCAAAACGAAAAAAAGTCTCAAGGCAAAAAACTCTTTTGGCAAAAAAAATTAGATACTTGGACATTTAAATGTCACTAACAAACGATTGAAGACTCTCCAAATATTCTAACACAGTTAAGAATTTTGTTGGTTAAGCTGCGTAAATGCGCAAAGAAAAACTAAATTTTTGTATTTCCTTGTGCTGGTTTTATATGAAAATTTTCGTTTCACCTCAAGACTAGGGGGTTTAGTTTTTAAAATTTTGTGCCAATTATTTAGTGTCAGCTTGTATTTTTAAAGTTGAAAAGCTTTATCAGGAAAAGTTTTTTTGAATAATGAACAACATATGTTAGAGTAAAGAACCCAGCTAAATTTAAAAACTTTTAAGCACATGTTAAAAGTTTAATGATGATGATACAATTTCAAAATCATTTAAAAAAATAAAATGCTAAAAAACAGCTCTCCCGATTTTGATTAAAAAAATATTTTTTTTCGATTTAATTTCGTAAACAGCTTAAATGATTTCAACGAAAATGCTCCCATCAAATCGTTGTAGAAATCATGATATCAAAAAAAATAAAAAATATGAAAACTCATTTTAAAAAAATTCAATTTTTATTATTTTTTTTTTTTTTGAAAAATCAATATTTTCAAAACGATTCAAGGAATTTTGTATCTGTCCCGGGTTTCGCTTCTAGAAATATGGTCACCGTAACTATAGGTGATTCAGAAAATCAAAAGAGAATGCAAAAAAAAATCACCATCAAACAAAATGTTTGTAAAGTTTGATTTTTTTGTTTATAATTCGATTAGTTAATTCGAAATATTTAAGATTTTAGCTTAAAAAAACTAATAAAAACGCATTTTTAACCCTTAAATTTGACTTTAAAAATGATATAGGACTTCATTGCTCAACCATGCGATAGTTAAATTTAGTACAATAAGGTTCTATGTACATTAACCTTCTTTGGGTACACAGTGTTTAACGGTCGCCATTTCCGGTCAAAACACCAAAAGGATCGATTTTTCTACTATTTTCATTCATAAACCTTTGCTAAAACGTAGTCTACCAACTATTATTTTAAGAAAATTAATTAAACTTCTTTTATATTTTAAAAAATCAGCACTTTTCTACTTTTAAAAATACAAATTCAGTTCTGAAAGGATACAAAAATTGAAAAATATGGAAAAATTACCTAATAAAAAAGGTCGGATTTCTTAAGAAAAAAATTTTTATCTCCGTTATTTATGGAATATTCTCAACAATGTTGTATCATTTTGAAAAGAAAATTGAACTCACCAACTTTTAAGGTAACTTGCCGAAACATCGTAGTGCATTTTTTTTTACACAACGGTTCATTTTGAGGTCCCGTAGAAAAAGAAAATATTGAGAAAACTAAATATTTGTAATCACGGCACTTGAAAAACCGTCACAGGGTGTTTTATTTTCGAATGCCCATAACCCACAAAATATACTGCTGCGATTTTTTTTATTATTTTTCTGGTAACTGTCACCCTATCTACCATTTTTGTGTTGACGTTAAATTTTGGGACACCCTGTATATTTAGCTTTTTAATGTAAATCTATAGTAAAATTAAATTTTGAATAATAATTTTTGGATTTATAAAAATATTTGAAATTTGTTTTTTTTTTTTTGAAAATCATGTCTTTGAAAACGGGGCTCCGACGATTTTGAAATGTTTTTTTCTAAAAATGCATTTTAATAAAAGAAATCTAATTGCGTACTTTTTTTGGAGCTCTAATTTTTTTAAGACTCTGTTTATTTTTTATTACGAAGAACGAATTTTATATTTTTTTAAATCTTTGTATAAGATTTAGTAAAAATATAAAAGGTTTTAAACATTGAGGTAATATTGAAAATCGTGCATTTTGTATTGTTTGAAGTTATAAGTTGAGTTGTCGTATCAATTGCATATACATACATATCTATTGTTATGGATAAAAAAAAGTAAATTAGTGTTATTAAAATTCATTAAGTGTTTTATAATAAATTTAGATATACCTACATTTAATTTGGCTGTTCGTTGATCAAAATAGTATTATTATCTGAAGCCTTCACTATACACTATATCTATTGGAAATTAAAGATTTTGTTCAGTGTCGAGAAAAAAAATTTAAAAAAAATCGAAAGTTAAAAAAAATCCAAAATTAAAAAAAAAAAAATTTTCAAAAACTTTTTTTAAATTTTTTTTTTACATTTTACACTTCAAAATGATGTGTTAAAATTTTGAATAAAATTGACTTGTGCTTTGATCAAATATGTATATGAACTTAAAAAATGTCAATTTTTGAAAAACGGCAACGCCGTTCTCCGAATTTTTTGAGAAAAACTAAAAACGTAGTTTTGTTAGAATCAATAATAACGTACACCAAATTTAATCGAAATCGTAAGAGCCGTTTTCGAGAAAATTGCAATACCTCGAAAACGGTATATGGGAGGTATGCGTTTAAAAAGAGATATTAAAAAACTAAAAAGACGGACCTAGGGTATTACGCAAAAATCATCTGTACCAAGTTTCAAGTAAATCCATCCATCCGTTTAGGCCCTAGCTCGATGTACAGGTGGACACACAGACGCACAGACCGACGGACGGCATTACGAAAACCACTTTTTTGATCTTCTCCATCATCGTAATGTTGGTTTTGATTAAAACCTCGATTTTTTTTTCTACACGAAACCAATACTTGCCCTATAGAGCAAGTAAAAAATAAGAACTATTATAATGGTCAAGAAGTCATTCCGGGAATACTCTCTATGATTTTAGTAGTATTAATATTTTAGATTTTCAGCGGTAAAATAGCTGTTCAAGATTATTACCTGCTTGTTTATGTTTGAGTAAAAAATGTTTCACCTTAATGATTTTGGGCTACATGTTCTGAAAAACAGATATTTATTTCAAAACCTAAAAATTAATTCCTTAATTTTTAAATTTTCAAACTTTTAATAAAAATAAATCTTATAATGTGTTTATTTATTTTTGTTTCATTTCAGGTAAGCGAAAAAAAAAAACAATTTCATTCAAAAAAACAATATCGTAAGTAAAACTCCAAAATTAAATCCCAAATATCAGTAGTCTTCGGTCATCATCATTAAAGAATGATATCATATCTCTTTCAAGCATCATCTATCCCACTTAAAGAATCTGTATAGTATAAAAACCATCAATTAAAAGTTTTTTTGTCTTATTTGGCTCGACTATCGTCTTCAAGTTTCATTAAATTATATAAAATATTATGATACAAGGACGACAAAAAAAATGCTGACGCGACAAAAAACTATCTATATAAACATAAAGTAATAATAAAATCAGGCGACATTTCCAAACACACAAATATTGTTAATTTCACAGAGTTATGGTAAAAGATTTACCATAAAGAAAAATAAAAAGAAGAAGAAAAAAACTATCAAATTCCATTGTCACTATGTCAGACCAATCAAAATGACCAAAGAAATAATAATAATAATTCTCTTCTCAAAAAAAAAATATAAAAAGAAACACAGTCGTCAGCAAAGTAGACTAGATTTTACCATCAAAGAAACTAAAAGACCCCCTTGGGCATCACTGTTTGTGTTTTTATTTTGATTTGCAACAAAAAAGTATCCAAAACTTTGGGTGGTAATGGTCTATCTACATGACTAAACCATGTGAAATCAAATACAATGTGTCCTTGACAGGATACGACAATAAATGGGTGTGTTTTTAGCTTCACATTCACACCATGAAATATTTTGTCAAATTCCTCTCGTATCTGTCTCTATTTTGTGGAATACCAATTCCAATTCTCTTGGATAGTTGATTGCTCAAATCGTGTGTTGTGAATTTTAACTTAACACAAATTGCGCGTTTTGTGATTTTTAACATGTTTGACTTTTGTTTGTTTTGAAAAATCTCCTCCAACCAAATGCAATGCAAACGAAACGAAAAAGAATTTCTCGTCATTTGTACTTAGAGTGGTTATAGCCATTTTAAAATTTATTATTGTTCAGGGAAATGTCTATTTTTTTTTTTTTTTCATCTTTTAGGTTGGTAGTAAGTATGTTTAATGGCTATTATGGGCTTGGTAAAGACAATTTACATAAATCGTCAATTGTGACAATTTTGCTATATCTAGCAAAAGCAACTATAAGAGCATTTATTTGCTGTCAGAATAGCCATTGTTGTTGGCACGTTTGTGGCATATGGTCAAAGTGATTAATTATTATAATTGACATAAATGTACATCCAACTAGCAATAGCTTTAGGTTGGAGATATGTACTTTTTTTTAAAGGAAAAGAATAATATACATAATTATTATTATTATTGTAACGTGCATTGTACATAAGTTAAATATTTTTTAAACGTTTTGTTAGGTAATTTCTTGTTATAGATTCTTTTACCATTTTCAGAGAAAGCCTTTTTTTCTATATAAACTGTAGATGTTTAGTAGTGCTTTGTGTGCAGAGAATATTTTAAAATGATGGAATACCTTTGAACATATATGACCATTGGCAATAAATTTAACAATGCAATATGCAACAAAGAATAGTCTTGTTTTTTCTTTTCTTTTTTTCTTTAACTAATGCTTTTCGAATGATTAATACTGACATAGCAGTTCTCTTTCACCTTGTTAAGTCTGCATTGGTCTAACTTTAGCTAGTTTTGGGAAATGGTAATTAAAAACGGAAATGTTTGAACAGAAATAACTTAATTGCTTTTCAAAATACTTGCGCTTGATAGGTTTGAACTTGTGCATTCGCTGAACTAAAACCACTTGTTAAAGGTTTTCGAATAGTCCGAAGTTGACAGGTTTGAAACGTGGCCCAACCGCTTTTTCAGATGATGGAAATTATTTTTTATGTAACCAATCATTGATTTTTTGAAAACAGGAAATTTAAATGAGCCAATGCAAGTTTGGAACATAACTAGTATAAGCACTTCTGATCAATTTTTTTTACCATTTACCGACAACAATAGTAACGAATTTTTTCAGCGTCTACAAATTTATGTGAATATAAGCTAGTCTTACTAACCCTTACATAGTCATGTCTTGTTTTTGCTATATTTCACGTGAAGATCTTTTTCTATCAGGTTTTGCACAGTATTAAGGTTTACTCTCACAAGACTGTTTTTGAGCGACCTCTAGGTGGCTCGCTTTTGAGTGAACCCGTCACAGCTTGAATTCCTTCTTCTTTCTTTTTTTTAACGATGTTATGATCTCTTTGTCGGTCCGGAGACCACTCTATAAGGTCATAAAAAATCATGTAGCGAACATTTTCCAGAAATAATTCCATTTTGTCGATGAATTGAATATTTCAAGTTTATAAAAAAAACAATATTCCAACGAAAACTGCAATTGCTGGATAAAGTCTGAGAAATCTTAACTTAAGAACGTTAAACATATATCAATAGAGTTTCGGTATTCTTTTTGTCTTGAACTTTCGGGCTGGGATTCGAAAATCTCTTTGTTTAGAGCCTTTCGTCCATTCTCCCTAGAAAACTCTGTGCAATTCAAAGAGTTTCTTATACACAAATAGCAAAATATTAAAGCCAAAATCCATTCCAACCACCATTTTTCGAAAATATTCAGCATTTATTCGGCTTTTTAACTTGTTTCCCAGTTGCCCATTTATAAGGTTGTACTGACACATTTTCCAAAAGAACTCTCCTCTTTGCCGATAAGTGTCATTTGTGGAATTGATATTTAATCCTGAAACCCCACTCTTCTCAAAATGTGGGAAACCAAAAAAAAATTATTCGGAACTTAATCATTGAACATTTTTTAGGCAGGACTGATTTGCGCGGTCTTGGGACAGTATTAGCTATTTATTAAAATTCCGGTGTTTAAACTATTTCTGGTGAAAATAGCGATGGATATAGAAACTACAGGTATAAGACATTAAATATTTAATCCTATGTGGGCTTGAGGTCTTTACTTAGCTTTATCTAATTTATAAATCCGACGTTTCGAGTGTGTTTACACTCTTCTTCAGGGCAAATAGAAGATCTGATTGTGAAGGACTTAGTAATATTTATAGTCAGTTTGTTCAAAGGATAAATTTAGCTTAAGTATTATTTAATGGTAAATTTAAATTTAGGTTTAGTTTTTAAACTTAACTTGATTTTGTAGATTATATTAGATAAGAAATTTTGAATTTCTTATCAAATTGATTTGAAAATTTTTTATATTTTGAAATTTCAATGATTAAAAACGTCTTTTTCAAGACTTTTAATTTTTGAATTTTGAAATATTTAAGCAAAAAAAACCAAAAAACAAAACAAAGATTAAGAAGATCTTAAGATTAATTTCTTTAGATTAAATAGAATGTAAGTAAATTGGATTTTTGTTGTAATAAGCATTTTTAATTGATTTTAAAAAAATTTTTAGCCCTGAAGAAGAGTGTAAACACACTCGAAACGTCGGATTTATAAATTAGATAAAGCTAAGTAAAGACCTCAAGCCCACATAGGATTAAATATTTAATTCAACAAAGGTCACGAAGTAAGAATAATTTGGTATAAGACATTTCAAATGCAATTCATTTTATGAAATTTGTTTTACCTTAATATTTTTTTAGTGATGGGCAAAAAGAGGCCAAAATAAAGATAATTTTTTTAAGAATTTTATATATGAAAAGACATTTCTTTGTGTATCCTGCTAGATCCCGCAATTATTGTTATTTATATGAAATTTGAACGCCTTACCTAACAAGTTCTTAACAGTTCAGCTGCAGAATACTGCAGTTGCGCGAATTTTCAGCACATAGAAAATTTAATATATTTGCATAATTAATATTAAAAAAATTATAATCAGACTTTTTTCTCCCGAAATCAACTAGTTTTGTATATTGGGCATTGAAAAAAAAATTTTTTTTTGTAAAAAAATTTATTTCGTAAAAAAATTTTTTTCTAACAAAAACAACTGATTTTAGTAATTTGCATGTTATAAAATAAAAAAAAAAACTAAAAAAATAATTTTGGCTACTTAGATTGTTGAAATACCTCTATAATTATAATTTTTTTAAAAAAAAACTCACTAGCAAGACTTTAGGCAAACACCGGTTTTTTGTGCAGCTAATACCATGTACTAAGCAAGTATGAATAAATTTTTGGGTGAGGATAATGCAAACAAAAAAAAATAACTGATCTCAAAGTTGGATTTTGTGATCAATTGAGGTGAAATTGAGTCTTAAAGGTGCTTTGGCTACTCCGTTGTGATTAGTGTATTTTAAATTGTTATTGAAGATTTTGTGTTATTTTTATTAAATATAATATAGGAGCATATACATTTAAGTAAAATCTCAATTCATATGATGTTCAATGCTTTGCTATTGTGCTTAAAAGTTGAAAAATCGTGTTTTTTTTTTGTTAATTTTTACATTAAGAGGGGAAAATTTAAAATTATTCCGCATTATTCCAATGGAAGACTGTATGTATTTTAAGGCTTGATATATTAGCTTTCTTTTTACATTTTAAGTGGCTGCGCATAGGTGCGACAACCATAATTTTTTTTTCAATTTTCGAACAAGCTTCCCAGAAAAATAACCACTATGGAAATAATCAAAAACAAAATTATAAGGATTGTAATGTTAATTTGAAGCGTCTTTTGTGTCGATTTGTTGCCATTAACAGGATTATTAAATAAACTTTATTCCGGTTTTTTAAAAACTATTTTCGAGATTTTAAGACAGCAAATTTTTGATGTTTAGGTGTCTAAATTTAAAATTTAATTCCCTGCACCACCAAATGCTAACTTAATGCTTACAGGGCCATCTCATTTTTGTTTTCAGACACATTAAACTCCCAACCAACTCTATGTGTTAAATATCAAAGACCATTTTTGATAGTGGCACTGTTAAAGCCAAGGTTATCGAGAATAGCCAAAAAATAATAATCTAATAAGAAAGTAGTTTCCTTAATTTTTTAATTTTCTCAAAAGCTAGAAGGCACAGGAACATATGGTTTTTTGTGTTTGATAATGAATGAATTGAGACAGTTAGATTTATTATTCAATTTTGTATCGACATCCACAGTCTTAAAAAAAATAGTGTTCTATGTGTTTTTTGAAACCTTTTTTTCCCAAATTTTGACTTTGAAATCCGTTATTTCAAAAACTATTTATTAAAATAACTTGATTTAAAAATAAGAATTCTATACAAAATTTTGGCTTTTGAAAAAGGTATCATTCATAACTGTAAGTGTTGCCATCGTTTTTAAATATTTTTTTCTTAATTTTAAATAATTTTTTAGAAAATCGCTAGATGAGCAATTTGTCACACTGTGCGCCGGCTTCAGCTCTCATAAGTCTCAATGCCAGCTGTTCTTACCTCTTCCTGCAATTTTGAATCAAATCTATAATGGGTAAAAAAATTAGCTTTTCAAAACATACAATTTTAGAAAATGAGACGTTCTTCTAGAAAACAAATATTTAAGCCTAAAATGTTATTGAAATATTTAAATAACTTTACGGATTTAAATTAAATTGCTCTAGAGAAAATACCTATGTTTGTATATCATGTATTTACCTATGTAAAATAAAAAAAAAAATTTTTCAGTGTATACGATTATTCACGATTATGAAAAGCAATATTCTCCTACGAGCATTGTAGGAACAGTTTAACTTTTGTATGCTAATTAAAAATGCTGTGCTGCCACGCGCTGAAAAAGTTAATTTTCCCAGGTTATGAAAACAAAATGTTAAAAAAAAAAATTGTTCCTATACACAATGTCATACAGCATGTTTTTCTACCAACCGCAGAATTAGCCTCTGGTAATATTCATGGTTAACATTAAAAGTCCAAGTTTTACGTTTAAAAAAATATACCTACATCACATTCCTGCACAAATATAAGACCTTCCTTGAAATTACCCTGCGGCATTAAGAGCTTTCAGAGTTTTTGTTTTAATTTAAAGCATTTTCGTTCTATTTTTTTTGAATGAAAATTATTATGAAAGAGAAAAAAATCCTTCCAGTAAGAGAACAATAGGTTCGTTTTTTTTTTCTTTTTTTTTGTGTATTTCTTAAAGAATCCTCGAATAGCAAAAACGTCAAAATCTTTGTTACTTTGAAACAAAAAACCATAGAACTATAAGCAATTGCTGCGTTTTAGTTTTTTCCTTATAGTAAGTAAACTAATACAATGAAAAGCATTTTTTTCTTTCAATTTTCATCTCTGAAAGAAGAAAAAACTATTCATCTTTTTATTTTTTCTTAGATGATGACAGAACAGTTTTAACATCTTGTTAGGACAATATGTTCCCTATTGTCATGTCACACAAATAGGTCACGCAAGTTTTTGCTTCTTTTTCCTTTTCAATAAGCCAAACAAAACAATACAAAAAAAATGCCTGAAAAGGGAAAATATCTTATTATTGTACTGCAGCATTCCTAAAGCTCTAAACTGTCACAATTTTTTTTTCAGTTTTTTTTTCACAAAAGGAAGTCGATTCAACAACTTGAATGCATTTTAATAGAAAATATAAATTAAAATAGAAACAACCGTGTTAATCTTTTATCCATAAAATGTTGCAAATAGCTTTAACATTCAACGATGCAACCAATTTTGGTGATTTAATGATCAGTAGAGGAAAAAAAATATACAGAAATTCAAGTGAATGCAAGCTTTTCTATGGTTTGCTTTTGAAAAGTTTCACTTTTCACACTTAAACGGTAAATATGTGCAAGTGACGATTTACACTCAGGTGTAAAGAAAACCACCCAATGGAAGTAAGGTCTCTTTGTACATATGCATTAAACTTTTTTGATTTAAAAAATAAGAAATAATGTCCAGATTTTGGAAAAATGGTAGAGCATCTGCTTTTTATATTTATAATTTTAAATAGTGTACATTTAGCCCATTCACCTTAACTGGAAAACCTACGTTATTTAACCCTCCCAAAACCGTATAAAGCACAAAGTAAGAGTTGTCAAACCTTTTATTTCGATAGTATGGCTAAGACTGCGTACTTATATTTTGGTTAATTTACTTATTTCCCTTGGACTCTTAATGCAAACCAGACGCTTTTAATCGATCTTGTGAATGTTCTGAATCAATATTCAGTACTTCCTGCGTTCATTCATTCAGCCAATTGGCTTATTTGTCAAGAGTGCAGATGGTTGGTTGGCTATTTTCACTATTAGCTTGTATATTTGTTCTTCTGAATCCTCAGATATTTTATATATTTTATATTTATTTTATTTTATTTTATTTTATTTTATTTTATTTTATTTTATTTTATGTTATTTTATTTTATTTTATTTTATTTTATTTTATTTTATTTTCATTTTATTTTATTTTATTTTATTTTATTTTATTTTTTATTTTATTTTATTTTTTATTTTATTTTATTTTATTTTATTTTATTTTATTTTATTTTATTTTATTTTTTATTTTATTTTATTTTATTTTATTTTATTTTATTTTATTTTATTATATTTTATTTTATTTTATTTATTTTATTTTATTTTATTTTATTTTATTTTATTTTATTATATTTTATTATATTTTATTTTATTTTATTTTATTTTATTTTATTTTATTTTATTTTATTTTATTTTATTTTATTTTATTTTATTTTATTTTATTTTATTTTATTTTATTTTTTATTTTATTTTGTTTTATTTTATTTTATTTTATTTTATTTTATTTTATTTTTTATTTTATTTTATTTTATTTTATTTTATTTTATTTTATTTTATTTTATTTTATTTTATTTTATTTTATTTTATTTTATTTTATTTTATTTTATTTTATTTTATTTTATTTTATTTATTTCCTTGTTGTTGTCTTATGATGATATGTTGGGTTGATGCGCTGCGGTAGGGGCTATTTGCAAATTTTCAAGATCCTTTATTGATTCCAAGTATAAGAAGTTTGTTTTGCATGTTTTTGTAAGCCTAACAAAGGCTTGGGCTTGTGACTTTGCCTTTTTTGTTCTGCAACATGAGTAGTATCTTAAAATCTGTGAATTTTTCGTCAAGTTTTTCATAATACGAGTTTCAAGCTATGAGTAAACTTTTACACCTGAGTATCGAAAGAAAAATGAAACTTACAACATTTGAGAAACCCACAATAGCAAAAATGTATCGTTTAGATAAAAAAAAAAGTATCTGCACTGCATTGAATGGATAGTAGACAAGTTTCGAAGGCAAGCATTCGTTAAGAATAAAATTTAAACATTCATATGTCTGTAAAGTGGCGTTCAGTGGCAGCAGCAACAACAGCAACAACTACTACTGCTAATGGCGGTTTGTTCAAGTCAAGCACAATCTCCACATTCAGAGCCGTTTTTGGTTCGGGGGTTAAACTTTTGGCCCGTTCGGCTAGATACAAGTTGCATGTTAATTTCCGTCTTTGAATTTTCCATGAACTGGAAACTGAACGCCATGCCGCCACCGACACAGTAGTTGTATTATATTAAATAGAAAAAAGATATAAAAGTCAGTTTTTTTTTCTATACAAGCATAGAATAATAAGAAAAACAACACTACATTTATCTCTTCTCGCTGTAAGTTGTTACTTGAAGTGTTTATTGTTTTGTATCCAAAAAAGAGATATACTCTCGAGCTGAGTTGAGCTCAACCGGAAAAAATTATTGTACATTTCCAACGACTAGATGTCTCTGAAGTCGAATGAAAACAAAAACAAAAAAAATGTTGACAGGCGGGCGGATAGCGATATACTTACCGCTCACATCCACAAGTCACTTGTTCACCTCCTTCGGTATGTCTGTCAGATAAAACATTTTATCTATTCTTTGCCTTACCGCAGTTTTGGTAGATTTTTTTTTTTTTTTTTTTTTTTGTAACTTCAAATAGCTTCAGACACTGACGTGACTGAAATAATTTCAAACTTTTTGTATTTTTTGGATGGATTTGTTCCGACTGTCTTGCGGATTAAAGATCGCAGAGACCGACTCGGGGCGTAGCGGTATTATATGGCCGTATGGTCGGGTCGCAGCCAGACAGTAGTGATGGCGGTGAAGTAGAAAATCTTGACGATTAAGTTCCTTTTTTTTTTTTTTGTAGGTAGGTATATTGTTTCTGTAATGCAGGAGGCAAAAATTGAATTTGGATGCAAACAAAAAGACCATTGTTGCATGGGAAGGTGTTGAGAATTGTTTCAGATGTTTGAAACTTGATAGGGCATTGTTAAAGGTTGAAATAAGTTGTTGCATGTCTAGTTTAGTCGTGTTTAGCATTTTAAAAATAGATAATATTTAATTTCATTTAAAACAAAACTTGGGAGAAATTATTTATTAATCTAGCAGTTAGTGTTTTTCGTGCGTTAGAAGCCATATTTATAAGGGCACGTCTAATGTTTGAAGTTATAAAAATCTCAAACACTAATTACTCAAAATGCTTAGATGCGAATTTATTTTTCGGGAAAATCTTTTTATTTAAAAAACTGACCTTTGATGAATAGATATATTAGAATTATTTTTTGAACGGTTCATTTCTCTTTACTTTTCGTTTCCATTAAATAAAGTCCTAGTCTTTTTTTTTTTGAAGTCAAAGAGAAATAAACAAAGAATAGTTCGAAAAAATGTGTTTATTTTTTATTTTGCTTTGAAAAAAACCCTGTTTTGTTAAATTCAAATTGTAATATTTTTCAATCTAACTTCAACTTTGCAAATTTTTATACCTTTTTGAAAACTGCAATATCAAGATAATTTTTTTAAAATAATAAACCAGTGTTACACCGTACAAATTTTTTTCGGCGTGTTACTCTGAAATAAAAGTATAAGAAATTGAGTTTTTAAATAATTTGAAACTGTTAATTAATTTGCAGCAAAATGGGATACGAAATAAAAAAAAATTTTTCAAAACATTTTTTTAATTAAATTTTGAAATATTTGAGCGAAACAAAAAAACCTATAGCAAAAAACGAATTGAGAATCCATTATGATTAAAATGTTAAAGATATATGTAGCTATTAGCATTTTTATAGAAAAAATTTCTATCGCAACCAATTTAGAAAATATTAGCTTGTTTTCGTTCAGTGTATTTTAAATTTCATCATCTTATGTTTTCGTTCACCACAGCCAAGAATGAATGAATTTTTTTTAATTTCTTTTTTTTTATAATTTTCTACAATAATTGACTAAAACCATAAGCACTTAAAAATTTCTTTGAAAAAAATATTGAAATTCGTTTTTCGATGCAAAATGAAAAAAAAAAAAAAAAATATTTTATGAAAAATTTTAAACACCTGTGGTATAAAAAAAATCTATAGGAACGTAGGTGGTTAACTTTTTTAAAAATATGCGCGTCCAAAGGGGATTGCAGAATGGTAACAGTTTTTATCAAATCTAGAGTTACTAGGAAGTTATTGGTATTAAAGTGCAAAAAAGCCCATTAATTTAATAAATTATTTTAACTGTATAATCTTAAGTTTTTTTTTCACATTGCTGCGACAAATGCATGGATTCCATCAGTTTTTTTGATCAGTCATATTTTAAAATAATTCTTCTAATACATAACCATAAAAAAAAATTATAACCTTTGAATAGTGGCTATAAAAAAGTAATTTAACTTTTTTTTTTAATGCAACGGTACCTGTCATTGAACTGTTTTTTTTTTTTAACTCTAAATTTCCCTCAAACGACTTATTAAATTTTATTAAAATTTTTTATACAAAAGCATTTAGGTATATAATCATAGTATAAATCAAAAATACAATTTTGAAGAAATGCATTTTTAAATTTTTGAAAAAATGTTGAATTTTTTTTTTTTGTTAAAAAATTAAATTTTCGAAAACAGGTCATTAGATTCTTTTGAAATTTTGGTTTAAGGCGTTGATCTATATTAACTACAATACTGCATACCAACTTTAATTTATTTAGAATTATAAAATAAAAAAAAATAGGCACTTCTAGGAATCGAACCTGGGACTCCCGCGTGCGAGCCGAATACTCATCGAATATTTTGCACCTCTAGGGTTTTGAAATTGCCGCTCAGGATCGCCGCTCAGACGCTCAGCCGCTCAGGACGTGGCCGTAGCCTAAGTCAAAATTCCCTTTTAACTCGAACAAATTCTTTAGATTCTTGGACTATTTTCAGCCTTTTTAAAATAAAGTAATTTTATAAAGGATTGAATACTCCAGCGAATTTGCATGCCTATTACCGATTTGTGTCGGTTTTTCAAAAGCTCTCATTTCCTTTGTCGTATCGCTGTTCGCATTCCATAACTTTTTGAAGCGATAACTTCTTTAGTACCGTAGTGATTTGAAACAAGATGAAACGAAAAAGCGACAGGAAAAATCAATTGATTATAACTTTTTTGTTTTAATAGATACATTAATGAAATTTATACTGTAGATAGTTAATTAAGTAAATCATAATTGTACAAAATTTCAATTAATTTCATACTCCAAATTCCGAGATAGCGGTGAAAAGATGTTCTTTTTCTAGACACGTTATATCTTTTGATCTAGAGCACATAATGGATGCGGAAAAAAATAATTTAACTTTATAAATCATGCTGATAGTATAATCTTTCATTTGATCTACAAGTTACTCAATATTAAATTTAAAAAAAACTTGAAAAATACCTCAAAACACATGTTGAGATCTATTAATTGCCAATGACCAGCAACCAGTGTAGGTAGTAGGTACCGTAATCTCAGTTTGAAATTTCTACATGGTTGGCTTTAAAAAAATTGTAACTTTTTTCTAGATGTCATACAAATATGATTGAAACATCTTATACAGGGTGTCTCACAAGTAATGGATCAAAAAAAATATGCTGATAGGCCAACTTTAGGGCTCTCAGAATTTGGTAACTTGTTCATCCCAAATCCTTACGGTTTTCGATTTAATGCAGTTTTCGTGAAATTTCGAAAAATCCCGACTTTACAACAGTATTTTGCTTCCTCCGCTCATAATTGATTTTTGTTTTTTAAAATTCTTTCACTAAAAGATTGCCTTATAATAAGAAATAATTTATTAATCAAAATATTTCACATTTCATACTCCATTTTGTTGCAAATTAATTAACAGTTCCATGTTTTATAAAAACTCAATTTCTTTCTTTTATTTCAGAGCAACACCCTGAAAAAAAATTGTATGGTGTGGCACTGGTTTATTATTTTGAAAACTTGTCGTGTTATTGCAGTTTTCAAAAATGTATAAAAATTCCCAAAGTTGAAATTAGAACGAAAGATATTACAATTTGAATGCAAAAAAACAGACGTTTTCAGAGAAAAATAACAAACAAAAATCGAGGCTTTTGTTCAAAAAGAAATAAACAAACAACAGTCGAGAAAATGTGTTTATTTGTCTTTGTTATTTTTCTCTGAAAAGCTCTGTTTTGTTGCTTTTAAATTGTAATATCTTCAGTTCTAACTTCAACTTTGGAAACTTTTATACATTTTTGAAAACTGCAATAACACGGCAAGTTTTCAAAATAATAAACCAGTGCCACACCATACAAATTTTTTTCAGGGTGTTGCTCTGAAAGAAAAGAAAGAAATTGAGTTTTTATAAAACATGGAACTGTTAATTAATTTGCAGCAAAATGGCGTATGAAATGCGAAATATTTTGATTAATTAATTATTTCATATTATCAGGCAATGTTTTAGTGAAAGAATTGTAAAAAACAAAAATCAATTATGAGTGGAGGAAGCAAAATACTGTTGCAAAGTCGGGATTTTTCGAAATTTCACAAAAACTGCATTAAATCGAAAACCGTAAGGATTTGGGATGAAGAAGTTACCAAATTCTGAGAGCCCTAAAGTTGGCCTATCAGCATATTTTGTTTGATCCATTACTTTTGGGACACCCTGTATATTTAAGCTTAAATAATAAGCAGATGATATAAAATTAATTATAGGTTGTCATATAAAATAATCGACTTTAAGGTGATCGTAGCAAAAAAAGATTGATTTTTTCGTTTTTTTTTTTCAAGAAAAATGATTTTTTAAGGTTCACTTCTACCAAGTGTGAATTGCACACATGACTTTTTTTTTGCAATACATCCTGAACAATTTTTTGTTTGTTTTCAATGTTTTATCGGTCTAAAAAATTAATGTTTCTATATTTATTAAAATAAAGGACTCACAGTTTTTGCCAGAACCAGATGCCTTTCACTTTTCATGTGAAATTTAGTTATCCACTTAAAAAAAATTCTCGATCAGCGTCTGGTTTTTTTTCCATAATCTACAGCCTTGGCCAAAAGTATTAGTCATTATCCCTCTAACTCGATTTTTTTAAAAACTCCCTCTAACTCGAACTAATTACCTATGACATCCCGTAAATGTTTGACTTAGAAGGAGTCGACTGTATATGATTTGCTTCAGCTCTACTTCACATAACCACGTGCTTTTTTCGTCAAGTTAATATTCATTAATTTATTTAAAAAATATTGCATGAAAAATTGAGAACCAAATTATATTCAAGGAAAGTTCATTCGTCTTTGCACTCAAAATTATAACACATTTTAAAGGTTCATAATATAATTTTATAATAACTTTTTCTGAAGATTAAAATGAAAAAAAAAATAATAATAATCTCAAAATTTTAAACTTATAATCTTTGAGGAGTAACGATTTAATTTTAAAGAATTAAGAAAAGATACAAAAAAATAAAAGGCTACAACTCGTAAAAATTAATTCGTATCCAACTATAATGACATCTAATATAAATCGCTATACAAAATCCACAAAGCGTAAAATGTCTTCATTACATTTTTTATTCAACAAAACGCTACTTCTTCAACTTTTATGCTTTGTTTCATTCTCAACTTAGACAATAAATTTTCCTCTCCATTAATAAAATCATCATAAATTGTATTGCTTCAATAATACCTACCTACAATGTATTAAAATCAAAAAAATCTTGTCTCTTTTTATTTAGTAGATATACTACTTTCGAAATCTTTCCATCTTTATAAAATGCAGTAATTAATCGCCACATTAGTCAAAACGACAAAGAAATGTTAGAAAAAAATAAAAAATAATAACTAAAAAACAACTTTTCTTAATTTATTTTTTTTTTCCTTTTTCTTGGTGTTGAACACCAACCTTTTCTTCACCTGCTGTTTTTCCTCATTAAACTCTAGCAGAGTGTAGATAGAGAACGGTTTTTTTTTTTTCATTGACAAATTAAACGACAAAATAAACAAACAACTCACTTTTAACTCAATTGAATGGCGACGAATTAACGACGGACAACGACGACAACGAAACGAAAACCCTGTCAATAATATCTATTAAAAGAAATTCCAAAATGAAAAGTATATACAACAAATTCACCTTTAGAGCTTGAAAATTATAATAATTATATTATGACCAAACTTGATTTGAAGATAAAAAGATACAAAAAGTCTGCTTGCAATTCATCTCCTCCCTCGCTTGTGTGCTTCGTCGTCGTGCGTTGTTGTCGACAAAAATCGTCGTCGTCGTCGTCATTGTCCGACGACGACGCACGTCGCGCTGTCATGATTTTTAATTCTTCCTTTCCAACTTCCAAACTCCACATAGGCCTGTCAACACTGCTTTTATGTATTACTGAGAGAGCAGCTCACCTGTGCTGCATGTGCTTGCTAAGAATCAACTTCCAACTCTAACAACAACAAAAAAATAACACACCTTTCTACGTGATTTGAAAAATATTCGAACAGAAAGCAACAAAAATGAAAAAAAAATAAAATAAATACAAAAATTGAATAATAAATAACTTTAAAAACTACCTACAAACTTAACAAAACAACAGAGAGACAACAAAAAAAAAACCCCAAGAAAAAAAAATACCTGCCTCCGTCTTCGGATTGAGATTGGATTGGGCTTGGGCAGCAGCAGCAGCTCGCTCACTGTCTTAAGTCAAACCTGGTATTCAGTTTGAAAGAAGTCGTGAAATTAATCGTAAGCTTCGCTTTAATATAAAAATAATATAATCGTCTCTGACCGTGCGTTCGATGATTACCCGTGTCTTGAGAAAAGGAAAAAAAAAATCAATCGAGCGGCATGTTAATTGCGTCAGGCTACTGTCGAATCGAAATTTTATTGAATTTACTGCATTAGATACAAAAAGTATCTCATAGATACAAATGTATCTCATAGATACAAAAGTATCTAAATCTCAGTTTTAACGAATTTTAACGAAAATACATAGAATTTGATTTTTTTTTTTGTAATTTATATGTCACGAAAAGTATCTTAAGTGTCACGAGAAAAGTATCTTTAAGTGAAAGAGTGGTTCCCTCCTGTTCACCCTTACTCTCCTACCTTGTCTTCTTGATTAAAATATAATTAATTAAAGTCGGAATTGCTCAAAAAGATACCCGCTACAGATCTGCCATCACACAATTTCCACCAAGTTTAACAAGAAAGTTTTGTTGTTGTTGTTGTTTGTCACGTCAAAAAAAAAAATCAACATAAATAATATCTTAATCGAGACAACAACGAAAATAAGATACAAATGAAAGTTTTCATATCTTTCTCTTCGGGCGGCCAAAATAACACCTTGCACATCTCGGTGTGGTGCGACAGACGATGATGATGATTGCAACCGAGTTGCAGCTACTTTTTATGGTGGTATGCTGAGACGATGTTGGCGGTGGTGATGGTGGCATTGTTTTTTAGTTGCAGCAACCTAAAAGAAATAAGAAAACAAACCTGATTATCATCTTGAAGATACACATCCCAAATAGTGTGGTGGTGGTGCAACATTCATTCGAAAAAAAAAGGAAAAGTTATTTGTTTAAAAGAAAAGAAGAGAAAGATTAAAAAAAAAGTAATTTTCTTCGTGTTTTTTTTTTGTATTATTCTACGGCATTCGCTATTTGTGTTTTTTTTTTTTGCTTTTATCTGAAATTATCTGGATGGTAAAATGCAATAAGTTAATGCACAATATCTTAAAAAAAAAAAAAAATATTCATCATCGTCTTTATTATCATTATCGTCGTATGTATCTTCTCTATGTAAATATGCGGCAAAAAAATCATCCTAGCGAAGAAAGTTGTTTCAAATTAGCCCTGAAGGCAGTATAATTGTGTTTGTTGTTGCATTTGAAAGTGAAAAAAAAAATAAATAATTTGCAACGTTTTTTTTTTGCATGTGTGTCCTTAAATTGTTTAAAAAAAAAAACTTATTCATTGTGGAAAAGTTATGTGAATAATTTCCTAAAAGTGTTGAATATAAAATAGATACATACAACAAAAAAATCTATTCAATTGAAGAATTTATTATTTTTTTTAATACAAAATGTTTGCACCAAGAAATTCATCACCTGTACCTTTGTATAGCAACGAAGATGTAGCAGCATATCAGGTATGAAATAATGATGATGATGATGATGAACTTAAAAATGTATCTTACGGATATTGCAGTCATTAGTATTTCGTAGAAATGTTTTTTTTTTCAAATTTTTGTTTTTGTATTTCAATATAATCATTGAACTATACAAGTTAAATAGAATAACAAAATTTTAATTAACAAGCTCGTTTTGATCGTTTTCAAATAGAATGGGGCATGGTGACGATATGCAAATATAAATATGACCTCATATTTGTTTGTTTTAAAGTTGTTTTTTTTTTTTTTATTTAATTTATTATTTTTTCATTTAAGTGGAGTTGATAGAATTATTGTAGGGTTACCACTTAGATAGTTTTCAAAACCTAAAAAAATATGTGTACAAAATAATTGTAATCACAAGACAAATTAAAGCAGCTAATTTAATTAAAACATAATCGGAACTAAGATCGAAATTTTTTTTTAAAGTAGGTACTATTCGGGAGAAATCCCTTCAAGAGACGAATTTCAAGTTTTTTTCTTTATATTTTGAAATTACCTAAAAATGAATTCTCAAATAACAGTTTAAATAATAAAAAGTTTACAAAAAAAAAATAATAAAATAAAATTGCAGAAAAACATATTGGAACATTTAAGGCATATTATTCATAATGTTTATAGATAAGTTCTTACACGTTTTACACGAATCATTGGCTTTTTGGGACCAATTGCAGATTTTACTGCCTCTTCGAAAAAAACACACTTTCACCAAAATTTTTTTATAAAAACTCTTTATTCTTGCTTTCTTTCCCAAAATCAATGTTTTTACCAAATTTCATTAGGGTTACCCATCACTTTTGTTTTCACTCAAAAAAAAACACCCTTTTAACCATTATATTTGTTTCTTATCTTAAAAGTAACATAATTACTAAATTTCAATAGGGTACCACTAATATTACTCAAGTGTTACACACTTTTTCAAATATAGTTCTATTTTCTTTACTTAAAAAATACCCTTTCACATAAAAAAAATGTATAGACTTACATTATTCGTAATTCCCATGCGAAAGAGAACATATTTAATGAATTTTGTAAGGGTACCATTTATACCATTGATTTTATCGGTCTTGTCGCGGATTTTTCCCTATTTCCCAAAAAAAACACCCTTTAACCTAAAATATTTGTATAGACTGTTCGGGTTCTTGGTTTCTGTTATAAATGAAAAAATTTTACCAATTTTCATTGGTGTAACAATTTTTTCCTAGTTTTTGTGGTACTAATTCCGAATTTCATCATTTCGTAAAAAAAAACACCCTTTCACTCAAGATAATTTTGTACCCTTTATAGATTCTTCAAAACATTTACACCATACACCTAGTTTTAAAAATTAATAAAATTTAAGTCAGCTGTTATGATACCTTCCTTACACACAACTTTACCCATCAAAAAAACACCCTTTCGCCAAAAATAATTTTAAGAACTTTATGAATCCTTTGTCCCTATTTTATCTAAAAAATTCATCCCGAATTTCATCAGTGTAGCATGTTTTTCACATGGGTTCCGGTTATATTTTACTTGTTGAAGTCAAAAAACAAGCACCCTTGTTTTTAATCGGCAATAACTTTTCTTAGAGCAATCGTATTGACTTTATTTTTATGTCATTAGATTCAGCATCAAAAAATCGACAAACAATATATTTTTGACCTTCACCTCCTCCCTCTTGTCCGCGAAAAAACACTCTTCCACCCAAATTTTTTTTATAAACTTTTTTTGTACTTGGTTCTAATCCCAAAAGCAAAATTTTTGCCAAGTTTCATGAGTGTAATAATTTTTTTTTTATGTCTTGATTTTATGTACCTACTATTTTACCTGTACTAAATAGCATGAAAAGTAAAATACAACCAAAAAATTCATGCATGTCCTGACTAAATCCCTGGTCCTAGAAAAATTGTTTATACCTTTTTGAAAACGTTGTTTAATGTAGACAAGTCTATATCAAAAAAATGGTTTCATAAGTCAACACATATGTACCTATTTCAAATGATAAAAAAAACTTAAACCCTCTTGGGGCGCCATCTAGTGTCAAAATAAAGATCTAAAAAAATTAGAGGATTTTTTTTTATTATTTCACTTGAATATTCTTTAAATATTAGTTTTTCTAGTGTGGGAAACTAATAGCGAAATAAATATGTGTTAATAACGAAGAAAAAGCACTCCAGCGTTAACTCGTACAGAAAAAGTGACTAAAGTTTCAAAAGGATCGGTGTAGTAATTTTTAAGTTATAACGAGCACCAACTTTGAAAACATGAGTTGTGGGGAAAACTCTTTGAACTTTTGAGAACTACTATAAAACGTTCATAAATAAAATTAAAAAAAAAACTCATAATTTCGTCAAATTTCCTCCAGTTTAATACAAATTACTTAGAATTCAATTAAAAATTAATACTTTACACCCCCGTTGAATAAATTATATCGAACGTTTAACGTTTGATCTACAAACAAACATACAAACATCGTTTGACCCTTTGCAATTTTGCAAAAATTTGCAACAAATCAACGAGTTTGAACCATCATTCAATGTAAAGAAGTAAAGTTATTGTCCGATACGAGATCATAACAATCGTTGAAAAAAAGAAGAATAGGTACTTTGCAAAAATAAAAATAAAAACATATAAAAATTGAATCGAAAAAAATATTTTCATTGACATATAAATTTATTACGTATACGCCACAGTGATCATTTTTCTATATAGTTTATAAAATAGACTGCATTTTTCGCATAGAATCGTCTTTAAACTTGATGTTTTTTTTAAGATTTTCTAAACTCAAACAACGTAGATTTTATCAAAATTCATTTTTTTTTCTCGATCTCAAATGAATCAAATGGCAACATTGATTAAATAAAGTGGAAGCACGATTCAATTATCTTAACATGAACAATGAACTTTCAATGAAAAAAAATGTTAGATACAAAAAAAAACACTCTACCATTATTTATATGGACGGGAATTTTGTTATGTGAGATTTTTCAGGTTCCAAATTGGGTGTTATAATCATGTTGATGGTATCCGACAGTTGGTTTATGAATGAGAGTTGAAGGATTATTTTAATTAGATTTAAAAAATTGGCTCTCTGCTTGTTATGGAGGATACACCTACTTAAAAAAAAAATTAAAAATGAAAAAAAGCTTTAATGCTGACTTAATAACATAGATAAAGCACTACATCATCTATCTA
The DNA here is from genome assembly GCF_945859705.1 of Episyrphus balteatus. Classification (NCBI taxonomy): domain Eukaryota; kingdom Metazoa; phylum Arthropoda; class Insecta; order Diptera; family Syrphidae; genus Episyrphus; species Episyrphus balteatus. The sequence goes on from NC_079134.1 coordinate 43,773,157, forward strand.
ATTTTATAAGTTGGACATGAAAGAGTGAGAGATTTAAGAATATGAATAGAATTATTTTTATTATTTTTTTTGTTATATATGTTCAACTGCAAACAATGGATGATTAAATTTAATTAAGTTTATTTAAACACAAAAGAACAAAAACCAGATCTCTATCTATGATGTTGGTTGTTTAATGGAGCATTTTAGCAATCATTAAAACAACAATTGAAGAAATTTTTCGCACAATTTTTTGCAAATTTTTCGGAAGCCTAATTTTCTGAAGTCTTTACGTAAATTAAAATCACAGTAGGTGGTCAAATATTGCGGTCATTATTTTTTATTTTTGGAATTTTAATTTTTAATGTAATACAATCTAAAATTGTGTCTCGAAGCAGAACGCGTTTCCATCCACGCGTGCCTATCCACTTTTCTCGGCATCGTAAAATTTATTGCTTAGACCAAAAATGATTGCAAAAATTGCATCAATCGAAAAGTAGAACTTTAGCTGTTCTATTTTGGATTCAACACGTATTTTTCTTATTAAATTTTCGTCAAAAATTGTCAATTTTAGCCAAAAATTGAAAACGGAGCCCATGATTTGTCAAAGATATAAAAATTTTGATCTGGAAAAGATTTTAACCGTAAAACTGTTTTCTACCTGCTGCGAAATTTGTAAAAGATATTTATATTTCTACAAGCTTTACCCTGACTAGTTTTTCGACTTGAATAGCATCTCAATTATATCACACCTTCGAGACCGACCTTCACCTTGCTTATAACAAACTATATTAAGCATTGAAAAATTAATTCGCAACACACAAAAAATCCAGCTGTTTTGATAAATTTTATCGAAGCAGGTAAAAATGCGAGACAGTATTTTAAGGCAAAAATTGATTTTTTGTATTCGAATAAAAGTTAAAAAAAAAAATCCGCGAAGATTGATCACACACCCACAATGATATCATTTGTTTTATGTTGAAGATTCTGGTGATTTCATGGGTTTCAATAATTCGTCTTCGATTTAATCTGACATTGAATAATTGTATGTATGACCTTTTTATTTGTTTTTTGAAAAATCCATTAAGTATCTCTGTTAAATAAGGTTCGATTTTATTCTTTCACATAAAAAAAAATAATATAAATTAATATGTGCTTACATATATTACTTCATTATAGTTCAAAATATTGGACTTTTGAAACTAGTATTCAATTAAAATTAAAAGTTGCTGTCATTCCACTTTTCATTTCAACAACAGAAGAAAATACTTAATATAATATCAAATAAACTATTTTTTAATAGATTTAATTTACCTTTATAAGAAAATGGATGATTTAATTCATTAAAACAAAACTGATTCATACAAGTAGTTAATTGTTTTCAATGTAATTTTTTTGCATTCTTTTGTATCTTTGAGTAGATACAAAAAATTGTAATGCTTTGTTTTATTGTGTGTTATTGAATAAATATGTACCTAGTACTTTAACTTTCTGGATTTTGCTTTAAAATAAGAAGCCAATTTAGTTGAACCAATCAATTTCTTTCATCAAATAAGCCGTCTTATTAGATCTTTACAACTTTTATATTTTTTTATAAGTTTTTCAGCACTGTTCAATTATCTGTAGAGAATTAAACGAACAAATAAATAGCGACGCTAGGTCATGTCGATCCCTTTCAAACATAACCGTAATTGCTCAGAGATTGTGTTTTATGACATACATCTGTGAGCAATATGGTTGTGATTGAGGATGTATTGTATCTTGCGTCGCTATCTTATATTTACATTTATTGTTATTTTAGGATTTTAAGAAAACTAGAGATAAGGTAATTTAAGTAGATTAAGACAAATACATTTATATTTGTAAAATAGATATAAGACATACATAGCTATAGAGTAGAATAGATTTACTTGAATAAATGAGAATACTTATTACCACCAGATTGATCGGTTGTGTTTTCGTTATACTGCAGTTGTCGGTTTTTTCATGGTGACCCCTAGTGTTTTATCGAGCACACAATATTAATAAAAAAAAAAAAAAAATGTTCTAAAGTGCGTGTAGTCAAAGTTTAATAAGGAACAAGTCCTTATAAGTTCGTGTTTTGTTTCTTTCTTCTCTAAGTGTTCCGCGTATAAATTAAAAATATGTCTCTTGTAAAACTCCAATATATTATCGGGCAACATATTTTAAGCTTAAAAAGGGAAATGCTTGAGGCCAGCCTTGAGGAGAGAAGGAAGCAATTAACTGAATGGAAACTACAACTGGACCACTGGGATTGGCTGTTTGAGGAAACCGACTCAGACTTACGAGCCAGTGGTAACATGCAATACCTTAGGACGGACTGCGCTGCAAAGGTAAGAAACAATATACAATCGGGTAAGAACCTTTGGAGTAAATTAAATGAGGCTTCAAAATTAAGTAAGGTGTCGAGCAAAGTGATTAGTAGGTTCAAACGAGCCATTAAAAACTTTGAGAAAGTTTTGGAGGACTTCCTAACAGGCACTGAAGGCTTAAGTTCTCTTCTTAGGGCAAGAGATTGCGCCGAACAGTTATCTGATGAATATGTGTCAGAAACTGGATCGGAGGATGAGACAACAGAACACCTCAAATTATTAATTAAAAAATCCGAAAGAGTTCTTACTAATTCAGTTGGGGATTATTCTTCTTTTAGAAACATCCTAAGTATTTCAGATACATATCTCTCATATATGCGAGAAGAAAAAAGGAAACTAATTCCTTTAGAGGAAATTGCACCTCAAGGGCCATTACTGAGGAACTGTACCTTTGGTAAAAGAAGCGGGAACTTTACATCCAATTGCCCTTCTATAGAAACTTCTGACACAGCTTCAAATGAAGAGTGTGAAAATACAAACTTTACGTTTGGTTCCAAAACGCAACTCTCGAATGTTCGAGAAGAGTGTATGTTGTGGAAACCCCTTGTAGAGTGTTCTTCTCAAGAGTCAGTAGAAAATGATTTTGACTTGAAAAATCCTGAAAAAGCTACAGAAGAAAAGCGTTTTGTTTTCGAAACCCGCCAAACCAAGCTCTCAAATATTGCAGAAGTTCAAAGGAAAAAGGTTCCTTTGGAGGATAGCTTATCTCAAGTTTTAAAAGCCCATCAAGAAAAAAAGCCTATTTTAAAGGCATCTTTACCTTCAATCGATAATTGCGCTATGGGATGTGATTCCTTTCATTTCACTCATCAATGTGCCAAATTTATTAAATTGAGCTACAAGAAAAAGTTGAAGAAGTTAATCGCAAATAAACTTTGTTTTAAATGTTTGAAAGGCAAACATTTAAGCAAAAGTTGTGGCGAAGGTTCCTGTGATATTTGCAATGGCAATCACAATACTTTGCTTCATGCAGAAAAAAAGATTCCTAGTACCGAAACTGAGATTATCCTTAGTGATTCGTCAGTTGAAGCAGAGCACTTATTTTCGAGCGAAGCATGTTCTTACGAAGAACAACATGACGTGAATCTTCAAACTAATAAAAAACTTGTATCTTCCAAAGCGGAGGAACATGATGTGACCCTTGATGGTCCTTTGGTGAATGAAACGCCAATTTTCAGTAAAGAAGTAAACAGGATCCTTAGTGATCCAATCGAAATTAAAGTTCTACCAATTTTGAACTATGAAGATTCCGATAAGGAAGAAATTGAAGAAGTCGAAAGGGTAGATTCTCTATTGATTTGTTCTAAAACAGAACAAAGTATGATCTTTGGTAATACAAGTGACACTCAAGATCTACAAATGTCAGAATTAAATCTGATATATAATGAAAAAGAACTTGATGGGATTGCTTACCCATCAGCAGTAGAAATAGGTTCTAGTTGCTTAAGTTCTGATGAACAAGATTTTATAGTTAATGTTCCAACGAAAACTCAAACTCTAAAATTAATGGGAATACTTTTTAATTCCCTAAATAGTTGTATGTTAAAGGAATGCAAGGATTCCGCGGAACAAGAAGTTAAGGAAACCGTAAGTGTTCCAATTTCAACAGGTTTTGATAATATTGATCAAAAACTTCAATTTCATTTTAAAATAAATTTAAAACATCAAATGAACATAGAGTTTTCCAATTTCGTAACAGTTGGTGTTTCGAAATTTTGTTTAAAAGTTCTTTCTTCCACTAACCTTTATTATTGGAATATAAATGAAGATTTTTTGCAAAAGTATTTTTTCAAACTATTTGATATATCAAAGGATATCAAAATGGAATTGAAATTATTGTTGAATGAAAACTCTTACTTGTTTGTTTTGGGTTTATATGAAGAATCACCCCCTATGATGATGCTAAAATCGCCTTTAGTATTTCGCAAATATTGTAGTAATAAAGGGAACAGAGAAGTAGTCGTATGGGCCGAAAATAAACTTGAAATGTTCCTGGAAGATGTTTTATTAATTACCAAAGCATTGATTACTATCTATACTTATTTTCGCAGCATGGTTATATGTTATTTAAAGAAAATTATTAATCGAAAGCTCTATATTTCAGGTTCTCAAGTACTGTCAAGAAGTTCTGGATTTGGCAAAGTAACGGTAATATTTGCAGTTTCAAACCATTTAAAAAATTGTAATATTTACAATACGGAAACAAGATGGTTATTTTTTATTGCAAAAGCTTCAAAAAGAAGAAATAATTTTCGTGTTGCCAATGACATCTTGTTGCTCATTTTATTTCAAAATATAATATTTAAAAAGAAATTATACCCCTATAGCCGTGGAAGGGGGCAGGGAATCAAAGAATATCTTTGGCTAAATTGGCCTCTATCCCACACTAGACGCAAGGACAAGCAATGGGACTTCGACAAATTCGAGTACATTGCTCGTCCTTTTCCTAGCAAGGATACAAAACAAGTAATATATTTATAACTGAAAAAATATATCTCGCAGTTATAATTTGAATTTAATTGTAGTAAATATTGTTAACATAAATTAACTGAACAATAAAATATTCAATTTAATTATCAAAAATTGTATAGTTATTTGAAAAAGAAATTACAATATATGTCAAATAAACATTTAAATTTGTATAACATTTTATGTTTAAGAAAAATATCTTGTTTATGATTCAATTGATGTAGTACGTGTTCAGAACAATAAATTCATTGATTTCGTGTTTTTATAAAATATTATAAGTATTTGTTATACCTAAGTACATGCTCCATACAAGTTCAAAATGTAAAAAAATCGGCTTAATTCATTGTAATATCTCGAATAATTAAAGAATTTATTTACTATATTTAAAAATTGCTTGAATTAAAATATTGTAAAAATTATTTACGAGCATTTTCACTAAGCAAAAATATGATAACATTATCTTAGAATAACAAGTAAATTTATCTCGAACCGAAGGAAGCATTGGACCGACCAGGAAACAACAACAACAATGGAATTGGTAAAACTAGAAGAGTTAAGTGGTTGATTCAGTAAAATTGTATCCTGATATGATATTACCAGTGAATGCAGTGGAGTGTTTGATAAAATCATCTAGGATTAACATAGTTGACAAAATTCGAGTTCAGTAAAAACGTATATATATTCGAAAGATGATTACCTTGGTGTGCACCGAATTTGCCAGTAACACCACACTTTCTTAGATGACTTAAACACACTTGATCAATATAATGACAAGTAAGATGGTCAATAAACGAAGATAAAAAGGTTGGATTTAAATAATGACAAGGGTCATATTTATCGACTATTCAAATCCCAATCCATGAAGCATTTGCAACCAGATGTTAAAACTTGCAAATCTTACCAAACGGAATAAGTGAGTTCTGAAAGAAGAAAATTCTGACACTGGTTCTTGCATATGGAGTCTAGGATTCTCACAAGAAGACATCATATGAAGACATCAAAGGTTCCTCCTCGATGTTAAATTAAAATGGTATGACACAACGTCTGATGTGCATTGTACAACTCTTCAAGACACTGGTGAATAATTTCAAATCGTTGTATCCAGTTGATATATACTTTGCAGAATCATCACTTGCTACATACAGCATCTTCACCACAATAATTCTACCAATTTCCAACGACGACGTTCCTGAAGATCAGCATTACCCTAAAATCATTAAATTGACACATTTTCAATGATGCCAATGGCGGGAGTATGTTCAATTATCTGTAGAGAATTAAACGAACAAATAAATAGCGACGCTAGGTCATGTCGATCCCTTTCAAACATAACCGTAATTGCTCAGAGATTGTGTTTTATGACATACATCTGTGAGCAATATGGTTGTGATTGAGGATGTATTGTATCTTGCGTCGCTATCTTATATTTACATTTATTGTTATTTTAGGATTTTAAGAAAACTAGAGATAAGGTAATTTAAGTAGATTAAGACAAATACATTTATATTTGTAAAATAGATATAAGACATACATAGCTATAGAGTAGAATAGATTTACTTGAATAAATGAGAATACTTATTACCACCAGATTGATCGGTTGTGTTTTCGTTATACTGCAGTTGTCGGTTTTTTCAAGCACTTTATATGCTATGTTACGAAATACCAAAAGGTTTTGTTGTGCCACTTGTCAATTTTGGTTATTTACTTCCGAAAAACTCTGCGAAAATTTTCATAAAACAGATTGCTTTTTGTTTTGTTTTTCGACCTTATGACATTTTCAAAAAGTTACAAAAAACCAAATTTGAACATTTTCCCTAAGAACACTTTAAACAAGAACACAAAGGCTTATTTTTTGATAAAGGGTAAAACTTCCATTGCTGTGTCCTAAATTTTAATTTTTTGTTTCGGATCTTCTAACCCACCTAATTGCACAAAATTGAGTTCAGGAGTTTTTAACCTCTCTTAGAAGCTCAAGACAGAACAATACTTTTTCATGGGAGCTTGAAATTCGAAAATTTCTTGTTTTATGACTTTTTCTTTTTGATCATCATCATCATAATGTTCCGCTTTTAAAGACGCGAGTATAACCAAAATGTCAGTTTCTCCCAAAACACGGCAAAGCCATATTTCCGTTTGTTTGTTTTTTTTTTCTTTGAGAAATAACTTAACACGAACTTTTAACTAGAATGACATTACAAACAGTAGTCCAGTATTTTAGGCATTTTTAATCCCAATCTGCAGAAAAATTCCTATTGGGCTGGATTTTGGTATACACCTTCGTTACGGCGCGGCGCTCGTTGTTATGAAGATGTAAAAAATTGACATTGATATCGTGCCGGCGTTAGAAGTTATAGAAGTCAAAAAGTCACGAAAATCTGTTGTTCGCATACCTGTTGCTCGGAGGTCGATAGGGGTCTATAGAAAAATTGTTCGTCATAAAATTACACGGTGTTACAAAAATGAGGTTTTAAAGTATATACATTTTGTAGAGCTAGTCGCACTGATTACGAAACGGTATTTAAAAAGTCTCTAACACCCCTAAAATCTGGAGTTAGGGGCAAAAAACGGTTTTTTACCTTCACCCATTGAAAAACAATCTAGCTTCGATTTTTTTACAGTTTCTGATGGGATATAAATATACCTTTTGAACAATGTATAAAACATGTAACTCGGTTAAACCACCTAGAATTTATAAGCTAACAAAGTTCAAAAATTAAATTTTTTTTCCGTCATTTGCCCAACTTCGACATCAAATTAAAGTATATGTTTTTATAACAACATGCTGTTTTAAAAATATATTCTAAAATAATATTTATTTCCAAATCAAACGAGGTATTTTTTATGAAAATCAGTTCAAAATTGGCTTAGAAAAAAAAAATTGTACGATTTTAACCCAGATACAAAAATTCGAAGTTTTAGGTATAGAACAAAAATGTTATTTTGGCACGTAGTAGGATAACTTGGGCGCCAGGATTTGAAAACGGGTTTTTGTAAAGGAGTTCAATACAAACATTTTTTTTTCTTTGGAAAGGAATTTATCTCCCCCCGTTTAGGTGGGAGGAGAAGTTTTCTAAAAAAAATTTATCAAAATAAAAAAAAATTATTAAAAAACAACGACAACACTTACAGTAATAATTGATACCATTTCCGAAAGACAAAATTGTACATTTAATTCTAATTTTTAAATCAATATATTATAACCAATAGTTTTTGAAATAATCGATTTCAAAGTTAAAAATAGACGAAAAAAAAATGTTTAAAAACTCCAGACTGTTAATTTTAATAAAAAAAAATTACTCACACAGAAAACTGCCTCAATTGATTCCTTATCGAACAGTGAAAATTTATATGTTTCTATGTCTTCTAGTTTTTGAGAAAATTGAAAAATAAAAACAAAAAATATTTTGAAAAAAGAAAAATCTGATAAAATAATTTTTAAAATAATTTTTGAAAATCTTAATTTTGTTTGATATAATCTTTCGTTTTTTAGAACGCATTTTCTTTAAAAATCTTTACCTGACAAATTGTAAATATTGAAATTTTACTTTTTATTTGATAAAATCACCCAAAAAGCGCGTAAAAATTAATGAACAGAATCATATTTGGTGCAAGCCATTATTTCGTAGAATACCCAAGTCCTTAAAATTTCAGCCGAATCAAACAACCATTTGAATTGTTTTACTCTATGTCTACGAGTTATTCAAAGTGCAAAAGTGTTTTATTCGCACGAAAAAGACAGGTAGAACGCTTATGAGAAGAAAAATTCTCTCCGTGATTTCAAGTCAGAATCCTTTCAAAATCACTTATACTCAATTTAATTTTTGTAGTCCAGTGTTTTTTTTTGGTTCTAAGAAAAGAAAAATTGGAAAACCGCCTAGACAATTCAAATGAAACTTTTTCTCATCGTTGAACATAAAGTTTTTTTCCATTCTTTTCACGAAGCGAAGGCGAGAGCGCAGGTTGTCCACATTTACCTTCGTAAGAATGGCCTAAGTCCACCTTCATTTTTTGCTGCACTTGTCGTACTCCTATTTCCAAAATTCATTTATTCAATAACTTTTCATGTTGTCAAATTTTCACGAAGTATGTTTTTTTATGTCACTTTTGACTCGCTCGTTGGCCAACAGCCAATGATCAATTACACAATTCAGCCTTTCTGCTTCTGTAGCTATTTCCCAGTTAGAACGACCCTCTTAATGTTTAGCCTTAAAGATTTTGCACGATGCATTTGGAAATGACTAAAAAAATTTACATATGAAATCAATATAATCCTATCAACTCAGATTTTGCAGAAAAAAGTAGGTTCCTATTTTTATTTCTGCTTGCTTAAAACAAAAGCCATAAAATTGTTTAGACTGTAAGTCAAAAATATCTGGGTTCAAATGCAAGCTATTGCTGATATTTCGCAAACATAACTGTTATCCTGATAAATCTGATAAAAATCGAAAAAAAATATTAAATCAAATGTCACGTTCATCAATCGAATTAAAAATAATAATTAAATCAAATCATGCTGAGTAAAAATCTGTCATCCGGATATCCGATGTTAAACGAATAATAAAATAATTCACACGCAAATGCTATAGCCAGATGTTATAATGCATCATCATTTCCATCATGGAATCGTCATAATCAATTTAATCTTTATTTATCTTGTATAACATAATTAATTGAATCATTGTATCACTGAGCACGAAATGCAAACTTGGTGTTCCCACAATTTATTTACTCTATTTTTTATATATTTTTTTCTTTTATTTCTACAAAATGTTTTTTTTTTTTTTTTTATTATTTTGTGTTTCTATCATGGTCGTTGAACAAAGTGAAAACAAAAGTGAAATGTTTTTTTTTTTTTTTTATCTGAGAGAAGTAATCTTTTTCTCATACGAAATATCTACTAGATAAAGATACCTACTTAAATATTTCATTTCAAATCCATTGCACGTTTCGTTAATTTTCTCTCGTGTAAAAGTAACTCACTACACACGAACAAATACTATAACATTGATGCGTAGTCGTGAAAAAACTTAAGATTTTTGTATAAACTATTTGATCGTTTATGGCATCCCTTTTGTAAATTACTATTATCTATCTGCTCTAATGCGTTCAGGTTTTGTCAATTAAATTTGATTGTTTTGTCTATTTGCTCCGCGTGATTCGTAATCATTTCAGAATTACAACAAAAATTGCGATTCGATTGAAACTTTTTTTTAAGTACGGAATATACTTGCTTAGCAGCCACGTGAATCTTCAATAGTCTACTTTTTATGATCTGCGCCACTTAGAAATGAATGTCGACAACCAGTTTTTCTGTCATCGTGAAGAAAATTGTGTCATAGTAAGCTTTATAGTTTGAGGAAACCACGTTGCAAATGGTTATCACATTCTATCTATGGTTATTGCTAAAAAATCCAAGTCTTGTATATTACAGGAAATTGGAACTTTTAAGTCGAACTTGTCTTTGCGCACTTTATACTTATATTCTTTATTCAATAAATAGGAAATGAAGAAGTTCAAACTTCGCAGAAGAAAAAAAATGTTTCCAACGCTACTTCTCAGACTATTAAGATAGCATTGACAAATCTACCGGTTTTTTTATTGGAACGGAATTAGAACGAGAAAATACATTATGACTATACTTGACAAACTTGTATATTGGTAGTTTTTTTTTTTGTTTTTGTTATTCTTGTGTCGATGTTGAATTCAAAAAAAAAAAAAAAACAGTTAATCCCAACAGTTAGAGTGCGCTGACCGTATTGTTTAATAATAAACAATATATTCATTCAACCTTTTCCAAAATTTGTCATTGATTCGAAAGAATTATTCATTATTGTTTAAGATTTTTGAACTGGTTAAAATATGAGTTAAGTGGAATCGGAGATTAACCCAAGATTATCATAATTGGTACTAAAATTATGCAAGCATGTGTCTTTTTAAATAACTAAAGGAAATAAATCTCAGGTTTTGCTTTTATTAGTTAATTCTTCATACTTTTTTTTACGTAAGCTCTTTGTTTAAGATTTTGCTGTTTCCTTGATATAGTACATTGCCGATAAATAAGTTAACAACTTTTTTTAATAGTGCTTTCTTTGTTTTATAAAGGCGTTTGTATTATAAATTTAGAATCGAATTAATTTTTTTCCACAAAATAGTGCGTATACGTCGCAGTGTACTTGTTTGTTTGTTAAGTAATTTAAAGTAAAATTTAAACGTCAATTCCATTTTAGAAATTTTGTAGTTCAAAGTATCTGTATCTTTGATATCTATTGGAAATTTAAGATTTTGTTTAGTGTCGAGAAAAAAAATTTTTTTTTAAATCGAACGTTAAAAAAATTAAATTAAAATTTTTTTTTTTTTCAAAAACTTTTAAAAATTTTTTTTTTACATTTTACAAATGATTTCTAAAAATTTTGAATAAAATTGACTTATACTTTGAAGAAATATATGAACTTAAAAAATATGTTAATTTTTTTCCGTTCTCCGAATTTTTGGAGAAAAACTAAAAACCCAGTTTTGTTAGAATCAATAAGAGTATTGCGTACACCAAATTCAATCGAAATTTTCGAGAAAATTGCAATACCTCGAAAACGGTTTATGGGAGATATGCGTTAAAAAAAGATATTAAAAAAACTAAAAAAAAAACGAACCTAGGAAATTACGCAAAAACCATCTATACCAAGTTTCAAGCAAATTCATCCGTCCGTTTAGGCCCTAGCTCTATGTACAGATGGACGCACAGACGCACACACGCACAGACCGACGCACATAGGAGTATTTTCATCAAAAACCTGGCCATAATTATTTTTCGTGGTTTTTGTTATTATTTCTGTTTAAAATGAGTATTCCTACAAGAAAATACAATATAAACCTAGTTTTTGTTATTTTTATTTTTTTACCAAAAACTAAAAAAATTGATTAATGGCCTGTACTCCGCCTGTCGACATTATTTTTCTCAAATTTTTTTCGTCATCCCTAATACGCAATTCTCAGTTTCTTTTCTCTCTTCCCCAAACTTAATTAAGATCACCCAAAATAAAATACACTAATAACATCGGTAAATTTAATTTAAAAATAAAACAAGTTGCATAAAGTAAGGAGTATTTTCTATGAGAAAGTAAAAAACTAATTGACCCTCGATTCTCTAAAGGGCACCTAAGAGCACCCAATTTTTGTTGCATTGTGTTAAAGAATATATAAACTAACTCATAAGTTTCAATTAATTGCAGAATAACGGGGTATACTAAAACAAAATCATTAAAGTTTAAATAATAACTTACCAAAAATATCAAGTTTTTAGATACTACTTCTAAGCCCGAATTAAAATAGAAAAAACCATCTAACATTTTCAAAACTTTATTAATATCGTTAATAAATAACTGCAGAAGAATTCTCCATTTAATTTTTTTTAGATTTCTATCACAACACTTCGATATCGCATATAGAATAACACTTAAAAAAATACTTCGCATTCAACTAAAAATGAGGTAGATGTAACAGTTCACTTTTTTTTTACAAGACACGATCGAAAAACAAAAAAATCAGTGCAGCATATTGACACATGTTTATTTTGCACCCACTTTGCCAAACTTTTTGGTGTCAATTTTGATTTTCACAAAATCAACTTATGACCAGGTTTTTACTGCAAATACTCCTATGTGCGACGGACGGCATGACGAAAACCACTTTTTTGATCTTCTCCATCATCGTAATGTTGGTTTTGATTAAAACCTCGATTTTTTTTTTCTACACGAAACCAATACTTGCCCTATATAGCAAGTAAAAATATTATTTGAAAATTCTAATTCAAATTTAAAAAAAATTAAATATATTAATGTTTTTTTTTACTATGTGTTTAAATTTAAGATTGGTGCACCAAAAATTAACTAAAAACCTAGCTACCATTAAAACAAATTAAATTGTGAAATTTAAAATTTACTAAAATGTATAACAAAATAAATCTAATAATTTTTTTATTTTTGTTTCTTTTCAGGTAAGCAAACAAAAATTTTTAACAAAATCGTAAGTAAAACAGGTGCACTTAAAGAGGGAACTAGTTTTGGGAGTAGAAGTATAAGAATAACAAATTTTTTAAACTTAAATTTTTCTATGCGTCTTTATACCGAATATAAAAATCTAGTTGTATTTTTTCCGGATGCGATTACGATGAAAATAAACATGTGTGTGAAGGAAAAATTTAATTGTATTTATATCAGAATTAATAAATTGATTTTTTTACAAAGCGAAAACATAATAAGTTAAAAAATTCGACTCCTGTTTTAGCAAACATTCAACGCTTGTGAATAAAAAAAATATTTTTACTTTTTCAAAAAGTGACCAATTTTATAAAAGGTTTTTAGTCTCTATTTTTTTTTTTTTTTCATTTTTTGCAAAGATAAGCAAAATGTGATAAAGTCTGTGAATCAAACTCAATTCCTTAATCCCCTTTAATACGCTACTTTTTATTGTATATCGTTTGCACGAAAAAAAAAAAACAATACAAAACTTAAAGTTAAATAAAATATAAAGTTTAAAAAACTAAAAACACGCACTAAAAACTATAAAATAATTTAATTGACTTCTTGGAAATGGTTTTATCGAAAAGCGTCGAGCGCTTTGTTCAAACTTTATAAAATTACACGCAACAAAAATGCGCTCTACGCTTTTTGATCGAACCATTTCCTATAAGTCAATTAAATTATTTTATAGTTTTTAGTGCGTGATAAAAGTGTATTTTTAGTTTATTAAACTATACATTTTATTTTTTACATTTTACTCTTATCTGAGATAATTGGAAGCAAGCTAATGTTGATTTGTGGTGTTTCGACCCCCGAATGCCCCTCCCTCTACTAAAACACTGTGCAGTCATATGAGTTATATACCTATATGTACAAAGTTTCATTTCGATACGACAATTGGAAGTAGGCTAAAATTGATTTGGGGTGTTTAGACCCCCAATGCCCTTCCCCAGGATCCGGACTACCAAAATATTGTGTTGTCATCGGAACTACATATATGTACAAAGTTTCAGTTCGATAAGATAAGTGGAAGTGGGTCAAAATTTAGTTAAAAGATTTTATTACATTGTTAGTTAGTTACAAGCAAGGCTAATAAAAGCGAATTAAAAATCGTTAAAGTCCTATGTTAACCAACGATCAATTACAGAAGAGTTCACTTTGGGACTTTTGAACTTAATTATTAAAGACTGCAATTTATAAGATTTTGTACAAATCATGTAAATTGGTTGCGTTCAAATACGTTTATTTTTTCTGTGCTAAAAAAATCTAAAAAAAAAATGTTTAGGCCTTTTAAAGTAGGATCCTCCGTTTGAATCTCCCAAACCAAGTTGACACTTTTTTCGTTTCGAATTTAATTTTGAATTCTCTTGACTCGTGTGAAATTTTATCCATGTACAAATTTTTTAAAAGAATTTTAGGTAATATGTACTTTAATGGCTTTAACTTTTTCAGGTTATTCCGATTTTTATAATTTTACTTTCTAGTACAAGTAAATAGTATACATACATAATATCAACAAATAAAAAAAAATTGTTACACTCATGAAACTTGGCAAAAAGTTTGCTTTTGGGATAAGAACCAAGGATTAAAAAAAGTCTATAAAAAAAATTTAGGTGAAAGGGTGTTTTTTTTCGAATAGACAGTAAAATCTGTAATTGGTCCCAAAAAGCCAATAATTCATGTAAAACGTCTAAGAACTTAAGTATAAACGTTAAAATTGTCATCAAAACCAAAACTAAAATTAATTATTTTTTGGGACCATTACCGATTTTAATGTCTATTCGAAAAAAACACCCTTTCACCTAAATTTTTTTTCTGTCTCAAATTCAATGTTTTCACCAAATTTCATTAGGGTCACCCATCATTTTTGTTTTCACTCAAAAAAAACACCCTTTTAACCATGATATTTTTATAGACACTTTAGATTCGTGTTTCTAATCTTAAACATAATTCCTGAATTTCAATAGTGTACCACTAATATTACTCTAGTATTATAAACTTTTTCAAATATACCCATATTTTCTCTACACCTTAAAAAACACTCTCTCACATGAATAAAATTTATAGTTTTACTTTATTCGTAATTCCCATGGAAAAGACAACATTTTGAATAAATTTCGTAAGATTAACTTTTATACCATTGATTTTATCGGACTTATCGCGGATTTTCCCTATTTCAAAAAAAACAATCTTTACCCTAAAATATTTTTATAGACTACTTAGATTCTTGGTTTCTGTTATAAATCAAACATTTGTACCAATTTTCATTGGTGTTACAATTTTTTCCCAGGTTTTGTGGTACTTATTCCGAATTTCATAATTTCTTAAAAAAAAACACCCTTTCACTCAAGATAATATTGTACACTTTATAGATTCTTAATTCTTTTACCAACCAAAACTTATTCACCAAGTTTTAAAAATAAATAAGATATAAGTCAGCTGTTATGATACCTTTCTCACACATAACTCAACCCATAAAAAAAAACACCCTATCACCAAAAAAAATTTTAAAAACTTTTTGAATCCTTTGTCCCTGCTTTATCTAAGACCTTCATCCCGAATTTCATCAGTGTAGCATGTTTTTCCCATGGGTTTCGGTTATATTTTACCTGTTGAGGTAAAAAAAACAAGCCACCCAGCAATCGTATTGATCAAAAATATACCTTAGAAACATGTGTCATATGATGATATTTCACAAACAATTTTTTTCACTATATTTTTGAGCTTCACCCGCTTGAGCTTTGTCCGCGAAATAACACCATTCCATCCAACTTTTTCTAATAGACTTTACTATTCATTGAACATATTATAAAGAAAATAACTTTAAAACTTGTGTCAGATTTACTAGACTTATCTTCTTTATCTATTTTTTTACAATTCGAAAAATTCATCATTTAAACATATTTCAAAAAAGGTAACAATAACAAAATCCACATACAAAAGACCACAAAATCCTTAATGTGTTTCCAAAAATTTTTAACCTAAAGTGTCCTCTAGATTGACAAGACTTTTAACCAAAAACACATACACAAATTACATAGTTCTTCATTTTACCTCTTCTCAAATAGCTATTGCCATCTTGACATTGTGTAATAAATTTTGCCCACTGCAGTCTTGTCGAGTCTCTGTCTGATGTAGACATTTCATTGCCATTAAGCTTCTTTGTCTATCATTTAAGAAAGTAGGTAGGTGCTATTCATTTAACATAAACAAACAAACTAAAAAGACTTAAAATAAAACGATAATGACCCCATAATTTGTCATCCTTTTTTTTTTTCATCCACATAATACTCTCTATATGACAAACACACACTTACATCGCTTTTTGTACTATTTAAAGTTTTTGTTCTATTTTCCCCCAACAAATACAAACAAAAGAACCATAAAACTTGGCAAAAATGACTAACGGTAATGATGTAGTATACACAACCTCACAAAAACAAAAAAAAAAAAAAAATAATGAAAAACAACAAACTGCAGTTTCCATTTTATGTTTTTTGGCCTGAAAGTACATTAATATACTCAGACTCGACTCACCCATCAAAATGAACTGAAAATGCACAGACCAAAGGCACACCAGAACCAGCCTAATGGGAAAGTCAACTTTGGTGTGAGTTTTTTTTTGTCTATGGCTATCTATCTATCCTGTCTGTCATTTTCAAGAGACTATAGATACGGTTGTTTGTTTGAATAGTGGTTATAATCTAGTGGCTTGCCAATAATAAAAATACATAAATATTTTTTCTATATAATAAGCTTATATAAAATTGAACACTCTCACAATAAGAATAATAATAATAAATTAGATACGTTCTAGGTTCTGATTGGATATTTCCTACTACTAATACCAGCAGCCAATTGCCAAATAACATCAACATTATGGTAATAATAAGGTTAATGAACGCATCCACCCGTACTGACGGTATTTTTTTCTTGTAACTCTTTTTTTTTTTTTTCTTGTCGTAAATGTTATGCCACTGCAACTGCCACTCTTTTTGTTGTGGTTGCGGTTGTTTGCTATTGGCTTGATTTTACCGCCAAGATACATTAAGTAGTTAACCATATACACTCAACTTGACATTCAGCCAGGTTTTTAGTTTTTTTTTTTTTTGTTTAATTTTTTAATTCAACAAGTATAGTGACATCATGACAGATATTTTAATTACTTAAAAACAGTATTATGAAGGTGTTGTGTAGAATTGCGCGAAGAAAAAGCAGGTTAAGGGTCAGTTTAACAGTTAACACTTAAGTTTACGAAAGCTAAGACAGTAAGTATTTAAAAAAAAATAAATTATCATGAAATAATATAATTTTATTTAATAAATGCAACTTACTGCAGTTTGAAACAAGGCGCCCCAGATGCAATTTTTTTTAGCAAACCAGCGTGGTTCGTTTGCCCATAGTTAACCCAAGATCAAGATCAATTATTTTCGTTATATCCCAGCATCATGGACGTACACTCCCTTGGGGCAAGCGGAGCGGCGGCGCCCCGGGGCCCCCGACCGACCCCAGGGCTCCCACTGGAGACAATGCAGAGAAGGAAACTGTTAGCATAAATTGAGTTACGAAGTAAATTAAAATGTATTTGAAATACAAGGGAGACAAATTAACCCAGGGGCCCCAAAAAAAATAAACAGCTTTTTTAAAAGAAAAATTATAATTTTATCTTAGGACCCCAAAAACTATTACTTGAAAAATCTTTGCAACCACAAATAATACATTAGGGGCCCCAAAAAAGCAAAAAAAAAAACAACTTCAGGCCAGGGGCCCCAAAAGCCTTTATTTCAGGGCCTCAAAAAAAATTAAATTAAAAAAAATTGTTTTGTTTTTTTTTTTAATTAAATTACATTTGTTGATGGATAACTAAATATTACTTTAATAGCCCCAAAAAATATGACTTCGGGGCTCCAAAAATATTATATGAAGGGTCCCAAAAAATATTTTTTCAGGAACCCCGTTAGTTGAGAGGCAATCAAATATTAATTTAGGGGCCCCAAAATCTATTACTAAGGAGCCCAAAAATATTCATCAAATTTTCTGATGGCATGACAAATATTATATGAGGATCCTCAAAAGCTATTACTTCAGTGGCTCAAAATAATCAAATGGAAAATTAAATATCAATTCAGGGGCCCCAACATAAATACATCAGGGCCCAAAATAAAAATATTACGGTATTGGTGGCATTCCGAATATTACTTCAGAACAGAGGCCCCAATACCTATTAATTCTTGGCTCCAAAAAAACTTTATTATATTTTAGGGACCTCTAAGCACTTAATTTTGAGGCCCCAAAAATAATTTTTCAGGGCCCCCAAAAGAAATAAACTATGTTTAATGATGGAAAATCAAATGTGTACATATTACTTCAGAACAGAGGTCCCAAGAACTATCAATTCTAAGCTAAAAAAAAAATATTTTATGGGCCTCTAAGTATTAAATTTTGGGGCCCTCAAAATTAATTTTTCAGGGGCCCAAATTAAAAAAAAAAATTATGTCTGATGATGGAAAATCAAATATGTGCCCCAAGAACTATCAATTCTAAGCTTCAAACATTTTTATTTTAAGGGCCTCTAAATATTTAATTTTGGGGGCGCCAAAATTAATTTTTCAGGGGCCCCACAATAAAAAAAAATATGTTTGATGATGGAAAATCAAATATATACATGTGCATATTACTTCAGAAAAGAGGCCCCAAGAACTATTAATTCTAAGCTAAATAAAATTTTATTTTAGGGGTCTCTAAATATTTAATTTTGTTGGCCCCTAGTACAAGTATTTACTACTTTTATGATTGAAATTTTAAATAAATATAGCAAAGTGCATTACGAACATATTAAAATAAACCTAAAAATAAATAAACCATACAACAACAAAAATTTATGGCGTATACGTACTTTTTTTGTAACTAAGGGGCCCCGAAATATGAATGGGGCCCCAAAATTTAGTCTTGGTGACTCAACGTACGCCACTGCCCAGCATAAGCTATGGCTCAAGCGATTTTTTTTTATTTCTTTCTTCATAAACATTTTTTCAAATGTAAAAATTAATATTTTTTTTGGTTTGCATATGCACGCCCAGAAAAGATCAATTTTTAATAGTACCTTACCTTTTTCAAAGGTAAAAATAAAGTGCTGTTTTCGGTAATTTCTGTTTTAGTGCAGGAATTTTCCTTTCTCAACTTATTCTCAATTAATATAAAGCCAAAAAATGATGAACAAATTTTCGATATTTAAATATTCCTTTCCAGCAATTTTTTGATGGACTTGCACTTTAATAAGGTGTAGAAAAACACAGCTGCTATCAAGAAAAATCTGTCTAAAAATCAAAACAATAAAAAAAAAACATTTTTGAGATTGTTTTTTTCAATAAATACCAGTAACTAGTCCGCATTCTTAATTCTTGCATAAATGACTTCTTAATTTTCAAACTATTTTTTTTTTCTAGTAAAACAAAAGACATTCAGATCTTTTTATTTTATTTTTATGGTATTTTGGTCTAAAACCTGGCCAAAAATATTTGGGCACATTTTTCACATCAAATAGGTACCAAATGACTAAAAAGTTATTTAGAAGGAAAATTTTTTTGCTTATTAAAAATCGAAAAAATGCACGTAAAGTCCTGTGCTATAACTTTTTTTAAAGCTAGTAGTTTATTCTTTATTTTGTTTTTTGACTCAAGTTGTTTCATTAAGTAGTTTTTGAGAAATTAAGTTTTAAAGATGAAATTTAGAAAAAAAAAACTTTTTTCGTTAATTACTTGATTCTGTATAAAATTTAGCAATATCATGGAGCTTTTTTTATCATTATTTAATGATGTAGTTTTATGCCAAATACTAAAGAATTCATTTTTATAAATAACAATGATCCTAAAAAAATAAAAAATAAAACTGGAACATACTTTTTTCCTGGAAAACTCTGTTTTTTTATTTGCATTAAAATTTTTTGTTTGCATTTTTTTAAAATTTTTATCTGAATGCATTATATCTCAAGAATATTATTTTAGGACGATTGGAGCCAAATTGACCAAGTTATGAGTATTTTAATACTTCGCCTACGAATGTTTTATTCCAGAGTTCAAAACTTTAAATCGTTCTCCTCACAAATAACGTTTTCAAACCTCATAACTTCAAAACTACTGCACTGTTTCTGTTGAAATTTGAAATACTATTTCTGAATTTCTAAAGGTATCCCTGTAGAAATTTTCTCATTTATATAATACATTCAATGGAATAATATAAAAATCTATTAGTAAGGTTCTTTTTTGAGGATTTTTTTTCAAAGAGCCCTTATTTCCGGGGTGGCAAACTTGGGCAATCTTTTGAAATGCAAAATTGTTCTGCATATCTAGCAGTTTATTAATATATAGGTTAAGAACATGTTGCGGCGTGTTGCGCTATTTCAAAACACTAATGTTAAAAAAAAAAAACAACAAAAAAAGTGCAAATTTTTTAAGTGTGTACTTCAACCCCTTCGTATGATAAAATAGAGTTGCATACACAATTAAATTTTTTTTAGAATAGGTACAATTAATACCTTGATTTTCAATGTCCATATCAAAATTTTTCAGTAAAATCACTTTTAAGTAAAAAAAAAAAAACAAAATACTTAGAAAATTCACTTTTTTTATAAAAATCGCAGAAAAAATCGTGTTTACCCATTATTGCAACTTGCAACTGATGGTGTCGCGAACTGGGTTGACCAATTTATAGATAGATTTACCTTCCATGGAACTAAAAAGTAGCCTGGTTCTACCTTTTATGGGACATAGGTTTAATCCTGGGGGGGCAAAATTAAGAAATTTTATTTATGATCACGTTTTAGGTCAAAATACCGCACTGTGCGATGTATAAAACAATTTCTTAGTTGAAGCTTTTTACACTTTTTTCTCTGCCAATTTTCAACCGGATTTCACAAAAAATACATCGTTGGATTTGAAATTAAATATTGTTTAGATTTATTATTTAAAAGAAACATGTTCTGCTTCAACTAGTCTTTAAGTATCACCAAAGACTAAAAATTTACTCACATATAATGCATTTTTTACTCACATATAATGCATTTTTACACTAATGCGTTCGATACTTTTGTCCAGTCTTTCTACAGAGTCTAACAAAATTTTAGTTATGATTTTCTTTCTTAATTTAAACGCTCACTACGCCAAATTAGTTTAACTTATCAAGTACCGTATAGTAGGAACGTATAAAAATAAAGAAACTATAGTTCAATATCAATTTCAACAAAAACATCGACTGTTTAAAATGGAGACAATTATCCACGCCACTTTCGTAAAAAAATCTCAAGTTTTGGATGCTTTTCAAGTTTGTTGTGTTATTGTTTAATTTCATAATAAAGTACCTTAAAATATTTCACATAATTAAAAATCTTCTCCTTAATTTTATTTTTGGACGCCTTGTTAGTAAATTTATGCTTCTTTATTTCAAAAAAAGTTTATTTCTCACTAATTTAAATTAGATATTATTTTTAAAATCAATTTTCCTCTTCACAAACGAGCCATTTTTATGTGTTAAAATTCATTAAATTCTCTGACTACACTACTATACCATTAACATGAATAAATTAAAAAAAAAAATAATAACAAGCACGAGAATGGTCAACACGTTCATCACAAAATAAAGTAGGTACCCTCTCACTCTCTAAAATCAGCGTCACTGATGTTAACTTAACCGTAAACTTTTAAACCCTTTTGATGAATATAAAAGAATTATTTTTCAAACTTTTACGATAAAATCACGTGGAAGTTGAACCCCTCTACCTTTTTAGTGACAATGGCTTCCGCTTTAATTAGGGAAGTACTTTACTGCTTCTACCGCGCGTTGCCGGATAACCTTTTATGGTTGTTATTTTGCTTTAAATATAATTTTGGCAAACTCGTTGTTGGTTGGAGACATAATAATTATTATCAATTTTTGCAAACCAATAATGTATTGTTGACGTTTATTTTGCGAATCGAATGATGAACGAATTTATATTGTTAATAATAATTAAATTGCAAAGCCATGTCTGCGCTTGGTTGGACATAAATTGTGGATGTTACATCATTGGTTGGTATTTGTTTTTTTTTTTTATTTTTTGGTTGGTAGTAGCAACGCGTGTTGTCTGACAGTAAAAGTTAACTTTAAGCATTGTCGTAAAATCATAATTTATTTGGATACTTTTAATAAAGCTAAACACGTTTCGTGTAGTATGAGGTTGACAGGCCGATAAAGTTAGATAACTTGATGGAAGGTAGACACAAGGGCTTTTGAACTTATTATTCAAAAGTTCAAGGTCTTTTTTGGATTTATTTTGGTTTTGATATTGTTTTTGATTTTACTAGAAAAAATTTAAATATAGACTCATAAAAATATGTGAGTTGTTTTATAAATATTAATTCAAGCATGAAAACAATAACAATATGAAAAAAAAATTGTTATTTAATGTGTTGAATTTTGTTGAGATCTTTATTTTGATACATACATATATTCATTTTTTTAATGTACCTTACTAAAAACTTAACAATGAAGTCAGGAAGCAAAATATTATTTGGTAAAATTATAAAAAGAGAAACCATATTTGGAACATTTCTGTTCAAAATATAGATTTTTGAACGAAACGTTCTAGATCTTCTTTGTCTCACTCAAGGCCAAATGACAAGATAATGTTGAAATTCCTGATCCTTTTAAGTACAAGTTAAGACAGTTTTATTTCGGGGAAAAGGATTACAAAATTTTATACATAATAATTAATTTAATGTTAATTAAATAATTTAATGATAATCTAATTTGAACGATATTAACGATTAATTCGTTTTTGGGAATATCTTGCAAATAACTTTTATAATTTTAACATAAATTCAGTAAAAAAAAGCTTCAAAATAATCGTAGTTTTCAAAAAAAAATTTTTTTGTATTTTTAAAAATTATTTTCCAGAAAATTTTTTGTTGAACCTATTGCATTTGGACTAAGTTTAAAAATCACACTGGTTGCTTTCTAGGAGCTCTAGTTTTTTTATACTATTTTTTTTTTTAAGATTTTATTATTACAAGCGTTTTTAAAGTTTTGCTGGAAAAATTTACTTTGAATGTATTGTATTTTGGTTCAGTAAGTAAATAAAAATATAAAAAAAAATTTTTACATAATACAAAATTTTAACAAAAAAAATTTGTATGAATTTCTATGCCCTTTCATGTATGAATAACTCAAGAACTAGAGTTGCTAGAAAAAAACTAATGTTGTTTTCGGAATCAGCATTTAGAATTTAGTAAGACATGATAAACAACACTCTGGAAAATTTGTATGTGTTGTAATCACTTTTATAGGTAATCACTTTTATAGGTCCAAAATACAAAATATAAGTCCAAAATACAATTTTGATAAAAAAAATAATTTTTGATTTTAAACTAAAATTGAAAATTAATTTTTTGAAAAATCTAATTTCTAAAATGGGACATCGAATTTTTTTTTTAATTTTAGTTTAATGTGTTGATTTATTATTCCAATAAAATGACATACCTACCAAGTACCAACTTTATTTAATTTTTTTTTTCAAGAATAATTTTTTTTACAAAATGGCTGTTTGATTTTGAAAATATTTTTCTAAAAATACATACTGTTTTTCAAGCTAAGAGCTACATTTCATTAAAAAGTTATAACTTTTAAAAAAGTACAATATTAACTCCTAAGTGGGATTGAGGTCAATTTTGTTTATCCTAATATTTAAATATTAGGATAAACAAAATTGACCTCAAGCCCACTTAGGAGTTAATATTGTATATTAAAAAAGGTCACGAAGATAGAAATAATTTTTAAAAAAAGTCTTAAATATATTCGGCAATTTGAATTCTAAGAGAAAGTACGTGTGACCCAGTCGTGCATTTTATTTTAAATGCATCATCTTATGTTTATTATCAGAGACCAGAAATAACAGTCAACCTTTATTTTCAATCGGTTTCTCTCTGAGAGTTACCACATTACTTTAAATAGTTTCGGTTAAGGTCTGAGATTTATTTTTAAAAATAAAGGTTATCGGTTGAGATTTATTTTTTATTTTTTTAAATATCTCTCAATGGTTGAGATTTTTACAAAAAAATAAATGGAACAGGTCAACCTTTAACCGTTTTCTCTGAAAATAAATCAAAAATGGTCAATTCAAAATAAAATGTCGAATATGTCAAGAATGTCTTTATATTGCAAAAATAAGTATGAAAAGGATGGTTTTTCTAAGTTTATGTATTAAATAATGTATGAACTAAATAGACTCTCAAAGTTCTTTAGACCCAAGATTATATCTCTTTTCGTTTAAAGTAAAATCTAAAGACGAAAATGTGTTTTCAACTCTGATTTGAGTTGCTGGGACGACAAGCACAATCAATGCAATTTCTAATATTTCAGGAGACCGATGTTCTAATATCTAGGTTAAAGCGTTCAACTTCCAGAAGCGTTTTCGCCAGCCCAACTTCAAATGGCTATATCTCGGAATTTTGAAACAAAATTTTTGATGCCAAAAGGTAGCGGGGACTCTGACCTACATTTGGGTACAACTCTCATCCCTGTAGGTGCACGCGTTCTCAAACCGGAAGAACTTAAAGGTAAAAAAAAAGTTAAGTCCGATTCTGAAAAAATAGGCATGATGTGGCGGTTTATCATGGAAGATGATTTTTTAAAAATCTGACAATGTGCAAAGCGTAGGCCCATGACACAAGCTCTCATTTGGCATCATTCCCAAAAATTGCTCTCAAGCGGTTTAGCTTCCAGGAGCGTTCAAAGATTCGGGGATTTTTCGAAAAATAAATTTTACCCCAACTTTCAAACGCGGTTTTCTCGGAATTTTGAAAAAAAAAAATCCAAAAACCGGATTATACCACTATCGTGTAACTGAGAATATGGGACCACTCCCATGTCTCTTGGAATTGATACATTTGCAGATGAGATTTATTTTTTTCTCTCAGCGATAAATCTTACTGGTTGGCCGAAACATACAAAAATACAAAATAAAGGTTTCTCTCAGGCCTTGACGAAATTTTTCTTTTTTAAAAATAAAGGTTATTTTATGACCTTTATTGAAAATGGCGACAAATAAGAGTTATTAAGGAACCTTTCAAAAGGTTGAGATTTATTTCTGATCTCTGTTTATTATCTTTGCATATATTGAGCTCAAAAGAATTTTTAGATTAAGATTATGTTGATTTTTAATCAATTCATCAAAGTATCGACACAAAAGATTGACTTCCGGTTTCAATTCTAATGAGAACTGAACAGAACTGAACTTCGATTTTCCAGCACAATGATGAATATCATTTCAATTTTTTTCCAGGTGCAAAACGTCAAGTTTGAAACCAAAAATGTCATTAACTTAGCCACGTGTCGGCGAATTTCACCACAACACTGGTGCAAATAACTGTTCGTTATTTTGGCCTCTTAAAAAAAACATGAGCAAACCAATCTGAAATTTTTCAATTCAATAAAATCGAAAACCAAAACATATTTTTCACGTGAAAAATGAAATTCTATGTTAATTTATGATCAAATAATCTAACTCAACTGACATGATATTGATAGTCAAATGGCGTATCTATCGCTATTTGTTCATTCTCCAAGTTTGTTTATAAATAAAACATTGCGCTTGTCCTCCCTCACTGATTAGCAACATATTGCATAGTACATTACATATGTAGAATAAATAAACAATTTGTTTAAAACTTGTAAGTTTACACATTTAGCACGTTAATTTATTGACATAAAAACAAGATTTTTTTTTTATTTTATTATGAAAATGAATTATGAATTAAAATACACAAATCCACACTTATAGTGTTGGTGCTTACTGTCAAACGTCATTTTTATCTACAGTCAGTACAGTGGTACATGCAAGAGAAAAAAAAAAGCAAATAAAAAATATCTATTTACTCAAAGTGATATCATCATCACACCACAGAGATATACAATTATATTTACTTCTCTCAGTATTCATTAGAGAAGGATTAATGCTAACCAAGGGGTCGCACAAACTTGACCTTTATTTTTTATTCAATAAAATATTAGCAAAATCCAGAAAGGAGTTTTCGAGAACAAATTGAAAAAGTAAATCAAATACAACAAATGTATATTTCTATCTTTTTTTTGTATCTATAAAAAATGTTTTGAATTTCCAAGAAACCAATACTTTAACCCTAGGAGGGCAATTTTGAAAAATTGTCATTCATTATAATAATTTTAATGACACAATTGTGAATGTGAATGTGGAACGTGTAAATAAGATAATTTTATTATTTATACTTTAAAGTCGCGTGGGTCAGTGTTCAAGAGCTTTGAAGTGGTGGAGATATCTAATGTTTGACATAGATCTCAAATAAATTGAACACTGAAATTATGCAAAATGATGTCACAATTTTGATTGAAGAAATCAATAACAAGAAAATAAAAAAATAAGTGTGTTTCTTTGAATCAAAATAATTTAAATAATTTAATTTCAAAATGTCACAACTTGTTTCATGTTTGAATGAGTTATACGAAGAAATGGTGACTGCAAAAACAAATGGTTCATTTCGGGGAAATACATGACATGGTAACGAATATTTTTAGGAAATGTATATCACTACTCAAAGGCATTGATGATACAATTTTGCATCTTCCTGGTACCTCGTTGACTTTTTAATGAAAGTATCTGGAAAGGATGCAAGAAGTTGTGGAAAGTAAAAAGAAAACCAATATCTGCCAAATATTCGCTTCATTTCATTTTTCTTCTGATACAATTTTGCATCACGTTTTCGCATGATTGAGCAATTGCGCGAAAAATAAACTTTTGTTGCTGCTTTTAAGTAGTTGAATAGTTATCTAATATTATGTCTAGTGATGGGCAAATACCCGGTATATACCATTTGTGGGTTTATACCCTGGGTGTATACCGGGTATTTACCAAAACGAGGGTAAATACGGGTATTTACTCATAATCGCTACAAATTCGATTTGTCATCAGGTCCCTGTTTCAGAGTTACTACATCAACTATATCAGCAACCTCAAACAATAATTGAATCAGATTGAAATTCGGGAAATATATCTAATGGCTTAAAAAGTGCAAATGTTCAAAAAATGCTTCGGGAAGTCCAACGTGCCGCCGCAATTAATGTTTAAAGTCATTGATGTAAACAATGTAGTAAGCTCTGCAATAGGCCCCATAGGTATATTATATAAACATTAAAGCCCAAGTAACAATTTTACTTGCATAAGGTCCATTTTGTTCGATTCGACAAGCTATAAATAAAATAATATGTAGAAAATGCAAAACAGAAAAAATCAAAAGAAAATAAAAAAAATTAAATAAAATTCAATAAATTCTTTTTTTGTATGCATAAATTCAACATTTTCTACAACACCTTCAACAACTTCTTTAAGGCCTTATTATACGCAAGTAACCCTTTCAGAACCTTTCAGAACACAAAAACTTAAATAATATGGGAAAATTACCTAATAAAAAAGTCAGATTTCTTAAGAAAAAAAATTTTATCTCGGTTATTTATGGAGTATTGTCAACAATGTTATACCATTTTGAAAAGAGAATTGAACACACCAACTTTTAAGGTAACTTGCCGAAACATCGTAGAGCATTTTTTTTACACTACGGTTGAATTAGAGCCATGTAAAATTTGTTAGTACTTAGTTGGGCAAATAAGTAATATTTGCTTTAAAGCTGATGCAACTGAGTTAAAATTTTTGAATGCATTTGGTAGCATTAAAGGTTGCGTAGCAAAAGAAAGAAATGAGAAAAATTAAGATTTGTAGTCACGGCACATGAAAAACCCTCACAGGGTGACCATTTTTTCGACTTTTTTCAAATGCCCATAACTCACAAAATATATGGCTGCGATTTTTTTTATTATTTTTCTGATAACTTTCACCACCTATTCTATCTACCGTTATCGTTTCGACGTTAACTTTTGGGACACCCTGTATAGGTTTAAATGAAATTTTCAGAGTTATGAGCAAGATAAAAAATTTAAAAGTAATTTAAGCAAAATCCGCCCACTGCCACGCCCACTTTTATTATTGTTTGGTTTCTTGAAAACGGGTCTATATATAAAAAAGTTTTATTTAATTAAAGACACTAGCGGAAAAAATTAACGGATCAAATGAAAAATTCCAAAATTTTAAAAAAGATAAAGCTCAAACATTCTGGTTTTGGGAAATCATTCTTCGATTTTATTTAATTGCTAGTTAGTTTGTTTGTTACAAGTGAAGTTAGTAAAAGCTTATTAAAAAAAAAAAGTATTGATTAAAAACGTTCTAAGGGGCATGTAATGGACTCTATGCAAAAATTATTACCTGACATCACTCCTCCCCCTAGTAGGATGTTTCATTTTCGTCCGTAAATCGTAAATACCCTCATTTTGGGTATATACCCGCCGTTTTGGTATTTACCCGGTATAAACCCGGTAAATACCCATTTATAAATACCCACCCGATTGGTATATACCAGAGGCACATCACTAATTATGTCTTAGTTTTTTTTTTCATAATAACAAATTTATTCAT
This sequence comes from Episyrphus balteatus, assembly GCF_945859705.1. Classification (NCBI taxonomy): domain Eukaryota; kingdom Metazoa; phylum Arthropoda; class Insecta; order Diptera; family Syrphidae; genus Episyrphus; species Episyrphus balteatus. The sequence continues at coordinate 43,801,542 of NC_079134.1, forward strand.
TTACAGAAGCCATTTTCCAATGATTATATTATGAAGTATTGAAACAATTTTTTTTAAGTAAAAAAAATAACAAAATGGCGGCTGCCCTTCAAAATTGACGCATTGAGTTTGTGCCGTGCAATGCCTAGCCCACGTCCAGGAAATTATTTATGATCAAAAGGAAAATTTTGTCTATTAAAATTGTTAGTTACTTTGCATGAAATAAAAATAAGAGAACAATAAACGAGGCAAGAAGTAACAATCCTTAATATCAGTCAATATTCAAGAACTTCTAAAAAACTGGAGCCGAAACGATGCCAATGCCTTTCGGCACTTTGAAAAATTATATCTCGAAAACCAATACATAAATATTTTTTTAGATAAGATTTTCGAGTTTCCTCAAATCTATACGAAAAGTATAATGGCACTTGGTGTCCAAAAAATTTTAATTTTTTTGTAAACTAGTGAATTTACCTATGTTAAAAATTCACCAAGTTTTTAAGTTTTTTTTATCTTTTTTTCAAAAAAATTGTTTTTCTACGAAATTAGGTGAAAAACTACCTTATTTTGTCCCAAATACACTGTAATTTATTTGATTTAAAATATTTATTTTTTCACCTTATTTTGACTTAATATAAAAAAAACACCCTAATTTGCAGTCGAAAATTCTCGTGTCAAAATATCAGTTTTTTTTTTTTAAAAGCGGTTGACAATCGTTAAAATCTCTACTTTCTGATGGTTTAAAAAAAATATACATTACTTATATATTACATTATAATTAATTTTCTCAGAAAATGAAAAAACTGAAAAATTCGAAGAATTTTTTTTAATCATTATATGCAGTTCATATAACCTGGCATCCTTTCACTAACAGACAAAACAAATTTTCACAACAGCTCGTTAGAACCCCAGGTTATTTTAACTTACACTCACACTCCCATGCATTCCTGCCTACATTTTGACGAGAAGGAGCATTTTATTTGAACACATATTAAAACGAACTTGATCATAAATACTTCTACATTCTGAAAGGATTTATATGTTAGTGATAAAGGCTGCACTCGAATTCAAAGTTCCAACACTTGAAGCCTAATCAAAAAATAAAAATAAAATGGAATTGTGTTTTCGAATATTTTCACTGTTACCAGTAACATTTTCAAAATATTCAGTCCTTATAAAGGTTAAAGGTAATAAAAAAAAACCCTTTCACAAAATAACACATTTTAAATGCCCTCAAACTTAACATGATTTAAAAGTGTTCAACCATCAAAACTAATAAAAAATATAATTTGTTTTTATTAGAACTTCTTATCCATTTTTTCTTTCAACCCTCGTCACTATTAATCGCTTCAAAATTTCCATTTCATTATCCTAAATTCATATCAAGACCTCGTTAACTTACACCCGTCTATCAATTTTATAATTCAATTTATTTTGTTGTCTATTGTTGTTTTTTCTCTCTCTCAAAAAACGACCTTCAAGTCAAGGTCTAAGTCAAAGCATGTTTTTTTTTTTTTGCGATTCCCACATTACAATTTAATGGCTCTCTATGAATTTATTCATGTGGCATCATTATCATGCTGCCGCTGCTGCTGATCATCATCATCATCACCAAATAACCATTGATCGAATTTGCACGCAGGAATTTAAAATTCACCCAGATGTGTTCAAATACAAAAAAAAAAAAAAATCGCTCGCCATAAAAACAACAAGCACCAAGCCCACACACGCTATTATCTGCTGCTTCAACTACAACAAACACGAAACAAAAAAATCAACAAAAAGGTATTCAAAATAAGAAGAAGAAAAAAAAATCAACAAATCCCCAACATGTCTACAGAGCTCTTCGTTCAGATTTTTGAATGCCTCGAAGCATATTCTGTCTGCACTAAAGCCAAGCAAGTTGATTATTTTGATTTGATTTTGTTGGCCTAGAAAAAAGTTCATTCCAACAACAGTGCAGCAGACAAGTTTAAACGGTTTGTTTCTTTTGTTAATCAAAGACATATCTAATCTACTATATAAACAACTGAACCGATTTTGGTAATAAAACTAAATTAACTGCATTCCCATTTTATATGATTCAATTTCGCCGACAGAATAACGAAAAATTCTTAGGTAATCGATGCGACTTATTATTAAATTAAGCCGCGCGTCAAGTGCTTTTTGGGTGAGGCATATAATTTTTTTAAGCCTATACAACGCCTGTGTGTGGTTTTTAATGTTTATGGTCTCAAGGCTTGAAGCTTTATACACTTGTGACTTTGGGCGCATCTCACAGCCCCGTGGTGGAAAAAAAAACAGTTTAGGGGGTCTCTGACGCATTTGCAACAACACCTGTTTCGTATTTTCTGTTGTTTGTGTGTTTAATGTATCGCTTCGAGCTTCAATTGTGCCCCACAATCTGAAGTATGTAGGTAGTAGGCTGGCTCTTGTTTTTTTGTATTATTATTCCAATGAATGAAGTGATTTTAAGTTAAGATTTTTAATGTTTTTGTTTGTGTCTTTAATGGACACGTTTGTATGAATGAAGAAGGCGTCAGCAGGTTTTTGTTGTGTAATTGGAAAAAATTGATAGGTACTGACATTTGATAATTAAACTTGTAATTTTATTAATGTTTTTTATTTGTCGTTTATGAGGTAGTTTTTAAATGACCGGATGCATAAAGTTTGTCTTGTAAATTAAACATTATACACTCTTGGGACTTAATAGTCCAGACAAAATAGCCATTCAACCCAGAAATAATTCGCATAGAGCTGAAAATTTGTACAGAGCATTCAAATGCCGATTAAAATAAAATGTCCAAAATCCCCAAAAGTCCCATGTCTGCATAAAAAGTTATTCAAGTTTTAATGTCGAAAATTTAGATTTTTCATATATTTTCGATAGGACTCATCGTTCAAGAGTAATAGGCAAAAAACCGATTTTTTCGACATTTGACACGTTTTAAAAACACGTTTTAAAAACACGATAGCTATCTCATAGAAAAAAAAGTGTCATAACATTTTTTTTAGGGAATTACAAAACCTACAAGTCATCCATAGCTATATTTTTTTTTTTTTTTTTTTTGATAGCTTCTCCCGTTTCAATGTTATATATGAAAAACCTAAATTTTCGACATTAAAACTTGAATAACTTTTTATGCACACATGTGACTTTTGGGGATTTTTGACATGTAACTTTAATCGACATATAAATGCTCTGTACCAATTTTCCGCTCTATGCGAATTATTTCTGGGTTTGCCCTTTTTTATTTTTATTTTGTCTGGACTATAATTTAACTTTGTGAATATTGTTATTCCCCAGAGTATTCCCCTGAGGTATAATTCTATGATATTTCTTTGAATAATTTAGTTGAATTTCAAAGATGGACAAAAGGAATCCTTTTTATAATTAACTACCTTTAGGCCAATCATTTAAAAATAAATAGATTAATAGATCCCTAAAGGATCTTTAATAGGATAACTTGTTTTTGGTATTTTTTTTTTCTGAAAGAATTTAAAGCGTAATAATTTTGAATAAAATTTAATAATCACTTTATTTTAAGTATGTCACAAACATTATATAATTTTTCTTTTTATATTTCTAGATAAAACTGAAAAAAGTCCTTGGACTAACAGTATGCAGCAATGCAGCGTTAGATGTTTCACCAATAAGCGGGCTCTTAGCTTATCCAGCTGGGTGAGTTTCAAACAAATTATTTGATTAATTTTAAAAATAAAAAAAAATGGAAAGATTTCAAGCATCTATTCCTGCCAATAGAAAAAATGTTAACCCGATGTATTTTGTATTTTGTATGTTGAAATGCAGAGTACCTGTATACAAAAACAGGCGTTGTCATATTAAAGTGACATTGAGTTAGTTTTCCTAGTCTCTGAAATCCAATGTCATTGAAGGATACTTTGAGTGAGACAAAATTAATACATGGTTCGCCAGATAGCCTTTTAGACCTGAAGCATACTTAAGAAGTATAGAGGTACTTACTTGCTTACTTACTATATGTGACGAGCACATAAAGGTGACGCAGCGCTACAATCCATTGTGAACTCGGGCCTCAACTAACAAGCTTCTCCAGCCAGCTTTGTCCTTAGACAGCTGGTTCCACTTTCGCCCACCCCAAGTTGATTTACTTTCGTGCACCTCCTAAAGAGAGGTCTTCTTCTACTGCGCCGTCACTCTCGGTTGGAGTCGAAAATTGTCCGGGTTGGAGCATTGTTTTCCATGCGCTCCACATGTCCTAGCCACCACCGGTGACCCAGCACCTTTACTTGTTCGGGTGTAGTGTCCTTTTATCATCAATGCAGACGAACCCAAAAATCGGCCGAAGAACTTTTTCTCTCGAAATAATCCAAGGAGTTTTCAGCCGCCTTCGTCAAAGCCCATGCCTCTGCACCATTATGATAAGAGTCTTTCATAGTGACACTTAAGTTGCTCGAACGAGGGCTTTGCTGGTCAGTTGCATTCTCAAATCAAAGTAGCAGAGGTTAGCAGTAGTAATCCCTATATTGATTTCAGCGGTGGTATGGTTGTCTGCAGAGTCTGGATAGAGGAAGTCCTTTTACTAAATCCAAGTTATGACTGTCCATTAGGGTGGCCGAAAATTCGATTGTTATACACCTCTAGAACATACTCATGAAATATGAGCTCTTAATATTAATGAGCAGATCCTCTGCTTTGCAGTTTTCCATTTTTACATCAATCTCATAAAAAAAAATCATTTGTTTATCAATCAACTTTTTAGCGAATTTCTTTACATTTTCTTGAACGCTCTACAAAAAAAGTTTAAAAGATATTCATTTAAAAATTCGTTTTTTGTTCTTAATTTTATAACAAATTGAAAACATATAGTAATCAAACGGACAAGACATATTCTTGTTGGAAACATATTGCACCACAAAACACGTCTCATAAACTTGTTTTATTAATCTCACCATTTGAAAGATATCCGAGGTCAAAGTTAAATAAATTTATAAGAACATTTTTTAATTTTTCAAAAAAGGTCCTTGATATTGCCTGATGCTTTAAATATCACTTCAGTGAGGGAGTCAGCTCCAGCTTCTTTATTGAACCTAAGTTTAGATATGACACAAGTTGAGGGTCGGAAATGTTGGCTATCATCGTCAACGTTGAATCGTGCAATCTGGCTTTATAAAATTGCAGTGGTGATTTCTCCAAAATTCACAGCATCGCTTTCGACTCTACTACCATAATTGGGACTTATCGTACTATTCAAATCAAAGTACATACATAACTTCCAAGTTTCTTTTACCTACATCTTAACGTATCTTCAATAGTGAATTTAATTTTTAAAACCGATCCATCAAACCATTTACAAGAGTTTAATTTCTACTCCTTTTTTATGTCAATGTAAAAGCTAGGAAAAAAATATTTTTAAAAAACAATTGATTCTCATTATGCGTAAATTTTTATCCTTAATGGGTTTCAATTCCCTAATAGTATAGGAAATCTGTCGAAAAAGATGATAATAAGTCTCAAAAATACATCCGAATAAGATTTCAGTTCAAAATCTCTTCATTTTTCTCCCTTGGCCTTCCTAGATTCTTTGTTCCTTCCCTTAACAATATTACAAGATATCAATCGGGTACCAATTTTCAAACTGAATTTTGCCATATTACTTATGTAAAACAAAGGAAAAAAATAATGAAAATTATTTTTATTTTTAAGTCGAGTGATTGGAATTAATTATATTAGGCGCGTCCCACCAAGAAGAGATCTCTGAGGGCTCAATTTCATTTTGGAAGAGAGTAAAACAATTTTGTGGGACAAGTTTCTCACATGAATCCAATTTTCAAATCCAACACTTCAACCGCCACTTCACACAACTGCAACTTTTGTGATACAAAATTATTTCAAAATAAGTTATTTCGTGAAGAAAGCTCAAAATAATAACATTTTCTTCAAATTTTTATTACATTTTTCATGTTTTTAGCATTTTTATAACTGCATACCACAAAAAAAAAATCAAAACAATAACAAAAAAAAATAAAGTAAGAGAAATTGAATCCAAAAAATTTTCGTCTCAGAAATCTCAGAAAAAAAAGGGAGCGCTCAGCTGAGATTTTTTGTCTTACTTAAAAAATCTCTGAGCGCTCAGAGATCTCCCTTGGTGGGACGCACCTATTAAAAAGTTCAATTGACCTCAACTCAATTCATATGCATTTCGCCCAGATATGAGGTATATCTTAGCAAGGGCATGCCAGCATCTAACTGATTAGCCCACATATCATACCTAGGCGTAACGCATATGGAGTTGAGGACATAATAATCATATTACTTATGTTTCCCTCACTGACTCAAAAAATAAATAAAACCTTTTTACCAAAGGCTCATTTTTCTATTGGCTCCCATGACAAATAAAACTCTAATACGCTAAAGAATCATTAAAGGTATTCACGTAAACGCGGAAAACCCATTAGAAACCGGTAGAAATGAGCTGTCAAAATTTGTATGGGAACAATATTCTGCAAATCATTGAATTTTATCTCACAAATTTGAAGCAGAAACCATAGAAAAAAATCTGATAAACTTTGGGTGAGTTCAATCACCTATCGGATAGGCCATCTGGCATACCCGTATCTGGAATATCTTTTTGAACGCGATTGATGTCTTATTATTCAGATAACCACAAATAAAATATGGTAATATTGCAAAGAGAATATTATTTTATTTGAGCAAATAACATTTTTTTTATTAATGCATAGTATTTGCAAAATTAGCTTGACTTTATTTTTTTAATTGAACAAATTTTATAAGTTCAATTTGACGTTTAACAAACAGCTATTTGTTTTCCACGTTTACGCAAATATTTCTTGTGGGAATTCTATCGTTACATGAATACCCTTATTGGCATTTTGGCACTTATTTAAAAACACCCTCCACGAAAAAACACCTTTTAACCAAAGAAATCTTAAAGCTCTCGGTTCTTATCCGAATTCTACCATTATTCCTTCTTACTTTTTACAAAGAATCTTTTCTACGATGACAATGAACTTAAAATTAATATTTCCTAAGTGATAAACAAATTCAAATATGTGGTAATATGACAATGCTTAAATAGACTTGTTTTAGCATTGAAGAGCTCTTTAATTTTTACTTTGTAGAGTGTAAAATTTTCTATAATTTCTTGTTTTGTACTGCATCATTTGCGCTATCTGGCATCATCATCTTAACAAGTTCTTTGTTTCCTAGAATAGCTTGTTGTCTATGATGGTTTCCGCTACCTCCTTGATGGTGTCTCAATGCTGAAGAGCATCTGGCAGGAGGAAATATTTATTTCAAAAAAGGAATCCACATTTCAATATTGCTTCTAAAACAAAAATTAACTTTGAAATTGAATTTTGACAAAAAACTCTTACAGTCACTAAAAACGTAGCTTTTTTATTCAAACAACAACAAACTCCTAAACACTCAGACATTTATTTTATAAGCTACTACTATTAAATTTTAAAAATACTTGTTTTGATAATAATAATTCAAAACAATATTGCACTACTGTGGTACCTGTAGCATTTTATTGTCTTGAAACCTCATTAACAAATCATTTCTCAAGTACTGGCCAAAGTACTTCATAAAATTATTCCAAACAATGTGTTCACTTCCACGAAAAATAGTTTTTAAAAATTTCTTCAAAAATTTTTGTTTTCCCTCTTGAAAATGTGAAGGTGGTAGCTAAGTTGTGGCAAGAGATAAGAAGAAAAAAAACGCAGACAAACTGAGTACACTGATCCGTTTCAATGCTGCAATCAATGGAATCCCAAGTACATTATAGTTTTTAGTTTGGAACAAAAGTGGCCTCGTTCGTTTTATTATTATTTTTTGTTTTCTGTTTTTTTCGTTGAATGAAGTTTGGTGTGGTTCTCCTCATCAGTGCGGTTGTATTCCATTAGAACAGAAAGTGTACTTGTGCCAATTCAATGGCATGGTTCCAGGCAATTTTCTTGGAGTTTTTTTTTTTTTTTTTTCTTTCTTTAAACGTCCTCGTACCCATAAAATTCACCCACTCTATTTCAAATGTATTAGAGGAAAGTATGTTATCACAAAAAAAAAAGAAGAAAAGTGTGGGGTTTGGAAACGTTTTCCAAAGTCCGTTTATTTCCATTCAATTTTGCGGTAAAACTAAAAGTAAAATATAAAGTTTTACTTCATTGTGTTCCCATTTACCAAGTGTGAAGTGAATGAACGAAAATTATTTCAATGGTGGTCTTATCAGGCATTTAACTCATTTACTTTGATTAAATATTTACCAATGCAAGCAACCAGCATTTTCTAATTTGATTAAAAGTAACAAACTGAATTTTCGTTCCAGCTTGAAGTTAAACTTTCGTAGATACAAAAAATACAGCATGAACTAGCAGAAGTCAGTTCATGCTTTTTCACTTTAACTTTGTGGAGTGAAGGCGAATTTTCCCAAGAGGTCTATCGCCGTCGTGAAAGGTCGCAAAAATGGGTGCGTATCGTTATATGCAAGAACTTTATCGCAAGAAGCAGAGCGATGTTATGCGCTACTTGCTCCGTATTCGCGTGTGGCAATATCGTCAATTGACTAAATTGCACCGCTCGCCGAGGTCAACTCGCCCAGATAAGGCACGTCGTTTGGGCTACAAGAACAAACAAGGATTCGTCATCTACCGTATCCGTGTTCGTCGTGGAGGTCGTAAACGTCCAGTGCCAAAGGGTTGCACTTATGGTAAACCCAAGAGCCATGGTGTTAACGAATTGAAGCCTACTCGTTGCTTGCAATCTATTGCTGAGGAACGTGTTGGTCGCAGACTCGGTGGATTGAGAGTACTCAACTCTTACTGGATCGCTCAAGATGCTTCGTACAAATATTTCGAAGTCATCTTGATCGATACCCATCACAATGCCCTTCGTCGTGATCCTAAAATCAACTGGATCTGCAAGCACGTGCACAAGCATCGTGAATTGCGTGGACTTACTTCAGCTGGCAAGAGCTCCCGTGGCATTGGAAAAGGCTACAGGTACTCTCAGACCATTGGTGGTTCACGTCGCGCTGCCTGGAAGCGCAAGAATCGTCCTCACTTGCGCAGGAAGCGATAAGCTGTTTGATGATGAAATTGGTGTTTTATATTTTTACCTCTTGATAGCAGCGTTACCGTCGAAAATTTTTGAAAGGTCGCTAAAAAAGTCGCTTTTAGAAAAAAAAGGTCGCTAACCTGAAAAATTGAAAAAAAGTCGCTTTTTTGTCGAAAAAGTCGCTATTTAAAAAAAAAAAGTCGCTAAATCGTTTTCATATGTTTTTACATAGAAAAATAAACATAAGTTGTCTTGAAACAAAGTTTTCATTAACAATAACGAAATTAGAAACTAAAAAAAAAGCAGTCTTCATTTTAGGATCTTAATAGGCTATTGATTATGTAGTTTAGAAAGGAACTAAGACGTTCACGGGTTTTTATTGCAGGAATCGTTGAATGGGTTATAAATACGGTGACCATATTTCTGGAAGCCAAACCCGGGACACATACAAAATTCATTGGATCGTTTTGAAAATATTGATTTTTCCAAAAAAAATTCAATATTTTTTAAATAAATAATTTTTCTCCTTATTTTGATATCAAGAATGATTTTTTGGGAGCGTTTTCGTTGAAATCATTTAAGTCGTTTACGAAATCAGAAATCAAGAAAATGGTTTTATAATAATGTCTGTTAATAACTTCTAAAAAATCAATATTTAATCAAAATCGGGAGAGCTGGTGTAGCAACCAGACAAACAGAAACTAGAACTAAATAATTGACGAACATTTAAAAAAACTATAGCCTAGTCTAGAGGCGAAACGAAAATTTTCATACAAAACCAACACAACGAAATCATTAACAAAATTTTGCTTTTCGTTTCACAATACGGAGGAGCTTAGGCAACGAAATTCTTATCCATTTATTTGTCCTAGCAATTTTTCTTGCAGCAAAAGTTTTTTGACTTAGGAGACTTAGAAAAATTTTCGTTTTGCTTCAGCAGCGTACTAGGCTTAATGCTTTATCCGAAAAATTAGATAAATGTTAATTTCCAACCACTGTTTTCTTGTTCTTGTTTTCCGTACAAAGTTTTTAAAATATTGAATACAAAAATCAGAGCATGTGCAAATACGGGACAATCACGGGACAAATTACAAAATACGGGACACTTATACGTCCCGGGTTTCTTAAATAAAAACCCGGGACAAGCTGTAGAAATACGGGACAGTCCCGGGTAAACCGGGATGGATGGTCACCGTAGTTATAAAAGAAGATAAAATTGCGGAGTGCTATTAAATGAGAGGGTGGAAACTGAAGATAGGGGTGCAAAAGCCCCCTTTTTGGTTTTTTCAATATACCTCGTAAACCAAGCAAAATTTTGATATATTGCATATAAAATTTTTTATAGAGAATTAAATTTCCTATTGGAATAATGTTTTTTAAAAATTGAAAAAATTGAAAATTGAAAAAAATTCCATACCACAGTAGTCGAAACAATCATAAAAAAAATATCAAAAAAATCGAATTTTTGAGTTTTTTTGTTTTTTTAGTTATACATTTTTTTTGGGTTGAGATAGACATAAACATTGCTCCAAAGAAAAAAAGAAGATTAAATTGCCTTCAAAATGCTGTGCTCACTAAATTTTTTCATTGAAAATTAACATTTTTTTTCATTGCATTAACATTTTCTATATCTTTTTTCAAAACTATGACCATATATAAAAAAATGTTTGCAAAAAAAAGAAAAAAATGTGAATATCAGTCCCTTTTTCGATTAACAAAAATTAAAGGTATGATATTTGACTAAATTTTTGTAATAATCCAGTAGTTTAATAATTCCATTGTTAGTATTTAAGTTTATTTCTAATGTAACCATTTAACATATTAAATAAATAAATAGGCATTATTATCTTTCAATTAAGCCATCGAAACCTAAAAAAAATATTTAATGGAATATTTTTTACGAATTTTTAAAAATATGTTACATGAGAGTAACGCTGGGTCCAAAAGGGTTGAATAAAAATAAAAAACTCAGAACGAAAAAAGAAACACAAATTTGAAGCTCTAAATGTTCAAAATTAAAAAAGAAATACAATTTTTAGAAAGAAAAAAAAAAGTCGCTATTATGAAATTAGTGAAAAAGTCGCTTTAAATAAGAAGTCGTCGCTTGGTCGCTAAGGCTTCAAAAAGGTCGCTAATAGCGACTAAAGTCGCTTAACGGTAACGCTGCTTGATAGTGGTAGTATAATAAAAAAAAAAAAAAGTTGAAAAAAAAAAAAAAAAAAAAAAAACAAGCATAGGTCCATATTTGCGAGGAGGTTAGGAACAATAAAGTCTTAAAAAAAATTCTCCACATCTTATTGATTAAGAGTACAACGCTTCATTCATGATGAAGATATGACGAACTAAACAGAACAATCGACTAAAAGAACTGGTCTTCGATCACTCCGAAAAGCGAATCTTAGACTTTTGGCTGAGTTAATTAGTCCAGTGCATTTATGATGTTCATATATGTGCCCATGATTATGAAAGTGGACTAAGTCACTTTTTGCATTGTTTGAAGTACTTACATAACTTACTTACATAATAATTTTCTTATAACGATTTAATTATATTTCTTTTATGAAATCACTAGAGGGGCATTAAAGAAGTTTATTTACTGCAATTTTGCTTTCAAATAAACTTTACCTCTTAAATAATAATTCTTTTTAGGCTAGATTTGATGCCATTTTTAGCAGTGACTTAGTCCACTTTCATAATTAAGGGCACATATGGGCGACCCAGCAGTTTGTACCACCCCCAAATTTGTTTGCTCATTCGATAGAGCATTGGCTGAATATCATTTTGATAAAAATTGCTCAAAACTTTAAAATTGTCACTTTTTTCTGGTTTTTTTACTTTGTTGGCTTGTAACTTTTTTAATATTCAGAATATCGAAAAATTGTTCTTAACATAAAAGACGCGAATTGCCTACGTTTCTTGTATACATAACTTTTATGTAGGATAAATAGAAATCGAAATATTCAACAAAAACTAAAATCCAAGATGGCCGCCGAAAGGTGAATTTCGCGAGTGCGAAAAATCAGGGTAATGATATTCAGCCAATGCTCTATCGAATGAGCAAACAAAATTTGGGGGTGGTACAAACTGCTGGGTCAAATTATAAATGCACTGGACTAAATTTCGTGGATGAAAGAAATAGTGATTGGAGTGACTTTTGTGCTTCTCAGTTATTCAAATGTTACTAATTGCTCCACTTACTTCTCGGAGAAGTGAGCTCACAGGTACGGTGAAACTCTCCCGAGATAACTCAAACTTCCATGCTATGAAGTTGATAGTTTACCATATTCCAATAACACTGGTCGGCAACGAAAATAGATCAGGAAGCAAACCCTACTTTTCTAAAGGATTTTTGTGTGCTGAGTCCGAATCCGAAGTCAAAATTTCACTAGCACGTCACGTTTTCGAAATACTTGAATATTAACAGGTCAAAAACACGTTTTTTGGGTACATTTGACGTCACATTACATAACCGTTAAGTTATTTTTTTCCAAAACTACTTATGCAATTTCGAAACGCCATATTAAAAAGTCCTTAAGTTACTTATTTTTTTTCAAAATTATTTTTTTTCTCGAAGATATTGAAAAAAGAAATTTATGATAAATATCTCCAAATCTTGCTTCTTTTTTTCCAAAGTAATGAATGGTTTTTGAACCAAATTCCAGTTTGCGTCTTCTGTTTTTGACTTAAAAAAAGCAACATATTACGGGAAAATATATATATTTTTGACTAAACATCAAAAAGAACTAAATTGGAAATTAGTTTTTGGGAGTTTATAGCGAAAATAGTGATGAGTGTAGCTCAAAAACTAGACGTGATAGAATAAATCTGTAAACAGTTTTGAATTAAGCACACTAAAGTTAATTAAAATCAACTTACAAAGTTCTTGCTCCCGACTTTTTTGTGTTTTTTGCCGACCAGTGTAATCATGTTATGTCGTTTTCTATTGACTTTTGAGATTTTTGTGTAAAAATTTCAGATTTTCCACTGCAAATAGAATATGAAATCTAGTTTTGTAATTGTGTACGAAATCTATGTGTATAAAAAAATAAAACAACAACAAATGTTCAGACAAATGTCAAACAGAGGAGTGTGTGTGAAATGTTCAGACAAATGTCAAACAGAGGAGTGTGTGTGAAAGTGCGTGTGCTTGTATGCGTGAATCTTGATAAAAATCGAGATTCAGATTCTTGAATCTCAGATTCATTTTTTTGTCATTTTTTTGAATCTCAAGACGCAAATAGATCATGAAATCTGAGATTTTACCACTATTTCCCCTCTTCACCCCCCCTTTCAGCTGTCAGATTCACAATTCTCATTCTGAGATTCGTCAATATAAAACGACTTTCAATTTTCCTGGAGCAATCCGGTTAGGATTGATTTCCTCTTGTTTACTTTTTATTAATTTCCTGAGTGATAAAGTATCCACTGACTATAGCTTCTACTTTGTGCGGAAAAAATGGCCTTATATTCTTCTCCTAAGTTGTTTGGTATAAGAATTTTTTTTAATTCGAGCTGTTAGACAGTTCTATCAATTTTGGCTGTCTTGAAGGAACCGCAGCTTGCTATCTGAGAGCTTACTGAGCCTCGTCGCCAAGACTCATTAATTCGTTTTCTATTTACTCTCCCTTAAGTATAATGCACTTTTTACATCGGTCAAAAAGTTTTTTAAGTCCTAAAAAAAATATTTTTTCCACTGAGCAAAAGCAGAAAACTTTTTTTTTCATTTTTCTCTCCTTTTATAGTTTGATGGCTTCTTTTTAATTATGCAGAATGTTTGCGTAGTGTCCGCCAGTAATATTGATACTTTCTTCTTTGTAATCGACGTGCAAAATCACAATTCCACTATTAAACCATTGTTTTCCTAGGATAAGAGTCCCCGACCCCATAAATAGTTGACATATCTTCCAAAATATTTAGCTTAATCTGCCTAAGTCAACAACCTTATCATTGCCCGAAAATTCATTTTGTCCATAACCGTTTTTTGGCTCCCATCTCCCATTCACTTGTTCACTCAGCGAACAATTTATCATCATCTAATTGGAAACAAGCTTGACATAAAATCCTTTAATAAATGTCCAAACAATTGAACTTGGCTTCGTTCCCAAGTACTTGGATTCACCGGCTGCTAGCCCGTGTGTTTCATTTTACAGATTGAGATTATTTATCCTGTTTTGGTTGAGCGTGCTTTTCGTTTGCTTGGCTGGTATAAATCTTTTTATATTTACTGGGTGTGAATTATAAGTGCTCAAAAAGATGTTAATATAATGTCGTTTTCCAAAATTCAAAAAGTGTCACTCCTAGCTATGTAATCACTGCCAAAGGGAGTGAGCACGAGCTCGCATGGGCTTAAAGTAAGCGTAAACACACAGTCTTATGGGACTTGCTAACTATAACTTTCGTTAAGCACAATATGTTGTGTTGGGCCTTGAGAAGTGTTTCATAACAATACTTCGGCTAATATTCAAAAACCTGTTTAAACACTTTCCTAGAGAGCAGAATTTCCGAAACTGATTTTTTCTAAAACAAATTTGAGTATAGTTTGGTCCACTTGCAACCATAAAATCTTTATCAAAACTTTCACTTCGAAGTATTAAAGCGTTTAATAAAAATTCGACCTTTCATTTTTGATTTAGGTACCTACTGCACTTAACGTGTAGATACCTTTAATATATTGTAACAGTTACTCACCTTAAATTTAGCACTTACCCACAAAAATGGTGTTCTTATGCGATACCTCACGTAGCGCCACAAGAACATAAATCAGGTAAAAATCTCTAGAGAGATTTAAAAAGAAATTGGCCAAAAAAAAGTAAGAAAAAAAATAATATACACGCCCCCACATTTAAACCTTTTAACCCAGCATCTTGTGGGAAATTTTTAAGTAAAAACTATTTCGACATCTTGCACGACCGACGACATCGACACAGCAACGACTTACACCGTTGAAGTTGACGTTAACGTTGCAATGTTAGCGAAGCAAATTGAATCGTTACCTGGAAACATTTAATCTGTGGATAATATTTGACAATATTTCCAAGGACTAAACCTCCTGTTTGGCTTCCGGTTGATGCCCAACATTGTAGGTGGCGAAAATCCATTTCCACAGGTAAAAGATTCTTCAAGCGAAAAATCGACGAGAAAATTGTCCCCAATTCAATAATCTCTGCCGCAGTGGGTTTCGGGTTGTTGTTATTGGTTGGGTATAAGGCTCAACTCTCGAGTGAACCCAAAATAAACCATAACCAAGAGGCATCAAAATCGTATAGGTATAGGAGGTTCTGCATTGAACCTCTCCTTGTACCGCAACATGCCTCCACTCTCTCCAAAGCCGTCATAATATCGACCAAAAATGCTGAAAATATGTATCTTTATGCATGGATGGGATGTCATAACCCATTGACATGGTGTGTGCAATTTCCAAAATGCAAGAGAACCCTCTCATTCGAAAAGTTGACTGGCACGACAGACGGACAGACGCGGAAGAGATGAGACGCGACGTGTACGTGAGTTTTCGGTTGACTTAAAATGGTTTGGGATCCTCAACGGAGGTATATATATAGTATATATGAATGGTGGATGATGGTATTGTGGTTGATGAAGTGAAATTGAATACCGTCCATTTTTGATATTCTGCCGGAAGAAGCCATTGGGAATTATTTATTTATACTCTGCAGTGCTCTCATCCATGAAGTGCTATTTTGTATTGTTGAACATGTATGACGATGATGATGATGATTATGTGTCGATCTGAACACAAATATAAGTCAATTCATGGTCATAAAATATAATATTTTAATACCGCTTAAGAGCATTTAGAAGGGAAAGTTTAATGAATTGTCATTTATCTTCGTTTTAATTCCTAAGTTATCCGATTTGTAGTTTTTACTTTTAAATTCAACTTAAGGACATCATCAAATTGAGAGGAATGCATAGTTGGATTGAAATAGTTGGACATCAAAGAGTCTTTGAAGTATTATTTGGAGGTAGATTATTTAGACAATAAATTATTCATAACCCTAAAAGACAATGACACCAATTACACTTTAATAAAACAAAATTTCAAAAATTATTTTCCCGGGAACATAAATTCCCTCGTAAGCCTGCATGTGCATTGGCCAAGTACTCTCGCTTGACACATTTAATCGGTCCCATCCCAACGATCGTTTTCAACGATATTCCAATTGAATTCTCTACACAAAGCCAACTTACTAGGAGCACAGTTTAACCGCCAATTCTTCCCCTACAAATAGCAACTTGGCTTCAACTCGAGATTGTAAACTTTACCAAGAAGCACATATTTTTATTGCACACGCATTTGGTAGCGAGAACTCTTAAAAATCTGAATGCACACAAATCTGCTGATCTATATAGTATCAAGGTTCTGAATTCCAATTCAAACAATTTTTCCATCTATCTCATTCTTCTGCACTTTTCCCGAGTAGTAGAAAACTGCATCTTTCCAACTTTTCCCTTAAAAATGTGAATTTTCCTCCTTTTCTCTTCTTTCTAATGTCATTGAAAAGTTGATTGTTCACCAACTCATGAAATAAGTCGAAGAGAAAAATGTCCTTAATGACCGCCAGTTCTGCTTCGTAGCAAGAGGTTCACAGGTGACAGATTATCCCAGCGAAAAGTGAAAAAGAATTTGGAGGATTTAAGAATATTTCGCTTGTTATTTCCACAGCGTTTGATAGGCATCAAGCTCTTTTAAAATGCTTGCTTTTCTATCGATGAATGCCTTCACCTTTGGAGTATTTACCTTTCTGGTTGTTCAATAGATGTTTTGTTGGATGTTTTTAAATCTGATATTCACAACTTAAATGCTGGTACGCCCCAGGGTTCCATTCTGTCTCTGACTCTTTCTTACACTCATAATTGACCTCTTATTCAAAACTTTAAATGCACCATATATTTTAAGTTGCCAAAAATTAATTTCTAAGGTTCCCTCAAAAGATGCGGGAAACTCTTTACCTCTTCTGATTTGGCTTCTGTTTATAAAGCCGTCCTAAGCTAGACTATAATTAATATATCTGGTCAAGCGCATCCCAAACATTTTTGCTCCTACTAGATAGAGTACAAAACAGAGCATTAAAACTGATTGGAAATAGTTCAATTACTGAATCAATAGATTCTTTCGAAGATGTCGGAATGTAACCTGCCTATTTTTTATCGCTTTTTTTTAATCAGTGCTCTAATGAAGTAGGTAGCTAGTTGCATTCATCTCCTTAAAAAATTTGAGTTGTTCCTTTATGCAAAAAATAATAACTCACCTTATCAACCTATTAATAACTCGTTTTTATAAAA
Organism: Episyrphus balteatus; assembly: GCF_945859705.1. Classification (NCBI taxonomy): domain Eukaryota; kingdom Metazoa; phylum Arthropoda; class Insecta; order Diptera; family Syrphidae; genus Episyrphus; species Episyrphus balteatus. The sequence goes on from NC_079134.1 coordinate 43,818,880, forward strand.
AAAAAAAATGAAGTCAAATCAATTTCATTGCAATCACACTCGTTTATAAAACGATGTTCAACTTTAATTACAACATAATTTGTCTACCTTTGCAACCATCATCATCATCATGTCGTTCCACACAAACAGACATTAATTTATAACGACTCTTACTCTTTTCTTTTTAAATATATGTTTCCATCATGAGCACTTAATCTTTTTTTTTTTAAACCCACCCTTTCGCCGCCATGCCAAGAACCAAGAAGCAGCATTTATTTAAAATAAGATTTACCTCAAAACCGGAATAAACACAGTTTTGTTGGTATCCGTTGTGCCAGAGCAAAAACTCATCACAAAAGTTAATCCATTCCTTGAATCTTTTGCTTGATACAACAAAACGAAAAAAAAAAAACAAAAATATAAAACTTCGTCCTTGTTGGAGGGAAGAAAGAGTTCATTCATTCATTCGTATTTGTATTCGTTCGTTTCTCAGCAAAAAGCTTCCTTAATAGCTTACGCGCGAACAAGCAGCCACACAGGCACACCACCATCAAGGACTTCCTCTTTGCCATTTGAATTTCCTTTTGTTTTTTTGATTTATTTTTTTCTTTCTTTTTCTTAAAAAACGTTGTGAGGACATATTTTATTTTATTTTTTCTTTTATTTCCCAGGTGCACCGTAATATTGTTCAATGCCAAAAAGCAAACTCAAGCTTACCTTGTGAACACATCAAGAAAAGCGATCACCGCTGTCGCATTTTCACGATGTGGTCGTTATCTGGCAACAGGTGAATGTGGCCTAAATCCTGCCATCAAAGTATGGGAACTAGATTCACCCAATGGTAATTTGGAGGACACAACTGGTGGCAATGTGGTTGCTGAGTTTGTTGGTCACAAACAAGCAGTCAGTTGTGTGGTAAGCACAAAAATTTATATATGAAACCACTCAAACGCACATTTATAACTTTTTCTTTCTATAGGCCTTCTCACCAACAGGCAAGTACCTGGTATCAGTTGGATCACAACTTGACATGATAGTCAATGTCTTCGATTGGAAGTCCAATCTCAAGATGGCCTCAAACAAAGTTAGTGCCAAAGTATCAGCGGTAAGCTTTAGCGAAGACGGTAGCTACTTTGTAACTGTAGGCAATAGACACGTCAAATATTGGTATCTTGATGGAGGACGAAAGGTATGGAAATCACAAAATCCCTCCCATATTGAATTTTATTTAATGAATTTGTTTTCTTTCCCAGCAGTACAAAGATCCAGTGCCGTTAATGGGCCGAAGTGCCATTCTAGGTGAACTACGTAACAATGACTTTTGCGCTGTAGCCTGTGGCAAAGGTGAATTCTTTGATAGCACCTATGCTATAACTCGCCAAGGTCATTTGGTTGAATTCAATTCCCGCCGCTTACTTGACAAATGGGTAGCCTGTCGAACGACAAGTGCTAATTGCATTTGTGTTAATGCCCAGTTCATACTGGTCGGTTGTGCCGAATCTATAATAAGAATTTTTAATGCCAGCACATTAGAATATGTCACCACATTGCCAAGAACCCATTATTTGGGTGTCGATGTGGCTGCTGGAGTACATATCAATCACATAATGAATGTGCCACATAATGCCAAATATCCAGACTGTGTTGCAATGGTCTATGATGCATCACGAGCCAAAGTTAGTTGTGTGTATAATGATCACAGTTTATACATCTGGGATATGAGGGATATTAAGCGAGTTGGCAAGAGTCATTCGTTTTTGTATCATTCGACGTGCATTTGGGGCGTCGAAACTGTGCCATACAATTTAGAACGGGAGACCTCTCAAACTCTACCTGAGGAGTGCTTTTTAACATGCTCTTCAGATGACACAATTAGGGTTTGGGGTCTTGAGAATTGTTCCAACAATGAGATCTATCGTAAGAATATCTACAGTAAGGATCTTTTAAAAGTTGTGTACATCGATGAAGAACTGAATTTCATAAGGGATTGTTATAACTCGGTAATGGCTACAGACAAGTCGAGTTATGATTCCCGAAATGGTGTGCGTTGCATGAAAATTAGCCCTGAATTGAGTCATTTGGCTACCGGTGACCGAAGTGGCAACATACGAATTTACAATTTGGCAAATTTGAAAATGCTGACGATTATAGAGGCTCATGACTCTGAAGTACTGTGCCTGGAGTACAGTAATGACAAGATCGATAGGAAACTACTGGCCAGTGCAAGTCGAGATCGTTTGATTCATGTCTTTGATGTTAATCAGGGTTATGTGATTCTCCAGACGCTGGACGATCATTCGAGCAGTATTACTTCGGTGAAGTTTGTCGGCAGTGGTTTGACCTTCCAAATGATTTCATGTGGATGTGATAAATCGATTATGTTCCGAACATACCAGAATGGTCAATTCCTTCGGGGTACTAACTGCTCAGGGAAGACGACTCTTTATGACATGGAAGTGGATAGTAATAGCAAACACATTATGACTGCATGTCAAGATCGAAATATCAGAGTCTACAGTACCCAGAGTCAGAAACACACGAAGACCTTCAAAGGGTCTCATTCGGAAGATGGAAGTCTGATCAAACTGAGTCTAGATCCGAGTGGCATCTACCTTGCCACATCGTCTACAGATAAGACTCTGTCTGTCTATGACTACTATTCGAATGAGTGCATGGCTCGGATGTATGGTCACAGTGAACTGGTAACAGGACTTGCCTTCACCAATGACTGTAAATATCTCATCTCGGCCAGTGGCGATGGTTGTGTATTCGTGTGGCAGATTCCACACGATATGATTGTTACAATGCAAGCGAGACTTTCGCAACAAAGACTACGATCCGGTCACCCACCTTTGGCACGTCCAATATCAGAGATCATCGTAGAATCTCCAATTCCAGAGGAGGAGAAATTCGGCATGTCACCTGGTCGTATGTTCATGGATGACATTCCTCTAACTCCTGGTTATAAATTCTCCGATGTTGGCCAACTACCTCAATGGGCGAAACGAAAAACATCAACAACCGAAGAGCCAACAAATGCACCGCCAAGTTTAAGTTCCAGTCCTAGTCAAGTTGTAGGGGTTCCCAAACCGCGAGGTCGATGGGCTCAACGTGGTCAAATTGACTCGGATACATTGGATTTGCGAAGTAATTCGGAGAGTCCATTGGGAGCGCCACCGTATAGTGGAGGAATGGTTGGTAATACACAAACTTCGGATTACAATAGTGCCAGTTCGAAGGATATTATGTACAATCAAACGTATCTGAGTGAAGATAGTTCGATTGATAGTGGCATGGAGACAAGGCGGGAGATTAAATTTGCCGGAGTGACTGGAAATGGTAACATGAGACCGGTGCCGGAAAAAAAGAAAACATCAACAACAGTTGCGCCATCATTGCGATTTGAGTCGAATAATGACCATGATGGTGATGTTGAGGATATATCCGATGGCGAGAGAACTAGCTCAGATCATGGATTATTCTATCCAACTATTTCCCCAGGAACACCAACGTAAGTTCTGTTGATTTTCTTGTACAAGTTCAATTTTTTAAATGCTTGTGTCTATTTTTCAGTGAATTCAAAGTCAATGCCATGAATGAAGAAGAACTTCGCAAATCAATGCGACGGAAAAACTTTGAAAAAGTTGGACTTAATCTCAGTGGTGGATCACATACTGCCAGTACAGGAACTGGAACCGGAACCTCGGATACAGAAGATGAAGGATCTACACCGAGTGGAGAAAATGCCGACAGATCAATAGCATCAACATTAGGTGGTAGTACGGAAAATATTCCACAAGTTTCATCCAGTTTCCTGCAACAAGCTTTAGATGGACCCGGTGGATTCCCAGAACGAGGAGATAGAAGTTTGTCCATTTATAATGAAATTAAAGAATTGTATTCATATTAACATTTTTGTTTACAGCTCGCCGAAGTATAAGTGCCAAACATAATACAGAAAAATCACCATCAATAACAAAGTCATATACAAGTACAAAGAAGGAGGAACTTCTTAAGGTCATAAGCGAAGCCAAACAAAAGCTAGAAAATGTAAGTTTTCAGAATTTTGTTTTAATAAACTCAAATGGTCTACTCTTATCACGGAATCAATTGAAATCGAAACTCGAATTAGCTTATAGGCATTAGATTTGGACAAAATTGAAGGGTCCAACACTAGAGACTAATTCCCTTTTTCAAAATTGGACTAATAAATTGGAACCCTACGTGTTTTCCTTTGATTTTTTTAAGATTTCGATTCTGTGATAAGAAGCGACCATATGTTTTCTTGGATTTTGGCTGAGCAAAGTCATAAATTGCTGGAGTTCTCAGTTGTAAGAATGTTCAAGATAGTAACATTCTCATCTTGAATAATCAACTTCATTTCCTAAATTCGTAATTTAGATGTACTTTAGTGTTTCATTTCTAAGTCATCTTACATATTTATTTTTTATTTATTTCTTGTATTTTGTCTTTGTGTTGTCTTTATTTTTTTCATTTATTTCTTTTTTTTTATTTACAATTATTGTTTTTAGGGTCAAAGAAATTTCAAAAATGGAATTATAAAAAATAATGCAATACCAGAGGTGAGAGACGATAATACTTTTGAGTATTAAATCAAAATATGGAGAGTTATTTCTCTAAAAAAAAAGCAGAATTCTAACAGCTTTGCATTTTTTTTTACTGAATATTGATTTTTTTAACAGATTAATAACTTTAAATTTAAACAATAATTCGTTATGAATGTTTTAAATTGAATTGCATTAGAATTTTGCATGCACAAAAAATCAACAATGCAATCTCATTGAAATAGAAATTTTTAGTACAGGGTGTTTGCCGGGAAGTTATTTCCTACATAGTTTTGCCAATCATTTTCGTCAACATAAATTAAATCATGAGGAATAGATGTGACACATAACTTCAATGCATAAAAGAAATTCAACTCAAATCGGATGAAATGTTAGAAAATAAGAACTGATATTAGCAAAGACGGAAACAGCTGAAGTTCTGATATGTTATTCGATTCTACTTTCGATTCTAATCCCTGAGAAAGAAATTTTAACAAAAAATAAATCAGTATTTTATTCCTGACAAACACTCTGTTAAAATCATAAAACAAAAACACTTTGTAAAAACACAATACATTCATATACCATCGCATCGTTAAGGGTCCATTGGAATATTTTCGTCATTATTTCGCATCATCATCTTTCAAAATTTGCAGCATTAATTGTTATACAGTATCAGCCAAAACATATTTAAAAGATAATTTTGCTTTTGATATTAATGTCAGTTCAAAAATTTCAAACATTGTGACATACATAGACTAAGAGCTCTGAGAACCGTTTGCTGAATCGAAACTTAAACATTTAAGTTCTACATAAATCCTTATGTGACAATTTACGCAGAGGAAAAAGTAGGGAATAAGATTGTATGTTCTACTTAAATATTTAAGTTTCTTTTCAGCAAATGGGTTTGCGCAGATCTCTTGCACAAAATTAACCGATTCACATGAATTATACTTGAATGGAATGGTTTAGAGAGGGATCTTTTAGGTCAATTCTAAAACTTGGACTTTGCTTGAAAATCAGTATCCACATACTAAGAACCTTCATTTACATATCGCACCCTCAGTGCAAAAGAGCGAGAACTCAAAAAAGTTAATTTCGAGAAAACGCTTCTGCAAATTACATACTGACTCTAAACTTTCCCCTATAATTTTCCATGGGACAGCAATTTCCAAAAAGTCAAAGCTCTATTACAAGTACCATTATGTTTATTTTGTAGTTTTAATAAATTTATTTTTTAAAATTGTTTAAATTGAGTTTGACTTTAATATAGTAGGAATTGGATAAAAGCAGTCATAATCTTTCGAATTTTCCGTTTACGTTAACAACAAGCCCTTCAAATTTAAAAAGCAACATTTCCTCATCATTATCTCAAAAATGTCATTTTTTGACTTATCGCTCTTTTGCACTGAGGGTGCGATATATCTACATTAGGCTGATTCAAAAAAAAAATTATTTTTTTGTTCAAAGTTATACCGAAAATATTGTTGGAAATGACGAAAAGAAATCACTGTAAAAGTTTCAGCCCTTGATATTAACATAAAATACCGCCGCATCGCAAATTTCTATATCCCATATGATTTACATGAGAAAGATTGTGTTTTTGAGTTTGGAATTTAATAACCTTTTAACGGTTCATCAAAAAGGCTAGATTTAATCATTTTCTTGTATAAAATTGAACGCTCTACAAAATTGCATTTATTAAATTTAAAAAAAACCGACGCGAAAAATTAATTAAAATAATTTTTAGTTGAAAAAATGAATAATTCGAATTTATTGAAAAATTCTAATTTAACAGTATTAGGGGTTTGAGAGTTATATAAAAGGATCTGTGAAACCAAAACACAACATAGAATACAAATATTAGAAAAGTTTGCCAAATTTTTTGAAAAACCTAAAAGTTTCGTCAAAAAAATTAAAAAAAATGAAGAAAAAATTGCATTTTTTATTTTAAAGTTGAATAACTTCGAAACGGGGCAGTTTATCAAAAAAATTATTAAGAGCTTTTTTGTAGAGCGTTCATTTTTATACTAGATGAACCGTTAAAAAGTTATAAAATTCCAAACTCAAAAACACAACCTTTTCCATGTAAATCATAGTTCAAAGCCTTCCTCTCCTGACGGGATTTGAAGCGGCTATAGCAAAGATCACAATTTTAACGCGGAACCTGATGAAGAAAGAGCGAAGTATATGTATGTCCAGATCTTATGCTCTAGATAATTTTTTTTCATTTGGGAGTTATTTCACGAAGGCAAGAGATAAAAGTTGAAATCGTGCATTTATAATCTTATATTTAAAAACAATTAATATTTACTTGCTTTCAGTTGTTTAAGCTTTGAAAATTGACTTACTGACGTGTCACATAATAGCCCAGTAATTTATGGCATTTTTTACCCCAATCTGCAGAAAAATTCCTACTGGCCTTCACTGAAGATGTGAAAAATCGACATTGATACATTGATATCGCGTCCGCGTTAGAAGTTATAGAGGTCAAAAGGTCACGAAAATTTTTTTTTCGCATTTATCTCGTGACCTGTTGCTCGGAGGTCAATACTGGTCTATGGAAAATCTGTTCGTCATAAAATTATCTACAATAATTGCCTTATGCATTTTTCTGTAAATCCAACCGATTTCGGACTATATTATAACGTAGTCATTCAAACTACATAAATTTGTTCAAAGTTACGATATTACTCTTAGAAGTAGCCTTAGATTGATTTGGGTTGTTTTGACCCTCAAATGTTTTTACCCTAAGACCAAAACGTCTCAGGGTAGGTAATTTTGACCTGAGGGTCCAAATTAATTGCTAAGATTTTATTAAATAGTTAGTTAGTAGCTAAGTAACTTAGTTAGTTAGTTAGTAAGTTAGTTTGAATATCGGTCACAAGTGAAACTTATAAAAACGAATTAATAAAAAGCAAAAGAGATTACACATGTATTTTTCAGTATTCAAATACTGAATTATTCACTCTTAAATAAAACAAACCTATTATTACGTATCATATATTATGCCTGCGCTTGAAACAGCTCTATTCCGAAAACGATTGGATTTACAGAAAAATGCATAAGGCAATATTTGTAGATAATTTTATGACGAACAGATTTTCCATAGACCAGTATTGACCTCCGAGCAACAGGTCACGACATATCGTCGGTGAAACCAGAAAAGTGTGTAACTCCATTTTAGCAAATTTTATAGGAGAGAAAAAAACAAAATCGTTTGAAGGCATTTGTATGCGTTTTCATTTTCTAATTTGCTAATAAAATAAAAACTATGAACTTTAAGGGGATTCTCAGTTTAAGGAACGGTAGATATTAGGTGTGTCTAACAGATGGCATTCAAATCTAATTTTTATAAAATTTGGAGTTACACACTTTTCTGGTTTCACCGACGATATATGCGAAAAACTGATTTTAGTGACCTTTTGACCTCTATAACTGATAACGCGGACGCGATATCAAATTACTGGACTATAATACAATCGTTGAATAATGTTGGTTATGAAAGAGGAAATTTCTTTTAGGAACAGAAATTCTTTTTCTAAATTAAAAACTTTGTTGTTTCAAAACAATGATTAACAACAAAAATTTAACAAGCCAAAGCATGAATAAAACAGCCTATAAATAAATCTAATAATTCGCTGAAGCCTTCAACTAAACTAAAAAAACAAAATTTTTAAAAATATTCAATAAAACAAAACTTAAACCAATTATTTTGACTGACTAAAGTTTAACGAATGCTGCTATTACTGGAATTGCATATACCTAACCCACTATTTGAATTTTTTTTAATTGTTTTGCCATAAACCATTTTTATTTGTCATTACCTCGTGTTCTCATTGCCTGTTAATTTTCATATTTACAATTTCAGTTGATGTTTTTATCTTATTACTAACTTTTTTGAAATATATTTTTAAGGTTGGTTATCGGCCGTTACGTGGAAGTCACAGCATATCAGATCTTAGTTTAGCTGCAAGCTCAGAAACCCCTAGAACACCAAATCGTTATATAAAAGCAGGTGAGTAATATTTCTCATATTAAATATAAAAACATCTTTCGTCCTAAAATTTTTCAACACCAATTTATGTATATTCCTCTATAAACATGCTGCGCTTTTATGGTATTCAAATACAAATCCAAAACTTAGGATACAAAACACAAACTTCTTCCAATTTCTTCTTTAATTGTGCTGCCTCGAAAGCAGTTCTCACACAGAACTGCAATGTAATGCGTCAATTACATCAAAATTATCCTCCGTATCCACGCCATATTGGCGTCTACACAGCTACCACCACTTTAACACCATCATCTGTTCAAATAGAAGCAAAACAAAAATCTAATTCCTCCACATGTCCACGATCTAAATCATCGTCGACAAAATCCTCCACCAATCATGAATCAGTTGATTCTTCTTCCAACTATAATAATAATACTAGCCAATCAAAGTCATCGTCTCAGTCTCGCAAGAGTCAAAGTATTTTGAAAAATTATAAATCATGTCCCGTTTCACCGGTACACGAAGAAATCGACTGGCGGAATCTTCCGAGCAACAATAAGAACATAATCTTTACCGAACCGAAACGACATTCGGTATATTCCGACGATGCTAGGACAATCCTCGATATGATCCACACAGATACTGAAAGAATGATTCAAGAGATCACCAAAAAGTATGGTGATCTTGATGAACCTCTAACGAATGTACTATCTACCTCAGCATCGGTACCGCACAGCTTGAGTAATACCAGAAGTCTCCCTCTGCCACATAATCATGGCGGTGGAGCTGCAAAAAAGAAAGACAAGGACTCTCCCAAGGATGAAGAAGGTAACTTTAGCTCAGATTCTCTAGAGAATTGCAGTCTTGACCTAGACTATGAAAAGAATCACTGCAATGGGCGAAAGAAGAAGGTCTGCAAAAAACATCAGAAAAAAGCTACAACGATACCGAAGCGATCTGTTAGCGAATATTTCATCTACAAGGAATTCTACGATCAGTCGATTCACCGAAATGTCTCGTTGTCAGATATCCTTAACGATGATCCAACAAGCCAGAAACCAAATGAAGATCATCTGGAAGAGGCGAAGTTCCTTGAAACACAACGGCATTCAAGTGCCAGCTTTTTCCTTACCCAGTATCCAGATAAGAAGAGTCAGGAGAGTCTTTTATCCGATGAGTTTGGAGATGTCAGCTACTACAACAGCATGGAGAGTATTTTGTCAGACGAATCAGATTGCAAGAGTGCTCCTCTCGAAATGCTATTCGATAAAAAACGCCTCCGAAATCCATGCACTCATTTGTTGCACGAAAGAGTAATGGACAATGTGTCAAAGTCATATGGCTCTAGTCCGAATACTTATAGTTCCTTAGACTTTTACATGCAACAAAAATCTGTAAATACCACATATGAAGCTTTTGATGTCTCCGGCTATGGTCTGAATGAATTCTCTGAAAAGCCTCGAACATCGTCAAATCAACCAACAAGCATCCCCACCATACATTCATCTGAAACTTATCCCCGTCTGTCCGATTGTCTGCCCCCAAAATCTCCCACAAATGATGATGATATTCCAACAATGAAATACAAAAACGCTCAGTATAACTCTGGAGTGAATAAAAGCTTGAGCAAAGAATTTGCCTCTGAGAGGCAGAAAAGAAATCCTCTAACAAACGAGGAGTATGATGATTATATGTTCACTAAAAAGCCGGTTGGCGAAAAGCCTCCTGTCCCGGCAAAGCCACAAAGTCTGATTTCCTCGGTTCTCAGTGGAGGAGGAGCTCCTCCTCCAGCCACAACAACGACGACACCGCAAGTAAGTGCACCCCCAACCTCGGTGAAGAAATCCTGTAGTTTTGATGTGGACATAAAGGATATGAAAGTTCCTTCTCGAACGGCAAGTGTAGTACGTAAGTTCGAACGGAACTTGGCAAAATTTGAACGTGAAAAGCAACAACAGAGCATGCGAACCAGTGCTAGCAGTGGTGCTCTTAGTTCCACTGGGAGTTGTTTGAAGTCCAGTCAGAAATCATTGAATACCGATGGTGGAGCATCTCGTCGGGCTTCGAGTATGAGATCTCGCAGTCGACCGAAGATATCAGTTCGGTTCAATACTGTGAGCCAAATCAAGTACACGCCATGTGATAAGCGATCCTCGTCCTGCAGTAGCAGCAGATCGAGTGAAAATCGAACTGACTACGAAGAAAAGTCTTTTGAGATGTACATTTCCGAACATGGTAACGAAAGGGATAACAATATGGATAGTCTGAAGCTTTATACTAAACCTGCACCGTTGATGGATGAAGTTCAAGATGACAAAAGCAAGAAGAATTCCCAAAATGAAAAGACTTATGTGCTTCAGCCATCGCTGGACAATAACACTAGCAATCAGTGTAGAAATATTGCCAAAAAGATAGATATTATAAATAAACTGATTGAAATGGAAGAAAAGAAGCTCGAACAGATTCGTTTGGCTACTGAGAACCGTATGAAGCCATTCGAGTGTAATTCCAAGGAAAAAGGCTATGTCAAAAGTTTGACTATGAATTTTGACAAATTGGCTCGTGGAATCGAGCGAGATATTGAGACTGAACAGAATCGTGTTGGTTGTGGTAGTGATGGTAGTAGTGAATATAGTAAAATGACAAGGAACATAAGTCTTCCAGATGTTTTAGAAAGTGTTAAATTGCAAGCTTACAATTTTATAACGAGCACAGATAATGAACATGAGAGTGAGAAAATTCGAATTGATTGCGGTGGCAAGGACAAAGGTTTGAAGCAATCTATAAAAAATAGATAGATTCGAGTGTTGTTCTTCTTTTGGTTGTTTTTGATTGTTTCGGTTACTTCACATTTGATGAGTTTCTTTCTTCGGTTCAATTATGAGTGAAATATTATTTGGCACTGTGTTCTTGTTGTTGTTGTTTTTAATACTTTTTTGTTACTAGAAACAATTGGAAATGAATTGGATTGGATTAGACTTTCGGACATTATTTATTTCTGTATAAGTTTTTCTTTTTTTTTTCATTCAAAACAAATTTATTTGTATTAATACGAAATATAAATAAGGTATTAATTCTTTAATTATTATTTGGACTGTTAAAAATATTTTTGAAAAGGCTTTAAATATGCAATTTTTGTTTGTTCTTTGCTTTTTGGGTCACGGCTTTACCAACAATGGTTTCAATTGTTCAAGCTTGAGGATTCTTTTTGTAAATAAATATGATAATTTAAGAATCTCAAAAATATAATACTAAGAGCTTAAAATTACACGGTCTTGAGGCGTCGAAATTAGTATTTTTAAGTCCGAATTAGTCATCTTGTGTAACTTGTTTTTCCATCTGGTTGCAACTGGATTAATATTTTAATTTTATGCAGAAAAAAAAACCATTAGCATGGTACACTGGGAAACTATGAGACCTGAAACCCTAAGACGAAAAGGAAAAAGTTGTGGAACAAATGCAAATAGTTATTAATTTTTGTTTGAATAAAATTAAAATTTTTAAAACCTACAAGACGACTTTTAAAAACATAACCCGAATGCGAAGCAAAAACTTTCACTAACCCATGGTTTTTATCTATGGCGTCGATTGTGGAACCCTGTATGAGGTCTGTTCCACACTCAGTCTGAAACATCTAAATATAGTTAATTTTGGGTAATTCTTAGTCTGATTCTCTGTTCGCTGTCGGACAATAAAAACATTCATGAAACCCTGCTGAAGGATATCCAAACCACCTACAGAGCTATTATACCTTATATCAATAGTTGCTTGGAGCCTTTGCACCTGCAGGTCTAAGAAAAAGATAGCTTTCGAGTGATAAACAACAGAGATACTCACCCGAAAAACATTTGTAATCAAGGTATAACTTGAATTTTGTATGTGACTTAGGACCCTTAAGAATATCCTCTATCTTTTCAGCATTATACCTGTTGAATAAACATATACGCCTCTAACGTCTTGTTTGATCCAAGAACGTAAACTTAATAACTAATATGTCTCGTAAAGGTCACTACCGTGTAGGCAGGCACGCTTGGCGTGTTCGTTTCATTTAAAGCTGAAAATGATTCGACGAGTAGCAAGAGTTGATAGATTCTGGCTTTGGTGTGAACACCTCACAGTTGTCAGCCACTTATACTTAACCTAACCCTGTACCACTGTTTTGTAACCTTATGTAACCATTTTTGAATGAAATGGATTTTTATCGCCGCACCGTGATAAAAGTTACAGAACAATGATCCCGGTCAAAAGTTGTGTTGTTTTACTGTAAAAGAAAACACTAACAGAAGGTCTAAAAAAATACCATTGCTGAAAACTTTAGTCCGAAAAATTTCTTCTGGCGTGTGTCGTATAAATGAAAAAAAAAAAGTTTTCTCGAATTTTGCATTAAAATATCTATTTTGTTACCTATTTTTAGTTTCTAAGTCAGTTTTCTCTAAACAATGTAATAGACTTCCTACTTTAGTACATCGAAAAAATAGACTTATCGTTGCATTCCTTCCTTCAAAAAATCAACCGTAATAATTGCACTTCAAGGAATGCTCATAAGCTTACTTTTCGGTCGCTCCATCAAAGCCAACACAAATCTGGAACGCGTTGTAATTCGGACATAAATATCCCTTTAAAGTCGCTCCCTATTTGTATTATTGTCGATGCGTTAAGGGAAGTCTAGCTCCTTGAGTGTAAAAATAAATACAGTTTGTGCCATGACCACCCAATGAATGAGCAAGACCTAATGACTTACATCTCTCAACCATTCTTGTGTGCGTGTAATTAGTTTGCAAGAATGGATCTCTAGTTTTTCTAGATTTTCTACGATTAAACCATCATTTAAGAGATTCCTTACTTTTTTTGGCACTTTCATTGCTGATACCTCACCAAACTATTGAAAATGCTGAATAAACTCAAGGAACATTCCCTCTAACTTCTTAATGCGTAAATTTTAGCATTATTTATAACGCTTTTCCTGAATTGACAAAAATGTTTCAGATAAATACATACAAATTTGAAAACTGTGGAAATTTTTTTAACTAGACTACGCGTATGTAGATTTGATTTCTATAATTTTAATTTTAAGATTCTTAGGCGAAAAATCTTTGTCATCCGGACTGTCCGTCTAGTGTTTTGCCTGTATATCTAAAAATTAGCATATGACCAATACCTATATTGAATTGAAGAAATAACTAAGAAGGTGATATTATCACACCTACACTTATACTTATATCCTCCTACGCTATTGTGACATCATTTGAGCTGCTTTTCTGATTGATTTTTTTTTCAAGTTAATTATAGCCTATTATGACCTACTCTTAAATACTTATTCAAACTAACAATACAATCTGAACCGTATAACTCCCTTGCATTTTATAAATCGATGACTTAAGTCGTATTAAACATTGTTCTCGTATTACCTTTGATCATGCAATTCATATATTATGAACATTGAACACTTATCCAAATTTGTTCTATATTTAATGAAGTCTTCCACGCTCTATTCATTTTCAAGCTATACAGATTTAGCTTTATGTAGGTATATTCAACCAACAATGAAATTTTCGTAATTACTTGAATTTCTCTAAACAGAACGATCGTAGTTGATTAATTTATTCATAGTAGGTACCTACCTTGTTTGATGTGGTCATCTTTAAATGATCATTCAAACACAACGAAACACCTATTCAGTTAAAAATATTGTATTATTTTTATTCTAATTTTGTTGTGAATCAGTTGAGTTATGTATTTATTTCGTCTTTCAAATTGAAAATTGTTGTTAAATAAATTTAAAAGCACATCGTTATGAATTTCAAAATTATATTTTAAATATTAATTATTTGTATATTATTTTGACTAAATATATATTATTAATATTTTATAGGATCCAATAATAATAAGAACCTTATGCCAGTTCAAATTGAGGATTCTTCAATACGTCGTGCATGCTCATTGAGTGACCTTCATATGGGAAATATGGGCAAGAGTGAGTTTTAATTTGACTAAATCAGTTAATTTTTGTCATTAATACTTTTGTTTTTTGTATTTATCTTAGGCCCCAAGTCCAACGGAACACCTGCACAGCTTCAAAAGACCGGAACAAATCATAGGCCCAGTCCAGTTTCACGTTCGGTTAGCAAACGTAACAGCCTTCAAGGACCTAAGTCACCAGGAACTAGTTTGGCAACACAAAGTGGTTCAATGAATGTCCTAAACAATGCAGTAAGTTCTTGTTTTTAAATTAATTCTTTAAACAAAAATGCAGTAATTCATTTGTATTTATATTTAAAGAGCGATTCGGAGCCTGAAGAGGCACTCAGAGGCGGATCCAGGCCATCACCCCAAAGTCAAAGTAGATCGAATGGTCCAATTGGTAATTTCAAATACAATCCATTTTCTGATATCCAATTAAACATTTTGTATCTCCTTTTCAGCTGCATCAAGACAGTATAACAACAAAGCAACAACAATCACGTCTAGTCGACGCAAAGGTCTTCAAAGTTCATTTAACAATGGTATAGAACTAGAATTTAATTTTTTTGTATTGTACTGTTTTTTAATCTATTTCATTGTATTCCTATAGGATCTGGCCAACAAGATGATTCAAGTTCAGAAGAAACACCAGGTAGCTCTTCGACGCATGGTAGCAAACCTGTTGTGCCTCCTCGTCCTAGAAATTTATCTCTAGATCATAAGAAAACTGTCATGAATAGTCCAAATGTGGTGAAATCACGTGGTAATTTTGAACCAGTAGATTTCCCTTCCCGCGATATAGATCAATCTGATCGTAAGTTAATATAATTTGTTTAGTTTTGTTTATAAAATATTAAATTTTTTTATATTTTTAGCAAAATCACAAGTGTATAATATCATAAATAAATTATACACTACAACTACTGCTGCTATGCAGCTGCATGCAAAATTAAAAAATTGCGAAGACTCACCAACGAGTACTGGCAATAATAATTTAATGCTAAAGGAATTGGAAAATGCTGTGATTATGACGCAACAAATGTTAACCAACATAACGAATAAGTAAGTGTGATTGTTGTAAATGAACTGCCACATATTCAGTTATTAGTCTTTGTATAACAAAAAATATGCTTTCATAAACCTTGCTTAGTACTGGGATGGACAATTGTTAAACAAAAAGAATTCCCTTCGTTATATTTTTGAGAGCCTTCTGAAAACAGATTTTACCTTACCTATAAGGCAGTTACAAAATAGTTTTGCTTGAACAGATGAATTGGTTCCATGACTGATCATTTTGTTTTTAACGATGTTATAATCTTCAACCATACTATCAGTTTCTCTCTTCACCACTGTTGTAACTTCATGAAGATTCTTGTTCCAGTAAGAGGATAATATACTTTGCCCCTTTATACAATTGTTTTAGTTTAAAACTTGGAATATATGATGAATGGTAAAGGCTGCGTGCAGCCCTTAAGATTACAGGCAGTATTTATAATTGTGTGGCCTCACATTAAACTTGTCGTTTAATTAGTTCTCTAATTTCGAAAGTAATTGCTTCTGTTCTGGGTGGCTGGATGTTTATTCAGGCATTTTTTACCCCAGACGGTATAAATTCGCATCACTGAAGAATACTTGATTTTAAACCGAAGCGAAGAAATCCTTCTTTTTTTATCTCTAGTTTTTGCTAAGAGTCAAATTTTCTAAAGTGGGCCACCGACTTTCTTAAATTTGATACTTTATTTTTCACACATATATCGCAAGATTTATATTATGTTAAAAATAATATACCAAAGTATTTTTGAAGAACTTAAATTGTGTTAAAAGTTATAAACAAATGAAATTTCTTACGTCTTTTTGTTAAAATGACTATCTCAATAATGAAAAATAAAATTAATGAAATTTATTACCACATGTACACAAAACAAATTACAAAAAAAAAAATTCAAAAAATAACAAATTATTTATTATTAATTGATTTTTAATTGAATTTTTTGCTAATTTTTGGGTTATGTAGGACAACCATTTTTCTTAGGCGCCGCACCTTTTATAGCGATCAAGTAAATGCTTCAGGAAAAAAAAAAACAGTATAAAATTGATATTGAATATTTTTTCCTGATGCTCGTTTATAGCGATCAGGAAAACTTATGTCAGTTGACACATACAAAATCTACCTACTCTTTTTTTTTCCTGATTGAAATACACACGAAAAATTCTTTCGTATGCATTGGAACAGGAAAAAATTTGTGTGAAATGTCAATCAGCTGGCATGAAAAATGAATTTGCATCAGGAAAACAAATAAATACATTACAAAATATCTATTTGAAATGTTTTCCTGATTCATTTTCCTGATCGCTATAACCGGACCCTTATATTCGATTTGAAATTGTATAAACTCTTAGTACCTTAGTACAGTTACAGTGCACAAGAAAAATAGTTATGGATTTTTAAACGTTGCAAAATTTCATTTTTTTATAATGGTACGGATAAATTGTGTGAAACTAAAAATACGCGTACTTTACCTATCATGTATAGTAAAGCTTGTTACACTGATTATAAAACGGTGTTTAAAAATTCCGTTACACCCCTAAAATTTGTACTTAGGGCCAAAAAACGGTTTTTTAGACCTTCAGCCATTGCAAAAAATCTAGAGTCGTCAAATTTTCACCCATTTTAGATTTCTCGACTATTTTAGAAAGAAGATATTAAGAACTTTTCAATGATGTATAAAATATATGAGAGCCGTTTAAAAAAAAATAACCTCTTCCCTTATGGCCAGTACCGTTTACGTCCATTTTTATATTTCATCTCCTCCAAAGTAAAGAGAAGTTCGATTATAAAAAAGCATAACCTATCAATTTAAATATTTTTTGTTTTAACTTAAATAATGAAATCTCTTCTTTTTTAGAAACGATAAAAACTCATCGCAAACCCTTTCGTCATCATTTTCCGGCAATGAAGTAAACCTAGAAAATGGTGATTTTCTAACAATGGTAAATAATTGCGCCGATTTACTGAGCAATGTCCGAAGTAAGCACAAACCCGATGACTGTGAGAATAACTCCTAGTGTGTAAAATAAACTTAAGACTTAATAAGTAAAATAATTAAAAATTAAAAAAAAAAAAACATTAAATAAATTAAATAATAATAATAGAATACAGTATACCTAGTTAACTAAACTAATATAATTTTTTTTCTGTTTTATTTTTTTTTTACATTGTACTAAACTTATTTTCTAGTTCTGTATAATGTTTGATTTTCGTTTCGTTAGAAAAAAAAAACAGAAAATTCATATTTATTAAGAAAAATACTGTAATAAAATTAATTTCTTATTTATATAAATTGTATAAGACAAAGAGAGATGAAAGAAAAAAAAAAAAAGAAATTACAATTTCATGTGAGAGAAAGTATAGAAAAATTATATCGAAAATAAGCTTTTCAAGTTGTGTCATTAACAAGAAATAAAAATTAATAATAATTAAATAAATTTTAATGCAAAATGCATATATCGCCCTTTTGTTGGCGATTATAAAAAAAAAGCAAAGCCAAATATTGCACGATAAGCTTTTAAAAATAAATAAAAACAAAACATTTTTTTAAAAAATTCTCTTTTGCCATCGCTTTTTTAGCGATTAAATGTGTTTTCAAGGCAACTATTAGATTTAAACAAAATTAAGAAAATCTATTAAAAGCATGCTTCCATCAAAGAGAACTGCAATTTTTATTCAAAAAATTAAAAAAAAAAAATTATAAAAGTAAACAATGTGGCAAATTAATTAATTAAATTTTATTCAATAAACAAAAATCTTATATTGCTTAAGAAAATATATTAATTCATGTGGCTTTCCAAATAATAACTAAAACAAAACAAAAAGAAATAACACACAAAGAAAACTTACTAAAATGTTAACAAATAAATGCTCTTAATATATATTTCTATAAGCAAATTATTTAAATAAAACACAAAAATAAAAATGAAAACATTTTCAAAGTAAAAAAATGCAATATTTATTATTATTAAAAAAAAATTCACATTGAACTGGATAATAAGTGTATTTGTATTTATTATAACAAAAAAAAATAAAAAAACAAAAAATCATAATGCGAAATAAAATAGAATTTAAAGATCATTAACAACAACATTTATTAATTTGTTTTTCAAATAACAAAAAAAATACTATGTATGTGTATTATATCAAAGAAGAAAACAAAATAAGTATGAACGAAGCCAAATGCCCTACGTAATTAATATAATCAAATTTTATATGTATTTGAATTTATTATTCTCACTTTACATCTTATTAAAAATCTTTAAAAGTTATCCTGCAAATTTGCAAAGTTTATAGAAATATTTAAAGCTTTTCTTTTATTTTCAAAATATCCACTGCATATTAGTGAAAGATTTGTTCTACTTGAACCTGCATTACGTGATCAGTTAACTGAAGTAAATTTTTAATTTACGTTTAAATTTATTGAACTACATACTTAGGCCAAAATAAATGCAATTATGAAGTTAGGCAAAATGATTTATTGGCCACAATCAGACAATTATTAAATTATTAAGTTTTTTAATATAATCAAGCTTTTGACTCCTATCACGTTAGTCGTTTGTACTTAAACTACTAATTGAGGCTTGAGTATAGCAATTATCGTGTCATACTGAAGAAGGGCGAAGAGCCCTGAGTTAACTGCGAAGTTACATAATTTTCTAATTTAACACAAATTGGCGCTCCTAGAGCAAGTCATCTTCTTGTGGTTTTAGTACAAACGACTAACGTTATAGTGGTAGTTGTAATAGTCACATGTCGTAGATTGACACTATTCTCCCCAAAGTCCCAAAAATTTTCAAAGTGTGATCTCCTATGGAGCATATCACATCTTACAGCAACTTAACGAAGAAAACATTCTTTTTGCGACTCTCACAAGTTGTGACTATGGGGGCAGAATCGGGGTATAAAGCTTAGTATAAAAGATAGCAAGATTTTACAATATTTTCAGATCTGTCAAACAATAGTTGCCATTGTGCTGACAATTTCAACTATCTTGAAATGGTTTATTGTCTGTTACGAAAGTTGGAATATTTATTCCAAGGTCTTCCAATTTTATTGTTTATATCACAAAATATTTTCAGTTTGAAATTATCGATCGGAACTTGTTGGTTTGATAGAAATAATTGGCACTGTTGAAGTTTTAATTTTGTTTTTAGTAGTGGTCAGCTCAATCAATTAATTTCGTGTACTTTAATTTTTGTGTTATCTGATAGAAATGTCAGATAAAAAAATGTTTGCACTTAAATAAATTCAAAATCTTAAGAATTGGCCTTTTTCTGCCAGAGAATATGCTAGATTTTAGAATAACAAAACTCGCTTTTTTGATCCCTTTGAGCTTTTTCTTTACTTTCGTTTTAAACATATGATGAATTTTCATCTAATAACCTTTTATTTGTGTTAAATCAATTTAACACTGGCATAATTATTATAAGCCTTGCTTTCACTGAGGACACGATCAATTTAATCTGAGAAAGAAAGTTAGATTCCGATCGTTTAGCATCTGTGGCCTTATGACTTCACGTATTCATCATCATGCATTTCTTGGAGATGTGATGTCTTTTTGATCATCTCACTTCCAACAATTTTAATTTACTTACATGCGTATTGATGCAGAAGTGAATTTAAAAGTAAACTCAATTACATTGTCAGTCCATTTTGGATCCATGCACATCCATTGGGACTTTAACATTGAACAATAGATTTTTAAGGAACTCTTTATTTTTAATATTCGTCAAAATTAATGGTCAAATACCAAACTGTGAACATTTTCGAATCAATAAGTTTGGATTTTCCTCAATACTAACCTGAATGAATGAAATCTCTTAAGTACGATAAATACATCAGCGTTGGTATTGTTTTAATAGAAAGTCCAAAGAAATAAAAGTAGAAACAAATAAAGTTATATTTCTCAAAGATTCTATTCATGAACATTGAAAATTAAAATTATGGAAGAACGATTTCTGTCATTCTCTCATAATTTTGTGAACAAGATATTCTTTATAGAAAATACATAATCAGCTCTATTGTGAGTTTCACGTGATCAAGATTCCACCCGGCAAAATTTAATTTCACTTTTCTACTATTGTGAGTTCCGGGCGAAAAGTTGTTCACGTTCGGACATCTCCCTTTAATTTCAACCTTTTTTCAGGTAATTTGCGAGGTATCCGACAGCTCTCCTCTCGTTTGAATTTTGGTGCCGAACAAGAAACTAGATTAGCTGAGAATGTAAATTCCTTTCGGGTGAAATTCTTGATAGCTGTTAAAATTCCGGGCGAACAAAAATATTCACAATAGGACTGAATGTAGAAGTAGATGCTTTCAAATTTAAGTTTTTTCAATGAAGTGTGTTTGAAACTTCAACAGGTATCACCTTATCTACAAAAAATAAAAAGGGGGCCCTATTATGGCTCGCGAATTGGGAATCGCTAGAAAAGTTTGGCGAATGAATGATATTGACCCTTTAAAAAGCGATTTAGCGTTTTAAAAATGATATTGGCACATAATTTAATTAATTTTGACCGCATTATCGGAACGTCGTAGTTCTGGAAAACGACTGCATGAGTGTTTTCCGTGTCGCGAGACATAATAGGGCCCATAGTGTAGAATCCATGAATTCCTTGATTCCATTCTAAAGAGCGACTTTTTAGGCAACTATCACTTTTTTCGAGCTTGTTCTCTATATTAAATCTAAAGCTTACTTCAATTAGGGTTTTATGTTTTAGTTGGAGAGGCACTGAGAAACCTGGGGCCCTATTTTGTAAAACGATTATCGTTGAAATGCGACTACGTTTTACGATAATCGTTTTACTTCAACGATCCTCGTTAATCTTTACGACTGCCATTTACCTATCGTTTAACTTTCCTTTCTGTTTATCTGTCATAATATTATTCCTTTTGCTGGTAGAATTCATGTGAGCCTAAAAAAAATATTTTTTTCAGTTTAGTTTGGCCAAACAACTTTCTCTTTTTACATAGTCGCTCTTTGTCGTGAAAACACCAGCATTCTATTGGCCCAAAAAAATGCAGCAATAAAAAACCGAGAAGTTTGCGCCGCCTTCTTTGGTCAATCTGAGGCACATCGAGATCATAATGTGATATATTTTGTTTTTAATTCAAGAAATGGTAGGCGAATTACAGGAAGGTAGAAAAGGCAGCCGCTAGAGCACATGCTAAGAAAAGCCCACTTACCGCTAATTTTAAGCCGATTTGATAACATAATTCTTGTGACCTTATTTGTTTGTGGATTGTTTAGGTCCGGTTCTGGGGAATCTGTACTCTACCCTTTTTAACACAATCAGTTTTAAATTGGAGACTTCTCTTCCGCTTCATAGTAATGCAGGATTTGAGTACGCAATTAAACTAGCCAAATAAGAAGGCAAGACAAGATTTTAAATAAAATATATGTAATCTGAAATAACCCTTTCAGCTTAATTTTAAATTTCTATTCCCTGAAATAAACTAAATATACCAATGTTAGTAAAAATGTTTTTTTTTTTTAAATAATAATTTTAATAGAATATACAATTTTTAACTTTTCCTCTAGTAAAATGGTTGTGTTTTTTGCAATGTTATAAAAATTTTTTTAAAAGGGGTACGTTAAGTGCTTTCAGTTCAGATGAAAAAAAATTTGCATCTGAAAATTTCTAAAATGGTTCGATCTTTAGGCATTTAAAGGTTCTTATTTAGTTATCTTTAGTGAATGATTTTTCAAAACCATACACAAAAATCAAAGTTTTTCAAAAGCCAACAAATGAATTGGTTTACCAAAGGCACACATAAGTTAATTAAATTGATTCGATCCAAACTGATAGCAGCTACTGCACGAGCACGTACCAAGTTTTCTTTCCTTAAAAACTTTTTAATTGATGTACTCTGTCGTTTGTGTTTTTATAGCAAATAGAGAGCAAAAGACATCACTGTCCTAACAAAAAATATTTTCCAAACATATCCCTTAAATATCTTTTATTTTTTAAATAAAAATATTCATTATAAATGATATGTTGAAATAAGTTTCGTCCTTTTTTATTGTGTTAAACTATTAATGGACTTGAACTTTTATTTCATTAAAAAAATATATATTTTAAATTAAATATACAAAAAAGCAAAAAAAAAAGATGCACAGCACATCCGTCCAATAATAAAAATCTTTTTTAAAAAATTGTTTCCAAATAAAAAAAAAATCAATCAAGTTGTGTTTTGTTTCCTTTGTTTTAAATACATTTTTAAAGTTGTTGTTTAGTTTTAATGCAATTTAATAGGTTTTTAATAAAAATAATTACAAATAAAGTTAATTTTTTATTATATATATTTTAATGCACATTTTTTTGAATTTGTTAATGTTTTATTTTGTGTTATAATTGTGCCAAAATAAAAAAAAAAATACTTATGACTTTGGCGGGAATCAGGGATTGATTTGGGTAAAAAATAAAAACAAAAAAACATAATCTTTGTTTTTATTTTTATTTTTAATAATAATAATTAAATTAATTAATAGATAAAACAAATGACTGGTAATGAGTTACTAATAAAGAATTAATATTTCATTAAAGTAACGCAAAATAAAAATTAATATACTTATGAAAGTAGTTATATACATTTTAAATCAAATATTTAAACTTAAAAGAACAAAAAAAAAAAGTAATGATTTGTGTATGCATATTTTGTTGTGTATAACGATTTATGTGAACTATTGTGTTATACAATGGGTGTTTATTTTGTGTTGTGAATTAAAAAAAAAAAAAAAACAAATAAAACATTAATGATTGTCTTCAAATACTGATTCGTAAATTACATTAGTAATAAAATATTAATCAATTGTAATATATTTTCCATTTACATTATATACATACAAAAAAACTTATAATGATTCATTTAGTTTCATAATAGTTATCATAATATTATGATAAAATGAATTCATATAACAAAAATCATTTGTTTTTTTTTTTTTCAAATATGATTAACATTAAATCAAATGTAACCGATATTTCTAAAAAAATAAAATAAAATAAAACTAAAACTAAGAAGTTTTGATTCAATACCATTTATAATGTGTATAATTATTAATATTATAATTATTATTATACATAAAAATATTTTTACGATTACATTGTATAAATTATTGGTAAACAATTTAACTTTAATGACATTTAATAAGAATATTTATAACAAGAAAAATAAATATTTTAATGAAATTTTGTTGGTTTTTTTTATTCTTTTCATTGAAATCAATGGATTTTTTTTAAAAGGAGTCTGAGGGTTATTTAGTAGTTTTATGCGAGAAATACAAATTACTTAGGCCCGATTTATTCACTCTCCATTATATTTAAAACCCCCATAAAAAATAATTAAAAATACAAATTTTAAAATTTATAGGAGACTTTAAATTTAATGCACTGTGTATAAATTGGTCCTTACGGCTCGCGTACACCAAATCCGTCATCGGCCGAAGTATGATCTGACGTTGTCGGCCGAACTCGGCCGATCGAACCAAACACATAGAAAGAAAAGAGAGTGCGTACACCACTGAAAGCGATATCGTCCGTTGACGCACGATGACACCCGATTATAACCGATCAACCGGCATAATCCGAACTTGTTTGGATTTTTCGTCCGTTGTCGGGTTGATTTATACAGAGATATTGTTAAAAGCCTTTTCTTTGCTAAAATTGGCGGTATAAACTTTGAAAAATATTAATTTCTTCAAAATATTCCATTGAAAACAATTATTATATGCACTTCAAGTTTCACAAAGCCAGACTATAGACCGGCAGCGCCGTTCTAGATCGGAAGCAGTGTATGCAGACGATCGTCCGAGAAAGTCGTCCGAGTAGTTCCGACCCGATGTCGGCCGATAATTCGGTTTTAGTGTACGCGAACGGTTAGAGTTATATTCCCGATCTACTATGAATCTATCGGAAAAAAAAATTAAATGTTATCTGCCCAAAACAATAAAATTGAAAATGTTGCAGTTGGCAGGAAAGATCTCTTTAAGCTATATTCATAATACAAACCAATATATTTCCAACCATACATTTTTTTACATAGCGAAGCAGATATCTTTTTATCAAAGTCTCGAAACAAGTTTTTGTTTACAGATATGAGTTCACATTGAACAGGCCTTTGAATTTAGTTGAAAAAATTACAAATTTATTTTTTCATATTTTCGAGAAAAAATCAAGGTTAACCCCTTAACGAAAAAAATGCATTTTTAAAAATTTCCCCCAAATTCATCGAGTGAGACATCAAAAGAAAGGTCTTCTTAAGCTCTATTCATAGCTGAAAACCAAAAGTTTTTTTGAGGTCTGGTTGCTGAGTTATTTGCATCCAAATATATTTTTTCCTACATTCGGAGGCAAATATGGGTGTTTTCATAAACGTCGGAAATCTGCGTCGGTCCAATCGTCTTTCTGCTTTGCTGCATTAATGAACACACCAATTCTGCAGAATAATTGCAGGCCTGCGTTTGTACAATTTTCAGCAGTCACTGATGAGTGTTCATAAACGTCAGAAAAAAAATATAATAAAATTACCATAGAATGAGTTTTGTTTAAGCGAAAAAAATTTCTTTTTCAGTTCCCGAAAATATTGTTTTTAATAACACGAAAAATTTGTAAACCGTGTTACATAAGGGTGGCTAATAAAAAAAATACTTTCTTCTAAAAAAAAATATTAAAAACACCGAGTAGTTCACATTTAAAACAAATTATCTATGGAAAAAATATTTTAAATTAGGGTGTTCAAGAAAGTTTTTAATGCGTTTGAAAAAAAAAATGATTTTTAGTGCACAGAAAATTTGTTAAGTGCGTTTTTGCTATAGTAATATTAAATTCATGCCAAATTAATTAAATTGAATTTGGTTGAATTCCAAGCGTAAATGTTAAATACCTATACCATTTTTCTGATCCCCCTATTTCGAAAATACCTACCCCAATTTTACATTATATTTCATAAACCATGTTCTACAAACTTTCTCTGCAGTGAAAAATAATTTTTTTTGTAATTAATTAAAAAAAAAATTTTTGAACCACCCTAATGGAAAAATTTTTTTTTCTTCGATAATTTGGTCAAAACAATATCCACGTTGATTTTTTTTGGATAATTCATTTGTAGAAGATAACATTTTTTAGAGCCACCCTAATAAGAAAAAAATTAATATAAACTCCTTTTCTCAAAAAACACGATTTCGAAATTTTCTAAAATTTAAATTTTTCGAAAAATGAAAAAAGAAACATTTTTTGCACCACATTTTTTTTTAACAATATTTACATTTATTAACAAAAAAAAATCGAATCAAGAGTCAAATAAATTTCTTTTTGAGTTCTGCAGCAATAAAATTTTGGCTGCGCAATCTGCGCGATGTTGACGACATGCTGACGTTTATGAACAGCAGAACTGCAGTTGGACTATGTTAGTCCGATCGCAGATCTGACTTTATGAACGACTAACGCAGGCCTAAGTTAGGCAGACGTTTATGAAAACACCCTATCTTTTGATTAAAGTCTCGAAACAAGTTTTGGTTTACAGATATGAGTTCACATTGAACAATTAAAATTACAAATTTATTTTTCCAGATTTTCGAGAAAAAATCAAGGTTAACCCCTTGCCGAAAAAAAATGCATTTTTTTAAATTTCCCCCAAATTCATCGAGGGAGACATCAAAAGGAAGGGGTTCTAAGGTTCTATTCATAACCGAAAACCAAAAGTTTTTTTAAAGTCTGGTTGCTGAGTTATTTGCATCCAAATATATTTTTTCTTACATTCGGAGGCAGATATTCTTGTCAAAAGTTTCGAAACAAGTTTTGGTTTACAGATATGAGTTCACATGAACAGGCCTACGCATTAAGGTGAAAAAATTAAAAACTTATTTTTCCAGATTTTCGAGAAAAAATCAAGGTTAACCCCTTGCCGAAAAAAAAAATGCATTTTTAAAAATTTCCCCCAAATTCATCGAGTGAGACATCAAAAGAAAGGTCTTCTTAAGCTCTATTCATAACTGAAAACCAAAAGTTTTTTTGAGGTCTGGTTGCTGAGTTATTTGCATCCAAATATATTTTTTCCGGAGGCAAATATCGGAGGCAAATATCTTTTGATTAAAGTCTCGAAACAAGTTTTGGTTTACAGTTATGAGTTCACATTGAACAGGCCTACGCATTAAGGTGAACAAATTACAAATTTATTTTTTTCACGTTTTCGACAAAAAATCAAGGTTAACCCCTTAACGAAAAAAATGTTTTTGAAAATTTTCGAATGAGGCATCAAAAGAAAGGTCTTCTTGAACTCTATTCATAACTGAAAACCAAAAGTTTTTTTGTGGTCTGGTTGCTGAGTTATTTGCATCTAAATATATTTTTTCCTACATTCGGAGGCAAATATCTTTTGATTAAAGTCTCGAAACAAGTTTTGGTTTACAGATATGAGTTCACATTGAACAGGCCTACGCATTAAGTTGAAAAAATTACAAATTTACTTTTTTCACGTTTTCGACAAAAAATCAAGGTTAACCCCTTGCCGAAAAAAATGCATTTTTAAAAATTTCCCTAAAATTCATCGAGTGAGACATCAAAAGAAAGGTCTTCTTAAGCTCTATTCATAACTGAAAACCAAAAGTTTTTTTGAAGGTCTGGTTGCTGAGTTATTTGCATCCAAATATTTTTTTTCCTACATTCGGAGGCAAATATCTTTTGATTAAAGTCTCGAAACAAGTTTTGGTTCACAGATATGAGTTCACATTGAACAGGCCTATGCATTTAGGTGAAAAAATTACAAATTTATTTTTTTCACATTTTCGAGAAAAAATCAAGCTTAACCCCTTGCCGAAAAAAATGCATTTTTAAAAATTTCCTCCAAATTTCATCGAGTGAAACATCAAGAGAAAGGTCTTCTTAAGATCTATTCATAACTGAAAACCAAAAGTTTTTTTGAGGTCTGGTTGCTGACTTATTTGCATCTAAATATATTTTTTCCTACATTCGGAGGCAAATATCTTTTGATTAAAGTCTCGAAACAAGTTTTGGTTTACAGTTATTAGTTCACATTGAACAGGCCTATGCATTTAGATGAAAAAATTACAAATTTATTTTTTCACGTTTTCGACAAAAAATCAAGGTTAACCCCTTGCCGAAAAAAATGCATTTTTAAAAATTTCCCTAAAATTCATCGAGTAAGACATCAAAAGAAAGGTCTTCTTAAGCTCTATTCATAACTGAAAACCAAAAGTTTTTTTGAGGTCTGGTTGCTGACTTATTTGCATCTAAATATATTTTTTCCTACATTCGGAGGCAAATATCTTTTGATTAAAGTCTCGAAACAAGTTTTGGTTTACAGTTATTAGTTCACATTGAACAGGCCTATGCATTTAGATGAAAAAATTACAAATTTATTTTTTCACGTTTTCGACAAAAAATCAAGGTTAACCCCTTGCCGAAAAAAATGCATTTTTAAAAATTTCCCTAAAATTCATCGAGTAAGACATCAAAAGAAAGGTCTTCTTAAGCTCTATTCATAACTGAAAACCAAAAGTTTTTTTGAGGTCTGGTTGCTGACTTATTTGCATCTAAATATATTTTTTCCTACATTCGGAGGCAAATATCTTTTGATTAAAGTCTCGAAACAAGTTTTGGTTTACAGTTATTAGTTCACATTGAACAGGCCTATGCATTTAGATGAAAAAATTACAAATTTATTTTTTCACGTTTTCGACAAAAAATCAAGGTTAACCCCTTGCCGAAAAAAATGCATTTTTAAAAATTTCCCTAAAATTCATCGAGTAAGACATCAAAAGAAAGGTCTTCTTAAGCTCTATTCATAACTGAAAACCAAAAGTTTTTTTGAGGTCTGGTTGCTGACTTATTTGCATCTAAATATATTTTTTCCTACATTCGGAGGCAAATATCTTTTGATTAAAGTCTCGAAACAAGTTTTGGTTTACAGTTATTAGTGCACATTGAACAGGCCTATGCATTTAGATGAAAAAATTACAAATTTATTTTTTCACGTTTTCGACAAAAAATCAAGGTTAACCCCTTGCCGAAAAAAATGCATTTTTAAAAATTTCCCTAAAATTCATCGAGTAAGACATCAAAAGAAAGGTCTTCTTAAGCTCTATTCATAACTGAAAACCAAAAGTTTTTTTGAGGTCTGGTTGCTGACTTATTTGCATCTAAATATATTTTTTCCTACATTCGGAGGCAAATATCTTTTGATTAAAGTCTCGAAACAAGTTTTGGTTTACAGTTATTAGTTCACATTGAACAGGCCTATGCATTTAGATGAAAAAATTACAAATTTATTTTTTCACGTTTTCGACAAAAAATCAAGGTTAACCCCTTGCCGAAAAAAATGCATTTTTAAAAATTTCCCTAAAATTCATCGAGTAAGACATCAAAAGAAAGGTCTTCTTAAGCTCTATTCATAACTGAAAACCAAAAGTTTTTTTGAGGTCTGGTTGCTGACTTATTTGCATCTAAATATATTTTTTCCTACATTCGGAGGCAAATATCTTTTGATTAAAGTCTCGAAACAAGTTTTGGTTTACAGTTATTAGTTCACATTGAACAGGCCTATGCATTTAGATGAAAAAATTACAAATTTATTTTTTCACGTTTTCGACAAAAAATCAAGGTTAACCCCTTGCCGAAAAAAATGCATTTTTAAAAATTTCCCTAAAATTCATCGAGTAAGACATCAAAAGAAAGGTCTTCTTAAGCTCTATTCATAACTGAAAACCAAAAGTTTTTTTGAGGTCTGGTTGCTGACTTATTTGCATCTAAATATATTTTTTCCTACATTCGGAGGCAAATATCTTTTGATTAAAGTCTCGAAACAAGTTTTGGTTTACAGTTATTAGTTCACATTGAACAGGCCTATGCATTTAGATGAAAAAATTACAAATTTATTTTTTCACGTTTTCGACAAAAAATCAAGGTTAACCCCTTGCCGAAAAAAATGCATTTTTAAAAATTTCCCCCAAATTCATCGAGTAAGACATCAAAAGAAAGGTCTTCTAAAGCCATATTCATAACTGAAAACCAAAAGTTTTTTTTAGGTCTGGTTGCTGAGTTATTTGAATCCGAACATATTTTTTCCTACATTAGGAGGCAAACATCTTTTGATTAAAGTCTCGAAACAAGTTTTGGTTTACAGTTATTAGTTCACATTGAACAGGCCTATGCATTTAGATGAAAAAATTACAAATTTATTTTTTCACGTTTTCGACAAAAAATCAAGGTTAACCCCTTGCCGAAAAAAATGCATTTTTAAAAATTTTCCCCAAATTCATCGAGTGAGACATCAAAAGAAACGTCTCCTTACCAAAAGAGTCTTGGAAGTCTTGGTCCTGAGATATTTTCACCAAACATTTCTAGAGTTATCATTCGCTCTAATGAAGAGAGGAATTTTGCGCTGTCACTGATATAGAACTTAGTCGTATAGAATAGTGATAGTCTTTCAAGTGGAAGATTAAATAAAAATGAAATTACTAGAGTTGAAAACCAGCAGCAATATATTTTGCAACAAGTAAATAACCGCAGAAAACAATTCCCTAACGCTTCGAACGTATGATAAAATTTAGTTAGATTTCTGTTAAAAAATATAAATAATGTTCTAATCTTTTTCAAGGCTGTGTGCGAATTGCGTTAAAATGTCGGTTAAATTTTCCACCACGATTAAATTTTGACGTTTGGTTCAATAAATACTCCAGTCAAAGCGTCGGAAAAAAGGGCCTCACCTTGCGCAGAGAGGCACTGTCAGTTTTTATTTCATGGATCGATGGGGGTATATTTAAAAGGCTTAAACCCAATTTCTCACCACCTGATCATTCTTTTTAGCGGAGTTATTCACAAAAATGCATTTTTTGGGATATTTTACTTCTAAGCTAATATCTTTGCTCCAGATTGTCGTAGACCAAAAAATAAACATACATTTTCTTCCTTATAATATTTTCTATCGTTGTATGTAATTTGATTGTATTTGAGTGAGTAAATATAAAATGGGAGCCATTTAAAGTCAAATTCTTGTTGTTAAAAAACACATTTTTGTCATTATTTCGAAAAAAGCTTATATCATGATTGACATTTTTCTAACCTATTTTGTAGCCCTGTTCATGTCATGCATTTTAAAGAAAAAATGAGCTCTTTATCACCAAAGATGACCGAGCTATTGATAAATGAACGCATGCAAAACCGGTGCGAAAACACCCAAAAATATCGTTTTTTGGGAATAACTCGACTTCAGAATGTCCTACGGCAAAAAATAAAGCAATGAATTGTTCGTTACAGCATTTTCTATCAATTTAGTGCAGATTACTTTTGTTGAAACAAATAAAAAATTAGTAATATTAAGTCAAAGTTGTTTTTTTGTTTAGCAAACTCTTGCCTTATTATTTTCCAAACGGTGCAAGTATTGGCTAAGAAAATAAAATATTATTGTAGTCCTTTAAATTATCTACAATTCAAAAAAAAATTTAGCTTTCTACGACCCACGGGAGCCGAGTTATTATAATTTTAAGAAAGCATTAATCCGTACGAAAATTCAAAAAAATTTCCCTTGTTTATGATTCGAATACTAGTTCTCAGTGAGAGGGGTTGTTTTCATTGTTTCTTGTTGTAAGAGAATGTGTCTTATGTTTTTTCGTTGATCATTTGGACCTTTTTAAAAAATTAATTTCTCGGCTCGTGTGGGTCGTAGAGAGCTAATTTTTTTTTTATTGTAGATAATTTAAAGGACTACAATAATATTTTATTTTAATAGCCAATACTTGCACCGTTTGGAAAATAATAAGGCAAGAGTTTGCTAAACAAAAAAACGACTTGGACTTAATATTACTAATTTTTTATTTGTTTCAACAAAAATAATCTGCACTAAATTGATAGAAAATGTTGTAACGAACAATTCATTGCTTTATTTTTTGCCGTAGGACATTCTGAAGTCGAGTTATTCCCAAAAAACGATATTTTTGGGTGTTTTCGAACCGGTTTTGCATGCGTTCATTTATCAATAGCTCGGCCATCTTTGGTGATAAAAAGCTCATTTTTTCTTTAAAATGCAGGACATGAACAGGGCTACAAAATAGGTTAGAAAAATGTCAATCATGATATAAGCTTTTTTCGAAATAATGACAAAAATGTGTTTTTTAACAACAAGAATTTGACTTTAAATGGCTCCCATTTTATATTTACTCACTCAAATACAATCAAATTACATACAACGATAGAAAATATTATAAGGAAGAAAATGTATGTTTATTTTTTGGTCTACGACAATCTGGAGCAAAGATATTAGCTTAGAAGTAAAATATCCCAAAAAATGCATTTTTGTGAATAACTCCGCTAAAAAGAATGATCAGGTGGTGAGAAATTGGGTTTAAGCCTTTTAAATATACCCCCATCGATCCATGAAATAAAAACAGACAGTGCCTCTCAGCTAGGGTTGCCAACCGTACTCTAAAAAAGAGTATTGTGCTCTATTTCAAGTATGTGTACTCTATAATCTATAACTCTGATAGAGTACGTCAAAATACTCTTTTTTTACTTAAGACTGTGTGTACCACCACATAAATTTGTATTATTAACGGCCATATTATTCACTAGTTTAAAAAATACATCTTAATGTAAAATTGTCAAATGTCAAAAATAAATCCAAATCCAAAATAGTTATCCCGATTTTAACTATGAAAATAGTTAAAAATGACTTTTCTCTGTATGATAGTATTATGGATTTGGATTTTTTTGACATTTCAATTTCCTTACATCCAGATGTATTTTTTAAACTAGTGAATAATATGGCCGTAAGTTTAAAAAAACAAGGCTTAAAATATTCGAAATTATAATTTCTAAATTTCAACAATTGTAATTTAGAGAGTACAAATCAAAATAATTTTGGTCGTTGTTTTAGTACGACCTATTTGTTTTGTGTTTGTTTCTTAGTCAGATTTAAAATTTTATTTTTTTTGCTAATTCTAAGGAGTAAAGCTACATATTTTGAAAAACTTAAACATTGTTTTTTTTTTAATCGAAAAAATGAATCGCAACTGATGCAATTTTCTTGACCTTGCAATGTTAATTCATCGAAATAAAAAGAAATAAAAAGCTCAAATATTAATACCTTGATTTTTTACCAAAGAAAATCTTAAGGTTTTAGATAATAAATAAGGTTAGGTAGAAATGGCGGTAAGGAAAACGACTGACACACTTAGACCACTTATTGGTCCTTTGTGATACCATGATTTTGCAAGGAAACTCCTGACTAATTAAACCAGTTGGAGCTTTTAATGAAGCGGTGAAGGTTGAAGATGTCAGTATTAATTAATTCACTAGTATCTTCTAAGAAATATTTTTCCAAGTATTTTTTACGTCAACTGGAAAGCCAGGACATGAGCAGAGAAGATGTTGGATTGTTTTTTCTTCTTCCTCATCAAGGCAACTGCTACAGAAGTCGTTAGAGACTAGGTACGCCAAGTCTTATGGCGTGTCTACCTTTGAGGCAGTATCCTGTTAAGACACCTATGACAGAGATGATATGAAACCTGCTTAGAGACAATACATTTTTTGAACGTTTTGAATCTAGCCTAGGCCTGCTTGATATTAAATAAAAAAATATGAATTTTGAATTTGAAATTTTGGAGTCATACACAACACATAATGTTAAAAACAACAAAAAAATTTTATGTACGGCAAGAAGAACAAAAAAATACATTTTCAAGACTTGAAATAAAAGGTACTCTTCTTTTTTCAAATGTACTCTTTTTTCGTCTCTAAAATCAAATATACTCTATTCTTTCTTAAAAAAGTTGGCAACCCTACTCTCAGCGCAAGGTCAAATGACGCTTTGACTGGAGTAAAAGGGATCAAATTTATTTTATTGCTGTACGAATCAGGTTTAAATGTGTTAAATGGGACTTTTTACTGCCACTATTTTGATTGAAAATGATTTTTCTTATATTCAATTAATTATTTTTTATAACAAAACCCAGCTGAAAATATATAAAGTTAAATATTCTAGTATAAATATGTAAGAAATTCTCAATTTCACATACTTTTTTTTTATTTTGATCGATAACACTGTGCAAGTCGAAATCTTTGACAAGTGCGCTATTGACTGTTTCCCCCTATTTCGGACCTGAGAAATCATTTGGCATCATTAGTTTTTCGATTTATCGGTACGACTTCGAACAAGTCTCAAAACTTGTCTCAAAATTTTTTTTGAAAAAACTTGAACAGTGTAATTTTCCACTTCCTTACGATCAAAAAGACATTTGTTATTTAGTCTTTGAAAACTAAATAATAGATAACCAGCTGCCAACAAAATAGAATATATACATATATATAAAAAATAAAAAACAAACAACCAATTCGTACATTTTTAATTTTTCAAGATGAATAATAATTTGAGGAAGTACTTTGTATTATTACTTTTACATCGGTGCCAATAAGTTAATAGAGCTTAAGTCAATTTGTATCATTTTTACCGACTTCCAAAAAGGAGGAGGTAATTCGTCTGTATTTTTTTTTTTTTTTTTTTATGTTTGTTACCGCATAACTTTGGACTGAGTGAACATCTATTTCATGATCTCTAACCCTCTTCTTGAGCGAGCGAGAGGTTTGACCTATTTATTTGTACCTACGCTTTATAATACCCGAGGTCACTCTACCGATTCGAAGTTTTGGCTAAATGTTATAGGGATATTGGCTTTGTAATCTCGTCAGCTTTTCAATTCTTTTCGCGGATTGAAGCGAAGTTAAAAAAATTTAAATCTTTCCCAAGACTTTCATTTGAAAAGTGCCTCTACTCTACTTTGTATAGATTTGCGAATTAGAACTGGACTTGAAAACATGTTAATTCTTCAGAATTGTCCACAGCTAATTCATCATCATACATGTTTTACAGATGCCTTTTCGTAATGCTAAATTAATTTGATACTATTGTGCCGCCAAGTTCTTTAAGCCATTTTCTTCTAAATAGTTCGTCTGCTTTTGTAACGCTGTTGCTGTTTTTGTCATGATTTTCTTGTTAATGCTGATGTACTTGCGACAATCTTAAATTAACTCAGCTAAAATTAATTTTAAATAATATGTAAGATGTTTTATACCTTTTTGAAAACTGTTAAATGGAAGCCTTACATTGAAAAAGTTACAGTTTCTCCATTCAAATTTGAAACAACTGCCTTCCCTCTCGTGCTTCATGCAGGCTTATTAGTTATCCCTTTCCTCTTTTCTATTTTTTGGATTTCGTCTATATTTTCGAGCTCTGCTGCACTCTATCGGCTAACAACTAAGGTAGGAGTTTCGGGCTAGCTGACTATGGTAACGTTTTCGACTTCAGCGTCTTCTCTCTCCGCCGAAGTTCGACGTTTTCCTGATGAAAGTTATGCTGTGTATCTTGCGAAGAGTTCTTCAAACTTTTTCCATTAGTCGAATATCGAATCTTATTCACGCGGACCCTGTTACTTTTAATTCATCTTTTTTCTTTCCATATGCTCGCTTTAGATTATAAAACCGATTTTTGGCTTGAGTTGGTGAAAAGATGTACATAGCCATTTCCCCGCAAATAATCTCCCACACTCTAGAGTCCTTGAGAGGTGTGTCAATTAACCCTTCGTTAATGCTACCGTCCTTTTAATTTTTGGTGGTTGCGGATTTTCACTCTAAGACAAAAAACAAACTAAATGCAAAACTTCAATTTAATTAAGTAAAGTTACTAAACATGCAATTTATCTTAAAATAATTCAAAGCCAAATTTTCTATTCGAAACAATTCACACTGCACATAGTGCTGATTGCACAACATCAATGTCTATCAACCACTCAACCCAATCAGCAGGACATGATGATGATGATGATGATGGTGATGCTTTGAGTAGGTATGGTCATCCGAGGTGTAGACCACAATTACCAACCAATTAATTACAATCACTTTAACTGCCAAAAGTCATATAAACAGCGGTAACAGCAACCGATTAATTGAACACGTCGACGTACACTTCTCTCCGCAGTCATTCAAAACATAGACAAAACCACTACCGTGACCGTGACGACCATAAACTTTTTACTTAACCACCATCAGAGCCATCGCATAGCATCAGCATCGGGGAAGAAGTTGTTTCGACTTGTTATAGGTTAGATCAAAGCAGGAGTCTAGTATAGAAGTCGTATTTCGCATCCTGTGGTGCATGGTGACAGTGACCTCTGTGTTTTGTATTGATGTTGACTTCTGGGTTTTCAAGAATTAAAAAAACACTAATTGAAACTCTTTATGGGGTTTTTTTTTCAACTTTTGAATGCTTTTAAGAAAACCGACTCCTCCATCACAACGGCGCTGCTGGCATGAAGAAGAAATCACACACTCATACCTCAAAGCATTAAGCCTTAACTACATTGGCTCAAAAAGTGAAAAAGTACAAAAGTGAAAATTTTCAAACGCATTTTTGTATGGTTTTTCGGGCTAGAAAATTAAAATAAATGATGCAGAATGCTTATTTTTCCGTCCAACAATCAATTTGTAAACTCTTTTTTACAAAAATATCCCGCTAGCGAGAAAAAAAATATTTTCAGTTTTGTACTTTTTCAAAAAGTGGTGAATGTAGTTAAGCCTTTACGAGTATATGTCTAGTTTTGATGTTTGAAATGGAATAATACCTGAAGACTGTTAAGAAATAAGTGACAAGCTTCGTTTAGAGCTTGCTACGCCCAACCCTAAATCCCTTCACTGATTTTACTACACAAAAATACATTCTTACGGCCATATTATTCACTCTGGATTTAGTTTGGATTAAAGTTAGTTTTAAATCCAATCCATTAAATCTGAATTTCATAAATCCAAGGATTTAATTTTTTGTTCATATTATTCACTCAAAAAAAATTAAGTGATTATTCAATAAATGTTGTGTGATTTGCATTAATCTTTATTTTTTCTTCACAAAATACTTGAAAAAACAACTGAACACTGTGAAAATGAATTTTACATCTGGATTTATAAAGTTAAACAGACCTCCAGAGAGCAGTTTAAATTTGTTTGGATTTAACGAGATTGGATTTGAAAAATTGGATTTAAGATTGTATTTAATTAGTGAATATTATGGAATTGGATTTATTTTTGACATTTGACATTGTTTTCATCCAGATGTATTTTTTAAACTAGTGAATAATATGGCCGTTACAGTTGAAATCTCCATTTAATACTCACAATCACAATTGCTAAAACCTTAAGTTGATGTGATGATTGCAGAACGATATCGAATCTGTGTTTGCATACAAAAGAGCTACAAATCATTTTGATGGGCTTACACTTCTTGTATTGTGTTGGTTGGTGGTGCCATTTAACCTCGTCAACGCTCTTAAAAATAAAACTGATGTGGCACAGTACAGACAACCAGCGATGCCAACTGAGGCATAATTATGCCTTTTAGGCATAATTTTATTAGCTAAGGCATTGAGGCTTATTTTTTGCCAAAAAGGCATAATTTTTTTCATTCCAATATTTTGATAAAAAATGACTAAAAATCAATATATTCTATATTTTTTAAATAAAGGTGTTTGAAATTTTATTTACAGAATTTTTTTTTACCATTTACCTAACACATGATAGTGTTTAATTTTTCGAAGAATTTTGTCGACACTTATCAATTTTACTAAAAAATAATCTGGAAATAGTAATTTTTTTGCTATGAAAAGGTCTAAACCGCGATTTTTTCTTGTTGATGAAAAAAATTGATTGCTAATTGCTTCCAATTATGAAAAGCAATGTCTTGAAAGATTCCTTTCAAAGAAAATAAGCTGCCGTTTTGTGACAAATAAGTTGCCTTAATGTATAAATTAGTTAATTAAACATTTCGTTTTGTGTACTTGCACTTTTTATGAATAATTTCTTAAACATAAGCTAAAAAATCTAAATTGAGGCATAATTTATTTGAAAAGGCATAATTTTTTTCCAAGTGAGGCATAATTTTGACTGAACGGGTTGGCAACACTGCAGACAACATAAGCTGACACAGAAAAGCCAAAGAGAGCAAAAGTTAAATCTCTGATGGGCTCTAAAGCCAAAGTTATTGCTTTCATTTGTTCATTTATATATATATATTTTTTTTTCTTATCATAATAGTCAAACGGTAAAATGCAAATGATATCAAAATGTCCCTTAAGTGATATGATAATAAAGTTAAGTGAAAAATTGTGATATAAAAACATTTCGATTGGCATCACAGCAAGAATGTGGCAGAAGAGAAGAATGGGAAATATAATATAGACGACTGCAACCGGGAGTACAGAAAAACGAAGGTGAAATTACCACACACTAAGAATTTCTTTATTTGATAAAAGCAAAAGTTATAGATTATCAAAAGTATTAAACTCTAGGTCTTTATGATAGGTTTACTGTTAAATATTCGAGCTCAACTTTCCTTTAAGGAAGGAATTAAAACTGTTATTTTAAGGGTGAAAATGTTGAGTTTTATGCAAAGTGTCAATGCATTTATGATTTGCATTTTAAACCAGCCAGTTTGCGGAAGTTATCAAAAAACATTGGTTAGTATAAAATGTATATCAATAAATTAATCAATATAGGCGTTAAACAATGGCCATAAAATTTGTTAAGGTTCTGGGACTATTACCCACGGAAAAAGTACAGACTCCACAGGTGTCGCCTGGTAATATACACCTTCTTAAAGGAAAGCTGAAGATACCTTATGTACTTATGCGGTACATACATACATACCTATTCGGCTGATGCGTATTGTAAATCGAAATTAAAACAATATTCTTCATCACTAAAATGTTTCCCTGATGTCTATCTTAACCGTGAATGAGATCTTAATTTATGTATCTGTATAAATGTAGCACACTTATTTAATGTGTTAACATACAATTTCTCGAATCATATTGAAATTGTTTGTCTATATTATCAATTATTTTATTAAGACAAGAAATATGTTTTCAAAGCAATTTTTATTATATTTTGGTATATCGTGGCTGTAGTCCTAATACCTCGTAACCCTGAAAAAGCCTATTTTGGACTTGAGCGCGTAAACGAATTCATGGGACGAATCTTCTTTCGCACTCGTACAGTAGCAAGAGTTCTTAAAGATCTTGACATACACAAATCCGCTGGACTGGATAGTATCCCCCCATCGTTCTGAAGAGGTGTTCTTCCACGCTGGCAAAACCACTGCGTAAGCTTTTTCATCTGTCCTATTCTACTGGTTTCTTCCCGAGTGGATGGAAAACAGCATTTGTCCAGCCTGTCCCTAAAAAAGGTGAATCTTCCTCACCCTCAAACTAACGACCGATCGCACTTACGTCCCTTCTTTCCAAGATCATAGAAACGTTGATTAATTTCCAACTTAAGAAATATCTTGAGGAACGAAAGCTTCTTAATGACCGGCAGTACGGCTTTCGTAGCAACAGGTCCACTGGTGATCTGATAGTTTTATCTCAACGAGCAGTGGAACAAATCTTTACATCGTTTTGGAGAAAGTAAGATTGTTGCATTTGATACTTCAAAGGCATTTGATAGAGTTTGGCATCAAGCTCTTCTTTCGAAAATGCGTGCTTTTGGCGTCGATGAATCTCTGCTTCGTTGGATTAGAAATTACCTTGCGAACCGTTCAATACAAGTTGTATTGGATGGATTCATGTCTGAAACCCACAAAATAAATGCTGGTGTGCCTCAGGGCTCCATTTTGTCTCCGACTCTCTTTCTCATTTTTATAAATGATATCCTGTCTGCTAATTCTAACCCACTCAACTGTTTTTCTGATGAAAGTACCCTCAGTTTTTCATATTCATTTCCTGATTCTCGCCCGTGTTCTTCGGATGTGGATCTTGAACGGCTTAATATGATAAGCTCATTAAATTCTGATCTCGATAGCATTGTCCAATGAGGAATAAAAAATCGCGTAGAATTTAATGCTTCAGAAACACAATGGTGTTTACTTTCATTAAAGCGAAACCTTCCTTCCATGCCACTTTCCATGAGTGGTACTTGCATCGAGGAAACCAAACAGCTTTCAGTTCTCGGTATGTGCATTACAAACGACCTTCTGTGGAATGAACACATATTTGACACCGCTAAATAGGGTGCGAAATGTTTAGGTTTCCTTCGAAGATGCAAGAAATTTTTCTCCCCGTCTGATCTAGAAATTATTTATAATTCGTCCAAAGCTCGAGTATAACTCCGACATCTGGGCAGGTGCTCCAATAACGTCGTTCAGTTTCTTGGATAGAACACAAAATAGAGCTATAAAAATGATAAGTGATAGGTCAATAACTGATACAATTACGTCTCTTGAGCACCGCACCGTGCGTCGTAACGTATCATGTCTCACGTTGTTCTATCGTTATTTTTATAAGCAATGTTCAGAAGAAATAGCTAGCTGCATTCCTCCCCTCAAACAATTAAACCGTAATACTCGCGCTTCAAGGAATGCTCATACAGAAATTCTTTCTTCAACCGCACTACACGAATGTGGAACGCATTACCCGTCTCTGTTTTCCATCGCATTTCAAAACTCGAACTTCAAAACTAATGTTCATCGGCATCTCCTTTCAAACCCCTCCCTTTTTTCCTAATGCTCGTACTGTGTTCACTATATTAAGGGTAGACTTATCTCTTTAGTGCCCGCTTTTTATAAAAAAGAAATGATGCAATTATATTGTTGAAAAAAATCCGGATGTAATAGAAAAGACCCTGTTTGCCTAACATCGATATTTTCAGAGCTTCGCTTAATCAAAACCAGATCATTTGTATTGATCTTCATACATTTCATACTTAGATTTTTCCTCTTTTGAAAAATAGACTTTTCTCCGATACTTTCCGAAATACCTCGAGTAATGTCAGTCTCTACATTTACCGAAACATCTAGAACACTACCATTAAGGGCCATGAAAGATGTCTGCCAAGACCTTCCCTTCGAAAGGTTGTGGCGAGGAAATGCAAGCGTCGTCATCAGACGTTGGCGGTTCCTAAAATTTGAGCTAATATAGACATTCCGGGAGACCTTCTAATGACCAAAACTGCTAACCCGGAAAACTTGCTGCTCGCCTACAAGGGCATGGATGACGAGGACCGAATAATTATATTCGGTTCTCAGTCCCACCGCAATAGGTTGACCAGCAACAGCAACAGAGTTTGGTCCTACAGCCTGCACTGTTTTGCTAACTATAGGTAATCCATGTATTTTTATCAAATCGGGTCCGTCAGTGTTTGTACCGCCTGCTCCCAAACAAGTCTAGTGCCATCTGCCAACGTGCTTTGGAACTTATTCGCAGAGCTGCGGGAATGGAAAATATGCAGCCGGAATTTTTCTTAATTGCATTCGATAAGGAAGAGGAGCAGAATTTATTCCGATATTATTCATGGCAGCTTTTTTCATTTTGCGCAAGCGGTGCGAAGGAAGATCCAGAAATTTGGTATGAAAAGGCAGTACGGTATGGAATCCAATTAACATTGTAAATAGCTCCTCTGCGCAAAGCACCAGTTTGGAAAGTAATAGAAGCGATCATGAACAAACCGAAGAAAATGCAGTTGTACAATGCTTTCGAAAACTCAACAGAGAAATTCAGATATGTAAGGAATTATTGCTCTTTTT
The DNA here is from genome assembly GCF_945859705.1 of Episyrphus balteatus. Taxonomy (NCBI): domain Eukaryota; kingdom Metazoa; phylum Arthropoda; class Insecta; order Diptera; family Syrphidae; genus Episyrphus; species Episyrphus balteatus. The sequence continues at coordinate 43,860,005 of NC_079134.1, forward strand.
TGTTGCAATGAATAAAACTGAAAAAAAAAATTGAAAAGGAAACTCTGAAAGCAATTCATGTATTTTAGTCAGTTTCGACTATTCAAGCTCTTCAAATCAAGCTCAAATAGTTTACGACTTTGAAGGCTTAAAATATTAACTAATGAAACAGATCTTTTCTATGTAATGTGTCTTATAAACACATCAACACAATATTATTAAAACAAACGTAACTCTGTTTCATTCCTTTTCGTTTCGTTTTACTTTTCCATCTGAACAATGGAACAAACTGTCAATGTCAAATGCTAAAACTGTTTTTGCTTTTAGACCTGTATTCTGCAATTGAATTTATGAATCTTCCATGTTTATCAAAGACTTGAAGGCACCTAGCAAATATTAATGTTTTTTTCGTGTTCAATTTCTGTAACAAGAACCACCTTTCATACAATAAAATAAAATGTTAGGCATCGCACAAATTTTAGTGTAGGTACTTTTTTCATTAATATTTATACGAATCCCTCAAAATAACTCTACAATGATAGTAGAAGGAGAAATGAATATTTTATTATCAGTTTTAACGAAAAACTGCCCGAAAATAATAACACTTTAAGAGAAAAACTGGGATGTTTCTCAATGCAAGTCTATCTCTCATTGCTCTCGTGCAATTTTTTTCCAACAAGTTGAGAGTTTTGTGGTGAAATTCTAGAAAAGCTCTTCAATGTGTGTGCTTTTTAGTTCTTGAACCTATTTCGAGCTCAGGAAATGTGCTATAAATTGACATTTTTTATTTATGTCAAGCATTTTAAGAATTCAGGGCTTAACTAAAAGGTTTTATTTTTGTGAATAGAATTTCAAAATAATGTTTAATACCTCTCCAAAACAAGTACATATCAATTGAAATAGCTGTAGACAAAAAATCCTTGGATGAAGAAAAGTATTGACAGTTATAAATTAAATATTTAGCAATATATGTATAGGTAAATTGCTTTATTCGGTTTCATTGAAGAAAGAATAAAATCAAATCAAATTGAACTTATGAAAATTACGAACATGCGCATAATAACAAAATGCACATTGTTCGTTGTCCTCCAACTTTCAAGCCAATTTATAGGAGAGTTTGATAATTTTTCACTTGCAAACAAATTCCTAAAAACAATTCATTATTAACTCAGTACCTATTTCACAAATGGATAAATAGATATATTCCTACCTTTCCTATATTTTTATAATTTTATTTCATCATACTTTGAAACATGTTCCATAGAAAGCGTCTGTACGTAAGGCTATTCATGTTGCGTGAAAACAATGCAATAATACCGAAATTGTTGAGATGCTTTATTTTGTCAACACTCTGGTATACCTACACTGACAAAAATATATCCGAAGTTTTTTTTAAACTCTTTCCCAATTTTAATTTTCAGTTCGAAGGCTGGTGCTTCGACAATGATTTCTGGTTTTTTAATTATTGCCTTAAATGTCCAAGTTCGAGCTTAAAACTTTTTATCTCAGGATTACGGTGCAAAAGAGATATTTCGCGACTTTTTCCGTAAAAAAGTTTTTTATTTTCAGGTCAACCTTGTTTCCTAAAGTTAATTGGTTGCTTTTAGTCACCTTTCCTATCCTCAAGGTTCTCTTTGTTGTATTTCTGATCTTATTGGTTTAATTGATTTTCAGATAGCTCTTTGTTTGAAGCTAATTTGATTCATGGAAACCATTTATTTTTAAATCTTGGATAAGAATGTGCTGAAATTTTGATGTGACATTATTTCGCTGTCTGATTCGAAACATTTTTAAAAACTGTTTAAAACTTAACTCAGTTCTTTCTAAATATTTAAAGCTTTGTTTGAAAAGCTTTTGTAGTTGTTGTTTTAAGATAAGAAATTGAAATTTTTTCTGAAGTTAATACTTCTAAGATTTTTCATATCTCCAATAAAGCCTATAAATTCAGTTTTGATCATCGAGTTTATATTTTAGTTCTTTTGAATCTTTTATGGATTCTTTTGTTTCCAAAGCCGATTTGGATTTTTTATTTAAACAATCGAAAACGTGCGGCAGGCCTCAAATAATTGTACTTTTCCAATTTTTCAAGCAAAAGGAATCACAACAAAAACATTACAGTTAAAAAATGAGCCTTCTCCTATGTTGAAATTATGCTGGTGTTATGCCCACATTACCTTACAACCTAACCCACTGTTCCTACTGCATACTAACTATGCAGAATGGCAGTTGTGTGTCACACTTAATGTGACGCAACGCTCAGTGGGCCAAGCCAACTTCCAGAATGCAACTCAGTAGGTCAAAGCTGAGTAATGCATTTTGGAAGTTCTTAAAGAAGTTCCAGGTTGGTCTATGGAACTGCAGAGAGTCCGATTGCAACCATTAAACTAAACGGTTGTTTCAATAAAACGTCATCGAAAGAACTTTAACACTGGCACAAAAAGTATTGAGATGTAAAAGTGTACCATGTTCTAAAGTTTGGGTCCAAATTCGTATCTCTTCACAATTTTTCTTTTAGTTACCGATTTTGAAAGTTATTTCAAAAATTGCCAAGTAAACAATCAAAATTTTATTGATACGAATTTGAACCCAAACTTTAGAACTTGGTACACTTTTACATCTCAATACTTTGACTTTGTATAAACTACCAGCTCTACCGTTCTACCAAATTTCAAGATTCTACGATAATCAGAAGTGCTCTATAATATTTTATGAAAATTCAGCGGAAATGGGCGGTTGCCACGCCCCCTGAATTGAAAATCTCAATTTTTTTTCCTTTGTATACACCAGAAGTCCTATCACCGTGTAAAACTTCAAGTTTCTACGATATCGGGAAGTTCTCCATAATTTTGATGATCTGTCAGTGAATCAGTGAGTCAGTTACGGTTTTTGCGATTTTTGAAGCCCTATGGGGTCTGAAGTCTAAGCTCCTCCTGATACTGATAGGCAACCAATTTCTCCCAATATTGCCAATAAATTTGTTTGCCTTCTCCAAAACATTTTTTGAACCCCAAGTATGTCTCAGTCTCTCACTAGCTTGAAGCAGTGGTACGATTCAAGGAATATTGAATTGTAGAAATCATTTTCTGTGTTCTTAATAGCTTGGCTCAAAGTTTTCGAAAGAGCCTCCAAAATGTTTGTCCACAGCCATATTTGCAGGGTATCCGTCGTAAACCCAAAAATTTCGACTTCTTAATGGTATTAGGAATGAAATGCTTCCTTAACAAGTGTAAGATCCTTCTCCTTAGAGGAAAAATCAGTCCTATTGCAAGTTCTTAGGAATCGCCATCTCATCCGTTCATTAAACATATGAACGGATGAGTGTCACACGAGTGAGATGCTTTTCAGGTTAAGAACATCCAGGCATTTTGGGTATATCTTTTTAAAATCTACCAAACTATTATTAATTTGTATAGATTTTTTTTAACACTGAACAAAGAAACAAGAAACAGAATCTATTAAGAGAACAGGGCCTTCTTGGTTTTTTTGAGAGAAGTCTTATTTGCTTATACCTATTCTTAGCTCGAAGAAACAGTGAAATCTAGGTTTTTTTTTACAGAATTATTGAGGATGCTCTCATATCCTCATAGTTGGTTGGCATTAAAAAAAAATTGCAAATTTTATTCAAATTCTTGGCAATTATCCTTTGTTTTGACTTTGAAAATTGAACAACAAAAATCCATCTAATCGAAAACATGAACTTTGAAAGCAATCAGCTTGTTCAAAATATCAAAACAGACCCAAAAAAACTAGGCTGCTGACCTTTATATTGAAAATGTTGTCTGAAGTATGTATGCATGTATGTGCAGACCTTGATGGAAAAATATTTCTTCTTCGTCTAGCAAACAAAATAGAGGTAGTAGGAGCCCTGCAGTCATATATGCATGCATGCTCCCTAACTTATTTCAATAAAAGCTTGCATGAACCTTACATTGAGGTCAGCACAGCATACTACACTTTGCCACTTCGCAGATATAAACACTTTTAGTATCTTATGCTTATGCATGATGATGTGTGCAATACAATTGGCTTTCGTCCGTCGTCGTTGTCCGCCTGAAGACACTTCAATTCATTGGCACAACGCCAAGGTTCAAAATGTTGAGTAGCCTTTTCTCGTTTCCTCTAAAACAAAAAAAATAAAAATAAAAGTCCTCCAGAGTCCACACTCCTCTGGGTGAAATAGCGAATTTAACCAAATGCTCTACATGGATCATTGCACTTCAAATAACTAGCAGCTGTAATTATAAAATTATATTCTCTTCAATGTTAGTTAATGTCTGCCCCTGCCCACAATCACAAGATAGGGGGAGTCAGTCAAATGGATGTGGTTTAGTCGTCGATGGTGGTGTTTATTTTAGGTTAGTCTGCAGAATTGCATGTTTTAGAAATGCACAAGTCGCGCCATTTGTGATGTTTTTCAGTCTATTCAGCGTTTTAATTGCCGATAATGCAATAAAATTGAATCGATTGCTGTTTTGCAAATGCACCAAATGGAAATATGAGCTTGATGGAAATGAGAAAATATTAAATAGGCTCTGGCTATTAGCAGTGATGCAAATATTCGATTGGAAATTATTTTATTTTTATGTGGTTAAACATTTTTAATTTTCTGGGAGGATTCTAAAATTTGAAGTTAATCTGTTCTGCCATTTTCCTTCATACTAAAAGAGAGAGAGAGAGAGGCAGAGAAAAAAAATTTTAAAAAAGGCTAGAAAATGTAGCCTATGGAATTCAAAACTAGTCACTAGAATATTTGTCCCATCAAAAGCTTAAAAGAGTCTTTGAGCGATGAAAAAAAATTTTAATGAAAAGTAATAAAACGAGTTTTAGATGTCAATATAATGCGTGTAATCTGGCATTTCGAGGAAAGAGCCATCGATTGAATGACATCAAAATTCATAATTTCCTATTAGTGATAACGAAAATGACTCGGTACGAAACTATTCTGATAGAATTACTTGCGTGACCTACAGTAAATATTTAATTCCAATAGTACAGACCGAAGTTATATCTTTGTTAGGATATGAACTTCAAAACAACATCTTTTTTGATTTGGGGAATGCTCCATTTCATTCAATGATTGATATTGTATACAACTCAAGACAAGAATCCGCCAAAATTGACAATTAGGCCAAGTTTTATAATAATAATTTAATTCTTGTACTGATATAAATTATGTAACCTGCAGAAAGGGGACAACTGCAAAGTAGCTTTGAAGTAGGTGCTCCAACGTAAAAACGATGAAAAATTAAAAGGTAAAATGCCTGGAAGAAAAACCCTGGCTATGCATCGCCCACTCGCAGACAACCATAGATTGCATTTAAAGCCCATTAATTCTTGGTTTTTAACAATTTGTGGCAAGAGAAGAGTTATCGAAAATCGTCATATTCAAAAAATGTGGACACCTTTTACTCAAATTGTTTTTTTTTAACCTCATAAACAATGAGAAAAATGTAAAAATAAATGTTTAGGTTTTTATATTCTACAAAAATAGTTGGATTTTAACAAAACTTGGTTAGAACTTACCTTTTAACTTTTCCTAAATTTTTCCAGCAAAATAAAATTTTTTGTATTTTTGACGCATTTAATTTTAAATAAGAGCCTATTTACCGAAAGACTTTTTTTTCAATATTTTCTGAAATAAAGATGAGAAAAATAGCGTTCATAAAATAAGCTACAAGAATTAAAACACAATCCAATATATAAAACTAATAGTAGGTGTGCTAACCTGATGATTAGCAGTGTATAATATACCTCAAAATCACCCCTTGAAATGCCCTCATCATAATCCGGAACACCCTGTATATCGTTGATCAATATTAATTCCTTTAAAACAGGTTAGACTCCGATTGGAAAATCCAAAAACAAGTGGTGATTCAACGATATGATAGCAAACAATCAGCGTCATCATCCAGTTTTATTTTATAATTCTACCAAAAAATAACCTATTTTTTATCTTTTGTTAAGTTTGTATTGAATTTATATTGTTTTTAATAATTCTATCTCATATATCTTCTAAGAGTACTTTGTTACAATTTGAGTCTTTATAAATTAAAGTGATTTATAAGTTTATGAACAAATAACTTCATTTCTAAAATTAAAACCAATTCAACGGAATCACATTATTAACCAAAATATTGCAACCAAAATTTATGCGTTGCACATAGGAGTATTCTGGTCGAAAAGCTGGACAAAAGTCGATTTTCTAAAAATCAAAATTTTGAATTAAAGTTTTTACAAAGCGGATGCTAAATATACATGGGATCATATGATGCACTTTTTTTTTTGTGGTAAAGTGTTTGGTTTGTCAAAACAAGTTCAAAGTCAGCTGTTTATTTTCTGGAATTTTTTTTTGTAATTTTTGCTGATTTGGTGAGTATATTTAGAGATTGATTGTGAGCAAGTGTGCTTTTAAACATTAAATTTTCATATGAAAAATACAATTGCAGGTATTGAATAATAATTAAAGAGTAGTTATGGAAATATTAAATTTTTTTTGTTTGAGTAAATGACAGTGGGAAAAGAGTCTGCCACATATAGATATTTTTATTACTTTTTTTTAAAGTCTAAGTGTTTTGTTATAGTATGTATTCCCTCCTATTCTGCTTCGATACATAGATTTATGATAACTTTGACTATTCTTTAAATTTAATATCAAAAAATTGGGTGCGATTTTTTGCGATTAACAAAATAATTTGCGAGTGAAATTTTCACTTTTAGAAAAATCACTCATACGCCCTACGTTTAATTTTAACTGGTTGTTAACATTTTCCAGAAATTTGTTTATTGATATTAATGCATTTGGATTCACTTAACCTAAAAATCACAATGGTTCCATTCTAGAAGGTCTAATATTTTAGATATTTAATTTTTTCACATTTTGGGTGTATTAAATTTCATACTATTTTTTTTAGTTTTTCTTCTCACAAGCGTTTTTAAAGTTTTGCTGAAAAAAATTATTTCCGTCCATAAATAATAATTTTTAGCAAAAATTATTAGTTTTACTTCAAAAAATAATTTTGTTCAGGTTTTTGATCGAAATACTCCTATGTGCGTTGTTTGTCTTATTTTTTAATTTTGAACATAAAATCCGTCAAATTGTTGTTACGAGTTCTTTTGAATGTCACGTATACCAGTTTTCTAGTCACTCGACCTGATCATGACTAACCGGGTCTGGTTCTTGCAGCGGTCATTTAAAAGAAGATTTGATTTTATTAAAATCATTTGACAAAGTGTAGAAACATAGATCGCACATCTTTTGATTCGGTGTTTCTTTAATCAGTGAAATTTATATTTTGTGTGTTTGCTTCTTTATTTAATCTACATTTTTTTAAAAAATTTTTATAACCTCAATACCAATTGGATAAAAATTACAGACAAAAAAAAAAACAATAGTTTCACAGTTTCTTGCAAACCAAATAAACATAATACCCGTGTAATGTGTATGTATTTTTTAATTTTATATTCAAACTAAGAATTATTTTGAATTTATAATTAAAAAATACATAGTTTAAAGTTTTCATAGCAAAATTACGAGTATTATAAATTTGCAAAGTTATTCTGCATTATGAATGATTGTCATCATCACAATGCACAATAATGATGATGACAATCATTCATAATGCACAATAACTTTGCAAATTTATAATAACTCGTCATTTTGCTATGAAAACTTTAAACTATGTATTTTTTAATTATAAATTCAAACTAATATTGAGTTTGAATTTATACTTAAAAAATACATAGCTTAAAGTTTTCATAGCAAAATGACGAGATATTATAAATTTGAAAAGTTATTGTGCATAATGATTGTGCTACAAATTTTGAACCAAGTTCAAACACAACATCCAAACGACTTGTTGAATTTTAAGCAGCTTTACCGGTATACCGATGAGCCTGAGATAAAGGTGCTTGAGCCAGGCGATAGTGAATACAGTTTGATGGAATTAGATATACCTATCAGTTTTTATAGTAAAAGATATCATCAAATTTATGTAAGTTTATGATAGCTGCAGCATTTTTTTTTTTAAATAAAATATTTAAATACTTAAGTGAAACAAAGTTATAATTTTAAGGGGTTTTCTTCTTCTAAAGTAAGGTGTAACTATTAAAGGTTCTTATAGTCTGAAAAATAGTTAGTCTAAAAGTATCACACATTTCACAATACTGTCGCTACGTGTGAATATTTTCCCATCATTCACATACTGTGACACATAATTTTGAAGATAAAAAACCAGTATCAGCAGATCACAGATCTTTAAAAATAAATTGCACGACTTGGGTCGCACGTACTTGCTCTTATGCTTAAAGTACCTCTAATGTTAAAGCTTTTTATTAAAAAAAATTTAAAATTTTATATTTTGAAGAAATTTCATAAGTAGTATAAAATAAAATGCACGACTGGGTCGCAGGTACTTCCTCTTGTAGTTCAAAGTATCTTTATCTTAAATATCTATTGGAAATTAAAGATTTTGTTTAGTGCCAAGAAAAAAAAAAAATTAAAAAAATCGAAAGTTCAAAAAATTCAAAAATTAAAACAAAAAACTTTTTTAATTTTTTTTTTACATTTTATACTTCAAAATGATGTCTGTAAACTTTGAATATTGATTGACTTGTGCTTTGATGAAATATATGAACTTAAAAAATAATTCAATTTTGGAAATACGGCAACGCCATTTTTCCGTTCTCCGAATTTTTTGAGAAAAACTAAAAACGCTTTTGTTAGAATCTATAAGATTATTACGTTCACCAAATTTAATGAAAATCGTAAGACCCGTTTTCGAGTAAATTGCAATACCTCGAAAACGGTATATGGGAGGTATGCATTAAAAAGGAGATATTGAAAAACTTAAAAAAAAGGAACCTAGGAAATTACGCAAAAATCATCTGTACCAAATTTCAAGTAAATCCATCCATCCGTTTAGGCCCTAGCTCGATGTACAGATGGACGAACAGACGCACAGACCGACGGACGACATGACGAAAACCACTTTTTTGATCTTCTCCATCATCGTAATGTTGGTTTTGATTAAAACTTAGAATTTATTTTTTCTACACGAAACCAATACTTGCCCTATATAGAGCAAGTAAAAATTAAATCTGTTTTTATAATAAAATAAAACACCGTTTTAAATGATCCTTTACAAAAAACCAAGTATGCCATTTTATTTCTTGCATAAAAAAAAATATTTTTAGAAAAAAATTTTCGAAAATCGTTATAGCCGCTTTTTAATAAAATAATTTTTTATATATAAAAAATTGGTATGCCATTTTGAAGAAATAATTAATTTACGCATAAAAACGAAATTAAAAAGTTTTCGTCAACCCGCTTTCAAAAAATTGATTTTTCGAAAAAAAATTTTGAAATATTTTTTAAAAATCCAAAAGTTTGCTTTTTGAAAATTTTAAAAAAATTTTCTTTGAAAGCGGGTTGGTCTTGTACGAGATATTCATAAATCAAAAAAACCGTATATTATATATATTTTTTTTATTTCAAAAGTTGGCTCTTATGTGTAATACTACACACAAAAATTTTAATCAATATCGTTTTTGAAAAAATTAACTTTTCTATTTCCGTTATATGGCAGGTACCGTTTCGGTCATAAAAATAAAATTTCAATTTCCCCTCTAGGGAATCACCCAAAATTGACAGACACACAGACAGACAGAATTGCCGCATCCACCTTTTTTGGAATTCTCCATCATCGTAATGTCACGTAAGATTGTTATCTCGAGTTCGATTTTTTTTTTACGAATCCTAAACTTGCCCTATTATAGTACCTACATCGCAAGTAAAAAGTAGGGACATTTTGGTGAAACGTGTTGACAAATTTTCAATACTGACTTGCTCTTGTTTTAATATTCTTTGACTAAGAGCACAGACAAGAGAAATTATACAAATGGGGAATTCCATGGTAAATCACGCAACATTCAGAAAAAGAATTTCCAATACATAAATACATATTTTTTTTGTCAATTTTAATATAAATTAATACGAAAATACTGTCCAAGTCCATGAATGTATGATAACTACACTAGTCAAAAAAATTAAGGGAACAAACACAAATTGTGATTCTTTAAGTGACTTTCTGTATCTCAGTTAAAAAATGGTCGTATCATGAGTAAATAAAAAGTACGTGAAAGATAATGTTTCTAATGGTAAAATAGCTGAATCTTTGGAATTGTTTACAGTAAAACCCGGATAAGTGCCTCTCGCTTAAGTGCCTTACCCGCATAAGTAGCTTTGTTTTTTTAGAACCAAAATTTTAAGGATTTTTTCATATACAACTCATCTCTTGAGTACCTTTCGCTTATCTACCTTCCCCGTTTAATTACTTCCTATTTCAAATACTTATAATTGAATTTACTTGCAGAAATTTCTTTAAAGTACACATTTGAAACAAGTTTCAACAATAAGAAAAACTTTGTTGGCTATAGCGCTCTGAAATTCAAAAATTTTACTAAAGGTAGAAACTAACTTGTTAGCTATTTTAAACTTTCAAAGTAAATTTTGTTTGTGAAGAATATATTTTTAGTTATCAAACATGTTATTTTTTATTATTGAATAAATAAAGAGATAAGTGCCTATGAGCACTTAAGCGGGTTCTTGTTAGTACCTGACCCGTTTTAGTGCCTATCAAAACGGGGCATTTAAGGTGAGGTACTTATCCGGGTTTTACTGTAAATGCTTTTTTTACTTTTCAAAAACATTTTGGCTTTTAGATTCTTTTTGTTTCAAACTTATACGATTTTTTTTTTAGGGTGCAATATCAGTCATCAAACCAAAAACCATACTTTTGACTTATCAATATCTCAACAACAGATCACTGTAAAGAAAATTTAAGGATACATTTGAAAATTTCATTTAATTCTCTACAAAGAATTAAAGTTTACTTTGTTAAAAAAAAAATGTTTTCTTACATTTGAGATCAATTTAGAAAAGCTATCAAAATAGGCCTTTTTACGGTTTTTTTTTGAAAATGTGCCGCTTTTTTATAACTATGGGTGATAAGACTAAACTCAAGCTTGATTTTATTGAAACTTAATAGACCTGAAATTAATCTGCAAGGTTTCAGATTTATTCATCAAACTGTTTTTCTGATGTAAGGGTTTGAACTTTTTAAATGAAATAAAAGACCACATTTTTGCAACTGTAAATCGCTTACTTCGAATCACTTTTTTATGAGCAAAATCAAATTCTTTTAAGTTTATTTGAACATTTTAAAAATAAATACCGTTTAAATTTTAGATAAACCAAAGAAAATTAAAAAATTTTCAAAAATGGAAAAATATCCAAAAACGGGGAGAGTACGATAACTTATTCGACAAGAATTGATAACGGTATTTTGTAGAAGAGTTTAATACAATCATTTTTTATTATAGGATTATTTCATTGATTAATTTTGTATTTAAATTCAGAGTCTTGGTAAAAGTAGTATTTAATGTGTTTTTTTTTGCCCAAATTTTGACTTTGAAATTGATTATTTCAAGAAAAATTAATTGAAATAATTTGATTTAAAAACTGGAATTAAGTATAAAATTCTGGCTTTTGAAAAAGGTATCATTCATAAAAGTAAGTGTTGCCGTTATTTTTTAATATTTGTTTTTGTATTTTACGTTATATTTTAGAAAATTGCCCCTCCCGCCTAAATGGGGGGATATAGACCCCCTTTCCCATAGTGAAAAATGATTGTATTGAACTCCTCTACAAAATATCGTTATCAATTATTGTCGCCTAAGTTATCGTACTCGTGCCCAAAAACGGTTGGTATGAATTTTTTTTTTTTTGAAAAATTTTAATTTTCTTTGGTTTATTTAAAATTAAAAGGTATTTATTGATAAAATGTTCAAATAAACTCAAAATAATTTGATTTTGCTCATAAAAAAGTGATTATAATCTGTCCAACAAAAATTGTCAGAACAGGTCTTATGGTAGAGGTTTTTTCAAATCAGTGGGACCAAACGATTTCACAAAACTACAAATGCCCCTGAAATACATAAGAAAACCACAGACGACGTGCCATGACATCGTTGTTGTAATTTCTTTATTAAACGACGTACATCCCCCTATGACCTATCTGCCACAAGATCGGTGACGTGACAGAGACAGACTGAAACTCATTCAACAAGGGTGTGTTTTTAAAATATTCACAATACATAAAGGCCCAATCCCCAAACCCACAAAATCCGTTTGTCAATCAATCCGTAGAAGTTGACGGATAGAACAGAAAGGGGTGACCCATAGAATACGTCGAATGACGGATTGCTTTTTGACAGCTCACTTCAAATTCCAAGTTGTGTTCGATATTTCATCGCTGAATGTGCACTAATAAAGTTCTGATCTGATTCAAAAAATTGTTAACTATTTTTGATGGAAAAGCTGGATTCCCCGGAATCATAGTCTTGATTGATGGCACCCATATTCCAATTTTAAGTCCAGGAGGAAACAATGCTGCGGTTTTTAGGAACCTAAAGGGATACTTCTCGATCAACTTGCAAATAGTTAGTGGACCATAGAATGAAATTTTTGACATAATTTGTCAATGGCCTGGCTCCGGTCATGATTCGAGAATATTTGAAAGCAATGCCATTAGAGTAAATCCTGAGCAAAACTACCGACGTATAGGCCATTTACTCGGTGACAGTGGTTATGGTCAGAAAAATTACATTTATACACCAATCCTTAATCCAATTAATGAACCACAAAAGAAATATAATAAAGTTCATAAGAAAACGAGGAGTGGCGTTGAAATGTCCATTGGAAAGTTGAAGAGACGATTTCCGTGCCTTTATTTTGAGTGTCAGACAAAACTATCTCCGAATAATTCCAGCATGTGCTATCTTATATAACATTGGACTAGAATCGGATCCTTGGGATGATGGAATTGAAGATCCACAGCCCATTGAAGTTTTTCCTCAAAGACATTTTTATTCAAAGACATTTCACTAATTGAAATTTGTAAACCTATGAATAAAAAAATACATTTTTTGAGAACGACAGTTTTTAATTTTTAAGAAAATTTAACATTGTATAGGGATAAGATTTAAATAAATCTTAAACAAAACTTCTGCCTGCTCGATATCTTGACGAATTTTTTTCACTTTAAGAGCATGTTCTTCTTCTTCGTACCGTTTTCGATTCCACATTATATCTAGTTCCTCCTCTATTATTTTTATTTTTAGATTTTGCTCCGTTAGTTTCTTTACGTGGAGTTCACGATCATACTTAAGGAAAAGATTGACTCTTTCCTTTCGCATATCGAGCTCTTCATATGCCCGTTTCTTTCCTGAAATCAAGTTATGATAATGTTAATACATACGTACATCTTCACTGAAGGAGGATGTCTCATCCTCGTCAATTTTTTAGGGTTTAAGCGATCCAAAGTCGCCTTCATGACTTATTTTGGCTTTATCTGGCAAATGGGTCTTATCATCTAGAATAAAGGTATCCTCAACTAGCGAGAGATCCATCTGCAAGTGTTTCACTATTCACAAAGCACCGGGGATCTCAATATCTATCCCCAGGCTATCCAATTCTGGATCAATGGCGATATATGGAGCGTGAAATCCCCCTCAAGTGCTCATACGTCCCCTCTTTTCTTGCGACAGTTCTACATTTCTCCTAAATTTAATAGTATCCCAAAGTTTTCAAAGTTGGTTGCTATTAGTTTCCTCTCAATACTCCATGAAAAAGTTGAAATTCTTTAATCCACTAGGAGATAATAGGTTAGGTACCTACTTGCTTGATTTGTATCAATATTTTTGTTAGGTGATTTCAAAACAAATACATACTCGTACTTTGGATATTTTCTCTAACATTAATTTCTTTTCAGATCAACACAAATGGAATTCTAACGTTTGATAAAGAATTCCCAGAATTCATTAATCTGGAATATCCAGGGAGAAATCCATCAATTGCACCATTTTTTGCAAACGTAGATACATCGGTTCCAAGTAACTCAACCATTATCAGTCTCTTCAAATCACAGAATCATGAGAAACTACAAAAGGCTAATAGTCTAGTTCGCAGAAAATATTCCAACAACTTTGAAGCCACAATTTTATACGTGGCTACTTGGGAGAATGTTGGATATTATAATGCTAAAACAGATAGGTTGAATACTTTCCAGGTAAATTTTAACTTACTTTAACATTAATGAAGTATTAACAAAGATTAAAATTTTATTAAATTAAGGTTGTGATAATTTGCAACTCAGATGAATCCTATGTTCAGTTTATTTACCCGGAAGATGGTATCAATTGGTTGCAGGGTGAATCGGGACAAAGTGGCCCTCTAGATTTTCCAGCTCAAGCGGGTTTTGTTTCGGCTGATGGAAGACACTTCATGATAAATGGATCTGGAACTGATAATGTTAGAATTCATTAATTTATTTATGTTGTCCTGTAATAATTTATTTTCGTTTCAAAGGCTAGGAATTTTAGTAAGACGTCGAATGTTGGAATCAATGGAGTTTTCTTATATCGTGTTGGTCTGCTAGATTTTGATTCAAATATATCCGATGAAGATACTCATAAAATTATCAAAATGTCTTGTGCCAAAGCTGGTCGTGGAACATGTCATTCCTCAGCTTCTTGTATCGATAAATTTAAAGGATTTTATTGCCAGTGTTTTCCAGGATTCTACGGAAATGGACATTCATGCATCAGAAATACAAAGAACATCAGCATATCTGGATTGCTAAGTGGAAAAATTAACAATGGTACCATTGACAAATCTGAGCGTTTTTTATCAATCATAAATATAGAAACAGGCAATAGTACAACTGTCATCAATTCAATCAATTACGTATTGGGGGATCAGTTAAAGTTGGCTTTGCCAGTTTTTAGTTCTATTGGCTGGCTGTTTGCAAAACCACTATCACCGAAATTTATGAATGGCTACCAGTGGACCGGTGGTAAGTTCGTTCACAGTTCTGAATTGATTTTCGAGTCTGGTGAGATCCTGCACATCAATCAAACATTTGAAGTTAATGATCGTACGCAGACAGTTAAAATCGATATAAATGGATTTGTACCGAAGATCGAGTATGACGAAGAAATTGAAATTCCGGGTTATACCAAAGAATTAAAATTTTCATCCCGCAATACAATTTCATCAACAGTAGAACATTATGTTGAGATTCCTTCGAAGAACAAAACTATTAAATTTCAGTTAAGTCAAAACATATCCTTTGAATCATGCTACACATGTTACAAATACGATATTCATCCCGATGAAAGAACTTCTCTCGAAAAAGTTTCTAGAACTTCTTTGAACTACAATCGAGATGATTATTCTCTACGTAGTACTAAGATGATTACAAAAATTGGTGATGACGATATATTGAACCCTTGTTTTAGTGGCTTAGCAAACTGCTGGAAATTTAGTAGCTGTGTTCCAGATGAAGAATCATATAAATGCGTTTGTGCGATTGGATTGAAGGAGAATGTGACGGAAGATGGTGTCGAGTGCGTCGACATTGACGAATGCCAAAACGAATTAAAACCGTGTAGTGACGATGGTTACTGTGTTAATGTTTTTGGTGGATATGAATGTTTTTGTAATAACCAAGATGAGTACGATTGCGTCCGTAAATTTGAGGATGATGATTTTAGTTCTGCCACTGAACAAAGAGAAGATTGTTATGACGTAAGTGCCTATATATTTATATTTTTTAATTAACACTTATAAATTTTTGACTCATCAACAATAAAGGATTATTAATAATATTATTATTGTTAGCAATATCAACAAAAATTAAACTATTCAAAAATACATTTTACAGAATCCAAATTTATGTGGCGATCATGCTTCATGTATACGATCTAAAACGTGAGTTTATTCTTTCTTCTTCCAGACTAGAATTTTTAATATCATTGTAATTTTTTTTCCAGTAATCGAGCGTCATTTGAGTGCATATGCAATCCTGGTTTCTACAGTAGCGATAACAATAGAAATGTTTGTGAGAAAGAGAACTGTCAAAAAAACCCATCTTTGTGTCATCTAAATGCTAACTGTCACTCGATTAATGGTACAAATACCTGCGTTTGCAAGACTGGTAAGTATCTTTTTTCTAACACGTGAATTATAGAATAAACATAATTTCCTGTTTTTCCCCAGGATATCACGGCAACGGAACTACATGCATAAAAACTGAATTTCTTCTTTCAGTTGAATTTAATGGAATACAGCGAATATTTTTTGATGGAAAACTTAAAACTGTTGTTGAATTAATCAATTATGGCCTGCAATTTGACATAGATTGCATTGAAGGGCGAGTCTACTATTATAAGTTTCGTAAAATCTTAAGCGCTTTTTATGATGGTACAGATAGTCGTTCATTTATAACTGAAGGTAAGTTTCTCCAATGAAATCTTGAATAAAAAATTATTTTCATAAAAAAACATTATCTTGATGCGTTTGATTTAACCTCTTTTCAGAAGATATCAGTGACTTACAAGGACTTGCAATTGATTCAATATCTAGACTTGTTTATTGGCATTCTTATAAAAAGAGCGCAATAGAAGTCGCCAGTTTAAACAATCCAATGATGAGAACTGTATTGGTGGCCGACGAAAGTTTGCGTTTTCTTAGAAACATTGCTGTTGACCCAATCAGAGGGTAAGTACACATTTCTTGATTCTTCAACTCACATATCTACTTACTTCCGTTATTAATTTATTCACTGTGACCTTTAAAAAATAGATTTTTTGATGGGTTAAAATTATTGAGATGGCAGTTGTTTTATTAAAACAACATTAATTTAGAAATTTCTTTTCAATTATTGGTAGAAATAATAAATTGGTACCTGCACAGGGTGATTAAGGATTTATTTTCCGTATTTACGTAATAAGATTAGTTAATAAGACCAACAAAATTTAAGCTACTTCGGTATTCTTGTAGGGGCTTAAACGTTCTACAAAAAATTCATTGGCATCAAATTGATTGCTTTAACCGTTTAGAAGATATTCGTATCCAAATCGCAACGCATGGTCATAAGAAAACTATTGAAATCAGTGGGCATTGGTTTGGATACGAATATCTTCTAAACGGTTAAAGCAATCAATGTGATGCTTTAACCGTTTGAGCTTTTGCAAGAATACATCTTGTTAACTTGAAAATAATGAAGTTTCAGTCAATTGGAAAATTTTTAAAAGTATTTTTAAAATTTTTTTTAACTTTCACCTCGAATATCTTTAGAATGGTTAGATTAATGAAAAAAATAATAAGACCATTTTTGTGGAGCAATCTGTTTCCTACAAGAATATTTCATGCGCGTTTAATTATTATAATTTTTCAATTTGTTACAAAATTAAGAACAAACAACTAATTTTTAAAGATTTTCTCGATTTTTGGACCTCAAATACATATCTACTAAACGGTTAGATGATTGAAAAAAATTTATAAGGACTTTTTTGTAGAGCGTTCAATTTTCTACAAGAATATGTAAAAAAATTTGCTAAAAAGTCAAAAAAATGATTTTTTTTTCGTAGAAGCTTGATGTAAAAATGGAAAATTGCGAAACGGAGGACCTTCGAATTTCGATTTTTTTTTTACCCATCCTAATGTATATCTTGTTTCTGTTTACTGAATAATCTTGAAAAATGTATTCAAGTTTGTGTCTTAATATTGATGAAAAAAGGTGTTAATAAGTTAAATAACTTAATGCTTTTCTTTTAGGAAACTTTATTGGATACTGAACAATCGATTTTCATCAAAAATTGAAATGTCTGAACTGGACGGTACCGCTCGTGAGATTCTTTTCACATTACCATCCGGACTAGATGCCCAAACGTTGGCCGTGCTTCCCAACAGTGGGGATTTATGCTTTAATTGTTATGATCGTAAACAAGGATCTAAACTTATGTGCATAGATTTTCATTCGAAGGAGGTTAGAAATATTACGGTAACGTCATTACGCATAGATAGAATAACTGCCACCAACGATAGTATATATTGGTATGATGGCGGCAGGTATGTTGATTTTTTTTAATTAAAACGATTCTTATAATTTTGTTTCTTTAAAATAAAATCTTAATAGCAAGACAATAGAAGGTATTGATTCTGATGGAAGGCGCCATCCAAGTGTACATTGTGAGCCAGGAGGTTACGTGAATAAATTAATTGCTTTAGAAAACTATTGTCCTCAAGGCATCAATCCATGTCAAATGAATAATGGTGAATGTCCGTTGGGGAGTATTTGTTTGCCAAATCGAAGTTCATCATCTGAAAAAAGTTGTAAACAAATAAAGTTAATATAGTTTTAAATATTTTATTTCGTTTTGTGGAAATCTTTGAGAAATTTTATAATTTTTATTTCCTATTAACTAATAAACAATTATATAAAAAATAAATTATAATGTAACAAATATATATACAAATTTTTTATAAAAATATTTCCTTAGTAAATCAGCACACAAATAATTATTATATGTAAGGTAAGCGGGGGTACATTTGACACTGGGGCACATTTGAATATGCGTTTTTCGGTATGATCGTGGCCTTATTAAGGAAAAGATTGGATGGAGAAAGAAGCTTAGTTTGATTTAAAGAAACTTTGTGAAATTTCGTGGAGTACCACTTGTTTTCTGTATTTCTGATCTAATTTTTGGCCACCGGTATGTATAAGCGATTTCTGAACCTAATAATTATGAGGCTCTTACGGGGCATTTTTGACTTTTGCAATGGGGGCACAGTCTTACGTTGGTAAAAAGAGGACTTCTAAAATCTGTGGAAAATGTCAAGAAAATTGGTACTCTCTCAATTTTGAAGGATCCTGGACAATATCATCAGCTGATTCCTTGGCCAGTTCATTGATGGCTATTCAGTTTCCGGTGTGCGAGGTTGCCACCACAAAATCTATTCTAAATTCTTCCTTGATGTCAGTTACAGCAGATAATATTATAAACTCCCTGATAACATGAGAAAAAAGTCAGGGCTGTTAGGACTTTCTCTTTGCATAAATTTCCAGACCCTGATGAGCAGTCCCATCTTAAAAGGCTGCACAAATTTATTAAAAACAAAAGTTATTAAAAAAAAGATAAAATCCATCAAAAGGTATTTCTGGTTTTACAAATGCAAGCTAATGTGTCACTTTCTGTTTCTGTATCATCCGTAGTTTACATGTTACATGAAAAGATATGTACATATCTACAATTCTACATATCCCGCAATTTACTATTCATTTTAATTAAATTTCTAGTTGTTTCTCGTGTAACACAGCATAACGAGAGCAAAATAAATCACAGGAAATGCTGTTATAAGTCTAAAAAGGCATTTCGTTGATATTTTTTTTTTCTCTTTTCCATTAAATGCAAAGCTGGTATGAGCTATAAGCTCTAACAAAGTTGGGAGCAACTTTTTCCAACTGACCACAGCAAAACATAATTAATAATATTGTGTCGTGCTAATCCTTTATCACACCGAAAACAAAAGAAAATACATTTTGTAATATTCCGGTTTCCGTTCTGAAATCCGGACCTAGACAGGAAACAATATATGAATATGTACCACCAAAAACCAGCTGTATGATGCCTCAGCAAAAGCGGAAGGTGTATGAGTTATAATTATACGTAGTACAATGAAATATTTCCGCAAACGCACAACCGAGACCGTGAACTGAGGCAATACCAAACCTTGCATTTTATTTACAAATATAAATATCATAACATTTATTTTTTTTTTTTGGTGAATATTTTTGATTTATAAATTGTTTTTTGATGTATGCATGTAAAAATACATATAGGTACGTATTCAAATTTGCATTTTGTGGTTTTTTGAATAACTGAGGTACTCGTTGCAGATGAGAAATTTAAGTTATCTTTGGTAGGTTTTGTATCTTCTATTTAACTAACTTTGATTCATATAAGGTTAAACTTGCCAGGTCATTAATTAATAACGCTCACAGATTACCTATAACTTTTCGAGGATTTTTTTTTATAGAATTTATATCAAATATATACAAAATGAAATGAAACAACGATTTTATTAATATTCTTTCATATTTTTAACCAAAAGAGGTTTAATGGGGGTCATTTATGGGCAAAAGTACGATAACTCATAAGGTGAGGAATTTTAACGAATTCTTATAGAGGAGGTAAATACAAGCAATTTTTACTACAGGAGAGGGGGTCAATTTCCCCCCGTTTAAGAGGAAGGGGCAATTTTCTAAAAAATTACTTAAAATTAAGAAAAAAATATTTAAAAACGATGGCAACACTTACAGTTATGAATGATACCTTTTTCAAAAGCCAACATTTTATACTGAATTCTTATTTTTAAATCAAGTTATTTTAATAAATAGTTTTTGAAATAACCCATTTCAAAGTCAAAATTTTGGAAAAAAAAGTTTTAAAAAACACATAGAACACTATTTTTTAAAAGACTGTGGATATCAATACAAGATTGATTTATAAATCCAACTGCTTCAATTCACTCTTTATCAAACACTAAAAACCATATGTTCCTATGCCTTCTAGTTTTTGAGAAAATTGAAAAATAAGGAAACTACTTTCTTATTAGATTTTTATTTTTTGGCTATTTTTTCCATAACCTTGGCTTTTACAGTGCCACTATCAAAAATGGTTTTTAATATTTAACTTTATGAATACTTGCTGGCATATAAAACCAGCTATAGTTTCTGATAGCTCCCTCGTTTCTCTAAAATAATGTGAAACATTTTTATGATTTCAATATCGATTCCTGTAATTTCAGCAGTTTTTTCTTCATCTCTGAAAAATCTTCTGGCCGTGTTGCCATCTAACATCTAGTCTATAAGCGATGTGTAGGATACATTCCATAAACCGGATCCAAGAGTGTAGCGGACTTAACCCAAAGGACATTGCTTGTTGGTCCACTTCCTTTTGCAAAAGTTCGGCTGAATGTTCATTTCAGATGGTTTTGCTGCGCAAATGTAGCAGGTTTGTGACGAAGATGTTGTAGATGAAAAAATTCTAGCTTCGACAATTTTTTACTCATTTTCGATTTTTTTACATTTTCATAAAAAATATCTCGATTGATTGGGAAATAGATATAGTTTTAGAATATATTTTTTAAATAGCATGTACTTTTGAAAACATATACTTTAAATTGATGCCGAAGTTGGGCAAATGACGAAAAAAATGGAATTTTTGAACTTTGACAGCTTATAAATTCTAAGTGGTTTAACCGAGTTACATGTTTTATGCATTGTTAAAAAAGGTATATTTATCTTCTATCAGAAACTGTAAAAAAAATCGAAAATGGGTAAAAATTGTCGAAGCTAGAATTTTTTCAATGGGTGAAGGTCCAAAAAACCGTTTTTTGCCCGTAACTCCAGATTTTGGGGGTGTTAGGGGATTTTCAAATACCGTTTCGTAATCAGTGCGACTAGCTCTACAAAACCTGATAGGTCTCCGCCCGCGTATATTTTGAAACCTCATTTTTGTAACACCGTGTTATTGCTTTCAAAGCGTTCTCTATGACGACCACATTTGGCCATTTTTTCAACCTCAAACATAAAGTTTTGATGGTTCCCTTTATTGACTTAATTGCCTCTTCAGAAAATGAAAAATTATTCAAATTATCCATAACGAAGGAAAACACAGCATCGAAGCGCTTAATTTTGATTTTGTAAATCCAAATATAAAAAATTTGTTTTTTCCTAATTTCGGTTGGCATCCTAGAATACGAAAAATTTTGTATGAGTGTCGCACCTGTGCGCAAAAAGACAAAACACTTTTTGGTTCCACAAAAAAAAATTATACAAAAGTTAATTTCTAAGGCAAATTTTGTTGTTGTGCTTAGTACCAACTCATAAAAATGTGCACAGTCATTTAGGGGGAGGGTTAGGCTTAAAGAGAAACTGGTTTTTGTTTACATTCATGTATGTTGTTTTTACACTGTGCATAGGTGGGCTTTAGGTCAGTTTTTAATGTTTTTTAAGTCTTCTTCGACGTTTCGAAAATGTTTATATTCTTCTTCGGGACTAGAATTCAATTTATTTAATTTCAAGAATTATTTTAAAATGGATGCTTTCTTCAATTTTAAATATTAATAAATTCTAGAGTCTTGAAAAAAACATTTTAAATCTTTTGAAATTTTGATTTAAAAAATAAAAGACTCATTTTAGAATATGACTAGGTCTTTTTAAAATATGTATACGCAAAAAATCTCGTAGTGATTCGTAAAAAGTGCATTTCAATATACACCCGTTTTTTTTTTTTCTTCGGTGTACTGTGTGTTATCGTAGATTGTGTTTGTGTTTCAGGTATTGATGAGTTTTGTGTATTTGTTGGTGTACTATGTGTTGTGGTATTTGTTGCTGTGCTTTGTGTTGATGTACTATGTGTATGTGTGGAAGTCGATTGTGTTGGTGCAGGTTGTATTAATGATTTGTTATGTAAATGTGTTGTTATAGTCTTGTTGCATAGGAAATATTCCATTTCCGTGTAAAAATTTCGTTGTCATCAGGTTCCTCTTGAATTTTATGACAAAAATGTTGATTGGTTTGTTGCTAAAAGAAAAATTAGCTTAAAATTTATTATATTTGTATAAAATATTAACTTTCCTTTAAGTAAAACTTTTTTAATTCCGTCCTGATAAGAACAGCGCCAACAAATTATGAGTGCCCTTATTTTGTCACCTCAGTGTCCTGGTACATTTCTTTAAGAAGACCGCAAAAGTTCTTTTAATTTTAGGGACAACAAACTTGGTGACAAATGGTACTAACATCGGCAATTTCATTCGTCCACTATAGTACATATTTCATTTTCCGTTGAAAAAGGTCTTTCGGAGCATGGATGCGTCACATGCCTGTCGGACAAGTTGCAATGTGGCTTCAAGTTTTTCTTCGGGTTTACCATTTAAATCTAAAATTAGCTCTAAAATTTCCTTCGTTCGGTCCAGTGAAGTTGTTTTGCATAACTATTGGCACACTATCACGATACCCACGTAAAGCTAACTCCTGTCGCCCTAGGAAAGCGATTGCTTCGATGATAGGCGTTATGTTTTGCCTATTTTTTGCTATCCTATTTTTCTATTTTTCGAAATCTGTTTAATTCGGGAACTGTCAATTAAATTGTTTAACACTTTTGTTTTCATCTTTTTCATTGCGCAGAAAATTTTCGCTGAAACATAATGCATCAAGATGGTATGTCTTTTTCTGATTTCCAAATTATTCTACATAACTGATGAAATAAAAAGTTTTGTCCTGGGGGTTGCGACTATGTTAATGACATGTTTTTTCGGGTCGCTGAAACCAGATTCGAAGTCTATTTTGCCCTATTACGTCAGGTTTTCGAGATAACCTCAAAAAATATGTTTGAGTCAGCTTGTCTGTGATCTCTTTTCGAGTTTATCTAGAAAACCTTACGTGAACGAAATGGACTTGGAATTCAGTCGCACCCTCAGGGCAGCTCTTTTTATTTTTTGCTTGTGACAGGGTATTTTTGGGCAAGCAGAAAAAAAGTTTCTAACCTGGAGATGCGACTATGCTAATCCGAAGTCCGTTTTACTCGATCCCTCTTAGGGAAAATTTACAAAACCGCCGCCGAGGATTTTTTTTTGAACCATACCGAATACCGTTTCAAGGGTGGTAAACATAAGCCTTGAAAAAGAATCCCCAAGAATGACCAGAGCAACTTCTTCCTTAACAGTTTAACATAAATGGCTGCAGTATAACTTCCAAGGATGGAAGGAGGAATTATTTTTCATGTTGATACATACAGGGCCGGTTTTAGGGGGGGGGGGCAGCCTGGGCCGTCGCCCAGGGGCGCAAGAATTGAGGGACGCCGCAGGCGCCCCGAACTTTTACAAATGTTATATAAATAACGAAGTCTTTCCAATCGACGTTTTATTTATTTTTACTTTCACAAAGGCGCCCCAATTTTTTTCTATTTTACATTTTCAACGGCGCTCGTATTGTTTGTCCTTAACTTTTTGAAGAATGAAAACCCAAAAACACAAAATCCCGAAAACCCAAAATCCAGAAATGCCAAAAATTGACAGCTTCTCCATTTCTCATAAAAACTACGTTGGTGTGTGAGAATAAAAAAATAGGTCTGTTCGTTGTTCCCCCCTCCAGGGCACTCTAAGTCATGTCAATTAACTGTGAAAAAAATCAAAGTTTCTCGGGTTTTCATTTTACATCGAACACCTCAGAGCTTTAGTTTCATCAGCGAACATCGAACACAGAGGAAATAACTCTGGTTGAAAAAGGAGCTACAAAAAACGCTTGACAGCAAATTCGGAGCGACCCAGAGTGCCCTAGAGCTCACAACGAACAAACCTAATATTTATAAAGGTATTTCGTTTTCGATTGGCCGTCCGGAAGCGCCTGGAATCATTAAGAAGCTTGCTGCAAGTTTTTTATTCTCCTAGTGAAAAAAACAAAATATTTGAAAAAATTGTTTTAGATGAATTTTTTTTAGAGGCGCCACTTGCAATCTTGCCCAGGGGCGCCGGTATTGCTTAAACCGGCACTGAATACATATCTTAAACAAATAAATTATTGTTTTTTGTGGGTTAAAAAATATTTATTTTACGTTAAATTGAATATTTTTTAAAACCTCATCCAGTTTAGCATCCCTCAATTACTTGGAGGCTTAAAATAATTTTGGCATAACTGCAATTTCAATATTAATTGGGTTTATTTTATCGGCTTCCGCTTCTATAGAAGATCTTTATTGACGATCACTTTTCGAATGAAAATAAAAGTAAATAGGCAGGGTTATGTAACAAATTCAAAAAAAAATATATCGCTTACTTTTCGAAAGTCTCAAATTAACACACTTTTCTAAATCCAGAAAATAAATCTATAAAAAAAGTACCCTCAACTTCCAATAATAAGTACCTACTCATGACAGTTAATTTTTAAAATTTAAGTCCACCACTTAAATTCATTTTTTGCAAAGCTAAACCACTAGGCTGGTTAAGTTCATAATTTTTCCCAACCAGACGCCAGACACTTTGGAACCGCATTCAACTCGGTCGACAACAAATTAATTTCAATCAATTTTACCAGGCAAAAGCCGGTTAAATGGCGGGTGCGATTAATTTCCAACGCACGCTTCGTCCACAGTTTACACACTTACATACACGAACGAGGATAACTACTAGGTGACTGTGATATATTTACTCAACCGCCATCGAAGAATGAAGTCTGCTCCACATCAACCATACATAATGGGAAATGGGATGGGAATCTTTGGTCGTCTTGGGCTTGAGGTGCTGACCTGAAACTGATTACAGTCTTTTCCCAATGAGGTGATCATAAACAAAAATGAACTGCAAAAGAGCGGCCGCTTATAATTACATTCTACCTGAGCTCCAAACAGAGATTCTTATCCTTATGGGATTTCAACATTACCTTACGCGGAACGTGTTTATGTGTTAAGAGGCTCCGTCCCCACTAAAAACCGACCAAACCTTTAAGACAAGAGGATGATGATAGGTCACAGCATCTGTGTAGCCCCATTTTGGTGGAGTCCAAAAAATTATGATGATGCATTCTCCCTCTACCCTTTTTGATGCCGAAAAAGTCATGGCTTGTGGAGACTATACGCGCTGTTATTTCATTTCTCTGATGCACAACAATTGTACGTGTCGATAGCAATCTCCATTCTCATCCCATCATGATGGTTTTGTGGGCTCCTGCATTTAAAAAGTTGCTGTGCTGCATTGCTGTCAAAAATGTTAATGGAATTTCATACTCGGAATTATATTGTCTGTGTCGCCTCAGTTTTTTTTTTTTTTGCCTCAGAGAGGCATCATTTAACTATCAACACCTTCGTCAAGTCAGGGCAGAGAGGTGTCAGGTAAATATATAAGATAATTTATGCATTGAAGTCGAGTTAACCTTCTTTTAATTTACAACTACAGTCTGTTGAACAAAGCATGTCGGCTTAAAATACACAAACAACTGTTATTAAATGTAATAAATAGGTTTTTAATTAATATCAAACTAGCAAAAAAGCTAGAATTAAATACCAAACAGATGGACAAATATTGGATGGGAGATATAATAACGAGAATTCAAGTTCCAAAGTGGGTGTTTCACTATGCTTATGATGATTATATGGTGAAAGGTTGGGTTACCTCATTTTGTCTTTGGGAATATTAATCCCAAAGGGTTCTTGATCGGGGATATAATTTGGTTATTTTAAAATGAATAATGGTTTCGTTGGAATTATACAATAAACAATGTATTTTGTCTCAGGGGTTAGGATAAGAAACTGGAGGAACTATTCCAGGTACAAATTAGTGTGTAACAAGCTATATTACTTCTGTGTGTGAAGTTCTTAAGCGTTCAATGCACCTTCTTTTTGAATAACAGTAGAATGACTCAGGTATTTCAAAAATTTCATTTCATCGATATGCTTATCAAATTTACCAACAAATATTGAAAAGCAGCATTTCGAAAACATTTTGAGTGCTAAATATTGTACAAGAGAAAAGACACATAAGGTAAAAGACTGTAAAACAAAGTTTTAGAATCCGAGGCAGGACCTAATTTGCTAAAACATTTGGAAGCACATACGAAAATCAAATGTGCTTTTAAAATTTTTTGTGATTGCAGCTCTGTTCGTTTCTTTATGAAAATTTTTAAAAAATGTCTTACAAGATTGGTAGACCAATAAAAAAAAACCACTAGTTACGTTTTTGAAGCCTTTGATTAAGTTTAAAACCGAACTTAAACCTAATGGAAAACCAGTTTCAAAAAAATCGAATGTGTGGGAAATAGTCCTTAATACGTTTGCTAGGGTCATCATAAGTAAATCCGTCCGTTTCCGAGGCTTTTCGTCAATCCATAACTACATCCTACGTCTGGTCGGGCAGTTACCCCGACACGGCAGAAGCCCCCAACCTGGAGGGCCAGGCCCTTTGATGACTCGAATGACGAGAGGTTGGCTAAGCCGCTCCTTATAGACCTGTGCTCTGAATATGTCTGAGTAGCTCGTATAAGGTGTTCACCAAATAGTTCGGCCTTACTGGAACTGGTGACGCTAGCGTTGATTCTTAATAGAATTCTTCCGCTACCGTCGTTTGTTGAAAGGGGGGGGGGGGGGGGGGGTAATTAGTAGCAACAGCCTACTCCGCTTCGATCTGTCGACCATGGGAGGCCCTTCTGCGAAAACAAGCTTCGCGATCGCATAGCTCTAAGCTTCATAGTACTAGTCACCGTAAGCCCATCCGACACAACAAGGCTTACCCCCATGGATGGGAAATAGTATCGGAAAACTTGGGCTCGAAATTAAAGCCACTTAGATTATACTCAATGGTTGCTTGCAATAGATACAAATTAAGGGAAATACTCTCCGGCTGTAAAGACCCTTCCCAATTAAACGTTGGAGAAAGGAATAAAGGAAAAGAATTTTCCCAGAATGAAACTTCTGAAGAAATTTCTGAAGAAGGAGAAGAGGAAAATATTTAGGAGAACCCATCATTGAAGAGAGAAGAAAAGAGAGCAAGTATGTGAGAGAATGCATGTCGATCCTAAGATTGCTCTCGAGGTATTGTCACTTTTGGACAAATAAAAACCATCAATATGTTTTCATGTTATGAAAAGGTCCCGTATTAGTTTGCATTGATGCAACAGGATGTGTAGTAAAAAAGCTTATAACACCAGATGCTACTAGAACTAGCTTAATTTTTTCTTACGCCTGCAAAGTGAATTACGAGCAAGAGCAGTTCTCTGTGTCGCAAATGCGTTCTGAGAGTCAAAATACCTGCACAATTTATTTAATATTGACTACCCAATTGGCATAAGTTAAAAGCTCCAAGCTCCAATTACCTTAGAAGCTATCAGTGATTCATCTAAAGCCCTTAGTTATAACAGGAATTTTCAGAGCATTCACTGGTTTCATGAGCATTGATCAATATGTCAACTAATGCTATGATAAAAACCCTTAGAACTGACAACGCGCATTTCATGAAAATGTACGCAAAAGACCTAAGCCGGGGAGTACGATCATTTATGCTTGCATCAGTAATCCAATGAAGAAGGCGCCTTCGAACCACAATTGATCTCGAACAAGGGTTGGGTAGCTGGAATATAAAGAAAAATTGGTCGTCTCATATCAATGACAAGGCAAAGGGCGCTTTATGCACAAAAGGTGACCGTTTCAATGCATTTTTCTTACCTAATTTGGCAAAGAGGCTACTGAAAGATAGGAATGCATTCCAATGTGGTCCTCCGTCATTCGCGACAGGGTTGGATATGGTAGGATCCCACCAACTTGTGCCCTAGTGGAGAGCAATTTCAACATTTTAAAATGAAATTTTAGGTATGATTTGTTATGCGTGCGAGTGGACGTTTTTGCTAAGAAGCAATGCGAGTTTTTTGCGGGATAAAGTTAAATTGCCGAATCTGGAAAATGGCATCTTCTTGCAACATTTTATAAATGAATACCCGGTTTTTTCTTTTGTAATTGCTTAAATTCAACTGTTTTTTTTTTTTTAATTTTTAAATTGAAAAAGCAGTGATGGAAACAAAATTGGTTGTCTGTTAGGACGGTTAACGAAAGATAATTTTACGTGATAACATCATAAGAAATTTAAAAAATTATTTGCAAGGACAAATAATATTCTAATTCCAGATCTTTTGAAAAAGACAAATCTTTCAACTTTACACTTTTTAGAACACTTATCTGTTGACTATAGTATACGGATGGCTGTCTTAAGTTGGACTTGGCCTTTAAGATGGAATGACTCCAATTTTTGTTTTTGGATTTTCAATTATTTTAAATTCTAATTCGTTGTTCGCAGTTTGTTCTTCATTGTTCGATTACTAAAATATTTTATTCGATATTTTTTTTTTTTACCAAATTGAAAGTTGTTTCATCTTGAAGTAAGGCCCCTTAATAGAAACTCGTACTTTTCAACACTTTATTATCCATTAATCGGTCCATTTTGACAATGTTTGATCATAATTATAATTTATAACTAATTAATTAGCTATTCAACATTTATAATTAATTTTATTGTTAAGGCCTAGTACGCAGATCACGATAAAATTTATCTTTCATAGACATTTCCTTAAAAGATAAATTTTAGCGAGGATTTTTATCCTGGCAGTACGCAGATCACCCGCTAAATTATAACTTACATCTAGTACTTATTTCAAAAAATTTCCGCATAATTTAAAAAGGGAAATAATGCTTGTCTTCTGTTTCCACGCTGTAAGAAATGAAATAGGGAATTTCTAGTCGAATATTTAGATCAGTGTTTTTCAAAGTGTGGGTCGCGTGGCATCCCCAAATTATAAAAAAAAAATTGGGATGTGGTCCTTATAAAGGATAAAAAACACCCCACCACCGGTCCGTTTTCCACCACCTACAATTTCGACCCTATTAGTAGAACAACTCCAAGAAAACTTAAGATGGTCGTCTGAGGTGGAAACGGAATTAGATTTCATACCAGCTTACGAAAATCTCATAGATGACAGAATAAAAATTCATGAAAGTGAAGGCCTTCCGATTCCGATAGCTCCACAATACACTTATTGGATCGGTTTCGACCATCGAACACCATCCAAGAGATAAAAATGAGGCTCAACAATGATTACCAAAAATGTATAACCCGCGAAGGCGAAGAACTTTTTATTAACCGAGATCCCTGACTTATATCGATTTTGAGAAAATCCAAAACAGTAAAAGAAATTTCCTGTGAATTTACCTGACAGATATCAGCTCAAAGTAAACGTGAATAAAGCCGAAAAGGTCGTATTTCACCATCATCATTGTCGTGGCATAGAAAAAATAAAACCAAGAATCATTGAACATGACCGTTCTACGAGGGGAGCATGTTCAACCACATCATAAAATAAAATCATGAAATATCTTGTTTTTATTTTAGATAAAATACTTAATTGCTTTAAATCTAACTTAATTCTAAAATTGAAAATTAAAATAGCATACAGAAAAAAGAAAAAAATAATTTATGTTGTAAAGGTAAAAAAATTAGCAATTTATCCTATTTTGCCATTGTAATGTAAACAAAAAAGGCAAAAACATATCCACAGGAGCACCAAAAAAAAAATCAAGTTCCTATAGTAGGGATTGGAACCTGCAACATAAGAAAAAGAAAATGAAGATAATTGAATGAAATATAATTTTATTATTTAATTAATAAACTAGGCTTAATATTCGACCTTATAATTTCTAAATCTGAGCAATTGTAATTTACAGAGTACAAAATACGACAATTTTGGTCGTTGTTTTATTACGACCTATTTGTTCGTGTTCGTTTCTTAGTCGGGCAAATTTGTTTTTTTTAATTCTATATTTGAAAGAGATTGAATCTTGAATCTTTTTTTGGCAACATTTTTAAATTTGTGGAACCCTTTTTTGATTCCCAATAAAGACACTAGGGACTAGGCCATTCATTACAGCACACAAGTCCATTACAAAAGTTTGCAGTTGCTATGGAGAATGGAGTACGTGTACTGTGTACATTTTTTTTAAATCTGTATAAATTTCATGGAACATATTTTTATTAGATAGAATAAATTTGTTTAAACATTTTTTTTCATTTGTACTCTCAATTATACTAATTTTTTTTAATTTTTAACTTAAAAATTTTACTTGCTAAAAAAATATCATACTTGTAAGGATAAACAAAAATAAAAATCATTCCTTGCTGTCTTGTGTTGAATTCCTGCAGAATTAGGTTTTGATGTGGAACCATGTTGCTTAAAAACTCTATCTAGATTTGCTAGAAGGGTGTAGTTTTCCAGGGGCTGCTGTGATGGTGCTTCCGATCTCCTCATAACGATAAACTCTTCTCGGAAATCGAACCAAGGAATAACAGATTTTCGGAAAATTCCCAGTTCACGCCTTGTTCATCGGAGAGATGTTCTTCATCGGCACCGACCGAAGTTGGACCACTTCCATATTTCAATCTGGACGACTTCCAAGTTGTCTAGCAATCTTCCACTATTAAAAACAGAATATTATTTTTTGATTTAAATAGATGAAAAAATATTCAGGACAAAATTTTTCCGAAAAAAAATCTGTATGCGAAATAAAATTTTTCCCCATCTGCGTACTAGGCTTTAGTTATAACTTATGAGTAAGTAAAAGAAACTTTAGTTTTTAATAACATTTATTTTCTTCTTCACAATCCTGCAACGCATACTGTTCTCAAAATATACACAACAATTTCTGCGAAAATGAAGAATATCTTAATTTTCCAACGCTTGTCAGCTGAAAGTGATTAAATAAAAATTTCTTTTGCATAAATTTGACTTCAATATTCACAGTTTTAAATTTAAACGTTCTTCCATCCACGAACCACAACACACCATATCTATACCCCCACAGCCCACACTATACTCCAAACTCAGGACAGTTGATGTTGAGGCCTGATTGATGGTGAGGTAGCACACATTTGCCTTTTAAATTGTTGACTTCGTTGATCATCGAGTTAATTAACCAAGAACGACATCACCCAGAAAGTTACAAATATAAATTCCCATGTGTCGTTCCCTGGCTGCCATATCGAAAAGGTGTTTTCAACCCACGCTGACACGTCTTCGTACACCTAAAAACACACAAACACGCATATAAGGATAGATTCAAAAATAACCATCGTTTAACAACTTCTCTACTGTGACCAGAAGACCATCATTAGGTCTTAATTAAGTCAGTATCCCGCAAGGTCTCCCGGTGTGTCTATAAGGACGTAAGATAAGAGCCATCACAAAAGCGTCATAAGAATGTTTAACTGATGGATAGTATTATGGTATTTGTATGGTTGGTTGTGTAATAAGAATGGCCATTGTAGACAGAAGAGGAGCAGGCTAATGTATAAGACATTGCGGGACATTTGAAAATAGACACAATAAAAGCCTTGACCTAGATAATTTCATACTTTGCATTTCAATTTGCATTCGTAATTAGTTGCAGACGATGGCAATGATGATGATGATGGATAGAAAAGATGCAAAAAGCTGTGGGAAACCTGATGCAAATGTTAAATCCTAGACCATAAGTTGTCTTTTAATGGCATCAGGTTTTCACAAG
Organism: Episyrphus balteatus; assembly: GCF_945859705.1. Lineage (NCBI taxonomy): Eukaryota > Metazoa > Arthropoda > Insecta > Diptera > Syrphidae > Episyrphus > Episyrphus balteatus. The sequence continues at coordinate 43,891,982 of NC_079134.1, forward strand.
GATTTTTCATTTGATTGGACATTGAGTTGAAGAGTGACTAAAAATGAGGTTCATTAGTTAAAAAAAGGTAAGAGCATATTCAAGTAAAATAAGGTTGGTTTTGTTTGGTTGAAAGATATATATTCAAGGAATGGGAGTTATTTAAGTAATCAGCTCTTAAGACCTCATTAAAAAAAAAAGTTTTAATCAATTTTTGTCACCTTTTAATTTGCTCTTTTTTTATTGTCTTCCAGTGTATTTACGAGCCCTTGGATTTAGTGAAAGACTTATAACATGGCTTCAATCTTATCTATTGAATAGATCCTACTAACTGCTTTCTAACGGTTTTAAATCAAACTAATTCTTTGTTAATTCCCGAATACCACAAGGTAGCAATTTAGGCCCTTTACTTTTTTTATTACTGTTCAGAAAAGATCGTAGGTTTTTAGGATTCACGCCATATCACTGGCTTCATGCAAACTTTGAAATATAGTTGATTGCCTTAGCTTGTAAGCGTTTCGATGGAACACACTCATACAATCGAATTAATGACTTAATTCAGGAAATGCATTCTATGTATGGCTTAAATTGTGGAAACATAAGCGCTACAGTCACATACAAGGGGTCGAATTTCGTAAGAGCTTTCAGAGTTTAGATAAGAAGGAAACCAATTTTAAGAGCCACGATATAAATTCATCTGAAGAAAAAATTGAGAGTGGAATATAATCGCGTCAACAATTTAAGAACAAAAAAATTTTTTGCTCTTAAAGCTAATACTTGCGATCACACTTCAAATATCCCACAACTAAGTGTCAGAATTCATTATAAAATTCGATAAGACTAAGACATAATCACCAAAGTAAACTTGCCAAACTTTGTAAACAATTATAAGTGCTTAAATTGTTTGATGCGAATTTTGAGTATTTGGCAGATTATGTGAAAATATCTGGGGCCTTAGATTTCTTGCAACGCAGCGCAAAAATGGAATGATACTATAAGAAAGAAATTAAGGAAATTAAGAAGAAGTAATTCAATTAAACATTGCTTTCAAATTCGTATGGAGCTCTTGTTAATCGATTTGAGAATTTTTTTTAAATTTAAATAGTAAGGTCAAGAATGCGAACTACAAAAAAAAAAAAACATTGCAAAGAATGCTTTCCCAAGAGATTGCATCCTTTTACAACACTGGCTCATAGGGCTTTGATGGCAAATCCGAATACAGAAATTATAAGAAAACGTTTGTATTTGTAAATACAAACTTTTATGTTGTATTAAAAGCAGTTTTGTCTCTTGTGCCATTATTAGCAGATAAGAAGTTGGACCTTTCACTTTCATCGCTATATTCGTGGATCAAACGTTTCGACTGCTTGATGCATATTTCCTACAGATTACCTTTTACGCCCGCTATTCAAGACAATTTTAGGATAAACCTGTTTATGGTACAATCAATGACGGAAATACGGCCCGCAGATTTTTTTCAGATCCTAAATTGAGTTCGGAGATAATATGGATTGGCAACGAATTTTTACGCAGCTTCGCGATAATATTCAAGAGAAAAGAAAATCACAACAATTGAAAAGATTCATGAAATTATGGGAAGATTCGAAAACTATGTATCTTTCCAAATACAGTTTGTACCACATACCTAGCAGCGTTCATAAGGTTCTTGTCCATGCGGAAGATATAATTTTTTGTATTTTCATTTGCATATTTGTGAGTTGTGACCTTTCAGAAAAAGCATTAGAAGCTAGGCATAAAGAAATTCGAAAGGTTAAGCTATACCATATTCGAAATTGGTCGAGGCTGAAATAGTTAATCATATATTAAAAACGATATGCGATAGCAATTATTTTATTGTTATTTATGTTTTTTTTATATTAGGTATACTCAAATTGATCTTGAGTTATCTCTCCGGATAAAGATGTTGCATTAGCTCGGGATCAAAATTCACTGAAAAACATGTTTCAAGAGTCACTTCAACTGAGGTCTTGTTTTCAATATTCTTTTTTTTTTTAATTTCTTAACCACTTCCATAGCAATATAATATAAACCCTTTCATAAAAACCAAACTACTAGAAAAATAGAAAGTATATTATTTTCGTGTTAAACGGCTTTCACTGGCGTAATTGATGTAATTATTTTTCCATCATCTCTATCATCAGAACAACTATCATTTTTTCTTTTTTCTTAAAAAAAACCAACAGCTAAAGAAGAAGCTTTTACGCACACCATAATGACTATCAATTAACAAATCCCATACCTTCTAGCTACAACATCTATATAAAATTGAGCACGGAAGAATTTAAGTTATTAACAGAAGTGTCCGAATCTAACTTTGATTTTGCGTGAGACCAATCCGTCGTCGAGAGAAAAATAATATCTCATCACACTTTCCCACGCAATTATTTATTTTTTCATTTTTTTTCTATCCACCCCAGTCAGTCCCCAGTTATATTTGAATTTGTACGATTAAAGATAAATAGATAAAAAGATTCAACTGACACACATTTTGTTTTATTTCAAAAAAAAAAAAAATACTTCTTCGAGGCTAAGTTGAATTTACGAGCCATCTCTTAAATGCCAATGCAATAAGAATTGGGTTCGTTTGCAATGCAATTTGTATGTCTATGAGTTCTTATCTATTAAACAAGGTGACCAGTGTGTTTAAAATAACTTTAATGTGAAATTTCATACTCCAACGTCCCAAAAGATGTATAACTTCAAAAACAACGATTCAAAGAAATCGGTAATCGGATTTTCGCCTGTTAGTAAGTGTCTCAGATGGTAGAAAGCTTGATACCATTGAAACTTTTATATACAACAAGACAACAATGCACTGAATGCAGATAAAGGAAATATAGAGTCATATTTGTTTAATTGTTGTTAAATTGTCTTGTGTTCCACTCTAACTGTGTAAAATATAAATACATATCTTAATAAATAAATTGGTATCAGCAGGAAAAATTAAAACAAAAAATAATAATTAGAACGTTGGAAATGAAACATGTTGCTGTAGATTTAAGTGATTCTACAGTTTCAAACGACACTTCACTAGCAAGCTCTCCAAGTACAAGAGAACAAACAGATCAAACTATCGGCGAACCAAAAACATGGTGATCCTATATTTACACCCAAATATCGCCGCCGTGCATCGGTCGAAGGTCAGTAACGCGAAACAGTATACAGGAAAGGATGAAAAAAAGTTCAAGAAGAACAGAAGGAAATGAAACATCAAAAGAGGGTAAAAGTTCTCAAAGATGTTCTTAACGCCACAACTTTTTCAGATTTTTTCCCATTTCTCACCTTCAGGGTAAAAACGAAGACAGTAGTGGAAACTCATAAAAAGGCTGCATCGCAGCCTATAATACCAAAGCCACCGACGACCATCGAAATGACAAACGCCCGAATTCGGCGTCAGGTAGCCGAGGAAGCATGGCGAAATCGCCAAAGAAATGCGCCACTTCCGCAGAACCTGCCACCCGTCCTAACAGCCGTTTCGGCAGCAATCAGCAGCGCCGCAAGCGGCGGTATAATGTTACCGCCAAGAGCCAATGCCAAGATCAACCCTGCCGAGTATAAGTGGTACGCTATACCCATATCACCCCAATCGTCCACCAACTTACCGCCACCGAAACGCCCCATAACCATAAATTATAAATATTATCTATTATACAGGGTGATTCAGGAGTAATGTGCCAAAAAACTAGAGCGTACATATAATATAAAATTAAGAAAAATAGTTAATTGGTTTTCTGAATAAAAAAGCATTAATATAATTTAAAGAATTCGGTCTTTTTATTTCTCTCTGAGTTTTAATTTTCTTTCCTCAGCGCGAACTTTGATTTCTGGCGAGCTTACCTCAGCCTTTGAAAACTAAGCATTACAAATTTTTCTTATTAAAAGAAAACAAAAAAAAACTCGTCTGGGCAGCCTAAAATTTACCACCTCTCTGATTTTATTTATATATATTTTTTTTTTAGTTATTTCAAGAAGACTCATGGCCTCCATCAGCTTCGTCGGTCGTCTATCTTTACCTCCGTCGTCGTTTGTTTTTTATCCCAGATTCACCCAGCTTTTTCATAGAGAGAAAAACCTTTTGGGGCACAAATATTGACATAAGCGTCTTTCACTCCGTTCGACCCACTGTAGAAGGTGTATTTCAAGCACCACTCTTGTATGCCAACTTTGTATTGCGGGGTATGAAAATTGAGAAATCCGATGGATATCTTTCGTGTTGGTTTACCTCTTCTATGCACTGAACGACGACCTTCGTATCTGTCCTTTTTTCCCGACACTATAGGGAGGACTGCTGAAACTACCTTAGTAAAAAAGTATAGACAGATATAATAATATGATGAAGGAGGAGGGAGAGCAATCTCTCTCTCCCTGGCTGCCCAAATGCCATAATAATAATCATCATAATAATCTCAATGTGTAGATTCATATAGTTCCAACTTACGAAATCATCCGCGTGAAAAAAAGCACTTATTTATGAGTGCCTCGGGTCCATTATTCAAAGTTGAAAATTGATTTTTCATGCAAGAAGGGCATTCCATGTGGACGCAATAATGACAACGAAGCACGGTGGTGATGGAGATTATGACTGTTCGCAGTTCATGATATCAGACTTTAGGAGGTATAAAATCAAAGTTGAAAGGGGAAAAAAGAGCTAAAATTACAGGAAAATAAGTAAAGGTAAGTGTTTGATAAGAGGATTATAGATGATAAGACCCAAGAATAATATCTTGGTACAACCAGATTTGTTTAAAACTATGTACTTCTATTCCTCCTGTGTGTGTGTGGAAGCACATAATCTGAGAAGTACTTCTGTTCTTACTTCTTCTGAGAAGTGATTTGTTGCAGTATGGCATTTTATCATGCGCGAATCTCTATTTCAGATAAGACCGGATTGGCGCGTGGCTTTTGAATGTTTTTTTCTTAGCTGTGCGTTCAGTAGTTATAAACGCTTCAATAGAATCAAGTAAATTTAAATTAATTGGACATTAATTCGATGACTTATCTTTTTTAACAACGTAAGATGACTAACTGAAAATGAATAGCGAAGATGCTTGACGAATTCTTGGAAGTAGTTTTTTAAATAGTAGGGGAGCCCAGGAAGGGATTTCGCGCGTTACTCAATTGCGTTAGAAAATCCTATGGGGAGAAAGGATTTCCATCTCACTCTTTCCCAGTCTCTCACTTTCTAGAACAGTTCCCACTCTAGCGTCTGATATCACATTTCGCCATCTCAGCTGATCACAATATCGGGCTCGTTTTTGAAGTTGGACGACACGCTTTGATTTGTTTATTAGGTTCTCAAATATTTTTGTGAATTTTATGAAATAAGCTTTATATTCATTACAATCATGAGTGTATTTGTGAAAAAGAAACTTGTGGAAAAATCAAAAAAATTACACCAGAAACATTAAAAAAATGTATGACTATTTTGGAATATCGTAATAACAAAAAGAAAAAGATTGTTTTATTCAAAAACTTACTCATTATTTTTTTTTTTAATTGTCAAATTAGCAATATTCCGTAACATAATTGTCAGATTAATGTGAAGCGCTCGAGTAACTTAAGTTGACAATTTTTTTACATTTTCAAAAATGATTCGAAATTGCAGGTCGCGTCCGAATTGCCAGTTATTCAAATTGAATACTATTTTGAGTTCACTGAACGTGCCCTCTTAAAATCAGATATAACAGCTAGGTTATGAAATTACTACCTTGGGTAATCCCTAGCCTAGGGGGATCTCTGGGGCTATCACCCCCTTGATCCTTAACTAGTTGGTCCAAATAATAACACACAGCCTCGGATACACAATAACTCTGGGTCCACTAACCCCGAAAACCAATTTCTACAATCCCCGCTTCAAAAATCAAAGCAACCAATTCTTACCAATTTTGTTCGAGGACCTTTACCACAGCAAATGGCTAAGGAATCCATAAAAGGAGAGCTCACCCAGTGGAGTTCAATGAACAGCGTACACATCTTGATGTTAAGAAATAAATATGCTTGCCAAGAAAGAAGCGGAACTCAATAAACTCAACGTTCGTTTCATGAATATAGAACTGCATAAATATTTCACAAACAAAGAAAGCTCGTCAAAAAACAGAGCAACAAGGTACTCGTCGGATCCTTCGATACCAAAGCAGCATCATAATCCTCTGTGGAATCCAATACCACCAACGAAGTCATCGCTGAAGAGTGAAGACGAAGCCGAAGAACCATCCTCGAATTTCTACAACACTTACTACACAACAGCCAAGAACAAGATGTCACTAGCAGCCAGCTTACAGTCGCCAAAATGGAGACTTCAGGCCAATCGCTCTGTCTCTCAGTGATAATAAGACAGTTCCACAAAATTCTAGCCAGGAGGCTTAGTAGCAAAAACTTTTCGAGTGGGTTGGGAATTATTTCAAAAAAATTCACTTCAAATTTAGTTAGTGAATAAAAAAAATCAAAAAGCTGAGTTGGAACAACGGTATTTTTCTTCTAAGACCATTAAAGGCACCCGACAATTTCAGAGCTATAAGCCATTTGATGAAAAAATTCTAGTTTCTAAATTTTTTTCTAGCGATAACAAATGTCAAATTATAAAAATATGCAAATAATCGTACCATTGAAAATAAATTTGCGGCAACGTTTAAACATGCATCATTTTGTTTCTTATGATTTGCAATAAAACTTTCTTTCAGATAATGAAAGTTTATAAAATTTCGAATTTCGAAAAATGGTTGTCCCACATACCCTAGAAATTAGTAAAAATTCAAGTGTTTTTTTACAAACTCAATTATTTATAAATGCATTTTTTTAAACATTTTGTTTTGTAAATTGTTGTGTGTACATTTAGTATTGTGTGTAGCCTACACAGTGTTGGTGTACCAAATTTAATTAATTTTTATTTTTTCATTCCTTCTTTTACAAAAAGACGTACAAAATTTCATTTGTCTATAACTTTTCACAAAATTGAAATTTTACAAAAATACTTTAAGATATTATTTTTAAACATATAAATCTTCCGATATACTCCAGTCAAAGCGTCGCGACGAAAGAAAGGGCCTCACCTTGCGCAGAGAAGCACTGTCAGTTTTTATTTCATGGATCGATAGGGGTATATTTAAAAGGCTTAAACCCAATTTCTCACCACCTGATCATTCTTTTTAGCGGAGTTATTCACAAAAATGCATTTTTTGGGATATTTTACTTCTAAGCTAATATCTTTGCTCCAGATTGTCGTAGACCAAAAAATAAACATACATTCTCTTCCTTATACTATTTTCTATCGTTGTATGTAATTTCATTGTATTTGAGTGAGTAAATACAAAATGGCAGTTATTTAAAGTCAAATTCTTGCTGTTAAAAAACACATTTTTGTCATTATTTCGAAAAAAGCTTATATCATGATTGACATTTTTCCAATTTATTTTGTAGCCCGATTCATGTCCTGCATTTTACAGAAAAAATCAGCTCTTTATCACCAAAAATGGCCGAGCAATTGATAAATGAACGCATGCAAAACCGGTGCGAAAACACCCAAAAATATCGTTTTTTTGGAAATAACTCGGCTTCAGAGTGTCTTACGACAAAAAATAAAGCTATTAATTGTTCGTTACAACATTTTCTATCGATTTGGTGCACATTATTTTTGTTGAAACAAATAAAAAATAAGTTATATTAAGTCAAAGACGTTTTTTTGTTTAGCAAACTTTTGCCTTATTATTTTATAAACAGTGCAAGTAATGGCTAACAAAATAAAATACTGTTGTACCCCTTTAAATTATCTACAATTTTAGCTCTCTACGATCCACACGAGCCGAGTTATTATAATTTTAAGAAAGCATCATTCCGTAAGAAAATTTAAAAAATATGTCCCTTGTTTATAAGTCGAATAATAGTTCTCAGTGAGAGGGGTTGTTTTCATTGTTTCTTGTTATAAGAGGATTTGTCTCATGTTTTTCGTTGGGCATTTGGAACTTTTTAAAAAAATTAATTTCTCGGCTCGTGTGGGTCGTAGAGAGCTAATTTTTTTTTTAAATTGTAGATAATTTAAAGGGCTACAACAATATTTTATTTTGTTAGCCAATACTTGCACTGTTTATAAAATAATAAGGCAAAAGTTTGCTAAACAAAAAAACGTCTTTGACTTAATATAACTTATTTTTTATTTGTTTCAACAAAAATAATGTGCACCAAATCGATAGAAAATGTTGTAACGAACAATTAATAGCTTTATTTTTTGTCGTAGGACACTCTGAAGCCGAGTTATTCCCAATTTTTGGGTGTTTTCGCACCGGTTTTGCATGCGTTCATTTATCAATTGCTCGGCCATCTTTGGTGATAAAGAGCTGATTTCTTCTGTAAAATGCAGGACATGAATAGGGCTACAAAATAAATTGGAAAAATGTCAATCGTGATATAAGCTTTTTTCGAAATAATGACAAAAATGTGTTTTTTAACAGCAAGAATTTGACTTTAAATAACTGCCATTTTGTATTTACTCATTCAAATACAATGAAATTACATACAACTATAGAAAATAGTATAAGGAAGAGAATGTATGTTTATTTTTTGGTCTACGACAATCTGGAGCAAAGATATTAGCTTAGAAGTAAAATATCCCAAAAAATGCATTTTTGTGAATAACTCCGCTAAAAAGAATGATCAGGTGGTGAGAAATTGGGTTTAAGCCTTTTAAATATACCCCTATCGATCCATGAAATAAAAACTGACAGTGCCTCTCTGCGCAAGGTCAAATGACGCTTTGACTGGAGTAATATAGGTATGCAAAAATTTATACCAAATTCAAGTCAGTTCAAGATGGTCCACTTGACTTTGTATAATACTGCCTATCGTTATCGAAACAAAGTATATTAAGAGATTACCGTCATGTACTATTATATTCAATATCTTTCATTTTAAAATCTTCTCCCTCCTGAGAGGTTAAATAGTAGGTACCTGGTGTGCCTAAAATTCCTTCTTTAAATAAAACTCACCTCTTGACATTTTCGCTTTGATCCATGTTAACATATTCATTAGCATTTCGATTTATTAATCATTTCCTTCATCAAAATCGAATAAATTAATTAGGCAACATGGTATCTCTCATTTCCAGTAAACCACCCAGCCCTAATTTATCACTTTTGATTCTCTCCGACAAACCTTATAATATTGTAGATGAGCTTAAAAATAACCTCTATCAAGACTGAAGACTCAAGACGTTATATAGAATAGACAAACTTAACCAAATCGAAAAGAAAATATGAATAAACAAATTCAAGAGATTTCACCAATATCTCATTCTGTCAATAAGACATTAATTTCTTAAGGATAAATCACACAAAAAAAGGGTATTCTTTAGTTCTTTAGATTTGAAATAAATAAAAAATGAGAAGCATTTTTTTAGATGAAAAAATTCCAAAAGGGTTAAGCAAATTCCAAGAACGTAACCTAGTAAGCTTATCCAATGTAAACGTACCTATCTACCAATGAAGAAGAAAACTATTTTGACTTTACAAAAAAAAAAACCAACTGGTCCTCTATGTCTACTGTCTAGTGTGATGATGATTAGGTGAGAGCCATTTAACACTTTTTTTTGGTATTTTTATCTTAAAAGCCTACATTTTTATAGTAGGTTCGGCCTTTGTTGAAAGGTTAACGATTGCATTGTCATTCAATTGGGTTCGATTATCGCCTACAAAAACACCAATCAAAGGGTAATAAATTAATGTTGGAGTATTGAGGGCGATGCATTTATTGGGATAATGTTACGACTGAATGATGGATGGTTATTTGGTTTTGATAACCAATCAATGGATGAAACGATTTTAATATTTTTTTTTATGAAAAAAGACATGCTTCTGAATGAATTGATTGCACCCGCTTAATGCATAAATTATGTATGCCAGAAGGTGTGAAAGAGCCTTTTGAATTTTAATTTTCTTTGAATGTAAAACAATTAAAGGTTTTGTTCTTTAATAGGATCAACTTTTTTTATGATGTATTTGTATATAATGAAAAAAAGTAGATAAAGTTCAGTCAATTTGTGATTCTGCAATAGTATATCATTTTACTCAATGTGAAAATTTCAATAGAATAACTGGAAGATCAAATAGAAATCTCAATCGTCACATAAAAACAAGACTCCCTCTGAATTCACATTGCAGTGAACAATAGCAACTGTGCCAAAAATTCTTCCTAGTGAAAACAAGGTAAATTGAATGTACTGCTGCTGATTAAATTACATTTAATTTGGTACATCACCCGTTAAAAAAGTGCAGCAAATCGATCAAAAGATAGTAAAACTGATAGCGAAAGGTTGGTTGAAAAACAAGAATTTTAAAGAACAATCGAAATGATTTCAAACTTTCCAAAGAAAAACACCGGTTCTGGAAAGAGAAGTGTAGAACAGTGATTTTTACAGACGAGAAGAAGTTTAATTTGGATGGTCCAGACGGCGCACTGTTGTCCAAAATGACTTATCTCGTTGCAAAAATCATAACTTTTGAACGGATTGAGGTAGCGGTACAGTTTTTTTTTAATTTGAAGGAAATTTCCAGGGCTGTTACACCAATGAATTTCAAGGAAATTGTTTTACAGGGTGTTTAGGAATCATCGGCCGAAAACCGATTTTCTTAAAAAAAAAAATATTTAAATTAAAATTGGTATGCCATTTTGTAGAAATCACTAATTCACATCTAAAAAAAGTTCAGATTACACTTTTCCATGATATTACGATTATAGAGAATGCCAAAAAAGTTGGTCCCGGAAGTCCGTCTGTCTGTCTGTCTGTATAAGGATCTACAGCCTAAACGGATGGACCGATTGACTTCAAATTTGGTATGTAGCATTTTTTGGAGACCTTCCAGAGGGGTTTTTGGAATTAATTTTTTTGGGCCAAAAATAACGGTATTTGTCATACACCAATTTCAGTAAAGCTGTAATTGCTCAAAAACAGCTCCAACGATTTTGTTTAAAAAATTCAAATGTAAGTTTGAAAACAAGGTCTATCTTCTAATGAAAAAAATTTTTTTGGAAAATCATTATTAACGGTACCTGCCATAGAACGGTTTTTTTTAAATCCGATATTCTGCGAAACGGCTTATTCGATTTCAACGAAACTTTTTTTGAAGAAGCACTTATATAACTCAAATATAGGCCAAAAATAAAATTTCAAAAAAAATAATTTTTGGATTTTTAAAAAAATTTTTAAATTTTTTTTTGAAAAATAAAATTTTCGAAAACGGGACATTGAATTTTTTTGCAATTTTGTTTTTAGATGTGGATTAGTGATTTCTACAAAATGGCATACCAATTTTAATTTAAACATTTTTTTTAAAGAAAATCTGTTCCTTCTGCCTTCATTTTTTTTCAAAGTACAAAATCTCGGCAGTGCGCAAGCATGCGCAGCTAAATATTTTTATTTTGGATCAACAATTGATTGGTACACATACCCTATTCGGCGTAATGCATGGAACCGAATGGATTTTTTACGGTACCTGCCATAAAACCGTTTTTTTTCAAATCCGATATTCTCCGAAACGGCTTATTCGATTTCAACGAAACTTTTTGTGAAGAAGCACTTATATAACTCAAATATAAGCCAAAAATAAAATTTAAAAAAAAATAAATTTTGGATTTTTAAAAAAAATTTTAAATTTTTTTTTGAAAAATAAAATTTTCGAAAACGGGACATTGTATTTTTTTGAAATTTTGTTTTTAAATGTGGATTAGTGATTTCTACAAAATGGCATACCAATTTTAATTTAAACTTTTTTTTAAAAGAAAATCTGTTTTTGGCCGATGATTCCGAAACACCCTGTGAAATAATATTATTGAAATTCATTGGTATAACAGCCCTAGAAATGTCCTTCAAATGAAAAAAAAAATTGTACCGCTAACTCAATCCGTTCAAAAGTTATGATTTTTGCAACGAGATAAGTCATTTTGGACAACCGTGCGGCGCGCCAAATTATTTAAGTTTTTGTATTCTGAAAGGGTACAAAACTTAAATTATATGGAAAAATTACCTAATAAAAAAGTCGGATTTCTCAAGAAAAAAATTTTATCTCGGTTATTTATGGAATATTCTCAACAATGACAATGTTATACCATTTTGAAAATAGAATTGAGCACGCCAACTTTTAAGGTAACTTGCCCAAACATCGAAGTGCTATTTGTTTACACTACGGTTCATTGAATTAGTCATGTAAAATTTTTTAGTACATACTTAGTTTGGGAAAAAAGTAATATTTGCTTTAAAAATGATGCAGCTGAGTTAAAATTTTTGAATGCATTTGGAAGCAGTGTTATTCAAGGTTTCGTAACAAAAGAAAAAAATGAGAAAAATTAAGATTTTTTAGTCACGGCACACGAAAAACCGTCACAGGGTGACCATTTTTTTCGAATTTTTTTCGTATGGCCATAAGCCATAACTCACAAAATATATGGCTGCGATTTTTTTAATTATTTTTCTGATAACTGTCACCACCTAACCTATCTACCATTTTCGTTTCGACGTTGACTTTTGGGACACCCTGTATAAATATACATATATAGTTTTTTCAAAACTCAACAATAAAGGGAAGAAAATGAGTTTACTGTTTTTCTTAAATCCCGTTTTAGGACATCTGCAACCAAACAGCCCAAAATACTTGAAAAATCGTAAACTACAGCAAAAGCTTTTCATGCTGGAATCCAATCAAAACAACCTTTAAGGCAGTACAGGAATACCTGGTTCAGGTATGCCGGCAGGGACAACACTCTGTGATGACAAAAGTTTTTGAACATGGATGTTGGCCAAAAATAACGCAGTGTGTGAAAAGTGTCTTACATACAGCCACCAAAGACGAAAAATCAACAAAAAAGAAATCGTCGAAATAATATAAATTCTTATTAGAAATAATAATGAAACAACACTTTTTTTTTGTTAAATGTAAGATAATTGTGAAGGAACGTGTGACGACTCAAGCGAAGTAAATACGGGGTTTTTAAATTAGTTATTAATTTAATTTGTGGCTAGAAAAATTAACAAAATATTTTTAAATATAAACATAACATAAAAGCTACAACAAAAATTAAAAACAGTAATTATATCAATCTATTGGACTCCTACAAAAAAGAACAGCAAATTAAAATACAAAATCTTTCAAAACACCTTACTACGACATCAAAAAATGTTTACTCCCTGGAGATAAAATTGGGCACAAAATATCGGACGAACTCAACAAGAAAAAAAGTGACCGATCCCTATATACTCTAGTGTGCAACAACAACTAAGTACCTCAATTCTTCACTGAAGAATGTGGAATGTCGCCTTAGTAGACTAAAATGTGGGTTTACACAATAACCATGAGATCATCCTTTGAACTACATATTTACAATAAACATTCTATGTATATTTAAAAAAAATTTTTTCGACTTTAGAAGTAGGTACCTATGCAATTTAGAAAACAAAATTGAATTTGCTTGAAAAATATCAACTCTTACTCTTTCCCAGGGACTATTTTATTTTATATTTCATAAACAATGTTTTCAAAAAAGAGAAGTTTCATTGCACCATCACTCTAAAAAATGTTTTTGTGGAAAGCGCCATATCGCACTGAAGTGTCGGAAAGTTTGAAGCACAAATCATCAGAGCTATACAGAATTAAATGGCTGGCTAAGTTGATGTCTCCAGGTGAAGCCGGGCCACCTTTATTGCCGAAAGCGTCCTGCGTCCATATTAAATATGGCCAAGCAAGAACTTATAGATAAACTAAGTTTCGAAAACACCCCAATTTTGCCAAAGCAAAAATGAAGAGGGTTGGGCAAACCAACGAAAAACTAGCCATTCGCCATGTGGGATATAACCCATTTCTTGTGTTTTACTGTACGAACCAAAAAAGTCTGATCTACTACAAGAAATACGCTGACTCGGGATTTACAAGCTTAAAAATTGATGCCTCAGGAGGCCTAGTGTCAAAGATACCAAGAGGTAAGAGCTGATGGATCCTTGAGTCAGCATGTTCTTTTGTACCTTGCTGTAGTACACTACGGAACTGGTCAAACTGCAACCAACCAAATGTTGTCAGAAGCGCATGACACCGCCACAATTCAAAACTGGCTGACCCAATGGATACGATCGGGAGTTCTTCTTCCATCGGAGACCGTTTGTGATTCCTCACGAGCGTTCTGGAACGCTATCGTAAGGACTTTCACGGGATTGCAAACGATCGAGAGATACTGTGACGAGTTCCTTGCCAGTAAGCTTCCTCTTTGCTTCATAAGAATTGACGTAAATCACTTTTTAAAACTTTACGACAATGTGTTGAAACAGGAGCATCGAGCTATTAAAAAATTTCACATTTGAGCAATCGGGCAAATCATATTGACTACAAGTTTATCGGTCGCACGGGAAATAATAAAACCTGCTTTGGTTGTCTCTAATTGAGTCTGAAGGACAAAGCCTGACGATGAGCGACAATTGCTGTGAGCGATACAAGCAGCATCTTTATGGACTTATTACCGCGGGAACACCTATACCCGAAATAGAGCACGCCATAAACAGCGAAATCCTTAAAGATCTGACCGAGGAAGAGAGATCAGAGCCGGAAGAGAGCAATAGGTAGCAGAAACGGAATCAACTCTAGAGGAGGAAATTAAGCCTCAATTAGATGATGATATTTCTCCAAACTTCTATTTTGCCCATAATTTAACCAGGCACCTTTTGAGAGATCTAAAACACCTTCCAATGTGGTCGTGTGTCTACAGGGATCAATTCGGGTTTGGCAGAATACCAGCCATAAGTGCTCCTGTTGAAGGTGAATTCAATAAGATAAAAGTAACGTTTTGGCACCGAGGGAAACCGCACGAGGTTTGATAGATTTTTGGAGCAACACATTAAAATTTTGAATGACCAAACCAATCTTGTTCAAGCTAACTTGGCGAACCAGGAATGTGCTGTCGAGGGAAAAACATTACCATCGCCACCCCCTTTACCCGGAACTCTTACCAATACTGCGCCACCTACGAAACATCCTCCCATTTTTTCAACTGAGGATGAAGTGACCTGCATTGCATGCAAAAATGGAGATGCCCTAAGCGGTGCTCACAGCTCACACTTGCATCATATGCTTCTAGTCAGTCCATATATTGGAAGGATACTCTGTGCCGCATAAAGGGGAGACCGAAGGCTACGGGGAAAAGAGGATTTGTCAGAAATGTCACCAGTCCAATGCTGCAACACATATTTTGCCGACACGATACGAGGAAAATTGGAAAGGCCCAGTGACTGGGCCAAAAAGGCAAAAAAACAGGCCCAGTCCTTATCTTCGAAAAGAAGACTATCTTCGCGATGCTTTACTTTTTGAGAAGAACTTGAAATTTCCCGCGAAATTCAGTACGCTTGTTTGTGAATAAAATGTATGTTTTTTAATTTTTTGGCATTAAACGTGTTAAAAGCGATTTTTGAAAAAGTCTGAAAAAATGGTTTTCTGTACCAAGCTAAATCTCTAATAATATAACAATTAAAAATCTGAAAAATGTTCACATGATAGGTACACTTATAAGGTTTGAATCTTCTTTGAGAACAAATGGTTTGGCTGGAATATAAAATTGATCGAACTAGGTCCAAGAAACCCCATGTTATTCCCATAAGAAACTTCAACCGCTTGGCGGCATGGGTTAGAATGATGTTAGAGACTTGAAACTTAGGGAATATTATTTTTAGTTTGTTTCCAACCATATAAGATCCTAGGAGCATAAAAATTCTAATTATTTTAAAATAACGAGCACTCTATTGTGCACCTTGCAATTCAAATCATGATATGCCATATTTTCTAGTTACGGAAAAGTAGCATAGATTCCGCAGTTTCGGTCAAATTCAACAAAACAATACACCAATTTGTGCCTAAATAAATATTCTTTCAGAATATAACCTAACTTTATTTTTTTGTTTGTTTTATTATGCAAAAAAAATTGGGCAAAGTTGAAAAAATTGAGAAAAAAATCACTTTTTCAAGCTTTATGGGATAAAAACCTACACTTAATTTGTTTAAACAATAGACTTATATACATCATTCAAAAGGTCTGGAAATCCTCTTTCCAAAGACATATAACATATTGAGAGTTGTGTAAAAAAATGATTGAGATATGGATAGATTACATCGTAAAGTCTGTAAAAATGGTTTTTTGTAAATAAAAAAAAATGGAGGGTTCCAAAAATATAACAAAAATATTTACATTCAGGGGCGGACTGGCCCACCGGGCAACCGGGATTTTTCCCGGTAGGCCCTCGGGCAAGAAGAAAATTTTTAAAAGTAGGTACTTGAAATTCAATTTTGTAAAACAAAACTTTCTCATAAAATACTCGGTTGCTAGTCAATATAAACATATTGTGGCCTCCTATAAATCTTTCGAGGTCCACAGAATTATTTTTGTGGCCCTTTTATTAAATGTAGGCCCCCTACAGATCTTTGAAGGCCCACCGAATTTTGTTTGTTGCCCTTTCATTAAATGTAGGCCCCCTATAGATCTTTGAAGGCCCACCGAATTTTGTTTGTGGCCCTTTAGTCAATGTAGGCCTCCTTTCGATCTTTCAAGGTTCACAGAATTATGCTTGTGGCCGTTTTAGTAAATGTAGGCCCCTAAAAGATCTTTGAAGGCCCACCGAATTTTGTTTGTGGCCCTTTAGTCAATGTAGGCCCTCTTTCGATCTTTCAAGGTTCACAGAATTATGCTTGTGGCCGTTTTAGTAAATGTAGGCCCCCTATAGATCTTTGAAGGCCCACCGAATTTTGTTTGTGGCCCTTTAGTCAATGTAGGCCTCCTATGGATCTTTCGAGGTCCACAGAATTATGTTTGTGGCCCTTTTATTCTATGTAGATCTCCTATGGATCTTTTACAATAATAATTTGCCTTAGATACTCCGCTTTAAAGTTCCTATCGATATGCATCCTTTTGAAATTTTTTAAATTAAAATATTGTAAAAAAAACTTATAGTATCGTTAACAACTGTAAGTGCTGCCGTTGTTTTTTAATAATTTTTTTTTATTTAAAGTATTTTTTTAGAAAATTGCCGTTCCCGCCTAAAAGGGGGCAGATAGACCCTCCCCCCTTTCCATAATAAACAATCACTGTATTAAGCGGCCCATAGACAATATTTATGTCTTACTCAGCCCAAAAAAGAGATACAACCAAAATAACAAAAAAAAAACTAAAAAAAATTGAAATTTTTGATTTTCCTTAGTGTTTTTTTTTCGACTGTTTAGATACGCAATTTTTTTTCTGAATTTAAAAAAAATATTATTCTTATACGAAAAATAAACATTATTCTTATAGGAAATTTAATTCTCTACAAAAAAGTTTTAAATGCGATACATAAAAATTTTGCTTTGTTTGGTGATATATTGAGAACCTCAAAAATGTGGCTTTTGCACCCCTATCTTCAATTTTCACCCTCTCATTTAATAGAACTACGCGGTTTTATCTTTAGAAAATAGTTTCGGGATTTAGGATAAACAATATCATATGAGATCGTTTTTTTTATAAAATAATGCTTTAAATTGATAAAAATATGCTACTTGTAAAATTTGTTAAAGAAAAATGGCAAAAAGATCAAAAACAGTAGATTTTCAAAGTCCATATTTTATCCAATTTTAGCCGTATTTAATTTTTGTGACAATTATGTTGAAAGATAACGTAGTATTCTCTTTTCTCCTTTATATCTAAAAATGCTCAAAAGATACAAAAAAAACTATTAGTAAAAACATCAAAAATGTCGTTTTTTTCCCTTTTTGAATAGTTTTTTCTTAAGTTTTTTTCAATTTTTTAATTTGAAAAAAAAAAATTTTAAAGGATACATATCGATATAAAATTTGATTATCTTCAAAATATTATTTAATAAAAATTTTCAAATTCAGCTTGGTTTTCAAGTTATAGACAAAATTTTAATTTGTTCTTTCAGTAAGAAATTTTGTTTGTCAAAAATTTACTTTAAAAATCTTTTTATACATTGCTCTTAAACATCTGGAGTGACCCAAAAAAATATTTTAGTGTTTGTTGCTTATTTATTCAGCTATCAGGGCCGGTTTTTCTGTGCAGATTGATCGTTTATTACTCAAGATATTGCCCGAATGGGTACTAACTATGCTGGGAAAAAACAACGACAAAAAACTGAGAAATTATGTCTCGAAAACGTATCCATCGTAATTTTTTGTAATGTAATTTCCGAGACCCTTAGGTCAAAGCACGTAAGAAAATAAAATGCACGACTGGGTCGCACTTACTTGCTCTTGTAGTTAAAGGTATATTTATCTTAAATATCTATTGGAAATTTAAGATTTTGTTAAGTTCCGAGAAAAAAAAAATTAAAAAAAATATAAAGTTAAAAAATTTAATTTAAAATAGAAACTTTTTTAAAATTTTGTTTTGCATTTTACACTTTAAAATGATAAGAATTACCTGCCTTAAAATTTTGATTTAAATTGGCTTATGGTTTGATGAATTATAGAAACCTAAAAAATATGAGAATTTTTGCAAAAACGACAACGCCATATTTCCGTTTTCCGAATTTTTTGAGAAAAAACTAAAAATGCAGTTTTGTTAGAATCCAAAAGACTATTACGTAGACAAAATTTCGAGAGCCGTTTTCGAGAAAATTGCAATACCTCCAAAACGGTATATTGAAAAAAAACGGGTCTTTGGAACTAGGTAAAAATTAGTTTTGGATTTTGTTTTTCCGGAAAATTAGTTAATGTTATTGTTGCAATCTTGTATTGCCTCCAAAATTTTCCGAAATAAAACTCAATTGTTTTTTTGTTTCGATCAATATATTTCGGCAGCAAGTGCCATCTTCATATAAAAATAAAACAAGAAGATTTGACAGGAGTAGCTATCCTTATTAATCAATCGAGGAAACTTCAACCCAAAGAACTGTTGAACCAGCTAAAATCTATTCATCAATATCTTATGTTCCAGGGCTTACAGAATCTTTGGCCAAATCCTGTGAATATTTCGTTCCAAATATTAAGGTAGCTATGAAACCAACATGAAACAAAAACTGCCTCTGACGCAAAACTCAGGTGTTGTTTATTGTGTTCCATGTGAAGACCGCCTCAAAAAATACATTGGTGAAACGATTCAAAAATTGTGCAAAAGAATCGAACAACACTCAAATGAATGTGATAAGGTTGACTCAGGGACAGCTAATTTGAAAAGTATTGCAGCATTGGCTAACCACAAACAACAAACTGGCCATTCTTTTAATAGACCAGTGCCGATGCCTTCAAAAACATTAAAAAGTACAAAAAAATCATAGTAGGATGAAACCCATTGGAAAAGGAGGGGAATATGATAAGAATGAAAGGAAAAATAAATTACGGGCGAGCCGAGTTCGGGAAGTGGGTGGGTTGAGTTTTTAATGGTAAAAAATGGTATATCTCGATTTCCGGCAAAACTACAAATCCTATAGAAAAAAGTTGTATGGCAAAGTTGTAGGTAATAAAAAAATCTACAACTTTTGTATCAACAATTTTTTCACATAACCTCAAAATTTATGTGAAAAATTCAAAAAACCGAGTTTTTGGTTTTTTATTTTTATCTTTTTCAAAAACAAAAATTTTTCTACGAAATTTGGTGAAAACTTACCTTATTATGTTCCAAATACACTGTAATTTATTTGATTTAAAATATTAATTTGTTCACCTTATTTTGACTTAATACCAAAAAAACACCCTAATTTTCAATCGAAAATTCACGTGTCAAAATATCAGCTTTTTTCAAAAAGTCGGTAGGCATTTCGTTCGTTAAAATGTCTATTTTCTGATGGTGTCAAAAAGATTTTACATTAGTATACTATAGAACATGTTCTAGTAAAATTCAAAAAATTAAAAAAAGCTTGAATTCGAAAAAAATTTTTTATCATTGCTTACAATTTTGGCCTATTTATTCAAATTTACACTTTAATTACTCAAAAAACGTAAGATTTCATGTAACATTAATTAACATATTAAGGTAAGTTTTCACCAAATTTTGTAGAAAAAAAACATTTTTTTGAAAAAGATAAAAATAAAAAACCAAAAACTCGGTTTTTTGAATTTTTCACATAAATTTTGAGGTTATGTGAAAAAATTGTTGATACAAAAGTTGTAGATTTTTTTATTACCTACAACTTTGCCATACAACTTTTTTCTATAGGATTTGTAGTTTTGCCGGAAATCGAGATATACCATTTTTTACCATTAAAAACTCAACCCACCCACTTCCCGAACTCGGCTCGCCCGTAATTTATTTTTCCTTTAATTTTCATCATGTTCACCTCCTTTTCCAATGGGTTTCATCCTACTATGATTTTTTTTGGTTTCAAAAATTATCGACCCTGGTCTATTGAGATATGAGCGCAATAAATTCAAGTAACAGGTTCATGAAGTAAACCAAATCACAACAAAAACATTACTGTTAAAAAGAGAGCCAAGTTCTTCTATGTTGAAATTATGCTGGCACAAAAAGTACTGAGATGTAAAAGTGTACCAAGTTCTAAAGTTTGGGTTCAAATTCGTATCAATAAGATGTTGATTGTTCTCTTGACAATTTTTCTTTTAATTACCGGTTTTTAAAGTTATTTCAAAAATTGCCAAGTAAACAATCAACATCTTATTGATACGAATTTGAACCCAAACTTTAGAACTTGGTACACTTTTACATCTCAGTACTTTTTGTGCCAGCATAATTTCAACATAGAAGAACTTGGCTCTCTTTTTAACAGTAATGTTTTTGTTGTGATTTCACTACTTTTTGCAAGGTATGGCTGTAGAATTGAAAATATCTGCATTTGATGAGAATTCAGTGAAAATGGGCGGTTGCCACGCCCCCTGATTTAAATTCTCAGATTTTAAATTTTTTCCTTTGTATAAACTACCATTCTACCAAATTTCAAGATTCTATGATAATCAGAAGTGCTTTATAACATTTTATGAAAATTCAGCGAAAATGGGCGGATGCCACGCCCCCTACCTAAAATTCTCAAATTTTAAATTTTTTTTCTTTGTGTAAACTACCAGCTCTACTATTCTACCAAATTTCAAGATTCTACGATAATCAGAAGTATTCTATAATATTTGATGAAAATTCAGCGGAAATGGGCGGATACCACGCCCCCTGAATTGAAAATCTCAAATTTTCGATTTTTTCCTTTGTATACACCACAAGTCCTATCACCGTGTAAAATTTCAAGTTTCTACGATATCGGGAAGTTCTCCATAATTTTGATGATCTGTCAGTGAGTGAGTGAATGAGTGAGTGAGTGAGTGAGTGAGTGAGTCAGTCAGTCAGTTACGGTTTTTGCGATTTTTGAAGCCCTATATCTCAGAAACTACTCATCGTAAGAACCTGAAATTTTGTGAGGAGTTTGATTTTGCCAGCTCAACAAATGTAGCGAGTTTAAAATTTCTAGCATCTTTGGTGTGGAAATTAGAGGGGGGTCGAAAATGGCCTGAGTTGTTTCCTGTAAATAAGGGTGTAGTGCCAAAGTTGCTAGAGAACTTGGCTGGGCACTACCGTGCCCCTTGATTGTTAAAATTGGAGAAGATGCGTGTAATTTCAAAACGGACAAAAAAGATTACGCAAATACATATTTCAATCTCATCTCATATGGAAATAATGGAAATCTACAACGAGTGACAAATGATCGTGTTAACACTACACACTAAACACCACAGATACAGACCGTGCAAACACTGCACACCGTGATGGGGGCTGACAACTATATTTGTTTTTTTTTTTTTTTTTTTTAATTGAAGTATTCTTTGACAGATCAAATCAAAATAAATGTTTAAAAAGTAAATTGTGATATTCTTTTTAAGGTATACTATTTATAATTTTATATTTTTAATATTTATTGTAATTATTATGTTATAACTTTATTGTTTTAATAGATCCTGAAGATGGCACTTGTTGCCGAAATATATTGATCGAAACAAAAAAACAATTGAGTTTTATTTCGGAAAATTTTGGAGGCAATACAAGATTGCAACAATAGGTAAAAATCATCTGTACCAAGTTTCAAGGAAATCCATCTACCATATCTACCCGTTTACGCCATAGCTCGTAGGACAGACCGACGACGGACGGCATAACGAAACCCACTTTTTTGATCTTCTCCATCATGGTAATGTTGGTTTTGATTAAAACCTCAATTTTTTTTTCTACACGAAACCAACACTTGCCCTATAGAGCAAGTAAAAATAGTGGGATTGAGTGTCCATTTTGGCTGTAAACCAGTGCAATTAGAAGTGTTATAGTTTCAAAAGTTTGTGAAATATATAAAATAAAATACACTACTGGGGTCCCACGCACTTGCTCTTATGGTAAAAGTAACTCTGATGTTAACGAATTTTACTAGGGGCCTATTACTTATCGTTGAAAAGCGACTCCGTAAAACGATTATCGTATAAAAACGATGACACGCGACTGCGTAAAACGAAAATCGTTTAAGGCTGAACGATACTCGTTTTTTCAATACGACTGACATTTTGCTGTCGTTTGGCTTTCGTTTTGGTTTTGTTGTGGAAAATATTTTGTGTCTACTAGTGATATTCCTCTTGAAATAATTAAAATAAAAAACTAATTGGAGGAGAATATGTAAATAAATACATTTTTTATTCGTCGTTTAAAAAATATTTCGTGTCTGCCAGTGATATTCCTGTTCGGCAAAAAAATGTGAATACATTGTATTTGGAAATGAAGTATGAAAATAATAAAATATTTTATACATTTAATAGGCCGCCAACAAATGGATTTTTTTATCAAATGTATGGAAAACAATCCCGAGCACCCACCCAAGCCCAAGCCAAGGCTAAATCCAAATTACTTTGGAACATTTTCGCAGACACTCTCAATGCAAGTGCACCTCCGAAAAAATACATCGATGGCTTGAAAAGCGCGTACGTTCTTTTAAACACAAGTATAATTATATTAGGTATTTTCTTATTTATGTCCCCTTGTGAAAAATCTACAAATACACTCTGAAAACACATTTTTAGCAAAGTTTAGAAATTTAATTTTTTTTTTTTTTTTCGTTTGTTTACTGAGCCAATTTTGACAGTCACAAATAGGAGTGAAGTTAGTTGCGCTTGAAAAAGGATTTTTTTTTCCTGTTTCATCTGGTACAATTTCTTTTATGCGTTATCGTTTTATATAGTCGCTCTTTGTCGCGACTATCGTTTGTCGTGGCTATCGTTGTTTTGCCGTTCGTTTCGTATTATGTAATAGGCCCCCTGAACAAAATTAGGGAAAATTAAAATTTGATATTTTTAAGGAATTCTATAAGTCGTCAAAATAAATAAAATCTGTTTTTGTAATTAATTAAACACCGTTTTAAATGATCTTTTACGCAAAACTAAGTACCTATGCTATTTGATATCTTCCATGAAAAGGAACTTTCAGAAAAAAATTCGAAAATCGTTAAAGCCGTTTTATAAAAAATAATTTTTTATACAGGGTGTCCCAAAAGTAATGGATCAAACGAAGTATGCAGATAGGCCAACTTAAGGGCTCTCAGAATTTGGTAACTTGTCCATCCCAAATCCTTACGGTTTTTGATTTAATGCAGTTTTTGTGAAATTTCGATAAATCCCGACTTGGCAACAGTATTTTGCTTCCTCCGCTCATAATTGGATTTTGTTTTTTACAATTCTTTCACTAAAACATTGCCTAATAATAAGAAATAATTAATTAATCAAAATATTTTTTATTTCATTCGCCATTTTGCTGCAAATGAATTAACAGTTTCATGTTTTATGAAAACTCAATTTCTCACTTTTATTTCAGAGCAACACCCTGAACAAATTTTTTATGGTGTGACCCTGGTTTATTATCTTGAAAACTTGCCGTGTTATTGCAGTTTTCAAAAATGTATAAAAGTTTCCAAAGTTGAAGTTAGAACTAAAGATATTACAATTTAAAAGCAACAAAACAGGGTCTGTCAGAGAAAAATAACAAAGAAAAATAAACAAATTTTCTCGACTGTTGTTTGTTTATTTCTTTTTGAATAAAAGCCTCGATTTTTGTTTGTTATTTTGCTCTGAAAACCTCTGTTTTTTTGCATTCAAATTGTAATATCTTTAGTTCTAACTTCAACTTTGGAAACTTTTATACATTTTTGAAAACTGCAATAACACGGCAAGTTTTCAAAATAATAAACCAGGGTCACACCTTAAAAAATTTGTTCAGGGTGTTGCTCTGAAATAAAAGTGAGAAATTGAGTTTTCATAAAACATGAAACTGTTAATTCATTTGCAGCAAAATGGCGAATGAAATAAAAAATATTTTGATTAATTAATTATTTCTTATTATTAGGCAATGTTTTAGTGAAAGAATTGTAAAAAACAAAATCCAATTATGAGTGGAGGAAGCAAAATACTGGTGCCAAGTCGGGATTTATCGAAATTTCACAAAAACTGCATTAAATCAAAAACCGTAAGGATTTGGGATGGACAAGTTACCAAATTCTGAGAGCCCTTAAGTTGGCCTATCAGCATACTTCGTTTGATCCATTACTTTTGGGACACCCTGTATATAAAATTTTTCTAACATTTTCAAAAAATATAGTTGGTATGCCATTTATAAGAAATAAAAAAACGAAATTTCCATAAAATATATCAACCCGTTTTCAAAAAATCGATTTTTCAAAAGACAGGTAGGTACGGTTAGTTTTGGCCCTAAAAAAAATTTCAATTTGTCCTCCAGGGAATCACCCAAAACTATTAACTACCAAGTTTGAAAAAAATCGCTCTATTAGTTTAGGCTATAACTCGCGGTACTTACAGACGGACAGACAGACCAGAATAGCGGGACCCACTTTTTTAGCATACTCTATCATCTTAATGTCATGTCTGATTGTTATCTCAAGTCCGATTATTTTTTCGAATTTTTAACTTGCCCTATAGTACCAATATAGCAAGTAAAAGTGTCAATTTGTCCCCACCTTTCGAGACAAACCGGAACCAGTTATAATATTGAATTTAATATAGCCACGGAATTCGTTAGAACATCATTTTTTAGATAATTTTATTGTGAATAATATAAATGGCAAAACCTCTTTTCCTAGATGGCGGCTGCTTTGGACATCCTACCATCCCAAAAAATTAACTTTTATGATAAGGACATTCACAAAAATACATTCCACGAAAAAAATTTAGTCCTGCGAAAAATGCGATTTGATTAACTAATTTGCCTGGGCTATAATATCATTCTAGAACGTTGTGTTGAGATCAAATAATAATAATAACATTCTACATTAGTCAAACAAATTAAGATAAAGATTTTTTCGATTTGTATTTGTATTTTTGGAAGAGGTGGACATTTATGAAAAGTGACATTCGATATATTGATATATAAAGACCTTATATTAGATATATAAAGAATACATACTTTCTTTTGACTTAACTGAAAGTAACACCCACTTAACGTTTTAAAATGAATGTTATATAACTTAGCCCTGTACATTTTTTTAATTTTTAATCACTCAAATAAATTGATCCGCCTGTTCACAGATTATAGATCAATAAACGTGAAAAAACTTAATATCAAGAAACAGTTTCTGCTTATCAACTTTTCTTTTTAAAAATTTTAAAAGTGAATTATGTATTTGTGGCCCTTTTCCTTAAAGTCCCGGGAGGCCCTTTGACCCCCAGTCCGCCCCTGTTACATTATACATTATACGAACAGTCTACACTATGTAATTTCTCGGGTGTATTTTTTTTTTTTTATTTTGTAGCACAGTGTTATTATTTCTTAGGATTTTACAGTTAAAATAATTTATTAAATTAATAGGCTTTTTTGCACTTTGGTACCAATAACTTCGTAGTTACTCTAGATTTGATAAAAACTTTTACCATTCTGCAATCCCCTTTGGACGCGCATATTTTTAAAAAAGTTGGCCACCTACGTTCCTATGGATTTTTTTTTATACCACAGGTTTTTGAAAATTTTCATAAAATATTTTTTTTTACATTTTGCATCGAAAAAAAAATTTCAACATTTTTTTAAAGAAAAGATGCAACAGTTATAAAAACTTTTAACTTCTTATTAAGTGAGTAAAATTATTGTAGAAAATAATAAAAATAAGAAATTTATAAAATTCATTCATTCGTGGTTTTGGTTAAAGAAAACGAAGATGATGAAATTTAAAGTACACTGAACAAAAAAATCTAATATTGCGATAGAAACTTTCTATTTGGTTTCAGAACAGTCAGGAGTGCACCTTTTAGCCATTTCCGGCTTATCCATTGTATACCTTGTATAAATAAATTAAATATCTACAAAACATTAACTTACCGAAAAATTAACTCTTCTTTGGGACCGGAATACCATAATGTATGTTCTACTCCCCATTAGAACCCTTTCGCCCTGGATATGTAGAAGATATGTTGAAATCCAAGATATATACATAAGTTTAAATTAATATAAAATAATATTAATATCTAACTTACAAAGACGAATGTCTGGGACAGGATTTGAAGCAATTATAATATAAATTAAATAAAATAAAAAGATGTACCAACATATAATAAAAATAATTTCTCTTACCACATCATTTCGTCTCCTCCACCACAAGCCAAGGTTCGTCCATGCTTTTTGACTTAACTACAACAAAAAAACAAATCCATTGTTATATGGATAAACTTACATTTCTAAAGAATCCCATCACATCCATTATGTTTTCCATTTAAATATGTATTCTCTTTTCTTCGCTTTATATTTTTGAATCCTGTTCAATCTTGTTTTTTATTATTTTGCACCCAAAATTACTAATTTTTGTCTAGCTTAAGTATAATGCAAATGCATGATAATCAAGAAGAACGAATGAAAAATATTCTGTATGAAAAAAATTTTTTTTGTACTAAACCAATAATTGGCATGTACAATGTCGTACAAATATTTTGATTGAAGGTGCATTCATTTGGTGCAAATTTTCTTAAAAATGTTCAAAACAGTCCAACGCCAGCCAAATATTAGGTTGTGTTTAAAATTCGTGCTTGTTTTTCTCAAAATGATTATATTGTCAAGGAAATTGAAATCATCACAGAAAAATAGTTTGGACTGTAAATGGAGTACGTGGAAGCCCCAGATTATTTAGTTAAGTTAACTTTTTTCTCTTCAGCAATGCAGGCGTTCTTCAAATATTTCATTTTTTTTCTTGGCCAAGGTGAATGACTTTATTAATTTCTTTTGAAAGCTGTCGACCCGTTTGTTTTCTTTATTTTTAATATTCCACAAGCTCTCAAATTACATAATCCTCTTGAGAAAACTTCCAATCACTAATTTTTTTTCACTAAATATTTTTCTTCCCAGCAACTAAAAATCTACGTCATTTTTTAGTAAGTAAGTAATTTTTTTTCTTTTAGGCTTGATATCAAGTCTTCAGATCAGAAGATTCTTTTAACTCGTTCAAATCATTATGATTGAATGTTTGAGGATCTACTACCAGACTATGTAATTAACTTTTAGAAGAATATTCACATTCTTCTTCGCCTTCCAAATGATCTTTAAAAGTTAGAGTTCATCAGAAGTTGTTTCATTTTCTTTTTCCATTTACTTTAAAAATTTAAATAGATTTGAAATTAATAGGTGCATATCATTAAGTTGGAATGGGCTTTAACTATTTGGGAAGTGTGAACAATTAAATATAAGCCTGGGAAAGGGTATTGGTTATGCTCACTCAACAGGACAACAATGTCTCCTCTCGAAACAACACTAACCCGACATCTCTGAATTTTCTTGCAACTCCAAAAAGTGCCTTCTATAATAAAGAAGATTCTTCAAAATGGAGTTTGTCCGCGTTTTTTTGTGATTTGATAAAATCAACCATGATATAGGTAGCTATATCCTCATCATTTGTTGAGAGATTATTAAAATAAATTATTAATTTTACTACTCTTTCTGAAATGCCATTTAAAGTTTTTGTAAGCCTTCTTTAAATTTCGTGCCAAAGATTTTGAGATTCTTTGAGAAAACTTGTGTTTAATTTTAAGCGGCTAAAAATGTTCAATTTCTCATTGTTGACAATGTATTTTAACCCAGCTGTGTTCAAGTTAATTTTTCTGAAGCTTTGGATTAACAATTTTTTTGGTCAGATAAAATTCGGTCAATGAACACCAGACTAACGAACTCTGAAATCAAATGATTTACAGTTTCTATATTCTATATTTCATATTTTGATGGAACTCTAGCTTTTTCTTCAAAATATAAGTACATATACCTCTGGAATGACAAGTCTTGCTGATTCTTTCAAGTTATAAATTTTACAATCCGCAAATTAAAAAACAATGTTGTCAACACTTGACAATTAGGATTGATGAGACGGATATATTTGATGTCAATGCAGTATCAAAGAACACAATAAATCCTTAAAAATATTTACACTCCCGAAAAATATTAAAAAAAGAACTCAGTTTAACAAGTTTTTTTCCGATTCCATGTCTACTTGTTTAATTTGTATTTTTTTGTAAGGAGGTTCTTTTAGATGTTGCAAATTTAAGATAATTCCTGGTTTAATTTTTTTCGGTTGTTTTGGCCAGAGCAGGTAAACTACGTTGGAATACAAAACTTATTTTTAAAAAAATTGAGAATAATTGTATCAAGAAAATATTTTACTTATCATCATGATTAACGGCTTTATTGCATCGCAATCAAAGTCTGCCGCATCTTTAACGAAATCCGGAGCTCATTATCCTTTCCAGCCTTTTCCTCAGGCGGTTTTCCACCACAAGTATCCCTCTGATATAGATTCTACTCGCTTAAAATTGTCCTTTTCTCCTTCTTGTAGCTTATCTTATTTGCTACGGCTTTAATTCATATCCCTTTGCCCAACATATTTCCGCAATATTTTCCCAGGCTATAACTTTCAATTTCAAATATTTGCCATCATATCGCTTCAATAATATTTGCGTCAACCAGTAAAATAATGTAACCATCAATAAATTATATTTCATATTGTTTTAATGTCTGAGCAAAACTGATTAATTTTTAATAATTCTCTTCTAATCTGTTATTTAGAATCAATAAAATTAAATTTCATAAACACATTCCAATCAGCATTCCATCAGACAACGACAGCAAAAAGAGCATGCTAATCTAGTCATTAAGTTAAAAATACCGCACGACCAGCTGATTTATCACATTCGTTTGTTTTTACCGGTAAATTCATTCTTTTTTGTTTGTTGTGTTGATGAAATGAAAAATATAGATAAAAAATAAAAGAAAAATTCCTCTCATCATCATTCATTTCATAGTTTTACTTACGATCTAAACTCTCAAATTCATCCCATCTCAGCATCTTCATCTTTTCTACACACAAAATGAACTTACGATCTTCTTTAATACAAATGTATCTCCAGACTCCATCGCATATCAACGCTATCCCCCTAGCGCAGCCGCAGCCACAAAACCCCAAACATCCCATGCGCCAAGCTCCAAGCAAGCGGCTCCATGTGTACCAAACATTATTTTGCCGGCTGCGAACAACTGCGACGCGATCTTCAAATCAGTTGTGTATAAACAAACGCGGCGTGTGGTTGCCCTGAACGGTAGGGAATGTTAAACGGAAGTTTGTCTTCTTCTTTTTTTTCGAAATATTTTCTTTTTTTTTGTGTTTTGTTTTGATTCTGTCGCGATCGAGTCGTCGAGATAAATAACAAAATCGGTGAAGCGACCAACAAGCGACACGTTCCTGTGTCCCTCTCGATGGAAATAAAAAATAAATAAATAAATAAAAACGTGCTACTGATCTATTTTTGGAGAACGGTTATCCCTTGCGTAAGAGAGTTTGTCCCCTCGTTTTTCATCTGTGTGCTCCTTCGTTTTTTGTGATCTGAGTGCGTTGAAAAAAAAAATTAAATAGAAAAAGTGTATTTCATAAAATCCCTTTGCTATTAAAATAGCAGTGAGTGAGTCTGATGTGCTTTAGTGCAATAAAGTGTTTAGCCGCTCTCAGAATTTGGATTACATTATTAGGCTTTAATTAAAGGATTATCACCATCATCATTATCATCTTTAGAGGTCTGGACTCTGGAGGGAGGTCTTCTTCGGTGGATAACGTTGTTGCATTTTGTAAGTAGGTACAAACATGACTTGATGATATCTCAGCATCATCTGCATAATCTAATCTAAATGCAAATAGCATCGAGAGTTTTATATCTTTTTTGTATGATCAACTTGGAACCTTTGTGTATTTTTCTCCATGTGGCCTCCCGCAATATTGTACAGATAGAAAAAAAAAAAACAGCAAATCTAGCTACAAATTGAGGCAATTGTGTTAATCACGGAAGATTACATTAACGACCTTTACCACGTTAGACCCTTCGACGTCTGTAGTCTGTCCGTTCCATCGTTGTTGTTGGATTGGAGTCATCGTTGGTTTTTGTTTAGTTTTTTTATTTTTTTTGTGGTATAGGTACTTTGTCCCATCGTTGGTCGTAGTTAAAGCTGAAAGTCGCCGTCACAAGAGACCTTATATTGGTTCTCATGTAAACAGGTCCATTTAACTGGGGACTCGTGAGAACATCTAGAATCACGACTTGCAATTCGAATTGGAAGTAAATCTACACAGAAAAAGAAAGAACATTGATGTGGTGGCGGTAGTGGCGCGGCGATTATTCTTAAAACAAAAAAACAACTAAAACCATTGATGGGAATTATTGGCAAAACGGAAAATTTCTTCTTCTCCTTCGTAGAACACAATCGATCAGGTAGATCGATACACAGGCAGGTGATCTATGCACTAGCACCTACAAAAAAGTATTCTTGTTTCCGAGCTGTTTTGCTGTTCCTTGGGATTATGTTCTGTTGGTTGGGTTCATTTTTTTTTTGTGATGGAAGGTATCTAGTAGTCTTTGTAATGGGAACTGCTAATTTGTGTTGATTTATGTTTTGTTGGTTTTGTTTTTGCTCAGTTGTGGGATACTTTAATGTCTTTAGCAATTCGTTGATGGGAGAATACCTAAAAGGAAATTCAGGACGAAAAACGTGATGTGAAATTATATCCGGTAATATTTTTTACTAAAATTGTTCTTGTATCAAAAGTGTTAGACAAAAATTTTTTTTTGAGATATTCAATTTTCCAAATTCGGTTGGTTACGCTTAGAAGATAACTTCAGAGTATGTTGAAATTTGATTGGTGGGAAATTTCCAACGGTTAGATATTTATAAATTCTTTTTTTTTTTATATAGGAAGTCTGAAAAAAAATATGATAGTTTTTTAATTTTATATTATTTTATTTTATTACGATAAATTTTTTAAATTTTATTTTCATTACAATACGGAAAGTTGATCAGTTCGTATGCACGTATGCTGTGTTCTTGTACTTTTTTAATTCTATATTTTTGTAAAGCAGTGCCTATTTAGAAATCAGTGGCTCGTTCCAAGAATGTGAATTAAACATGAAAGCTTATTGCCAAAACAAACCATCTTCTGACCAGAGTATCAGCTTGAAAGTGTTGACCAGGAATTGATGGGGATGAAGGCCAGGCAATGACAGTTAAAAACTGCTGAGAACATAGATTTCGTTGATACTGAGCCAACATAATATGTCCCGAAAGGAAACTTTAAGAAAACAAACATATTAAATCTGAAGCACACCATATATATCGATCGTTTTTATTGGACTCCTTTGTAAATGGTAATGTATAAGAAACTTAAAAAAAAAAACAAAACAAAAATAGAAAATGATGCCACGGGTCAATTATGGAAGTTCATAAAAAAGAAAAATGGCGATTTGCTTCACATTTTTCTCTACCAAGTAGTCCTTAAGAATGTACAGGGTATTCAACCTGTTTTTCAAATGCTGTCTGAGAAACACGATACCAATATCATTTGCTACTGGTTGCGAGAAATTTTAAGGGACGGAGCACCCATTACACCTGAAGTCGATTGTGACTACATATTCTATGGCTCTTCTTAATGCTACTTGTTTAGCTTCAATGAATGTAAACTGACCATATACATTTCAGATTATTTTTTGGATCTCACCGGTAGAGTTTTGCAACGCTCTGAAATGTAATATACGGATTGACATCGCGCACTTAATATAAATTATCTGCAAAGAAAAAGTCTTTCAGACTTTTTCGTTCGGTCCGTAGGTGTCATGTGATAACAACATGCACCCAAACGTATGACTTTAACGAACTTCTTGGTGCAATACTGAATGCTTATAGTAAATATACGGGCAAAAATGATCTTGGAATAGGCTCATTATGTCAAGAGCGAGCGGAAGACTTTTTGCTCGATGGAATCGAAAATGTTCCCGCGCCGAATTAGATGAGAATAGTGAACGGGATTATAGTGGGTTAGAAGAGGAAAATATGGATATTATAAACTATTTTGAAACTCTGCACAGCACCGTCAAAGAAAAGTTGAAGGCAACTTAGAAAACGTCTTTTTTAAATGCATTTTATGGTCCGGAAATTGTTCCGCATTTGCTAAAATTCGCAAAACATTTTCCTTTATGGACAAATGTCAATATTTACCCAAAGCTTCTGGTGTAGCTTCATCAGGTCGTTGCGAAGCATATTTTAAGGATTTGCAACACTCAGATTTGGGGGCAAGTTATCAAGCCTTACGTCTTGACAAATTCTTGGTGAAGCATATAAGGTCAATCGATAGCATATCGAAGCTAGAATGCGCAGCTCGAAAACGTAAAATGGAATTTGTTGCACCTGATCACTGTGAAGCAAAACCAAAAAATTAAAAAAAATTGAATCACTCGAATGAAAATTGAACATAAGACTTACTTATTAATAATAGGCCGGTCCTGACGAAAAACAGCGGAATTCTCTTAAATGGTAACTTATGTAGTTGAGTTATTTTGAATGGCAATACATTTTCTGCGAAACACTTGACCTCTTCATTTACTGCTCGAAATTTTAGAAAATTTATTAAGATGTTATTCAGCTGCAAAGAAGATAATATAAATGAGAACGCAGATAATGTTGTTTTTTCCTACGTAAATAAATACGCTAACGAAGGAGTAAGACCAAATTTGTATTAATGTCAGTTAAGAATAGAGTTCTTTGGATCTTACTATGTAATCCTAAAAATAAAAAATTAAAATAATAAATAAATTTTAAAATAAAATTCATAGTTTTACCTCCATAGAAGCATTCTCCTAGACCTCGTTAGACTCTGATTTAAAATATTGTCGTCAAGTAAGTAGGTAATGCTCTACACTCTAAATATATAAAAAATAAAGGAAATTATATAAACAAATTTATAAAATAAATAACAAGACAACACTTAACGTGCGTACAGGTCAACTTTCCATACAATAAAGAAAATCTAATTTAAAAATAAAAAATAAATACTATCAAAAAAAAAAAAATAAATAAAATAGTATAAAATTATATTTGAATTTTTTTTCAAATAAATTAAATTAAGTCTAAGTTTAAGATAATTTTCAATTTTTTTTTTTTCTAAATTTTCTTCAAAAACAGTATTTGATCTAAATTTTTATTGAAGGGAGGACAGCGAAATAAATCCAAAGTTTACAATTAAGGGTTTCCCAGAATAAGATTCCAACTCCATAAATGGCTTTCAACAGACCTTGTTTGGAGGATTTTTTTTTTCTTTGCGATGAAGTATCCATGTTGTGTTTTCAAAATCTGGTTTGCTTACAACACATGTTCCACTTTTTCTGTAGATTTCATGCCGTTTCTAACCATTTTCGCCGGACAGCCAATGAATCTCTGAACTTCTTTATGCGTTTTGGCTTCTAAAATAAGCTTTTTAATAAGTTCACGCTTCTTTCTTGTGCAGTGTTTATACCGATCTACTTTATAAGAACAAAATTCATGGGTTTTTAAATAATTTTGACAGAAATAGAAAATAAAGAAGAATAAGAATTACTTTTTATTAAGTCCAAATTAAAATTTAGATGATCACGCACTCTCCTCGGGAAAAGATGAAAGTCTGAGGGTAGGAAATCGATGAATAAATGGGATTGTGTACATTATACATCATACCCGAAATTCCGAACCACAGGACTTTTGTGTATTGGTTCGTTGTCTTCGTGGAAAATTATTTTTTTTTCTCAAACCAGGCCTCTTTTCTCAGTTTTGTTTTACAATCGCAAGTCCATTTTGCATTAAAAAAAAACAGAGAATCGAATTTGTTTTTTTTTGGCGCAGGATCACCACCGGTCTCTGCTTTAACTGTTGTTTAGTGGTGGTGGTGGACTTATTAATGGTTTGGTATGGTACCATAAAATCTACCGGATTCAAAAAATTCTTTTGCGAATTTTTGTTTTCTAAGCATTAAGCAAATACGGCACCCACCTTGTACAGAGGTTTTCATGGATATTTATCAACTGTTAAAATCTTATGCACCAATATGCATAATGCATTCGAAAAATATTTTCACACTTCATTTCGCAATTTATTCTCATTATTTTACTTTTGTACAATATTGCATGATAGTTTCTTTAACTAAGTTCCCACTGATTATCATAGAAAATCAAATATAAAAGAAACAACTGATTCCCAAAGAGGAAACAAAATTGCACAAAACGTGCCTTAGCTTATGTTCCAACTCTCAGACAAAAACTAAAAAAAAAAACAAAGATGACAATCTGTCAAAACAGAAATGAAAAATTATCAGGTGACTCAACTCGAAACAATACAACAACAACAAAAAAAACACAGAATCTAAAATGTAAAACACAACACAAAACAACACTGAAATCGTTGTTTCGAGTTCATTTGTGTTTTAAATCCAACTTATGGATCCCCAACAATGGAAGCCCATTACCATAAAAACAAGAAGAATTATTTGTTTCTCTTGAAAGCGAGTGCCTCTTCAAGTGTAGATCTCTCTGACTCTGAGCCAACTTAACGACAAAGACCTCCAAACACGGGAAAAAAACATAATTTTAATGAAAGGCGAACTAAATTCAAAGTGCATCAGTAAAGTCTGTTACTTACAACAACCAACAATAAAATGAACAAAAAAAAAAAAGTTGTATAACACACAACTTCTCTGTTTTGTACTACAAGTGCCAAGACCTTAAAGAGGCTCTTGATTGCGTTGTGTACTCGACTCTGGTATCTGGTCACGATCCGCCACAGAGTGTCTTCCTTTTTGAAATGTCGTCGAGCCGATGTCGATGTGGGGTTCGTTCCGTGTGATCTACATAGAAGACGAAGAAGAGCAAAACTAACAACAATTCAGCATTTGAACAAGGAACAAGGTTATTCGCCATTAGATGAATTCAAACTCATGGTCGTTGTTGATCTATCTGATCCTGAGGAAGAGCAAACACGACTTACTTGACAGGTTCTATTGTTGCTTTACAAGCCATAATGATGCCAAGAATGACAAACATAAATTACATACCAATGGATGCCCATAGATGGGATAAGTAATGCAGCTAATTAACAAGCACAGAAAGCATTTATATAAACTGGATCGATTGACGGATGATGCTGGTTACAAGGGAATTTTATGTATTTTTTTTACTGTTTTTGTTTTGAAGAAGTTGCCATGCCTCATTACGAAGGAAGAATGTAAGAAAACGCTTCAAACTGGATAGATGATACAATATGGAATGTAAGTGAATTGGAATTTTTTCTGCGGCTGCTGATGTTGAGATCAAATAATTTAAAGTTGATCTTTTCAAAGTAGAAAGTTTTGTGCAACGATCAAAAGTTAGTTTTTCAAGACTGGAAATAAAGGTTTAGTTACCAAGCTTAATCGAAAAAAGTTATTTAATTTTAGGTTTTAAACTATTCTTTTAATTACATAAAAAGTAATCCAAATTGACCATTTGAAGCTTATGGAAAATTACTGGCATGTAATACCAACAGTAAAGTTCCAGATATAATTCTCTTGCCTCAAAAAGCAATCCAGAAAATGCATCTATGTCAAAAGGCAGCCCCGAAGTCAATTCCTGTTACTTTTGCGGTTTTCTTTGATTAAAAAAACTTGCCGTGTTGCCATCATTTGTTGATCCGAATCCTGTCTTTGGTTTATCAAAAATGAGACAAACTCTAGCTAAAAACCAAAACGCAACAAAGAAGGTTTCAATTTATTTTAAGAACATTTTTTTAAGGCTAAAAATACTTACTGCAAAAATGGTTATTTTTAAGTAAAGTGTCTCATTAATTTATTACCAATTTGTTTGCTGTCTTTTGAATGGACCACTTGCAATAAGTAGAAAAACTCAAATCTTTTAAATCAAACATCCATTTATCGTAATTTGGTGTCACTAAGAACATTCAAGAAGAACATTCTTTGGTAACATTTTGAAATGCCAATATTTTCTGATGAAGCCTCACATGGCCTTCTCATAGCTAGCTACTTCCACCGAAGGGTTTTATAAAAACCGATGTGCATCGCCAATCAAACACATCTGCAAAAAATGCGGTTTCTCGATGTCGTCGAGGCTCCTGTTGTTATGGACGTGAGTTTGGAATCTATCGTGGAAACCACGCCAATTAACATAAGATCCGTCAAATTTTGGTAGATTCGAGGAAGTCGGATCACCGGTTGCGATGATGTTTGTACTGATGTACCTTCAAATGAAGGTTTTCGTAGCCTATTATAGGTTTAATCTTGGCTGCTTCATTTCTTACAAATTTTGGACATTCTTTCATGAACATGAATCTTAGCGGTCGAAAAAACAAAGAAGATCGCGGGCTTTTGCCAAACCCCCACGCAAGTACTATATTCTACTAATTTCAAAGGCAATTATGGTTAAAAATTTGTTTGTATTGGCTGTGACCCCAGGGGCGTATACAGGTTTGCTTCTTGGGGGGGGTCATGCCAATTTTTTTTTCAAAAGTTTTGAAAGCAGGCATAACCCTGAAAATGGGCTTTTTGAATTATTAAACATTAAAATTTGTGCGTCTTGCATTTCGAATCGAAAAGTTCCGAATGTAGTTCTAAAAATAACCAAACAAAAACGGTATGAGATTCGTTTAAGTTTAGCGTTAAGCCTTAAAGCCTAGAACGCTGCTGATGTGAAACTAAATTTTTCGTCGGTCTCCACGAGGACAACGAAATATGTATGAAAAATACTCAAAAATTGCAAAACATAAGTGAAAAAAAAGCAAACACGCATCGCAGAAAGACATGCAATGACAAAATGAACAACAAAAACAAACAAAAAAACTCAAAATGTCATTTTTCCACACACAATGAATGTCCCCGGCAATTGTTTGTGTGCGAAAAAGAAGTTTAGACTTTCAATTTCGTTGTGCCGAACAGCGTACTACAGAACGAAAAGTTGAGCGAAATTTTTGGTTTACCATTTCGTTGTTTCATTTTTGTATGGGATTTTTCGTTTCTTATCAGCAGCGTACTAGGCTTTTATTTTGACCAATTGAGGCTATCCTCTCCTAAAAATAAAATGTACTGTACGAGTACTTCGATTGAATAATTTGCCTTAAAACAACTGTTCATTGTTTTCCGATAGCCCAGAAAGTTAAAATAAAAATCGTTTTTACTTAATAACAGTTTTAACTTTTGAATTAAAAGTCTTCCTAACCTCAGGCCAACGAATCGCAAAGTTTTGTAAAAAAATTGCATTTGAAAATATAATTTTTTTAAAATTTTGTTTTAAAATTGTATGGGAATTTAAAATACCTCTATTAAAATAGAAAGACAAAAAAAATAATTTTGGCGATATTTTGGAATTCGTTCGTTTTCAGGTATTAATCAGCGGTTTACAATATAAAAAACATTCAGTTGTAATTATTAGATTAAGCCATGCTTTTTCAATCGTCAGATAGACTATCAGAAGAATAAATGTCACTATAAAAAAAAACTTTTATTCCTAGGAATAAGCTCTAACTTAGGTTTATCTAACTATTCAAAAAATTAGCCCTAAGTGATATTTAATAATAATATTTAAATTGCCTTAGATAAGGTTGCTTACATTGCTTCTATAATTGGCTGGCCATTGATGATTAACAAATCGATAGTTGTTTCAAAAAATGCAACAGATCTAGCAAATTTAGTATGTACAAAATACTGTTATATTCTGTAAGCAAACAAAATTCACCAAATTTTATCAGACGAATGATGTATTGAACTGGAACATTGCAAAAAACTAAAAAGATTTGAGAAATGATATCCTTCTTTAACATTTTGCCGATGACGAATTTTATCAACAGAATTGACCTCCACACAGCAAGGCCACAGAAAGCTTCCTTATTTAAAACATATTTTATTCACTTCATCATATAAAAAAATAGAAGATATGGCTGCTTCTTTTATTTGCTGGTAAGCAGTGTCTTGTCTTGCCCTTAAGATATTATTTTTGTGTACCTACCAGATTCAATTTCTATTAAAAAGCTTTGAATATAATAGGTACTTATCCGGATTTTGTTTCCATACAAAACTCAACTGCACAGCTCAACTAATATTATCGAACGAATCAAAATAATCCTAATCCAGCATAGCGTTCGCTAAAAATATGACCACATCCCCAAAATATGGTAAAATAGTTTGTTTGAATACCAAAAATTTTTTTTACTTTTAATTTTCGTTCATGTTCTAAAACTTCAACATTTTGAAAATAACACCGGCACACAAAATAAAAAAAGTGCCATGTACCAGGAACCAGACCTATCATTCTATATATTTTTTTGGGGCACGCTGAATCCGAATTTCAAGTCCGTTTGACCCTGTCACCCTCCAGTTTTGAGTAAAATGCAAAAAACTCAAAAAAAGGAAGTTTTTTGCCTTTTTCGGGGTCTTTTTTACATTTTTCTCAAAACTGGAGGGTGACCGGGCAAAACGGACTTGAAATTCGAATTCAGCAGGTCCAAAAACATATAGAAAGACGGGTCTTGTTCCTGGTACATACAACATACTAACGCGAAATTTCGCTTTCATCCCCGGCACACAAAAAAAAAGTTCCATGTACCAGGAACCAGATATATCTTTCTATATGTTTTTGGACCCGCTGAATTCGAATTTCAAGTCCGTTTTGCCCGAACACCCTTCAATTTTGAGAATAATGCAAAAAACTCAAAAAAAGTCATAAAAATCCAAACAAAATGCATTCACAGCTCAAAACTGGAGGGTGACCGGGCCAAACGGATTTGAAATTCGGATTCAGCGTGCCCAAAAATATGTAGAAAGATAGGTCTGGTTCCTGGTACATGACACTTTTTTTATTTTGTGTGGCGGTGTAATCTTACTCAAGAGATTTCAGTATCACATAACAAATTCTTTTTTAAGTTCTGAGTTCTTGGGGGGGGTCATGACCCCGTGACCCCCCCCTTGTATACGCCGTTGTGTGACCCAAAATTCCGTTAAAACCCCATTTTCAAATAAAAATGACAGTTCTGTCTTGTTTGATTTCGAAGATTTCAGCAATACTTTCTCGTTTCTCCGGTCTTGTCAAGGAGTTCTTGAAGGTAAGCATATGGATTGGTTTCTGTGACTTTTCTTTTGATAGGAAGCATTTGTCGGGAAACAATCTTTATGCAATTTATTAACCACTGATCGTAGCACATTATAGAATTTTTTTTTAAATATTCAAATCCAAATAAAGTTCCAATGCTTCTTTTGGAGTCAAAAAGTCTTCCGTCTTTCTTTTGAGCGAATTTACCAAATTTTATCGCTTACATAGATCATCTTTGCATCCAAATAATTTAATCTTACTGTATCATTGCCACATCAACTTTCAGGCTATAAAGCCCTTAAGAGAGAGTACATGTGCATATAAAGGAAGCTGTTAGCGAGTGGGATGGTAGCCAAAAACAATAATTATTTCATTCCGTTATTTTAACAAGAAAAGATTATAATTAATATCACAGTATTAAAAACTTTTATATCTCAAAATATCTTAATGTTTTAATCATTTATTAATAATTCTAAACTCTAAACTATTCAAATCGTTACTTATTTGTACCATTAACTTAAAAAGACTCAAATTGTTATTGATTGAATATTTTAAGTTTTTCTTTAAATTGTTATTGATCGAACATTTTAAGTTTTTCTTTTATCAATTGGATTAGGGAACGAAATTCTAAAGAATAAAATATTAAACGATGAAATAATAATCCCTTATCATAAAAAAAATATCAGGTTCTTAAAAAAAAAACCATTTATCTATCTAAATGATATCCCCATATTACGAGTATTATCCAAATTTCAACGATAATCATCTTCTCCATGCTAATCATTTTGGATTAATCTGGGATTACATTACTTTCGTCTTTGAATATATCTTAAAGAAAAATCATAATGCATTCGACTTAATTAATAAACAATAATCTTTTTTAAATGCTTACAAAACACTTAATTAGCTTCTGTTGGGTGATTAAATTGTTGATTTTTTGTTAAATCCCATAAAGAATTTTAAATATTTTTGGTATTTAGTTTTATACTTTTTTTTTTGTTGGAATTCTTTCAAAAAAATAAAAACATAAAAAATGAAAATAAAATATCAAAAATATCTTAAAATTTTTGCCAATAAAAAAAGCAAACCAAAACAAAATTACTTGCAATAAATCAAATCAATTTCGTTTCTATAAAACCATGTCATTCAATACTTCCTTCGAACCAAAGTTTGTTTTTGATTTTATCTCAACGGAAAATCGCTTCATCTTATATGTTCATATAGATATCACAGTGCTGTGTGTATTAATTTTTTTTAACTATTGGAAACAAAAATAATAACGCTGATTCCAAAAATGAGTTTTTGCAAAAACCGATGTACATCGCCAATTAAACACGACTGCAAATAAAGCAGTTTATCGATGTCGTCGAGGCTCTGGCTGTTATGCACGAGCTTGGAATCTATCGTGGGAACCACGTCAAGTCGACGACTTTAGTCGCCGACTTGGGTTGCAGATTTTTGTAAGATCGTTTTTTTTTAAACAACTTTTTTTCGTATCTTATACAGCAAATCACCCTTTATATGACAGCTATCAAGAGCACATCAACTTATTTGCCATTTTGTTTTTCATATTGAAGCAAGGGATAAAATCTTTAAAAAAAGAACGCACACAGTGGCAATACCTACCGCTACAGTCAAAAACTTTGCAACTTATCAATGATCCTGTTGTTTAATTCCATTATTAAAACTTTTTTTTAAATTAAACACGAAAAATTTCAATTTTTGTTTTCATTTTTATTTTCAAAATTTCATAGTTATAAAATATTAAGTCATAAAAAATTTTATAAAAAAAGTGTTTTTTTTTTTTGTTTTGATGCTCCAATATTTGAAACTGTTGGCACTTCCACATTATCGAAATTGCCATTAATTATGTAGATTACGTTGTCCAAATGTGCCTGGGCAGTGTGTATCGCTTGCCTTGGTTTCCCACAATGGCGAAGTTTTTCCGCCAGGCAGCTACCATAAAGCAAATACT
The DNA here is from genome assembly GCF_945859705.1 of Episyrphus balteatus. Lineage (NCBI taxonomy): Eukaryota > Metazoa > Arthropoda > Insecta > Diptera > Syrphidae > Episyrphus > Episyrphus balteatus. The sequence goes on from NC_079134.1 coordinate 43,933,319, forward strand.
CGTCCGTCAATAGAGCTTCTATGTGAGTCAACTTATTTAGTATAACTGATGTACTGCTTGAAGGTTGTGCATGAGAACTCCCGGATTCTGACTCCGAAGAAGTATCCATTAACTAAAAAATTAATTTTTGTAATATTGCATTAATTTCAATGTAATCAACACCAGGGTTGTAAAAAATATTTTTTTTAATGCATTTGTTTTTCATTACAAATTAAAAAAAAAAAAATATTCATTGCAAATGATAAAAACTTCCACTAAAACAAAAATATTTATTGCAAATAAAAAAAACGTAAGATCCTTCAAACTTTGGTAGACCGATTCTGAGAACTGTCCCCATATTCTAATAAACCGAAACTTTCGTGGAGATTATTTAAAATCGGGGCCAATTCTTCTTTCTTCCTACATGAAACCAAAAAAAAAGTTCACTTTTCACATCACTGTTCGAAACACTTAAAAAAATATACAAGCGAAGCGAATTACTCTTGTGAAACTAAATTTTCGGTGTCAGAGATACTCTCGGTGTCTGGTCGCGTATCCATTTGATATCCGTCAAAAGAAAGCAAACACCGACCAAACCGACAGAAGACGAAGAGCAATAAATGTCTCGTAAGTATTCATTAAAATCTTAAGCCAATAAAAACGAAAGAAAAACCAATCAAAAATAATTTTCGAACTTAATCCAATTTGATGTGAGATTACCCACCAAAACGATTGAGATTGAAGTTGAGACGATTGACCGGAATTTCAAAAAAAAAAAAACATAATAGAGCTACACTATTTATCAATCAACGGATGTTGCTTGGGAGAGTAGTTTTTTGTTTCTAGTTTTTTTTTTTTCGGATAATTCACTATGCCACTTAAGATCTCACCCACACCCTTTTAATAGTTTAGTTGGTTTGCTATGGGATTTGCAGGGCTAAACAATAAATTCCAGTGAGTGTTTATTTTTAGTTACGAGGAAATAAATAGAAAATTTCAAAAATTTACACTAACTCAAGTGAATATTTGAAGAAAAACAAATAAAAATATTGTATCTTTCGGAAATGGATATTATTTTCGTTTCATGTTCATTCCACTTTCCATTCAACACAAAACCATGCGGGTATAGAGTATATATTCAATATTAAACTTAATATTTTTAGATGAGATGTTGAGAGTTAATGTGTGGTTTACGATTATTTTTCAATTTGAAGATTTTTCCTTATGAAGAGGGAGAGATAACGACAACGAGTGGTGTAAGGTATCATTGGTAGATTAATAAATTTCTTTGTTTATGACCAAAGAAGTAGGTAACTTAAAATTGTGTACGTTTCTACTACGACATGGGGGACTCGTAATTATTTTTTGGTTATTTCAGGAAGTGTGTCAAATTATGTTCAAGAACACAAATTTGAAATAAAAAAAATCAGAATAAAAACACACTTACATATGTTTTGGTATAAAAAAAACATTTCTTAAAATCATAAAACAAATAAAAGTATGCATTTTTTATTTTTGAATATTTTTTTATAGGTGTCATGTTTCTTTCTTTTTTCTAAAATAAAGTTGTAAAATGTCAAAAGATGCAATAAACACGCTTGCTTACATATGTTTATGTATTAAATTATTGGTAAACATAAGAATAAAATAAATGTTTTGGAGAATGATTTGTATTTGTATGTGTCAGAAAACTTGGACACGGCTTTGCAAGTCATCTAAGGACCTAATGCTAATATATATTTTTTTAAACAATTTCCTTTAATGCCACCAGCAGCGTTGTTCCTGGAAAATAAATATAAGGGGCCACTTTCGGGGCCATTTCAACATTTTAGGGGCCATTTCATTTTTCATGCAAAAGTTTTTTTTTAAAACACATGCCAAAACACATAAACTAGGTATATTTTGTTTATTTAATTATTTTTTCTGATAAGTTAAATACAAACTAAAGATATACATAAGTAGGTATTATAGTCTATAGATACAAGTAAGCAGTGTTGCCGTTGGGAAACTCAAAACGGTCGCTAAAAAGGGTCACTAAATAATAATAGTCTAATAAAAAGAAGGTAATAGAAAAACTTAAAGCTGAAACACAATCACGCTTTGCCGTCGATTTTGACAACTGCGAAAAGTTCAACTATAGGAAATCTGTGTATCCTCACACAATGACGCTTTTCTTACGTACGCTTTTTTTGACAAACGTAAGGAAACGTAAGAAAGCGAGCAAAAGTTCAACCAGACTGAACTTTTGCTCGCTTTCTGACATTTAACAGACATAGTTACAGTCGCTCACATTATTATTGCGCCAAATGTGAATAAAAAAAAAATTATTGCAAAACTATGTGTGTTTTTTAATTTCTCTATATAGATTTTGCACAAAAAAACGACATAGAGATATTTTAAATCAAAACAATTTACGTATTAAAAACAAAAAAAATTTAATGATGTTTTAGACTGAGTTTTATTGTTAAAAACAATATATTTTGATTGGTTTTGTTTTTATAACTATAGGATTAAAGAATAAACAAATTTCTATGCATTTTTTAAACACATTAATATCCTTTTTCATTTTTCCACAATTAAATCAAGATAAAGACTTGGCCCAATAATTTTATGAGTGACTGTGTTTTTTTTTATTTGACAGCAGATTTTATGTTGCAATCAGCTGTTCAAAGTCAAAGTGACAGAAGCGCGCTTTGAGGATTTCTCAACGTAACGCAACGAAGCGACGCCCTGAAGAGTGATTGTGTTTCAGCTTTTAAGCCCTGGTCTTTGGATCATTTCATCACCAAATGGCGAATATAGATATAGATATAATATAGATATAACTTTATAAATAAAGTCCCCAAATTTTTTTTTATGAAGATCGAACAACCGGGGCTTCCGAACTACCGAACAAGGCCAGAAAAATTGGTTCTTAAAAATCTAATATATCTAATTTATTTTGGATTTTATTAAATGTTTTTGTTTTTTTTTTGGCCATAAACTTTTATAAATCATTTTAGTCTTTTTCCCAATGAAATAAAAATATCAATCAGGTTTAAACTAGATATAAAGATAAAGGAAAACAAATATCATTTGTCGTCCTTTCTCTTCAGTGAATGCGTTCGCGAAATATTTTGACAATCGATCTTTAGTCGATAACTACTAAAAAAATCATCAAGTTGTTAATTCAACTAATTTATTTTGTAAAAATGCATGTATTAATTAAAGAATTTCATTAAATGGGGCCATTTGCTGTTGGCCCTGGGCACGGGGCCAAAATATAAATTCTTGGGCCAAATGGCCCAATTGGGCACATTTGCACAACGCTGGCCACCAGTCCCAATAAAAAAAACAGTGGTTTTAAGTCCAGTGAACGTGGGAGAAATAAAATTGGTCCCTCACGGCATATCTATCCTCCTAGGTAGTTCATTAATTTTGTTAAACGGTTGGACCTCTTACACCATTTTTGGCTATATAAGCAAGCTAGCAAGCAGTTGAAGAAATGGGTTTATTACTTGCTTCGAAATGTTCCGTACAATTCGGGTTTTCTGGAACAACTGCCAACAAAACTTGGAGCAATGCGTCGAAAGCGCAGGTGTTGATTGTAGAATGGTTGGTATTTTTGTTAGCCCGCAGACATTTCACCATGGTTTGACCAACTCCAAGGGAACCATTTTTTAAAATGGGAAATTTCAGGTTCTTCTCCAAAAGTATCGCATCGCGAAGATGGTCTTCATTTCGAAGATAAAGACTGGGCCTGTTTTTTTTTTGCCTTTTTCGTCCAGTCACTTGGCCTTTCCAATTTTCCTCATATCGTGTCGGCAAAATATGTGTTGTAGCATTGGACTGGTGACATTTCTGAAACATTCTCTTTTCCCGTAGCCTTCGGTCTCCCCTTCATGCGGCACAGAGCATCGTTCCAATATATGGATTGACTTGAAGCATATGATGGAAGTGTGAGCACCGCTTGGGGCATCTCCATGCCCTTGCATGCAACTCAGGTCATTTCATCCTCGGTTGAAAAAATGGGAGGATGTATCCTAGGTGGCTCAGTATTGGTAAGAGTTCCGGGTAAGGGGGGTGGCGATGGTAATGTGATTCCTTCGACAGCACCATTCCTGGCTCGCCAAGTTAGCTTGAACAAGATTGGTTTGACAATTCTAGATTTCAATGTGCTGCTCCAAAAACCTATTACCCCTCGTGCGGTTATCCTCGGTTCCAAAAATTACGTTTTTTATTTTATTGAACTCGCCTTCAACAGGAGCACTTGTGGCTGATATTCTGTCAAACCCGAATTAATTCTTGTAGACGCACGACCACATAGGAAAGTGTTTTAAATCCCTCAAAAGGTGCCTGGAGAAAACAGGGCAAAAATGGGGGTTTGTTATAAATTTCATCCTCTAATTGTGACTTAATTTCCTCCCAACTATTACTCTCTTCCGGCTCTGAGCTCTCTTGCACGGTCAGATCTTCAAGGATGTCGCTGTTTATGGCGTGCTCTATTTCGGGTATGGGTGTTCCCGGGGTAATAAGTCCAAAAAGATGCTGCTTGTATCGGTCACAGGGATTGTTGGCGCTCGTGTCGTCGAACTTTGTCCTTCAGTCTCACTTAAGACACACAACCAAAGCAGTCTTAATAATTTCTCGTGCGACCGATAAATTTGTAGCCAGTACTATCTGCCCGATTACTCTCATATAAAATTTTTTGATAAGCCGATGCCACTGCTTCAAAAAATTGGCGTATGATTCACGTCAATTCGTATGAAGCAAGGAGGAAGCTTATTGGCGAGGATAAAATGATTAAATGAAAAAACACTGTGAAAATTGAAATGATATTATTTTTACCACTTCACAGCTTCATAGATCGGGAATTGACCCCCAGAACACGAATTTGTATGGAAAATGAGATTTTTTTTGTTTTGAAAACCTCGGAAAATTCTTCGGAAAATGGAGCACTTTATTCAAATAAGTCGAATTAATTTTTTTTTTCTTTTGACGGGAGGAAATCTTCAAAAGACACTTGGTAGTATTCGACACCAAGTAGTGTGGGACTCTTAACCACTAAAATCACCTCTTAATCAGGACCAATCTTGAAAGATCGACATCAGATTTTTCTTTCTTAACTTTGTACAATCACTTTGGGGGAAGCTTAAACTTTTAATACTTTCCCATGTTTTTTAGACCATAAGCTCATGAGGCTTGGTTCTTCTTAATCTCCGAACATGGTTTCTTATATTCAAGACGGACTCCATTTCAGAATAAGTATGACTTTGCAGTCTCTGATTGTGCGATTCAGCGTATTTTTTAACAACTTCTGTAACCATTCCTATTTGTAAGTCACGATGTAGATCGTTATTTCTTATGTACCAAGGTGCATTAACTATTCCACGAAGGACTTTGTTTTGGAATTTTTGGATGATTTCGGTATTTGTTTTTTTTTTGTACAGCCCCATAATTGGATTGAATAGGTCCAAACAGGCTTTAGTACTTGATTATACAACTTTATTTTGTTTTGGGTTGATAAATCAGAGTTGTTGTTGTTATCTTTTTATTAGTAAAGTTTATATGTGAAGATTTTGTTTCATTGAGTTTGATACGCCATTTTTCGGTCCAAACTCTCACTGTGCCGACGGCATTTTGTAGTTTTTAGTGCTGCTTTAGAGACACATTTGTCGGGTACCAAAATCGCGGTAACATCTGCAAAAGTAGCCATTATGGTGTGATTACCAACTGGAATATCCCTTGTGTATAGTAAATACGGGATAGGACCTAGGACACTTACACTTCCTTGTGGTTCACCGGCTTCTATTTTCTTCAATTCCGAATATTCTTGATCGTAAAAAAATTAAAATTTTTTCCGGCGCCTAGTACGATGCTCGATATAATAAACAGATTCTTCGGCTTCCGCCAAAACTTTGGCCTAAAATGGCCAAAGCCGAAGGTTTGGTCGAATTCGGCCGAAGCTTCGGTCGGACCCTACGCGCCGTAGGGTTCGTTTTGAACTTTCATTATCATTACGATCAATAGGAAGTGTAATAAAATGCACTCGCATCGATGTTATATGGTGGGTTACTTTTCATTTCGTACAATCAATGCGGCAAATAGTTGGTTTTGAGGTACTATGCATATGTATCTCCAACGCAGATTTGGAAAGATCCTATGGCATAAAAGTTATAAGCACTTGATTTAATGCACTGACGAGTTTTTTATTTTGTTGCGGATAACTTTAGGTTCTTAATGAATAGAACAAACAAGTTCAACAACTGTGCCACAAATGCTTTGGAAAGTCGGAACCTCATTTTGAAGTCAACATCGTTATAATCAGAGTATTGATTCCTGATTCCTGTGAACTCAATATATTTATCCGTGTAATGTACTATAGATTTTCCTCGCTTGCTCTTAGACTACTTGCTACTACTTGTATTAATATTCAATTAAAATTTAATAATGCCATAATAACAAGTAGGTATCTCATCTTTGTTATTAAAAGAAATAATAATAATTCTTTCTTTATTAATTTTTATAATAGTTTTCTCCATTCATCTTGTTGACAAAAACAAATAAATCAAAAGCTATAACTATAAGAATAATTGAACTTTCTCACAGTTCGAAAATAAAGTCTTTTAATATCTTTTTTTTTTACGACCGAGGATATATCACCCGACTTCTTATTTTCTTGTTTCTGTTCTTTTATTAGCCCTATACCATAGAAATGGAACCACAACCAATATCGTCGTCTTCATCAACTTCTTCGGTCCGTCCAAGTCCAATACCAATCCCCAAGCATTGACATCAACATCAACATCGCCATCGACATTATATAATATAATTGTTTGCATAGAACAACAGACAAAATGACTCCTTGAGAAAAAAACCTCTCAATATCATCTTTGGCCATTATCCTTGCTGCACACGAGTACGAGTATAAACATAATATCCCGAGTCTTGAACATGATTTTTTATCACAATATTTTGTGCGTGAATATTTTTATTAAATTTTACGCTGTTGATAAAATTGATGATGATTGCAAAATCATTGAACCTGTTTGCATACCAAGTGACAGATGATGATGCGAGGACACGATGAGTTCTCGCACTAACTTCTCGTTCCCTGACTCACACACACTATAGACGACACTTAATTTCGCTCTCCTTCAATCTCTTGTCCCCCGCGCATAACATATCTACAGTCAATGGCCGTCATCATCATAATCACGTACGAATTTATGTATAAAAACGGATAATAAGCTGACATCTCTGGAAAAAAGGCGGAACGAAAATATGAAGCCGCCGCACGAGCCTGATGATGGGTGTAAGAATTTGAATTATTTATGAAGTGATTTTTTTTTTTCTTCCAGTTGAAATGATTTTTTCTTTTACTTTGATTTTTCTTTTATTATTTTTTGTTATCAAAATCACCACGTGTACTGTAATAAGCTAAATGATATCAAAGCGTCCGTTAAGTGATATGATAATAAAGTTAAGTGAAAAAATTTGATATCAAAACATTTCGATTTGGTTTCGATTTGATTCCGATCCAAAGTTAAAATCTTTAATAGAAAAGAATGAGAAATTGTGAAACGGGTGCGGTGCGGGCGGGTGCAGGGAGTTAAATGGAAAATGTAGATGGAAAAACAGTATAAGAGAATCGAAAAAAGCATCTCAAACACTTGGCATCCATTAGATATAGACAACTGATATATTGAAAAAAGGTGAAATTAATCTTTCAGATAAAATCGATGCTTCCACCGGGAAAAACAGAACATTTTCGTTTGCCTTTGCATCGCGTCGTAAAAATGGAAAATTGAAAATTGTATCTCTCTACTCTACATAAATGTGTATTTTAAATTAGTTTAAAAGATATAAAAGGGAATTTTTAAACAGGGTGTCTCTAAAGACGACTCTCTGAGTGTTATGTTAATTTGAATGAGTTATTTCATCAAAAAACAAAAATTATAAATTATACCACCTTGCGATGTTAATGTAACTTGGATGTGCTAGATACAATAGTAATAATAACATTTAGGTGTTATTGACTCGTACAGTTCATTTCCTTGTTAACTTAAACTTTGTTTTTTTATAATGCTTATCTTCCAAAGGCTACCTAAGTTAAGCTAGTCGGAATAAGTAGTTTCTATCAGTTGTAGAAGCCGTAAGAGGAAATGTGTAGACAGAAGAAGTAGATAATCATATTTGTAGAGTGCTGGTCAATAATTATCGAAGGGGGAGTATTTGTTTTGTTTGCAGCAGCTAAGCATGATGTTGAGTAATTAAATTCTAATTATGTAACAACTACATAACATTTTATATTATAGGTACCGAATCTCAAGCTCTGATCGAGGATTTAAAAGTGGAATAAAAAGGTTGCTTACCGTTACCATAGCAACCGTCTCCAAGTAATCTGCCCTGGAACTCACCGTTCTCAAACCCCTCAAGCACGCCGTTTAATACGGCTTTCTTAAAAAATTCTTAAAACGTGGGTACTTTCCCTCTAGCAGGAGAAAATTATCATTTATTTTAAGGAATTTTAGCCCTGAGCTTCTTTGGTAAATTCCTTAGATTTTTCAACGGGCAAAGGTCTTAAGCTTGTTATTAGAGGATCTAAACTTAAAAGTAACCTATAGTATGAAAAATATAATATTTTGTTATATTTGAGTGCTAATAGTGTTTTTAAACCTATTTAGATCATCCAAGTTGCACTCCTTTCTCGAAAACTTTCTTGCAAAATTGAAGCGGTATAATCTAAAATGCCGTGCTTCTGCTGCTTCTTCGGATAGCTGGCCAATAGGTAATAAAGCACTTTTAATAATTTCTGAACTATGTATCAGAATGTTGTGGATTGTTGTCATAGGATGCCACGGATAAAGATCAACATACAACTCAGCCGTATCGAAAGCAAATGCTTCAAATTTTGAACTATCTATTTCGAAACCACTTGAGAGAACTTCCAATATGACTTTAAATCTAAAAATAAGTCGCAAATTAACACCAGCTACTTCAGTATTCCTTTTAGAAAGATCATTGAAATCCTTTGAGGTAGCTCCATAAATATAGCATTTCATTGTCGATTTCGTATTAGTTGCAGCATTGCAAACTTTTCCATCAACCATTGTAAAAAGTAAAGTGTGTTTAACTTCCAATGTTCTAGGTTCTTCTATAACAACGGGTTTTTCCAATGTACTTATCTTTGCTTCAGTTTGCGCTATTTCATTTTGCGTATTGTCAACTGTTTCTTTTACAAAACTAATTTTAATTGGACGGCAATATCGCGGTGAGGATGGCGTTGGATTTTGCCAAATAATTTTGTTGGTTGAACTGCAGAACAAACGCAAGGGTACAAATGAACTTTGAAAGATGTTTGCATCTGAATCTGTGAACTGTTTTCAAACGTTTGTTGTGAACCATCACATCCTCATTTTGATATAAGTTCTAAGGACCTACACTCATTTTCTTCTAAGGTTTTGATTTAATAAATCCTGCAAGTTAACTTCAGCCAAAGTTTCTGTTACATTATACGAAATTTGAGGACAATGCTTTTCTACATCTTTTTGCTCAATTAGGAGAATCTTTGACTTCTTTTAATACTTTTGAAGCATCTGATTTTCCGCTCTCATGTAACTTCATTTCAGTAGTAAATGCAAGTACTTCCGTTTCATTACATTCGCTTAAGCTCTATGTTCTACTTCTTTTGCTCTGTACACTAAGCTCTATGAAATCCTTAAAACGGTGAGATCTTGAACTCAAAGTTGGTACCTCAAAAATTCCCTGTAGCTAAACATAATTTTGGCTCAAGAAATTATCATTTGTCTGATTTGATTTTAACCATCTTATTTGAAATTCATGCCTTGATACAATCAAAAAGATTTTGAGTTGAAATTGCACATACAAAATCTGTTAAATAAAATTAAATACCTACCTTATACATGCAATTTTTAACTTAAAATCTGTAAGTCTGTCCACTGTGCAAGAGGCTTTATTGAGCAAATTGGTTTTTAGAAAATCTAATTTCGCATCAAGATAATCTAATTTCGATCAAGATGATGCAAGCCAGACGTTCCTTCAAACAAAAGTTTTTTTTTTAATTAAAAGAGTCAATAATTTTCGCAAAACTAGGTTCACATGAAAGACGATAAAAGCTAGACGGGCACTAACGGACATCTTCCTCTTTAATATGATACCAAAAATGTTACCGAATGATATCACAAAAGGTCCATTAAAAAAGCAGAAATAGAAAAAAATAAATTAATAATAAAGTTTAAAATACAATAAATATATTTTTTAAATAAAGTACACACCTGCAGCTGAAACTTCCGTAACAAAAATTTTACATAAAACAATAGAAACAAAAAAAAAAAAACTAATTATTGCCGATGTAATTTTTCACACAAAACAACTGAACCACATTAAGAGATTACAATTAATGACTTTCAACTGATGCTGTGGCTGTGGCTTAGTGCATACATAAAAACAAACAAAAATTACGGGACATTATTCTTTTTTAATTTTGTTCGACCCTGCGCACTTGTGAACCACCGGGTGACTGACAAGAAGTGTCATGGCGGCAAGCCGAACGAAAAATGAACGAGCGTGATTGCTCAATTTGAACTTTGAATTTCGCTATTTACCCCGTCTTACCCTCTTCTCCTCTTTTTTTTTTGATTATGTCCTTCCAAGCTGCCTGCCTCCTTCATTTGTTACTGTATTTCGTCCTGACGTGATGGTGGTTGGAAAATCAGCAATATTCCTGGCATTTTGGCTTAGTTGGCAAAGGAGCATCTAGCACCAGAATTATCTAATAGCCACTGCTCAAATATTATGTGGGTGCAATAGTTGAACAAAAACATATCTTTCTGCTAGGAATGTTATCCATTCGTGCAATTGTACCTACTGCTTCACAAAGAGATCAACGAATTGGACATAAGTGAACATATCCTGATCTCATATTTCAAAAGTTGAAACGCATCAAATTCTCTTATTTCACAACACAAACAACATAACTTAATATCGAAACACCCTCTTTTATATTACGCGTTGTGCGCAAAATAAACAAAAAAAAAAAAACTTCCGCACTTGGCAAAGTTTAAGACAAAAAAAAAAAAAAAACTAAGTATAATGGAAAAAAAGCTTGAATCATTGTTCCTAGACTACGACAATGCGCCACAAATCAAGTCAACTTGGTATCCTAATATGGCAACGAAGAATGACGATGACCATTGTTAGCGCAGAAAGCCATTCACTGTCACACAACTATAAATGCCATCGTTGTCGTCTTCGTCTACTTTGGTTGATGGTTGACGATGATGATGACGACGAAGACGAAGACGTCTTCGAGAGATGGATGCGTTCCTTTAGCCATCAGAGAGGAAGTCGAAAGGGAAATGAAGGAAGAATAAAGGAATCCATCATCAAAGAAGGTCATATATCACTGTTGGCTCCAACGACATTTTCCACCTGAGTCGCTTTTGAACCATTATATAAAACCTCCCAGCAGCTATACCTGATACCTGGCTTTTTTAAAATTTTTTTCAGTTTTTTTTTTTCTTACTGACTGACTTCTTATTATTCTTCGTCTTCACGTGCGTTGTCGTCCTCATCGTTGCTGTGTCGTTGTTGTCAACGGTCTCAGCTGTCTTAATAGTCCCCGCAAGAAGAAGAAGCAATCTCAGAAGCAGGAACGGTGGTGATAATAGTCCCATGATAGTGGCTTGTTGGTTGTTATGCTGTTTGTTGTCTTCCCTTTTTTTTGCTTTTTTAATTCAGAAGCCCATTTAGTGAGGAAATCAACGCACACAAAAAAAAATACAAGCTGGCTAGTTGCGGTTAAATCGGATCGGGGATGATGATGATGATGTTTTTGATACTGCCAACGCCAAGAGAGTGAACCATCCAGCGAACGACCGAAGCGACGTGTGAAGATATCATCCGACGACGATCCAACACTAGGTTGAAGAACTGGCAGAGCATTATTAATCCCTTATGAGATGTTAGATTGTGATGTATTGTGAAAGGAATTCAAAAGAGCCTTCCTTAATGAGCGGCTAAATTTTGATCGAATGATTTATTGCATCGGCTTCTGACTGTTTTTTTTCTCATCTGTTTGTTTTTTTTTTTTCGTTTTAAACATACGAGACTGCTTTGACATAAATGGTTATGTTAGTTTCGGTGGGAGCAATCATCTCGAGTTGGATTTTGAACATAACGAATATGGCCACTTTTGTTATGGGAAAAATATTCTTGTGCAGAAATTAAATCCAATATTTAATGGGACTGCTGTTACTTTAACAGCCAAAACTAAGTGCGGGAACTTAATTCCTTCTTCAAACAACATATTCTTTATTTTAACCGGTTTTATAATACCTTAATATTTCTTTTTTATGTAAATCGGGGATTGAAACCCATATTATTCTTCAAGATTAATTAATCCCAAATACGTTTTGACTTGAAAACTCAGAAATGGGACTCAAAATCGTCGGACGAACTCAATATTTTCTAACTTACGACCAACTTTAATCAATCCTAAAACCATGTTCCGTGTTGATTCATTTGTATCACTTAACATAGCATGTAACATAATTTCGCGATGTGCGAATAAAGCGTTTCTTCATGGAAGTTCGATAAAATGCAGTAGGTATTGAGATTGAGATCACTCAATGCAAGGGTGTGTATTTCAACTTCCAATCTTCTTATTGCATCACTACGCCAGCTCGGTCTGAAGTTCCGTACCAGTTCAAACTCAGTGCAGCATTCTGCAATTTAATATTTTTACCAAAAACTTGGTTCCAATTGTGTTCACCAATTTTTTGTTTCAAAACTTTTTAAAAATTTGTATTGATTGTGTTTTTTTTGTCTATTGCATTTTCTTTTACATTGAAGACTAACGAGAACCATAACCCTGAAAGTGTGTAGTATGTTAAGTTTTCTGGTTAGCATTTTTAGGAATTTGTATGCCATTTATTCGCATATATTTATTTAAAAGATTGAAATACCTCGTTTGCAGTGATCCTTCCTTTAAATGGTACAATTTCCAAATTGTTGTTTTCTTCCATGTTTCTTCATGATTAAGCTACAATAGTACGATTATTTACATAGTTTTATTAGTATTAATATTAAATGTAGGTAAGCTTTAGCGAAAGCATTCAATTTGGCTACAGTTTTTTCATATTCAGGCATGTGCGGAATATATTGTTCAACATTTGCCAGTGGTCCAAATGTTCCAATTGCTAAATATTCTGGTAAAGTAGTAAGTAGCGGTTAAGATTTGAACTTTTGAACCAGCATAATGAAGCAATAGCAGAAGATATTGTTTCCAATTTTCATCGTAAATGGGACTTGCTTTGATTATTGTTTCAAATGATCGTAACCACTTCTGCCACTACTACTGAGTATTTATTTAGTGTCGACTTTTTATATATCTAATAATATCTCAATCTTATTACACATTAGCAATACTACACGAACCTTTTTATGCATCCGCCGATTCCATCTCAAACTCCTTTGCAGTGAACAGTTGCCAAAAAATTGCCATTCGGCTTTTACACTAAAGTCCTTTTCATGGTGCATTAAATTCAACAAATTAAACCGATTTTTGTATGTACTGTGAGCTGTGACTCGGCTCCGTTGGCGAAGTAATTCATTTTCTTCACGTTTCATCTTTTAAAGGTGCACTCCGACAGCATCGTGATTTTCATACTCAGATGAAATGTAGTTACATGTAATGCTGCCTGATCTTAATTCCAATGCTGTGATTGGATGGCATCATGAACATAGGTAAAGATTGGTCCTCCGAGAAGTTAAGGGTAATTAGCAGATCTCCTATTCCAAGCAAATTTTCAAATTTTTCAAATAAGAAGCTTGAGATTTCGCGATAAGATCGATATTTAAAACATTTAATAAGTCTGCTGCTAAATTCTTGTAAAAATATGAAGTCTTTTTTCAGTATAGTTGAAATCTAAAAAAAATTCCCACACAATTAAAGATTACTATGATTAAACCATGTATCTGTCGGTTTTGCAATAATATTTTTAAATCTGTAATAATCGTTTTCGTTCCTACAAATTCCTAAATCAAAATCTGCATCGTTACAAAGCATTCGTTGCACCAAGTTGGTGCCTTTAACACCAACTGATGTATACATTCTTGAGGTCTCAAATGTCAAAGCTCTAAATGCTGACAATTATATCTGTGCACCTGAATATCAATCTTGAATATTGTACAGCAGCAAGCGTTTTTGGAAAAAAATTGTTTAGTGCTTTAAAGAAATACCTAATACATACTGAAAAAGGCAGACAATTTGTAAAATATGATTTTTACTTTTTGTAAGTATTATTTCTCTTCATTTTATGCAGTTTATTTAACATCTGCATGACGAAGATTGCACTTATATTAAGCAGTGTTGCCGCTGCAAAAAATCAAAAAGGGGCCAAAAAAGGGACCCGAGACAAAAAAAAGGGGCCAACCATAAAATTTCGTGAAGCAAACAAAAAAATAGGGATGGCGGTTGTTAGTATAAAAACAGGTTTTCGGTTTTTCCGGTTTTTTTCCTTTTTGTTAAACCGGGCCAATAAACTGGTTTTTGGAAAAACCGGTTTTCGGTTTTTTCTTGTTTGATTTGACGTAAAAAAAAAATTTTACCTAATTTGTCAACCAAAAAAAAAACTTTTCGAAGAAAATCCCTGAGCAAAGCATTTTTCAGTTTGATTTTGTTATAAGAGTTCTTAACCCACTCCTAACAGGAGTTTTGAGGAATTTTTTAAGCTGAATATGAATGAAAATTTATTATTATATTGTAAGTTGAGAGAGGGATTGAATGTTTTGAGGGTTTTAAGTTTTTTGTCTCGTCGGATCTTTTTTTGGTTGGACGTTATTTTTTAGTCGGTTTTTTTCGGTTTTTTTTGTAAAAACCGATTTAAACCGCGAGGACAAAAAAACCGAAAAAAAAACCGGTTGACCGAAGAAAAAAACCGAAACTGGTTTAACCCGGCCGGTTTTTCCCATCCCTACAAAAAAATTATATAAACATCTAATCACAGAAAACATATCATAAGCTCTTAATTATAGCCGTGTTTTATTGGTAACTCAGTGCTTAACTCAGTAAAATTTTGCACGGGAAACAACCTCGGAGTTCAATTCGACTAAATTCTGGAAATTAGAAACCTATAACTTTTATCACTGGCGATAAAATGTTTGAATTTATAGCATCAAAATAAAAAAATTTCGTTCAAAATCATAATTCCGTGATTCAGAAAATTTGAAAGAAATTTTGCTTTATATATGGAAGAAAATGGATGAAAAACGTTTAAGTTACAGAACAGGGACCCAGATCTGCGTACCAAATTGAAGTCTATCTTTTGCAAATTCTCCATAATTTTTCATCTTTTAAAATTCTTAAGAGAACAAAAAGTTTAGCTATAAATATAAAGGGGGGGATAAGAAGGGGATTTTTCCCAATTTTTTTTTGGGCCATGGATACCTCAAAATAGGTGGTGAGGACTTGCTTAAGCCTAGTACGCAGCTAAAGCGAATCGAAATTTTCCAAACAAAAATTTGATAGCGAAATCTTAAACGAAATTAAATTTGTTTTGTCTCTCTCTGTTTCATTTCTAGTTTCTGTATGTTCCACGAGTAAACTTAAAAACTATTAAAACACTTTTCGAATGTCAGAACGTTCACGTATATCCCTATATAATTTATTCCTTATCAAAAGATCGTCATAAAATACAAAATTCACGATCCAATGCAATAATCTTAATGTGCCACATCTTGTATTATTATAGGTTTAAAATTAACGAGAAAACTACTTTTATGATAACCTCAAAACTTATCTTCATATACAAACAAGAAACTTACCTAAGTGGAATTTTTGCCCAATGCATTTAAAACTTCCATCATTTAAGTCGAAACTATCAAAACTTATAATCAAACATTTATCTAGCATCAAATTACTGCACATAGGTTAAAAAAAAAAAACTATCTCCGTCTGTTATCATCAGGCTAATTAATTACTAATTAATTGAACCCTCATGAAGCACACCACCTCAAATCGATTGGACTTGGGTCATTTCACCGACACGCTTCCAATATTCTATTAGACAAACTAGAGCCAGCCAGTCAGGCATCAGACAGGCAGCCAGTTAAGCTACAGCTGGGCCAGAAGCAGCGTGTCATCATTTAATGCACTTTATATGACCGTTTTTTTTTTCTGTCCAACAATTCTTCGGATAAGGCAATCCTCTGTTTAAAAATAAATACATTTGAGCCTACCATGCGACCACTAGACTCCACCACTACAAACCCGCCCTATATCTCTGTGTGATGCATGTTAATTTTATGCATCTGATAGATGGGCTAGGCCGTATTTCGGATCAATCGAAAATATAATCTAAAGGCACGCGGATGAGATATATTTTATTTTTTTTTTTCTGTATTGGTCTGTTTCGGGACATGCAACCCGCACTTTTTTATAAGTAAGCGCTTTTGGATTGTATATCAACATAAATTTCTTCTTTTTTTTCGTTCGTGTTTTTTGGTTAAACTTCCGCACCTTTGGCTCTTGGAGTTTAATTCATAAATCAATATTAACTCAATCACACACAAAAGGTATCGAACCACTACCGAAGCTAATGGCATTCATTATTTTAACTAAATGACGCTTCCATGACAGACATGTGGATAGTATCGTTCTCGTTTAGGTCGGCCGGAGGAATGTGAAGAAGGTGAAGGCGGGTGGTGATGGCAGATGAGACGATATTTGTTGGTGTTAATTAATTTGATTGGATTACGGTGTCCGATGTTGAAATATCATGCAAAGATACATCGACACTGGCGCATAGACTGAGAGATACTTAAGGAAATCTGGTGCGTGACACCATACGGGACACGGGACAATCAACAAAATTCAGTGCTGTCGAAAGTACTATTAACTACTATTTTTGGGAACATTTCGCTCCTTCCATAGAAAGGAGAACTTGGCTACTTTTCATCAATAACCGTTTTGAAGGTCGATTTGACAATCTCTTAAAGTGTGTCTTGGGCCTAAATTTTTGATCTGAAGCAATTTAAAAACGATTTAATAAAAAAATAAGAAAATACTTGTTTTCACGTGTTGATTTTCTTAAAATTTTGACCACTAGTATATTTTACAGAATTTTGGAATGAGTCTTATCCGACAGAAAATCCAATTTTTTACAAAAAGTTTGTTAATTAAAATTTTCAAATTCGGGTGACCATTCTCTTAGTTTGCTGCTTAATCATGTTTATGTGTGAAAAAAATATTGTATAATTTGTCTAATTTGATAGAAAATTTAATTTTGTACAAAAAGTTACAGGATATTTTTTCAAATTCAGCTTAGTTTTTGAGTTATGATGAATATTGAAATTAGGGTTACCATTCTTTCAGTTTGTTGCTTAATCATGTTTATGTGCTAAAAAAGTTTTTTGTAATGAATCCTTGAACACAATAGTTATTTATAAGGGCATCACCTTAGCTCGGTTTGTTTTGGAGATTAGCTGCGATAACAATCCTATAACGACATCATTGGTTTGTAGGTGCACATTGTATCTGTGTAAAAAGAAGAACAACACAACAAAAATAAAAAAAAAACTTTCGACTTCTGGTTTGCTAAATGGTGCTACTTAAATACACAAAGTATCTATAGTGTTTAGGTATCCGAAAGGCTTCAATAGATTCACGAAAACACTATTATATCTATACTTAGGTGTCAATGTATCTATATGCATGTTTTATTTTTTGTGGAATCGTGCGACAAACACGAGATATTAGAATTTTGTTTTCTACCAGAGATGCCTCTAATTTTGGTCTTTTGTGTTGGTAAAAGGTGTGTGTGGGTGGTGTGGACGATGAACAACGATTATCGCCACCATTAACGTGGCGGTTTAGGTTTTGGAAACTCGAAATTAATTAAAACTATTTTGTTAACACAGTCATTATATGGATTATGGTGATGAGACGAGTTTTTGTTGCAGAAGATATTTAATAATGACTATGATCTTTTTGGAACTTGTGACATTTTGAAGGATGTTTTTTAAATGATAAATAATAATGATTTGGAATTTGTTTTACTTATAGATAGGAATTAGTGATGATATTAAATGTTTTCAAAATGTCAAATTATAAGTTTAAGAGATTAAAGCTAGGATTATAGTCTTAGCATTTAACTGGTTTTTAATTAAAATAAAACGGTGGTAGATTCAGCAAAGGTTGATATTAAAATAAATTGACAAATTGTTCGAAAGCTAAACTAATTACATATTTGAACATGGAACAAAACTTAAGCTAAATTTTGTGGGTTGGGTAAATTTGTAAGAAATAAACATTGCTTAAGCTGGATTTTAGGAGTCTTGGTTTAAGGTATTTTTTAAATTTTGGGATTTCAGGATTTTGATTTTCGGGATTCTAAATAGACCAAAATTTTGGACTATCTATAAGTATTTTTTTTTGTGACATTAGATGAAGATATAAATTTTGTTTCAACCAGAGTCAATTTTTGAACTCCTGTTCAAAATTCGCATCCAGTTATTCAAGAGCAACCACTTGACAATTGTCCACGGATGCTAAA
Organism: Episyrphus balteatus; assembly: GCF_945859705.1. Lineage (NCBI taxonomy): Eukaryota > Metazoa > Arthropoda > Insecta > Diptera > Syrphidae > Episyrphus > Episyrphus balteatus. The sequence goes on from NC_079134.1 coordinate 43,951,855, forward strand.
ATGTTCTCGCATGATAAATTTATTGGGACGATGTTAAATGTGGCATCCACCATACAGCACCTAGCATCACAAAGCCCAAGGGTTTCTTAAAAAAATAATAATATTTATATCCGCATATAGAAACGCTTCTCAATCCAAAAAAAAGTGAGTGCCTTTAAACATGTTATATAAGATTGAAAAATGGATAGAGTTGTACTAAAATAGTTGAACGAAAAGTATTTTAACTGTTCACTTCACAATATTAATTGAAGAAATCTCTTCAGGCTCACTGAATTCCCTGTCTATGTCTACATTATACGCACACGCAAGACTTTTAAAGTTCACTCCTGCTATTTTTGTATGATGTATGAATAAAATCCACCCACAACGTTTAAAATCAATTTGGATTTCCATTTTGTATGAAATTTTGACGCCTGGCTTTCATTTTTCGGGGGTATAAGCCATATTTTGGAATCCTTCAGTTATAAACCCACCGAAATATTAAGAAAGGCAAGCCGATTTTACTATTTTTAATATTAAAGCAGCAATTTTTCAGAAATATAAAAAAAGACATGATTTTGGGTTTTTGGCAACCTTCAATTTCTATACATTAAAACACACTTATTATATATTTATTATTTAAAATTAAACTGTCGTTTTAACCGTTTTTCATACGAAATACAAAATAATTTGACCTTCTATGAGAGCGCAAGTGAGTAAAAGAAATGGTTATTGTTTCAACAGTAATTTCTTATTTGATTTTGTATTGAATTTAAAAAGCTTTTTGCTGGTTTCTTAAATATACCGCGTAGGATTTGAAGCTTTCCTACAAAAACAAATGTGCCAAACCTGCGCTCTTGCCACGACACAAGCTAGCCCGGCTTGTGAAAAACACCGGTTCTGGAAAGAGGAGTGGAGAACAGTGATTTTTACTAGAGATGATCAAAAAATCACGACCTGTGATTTTTAACCTGTGATCGACAAATCACAATCACTACCTGTGAACAGTTCTCAAATAACCTGTGATTACCTTAACCGTGAATTGGGTATTTACTTTTCACTTTACAGTTCGCATTTCGCTCAAATAGAGCATTTACCCCGAATGTCATTTTCGACAAGTTCGTTTAGGATATGGCGTGATCTCATAGATCAATCATAAAAAAGATCTCTATGTTTTAAGTTTACACTTTACACTAGAAGTGAGGCAAAAATGTTTGTCAAAAGTAAATGTCACAGGTCAAAAGTCATTTTCAATGCGTTTTCGTGAATTCCGCGGAAAATAATTCACGTTTACACTTGACCTGTAGCAAAAAGTTATTTTTTCCAAAATCACAGGTCAAAAGTCATTTTCAAAGCGTTTTCGTGAATTCCGCGGAAAATAATTCACGTTTACACTTGACCTGTAGCAAAAAGTTATTTTTTCCAAAATCACAGGTCAAGTCATTTTTAATAGGTTTTCGTGAATTCCGCGGAAAATAATTCACGTTTACACTTGACCTGTAGCAAAAAGTTATATTTTCCAAAATCACAGGTCAAAAGTCATTTTCAATGCGTTTTCGTGAATTCCTCGGAAAATAATTCACGTTTACACTTGACCTGTAGCAAAAAGTTATTTTTTTCAAAATCACAGGTCAAAAGTCATTTTCAATGCGTTTTCGTGAATTCCGCGGAAAATAATTCACGTTTACACTTGACCTGTAGCAAAAAGTTATTTTTTCCAAAATTACAGGTCAAAAGTCATTTTCAATGCGTTTTCGCAACAGTTACTGTGTAAACGTGAATTGTTTTTACCGGAATTTACACAAGTGCATTGGCAATTATAACCTGTGATTTTTACCAAAACAACTTTTCAATAGTTCTTATGTAAACGTGAATTGGTTTGACAGGAATTCACTTCACAAATGCTTTGGAATTATTTTTAACCTGTGATTTTTCCCAAAACAACTTTTCAACAGTTCTTGTTCTTGTGTAAACGTGAATTCACTTCAGAAATGCTTTGGAATTATTTTTAACCTGTGATTTTTCCCAAAACAACTTTTGCAATAGTTCTTTTGTAAACGTGAATTGGTTTGACAGGAATTCACTTCACAAATGCTTTGAAATTATTTCAAACCTGTGATTTTTACCAAAACAACTTTTGCAACAGGTCAAGTGTATAGGTGAATTATTTTAAGCAGAGTTCGAAAATGCATTGAAAATGACTTTTATTTTGGCCAAAACAACTATTTGCAACAGTGTAAAAGTGAATTATTTTAGCCGGAATTCACGCAGATGCATTGAAAATTACTTTTAAGGGGTTTAAAAGTTACTTTTCCCGTGAAATAATAAATTTCTTCCGTAAAATTAAGAGTCGCCTAGACAAAATAATGTTTTCCCCAGTATAATCACTAATGGCTTTGGTAAATCGCGGATCTGTTTGCTTAAACCAGTTTTCCTTGTAAAATCAGCTCCATTGTTTCAAATATACTCGTATTTGAGCTTCAATAGTACTTCGTACGTAAGTTTCGTACGAAAATACAAACGTTAAAAATGCTACGTTTTTTTTTTTTTTGGGATTTTTATACAAAAAAATTGAAATCACGGTTAAAAATCACAGGTTAGAATCACCGTGAATTAAAAATCACAGTCACAGGTATGTATACCTGTGATTGAAAAATCACGACTTAGCTCATCTATAATTTTTACAGACGAGAAGAAGTTTAATTTTAATGGTCCAGACCAGAATACCCAAAGGAGATGGGAAACTTTCGTACGTTTTACCCCCCAAAACCCATTTGTTTATTTCGTGTTGTTGTAATCTCTTTTGTATTCGTGAATAAATGTGAAAAACACACATAGTGTAGCCACGGTGTTTTTACGCACACCTAAGCAAAAATGTACGATTTTTCACGCATTCGTAGCCAAAAATGTATATTTTTTCACGCATACTCATCCAAAAATGTCTACCGCAGCTTGTAGGCAAACCCGTATGACGTCAGAAGTTTCTCATCTCTTTTGGGTATCTCTGGTCCAGACGGCGAATAAATAAATATTGGCGCTCTTAAAAACGACCGCAAACGGCGAAATTTGGATCTCTTATGGTTTGGGAAGGTATACGGTAAAATGGAACTAAGAATGGATTCTGTATATTATATTTAACTGTTCGATAATGTCTTAATCAACATCAAGAATTCCTGGAGTATCGAAATGTCAGCACTCTCGATTGGCCAGAATTAAGTCCAGACTTAAACCCGATTGAAAACCTGTGGTCACTTTTATCATCAAAAGTTTTCCATCTTGGCCGCCAGTATAAGGATGTAAAGGAATTGAAATAATCAATCCAACAGGAGTGGAAGAACATTGAAAGTTCGTATGTTCAAAAGTTCAAAACCCAAATTAACTCAAGGCAACCATACTTAGTATTAAAATTGTTAAAAAAGAAAAGTGCCTTTATAAATATTTCGTAGTGAATTTTTAATTTGTACCTAATATGTAATTTACTTAATTTGTTCCCTAAAATTTAAGACAGAAATAAAAAGTTTTTTTTTTAAATAAGTTGGATTAAGTATTTTTATTATGTTGTTCATAAAAGTATTATATTTTCCTCTCTTATTTCCAAAATCACACTGGCTTTTTAATTATTTCGGTGTGTGTACACTGTACATAATTCTCTTATGCAGCAACTGTTATCTACTCTTACAGGTTCAGGTATCAGGTTCTTCAGTTTGAGAAACGTTCGGGTCATTTTTATTAAAATTTTACGTCTCTGATTGGTTAGCTGTCAAAAAAAATCCTTCCAATTCAGGCAATTTTGTTAGAAAGTTGACTTTCCGTTCAGAAAATGACGTGGAATAAATACTTAGTTTCTAACGTTTCCTGAACGGTCCTATAGTTTTATGTTTATTTGAAACTGGCAAAAACGAAAACGTCTATTATTTCGCTTAGGTATATTAATTTTTATATTTTCAAAATATTTAATTTAACTTACAAATACATTTATTGTTTTTATTTCCAGAACGTAACCATGAGATTTATCAAATTAATTGTTCACTGGCGTGTCTTAACCAAGTTATGAGGTAAATTTATAGCAAAAGCAATTTTTTTTTAGTATATGTATGAAAAATAAAAAAGTAAAAGGCAAAATAAAATCAAAAATAACTTATCCAAATTATTTCAAAAAAAAAAATACTCTTCACAAAAAGGCATAAAGCAGTTAGGAAAGGATATTCATAAATATTTCATCGTCATAATGATTTTTAGTTGCCTTTTAACTCAAAACTGTTTTCTATTCAATAGAGCCGACCGACATAACAAATATATTTTCTGGCTACCAATTTGAAAATTCCATGAATTAGAAATAAAAAACATAATAAAGTTGACACATTTATTTTTAATACAAAATTGTGATTCCAGTTGTCGTTTTGAGTGATTCATCCAATTAAAACTTCTATTATAATATTCAAGTGAAAAAAATAAATTTAAATGAGTCAAAGTGCCACATTAAATTAATTCTTATTATTCCCGTTTAGCTATTCCTTTGGATGCCGACAGTCGCTATGTTTAAAAAAAAATACAAAATAACAGTTTTTTGCTAATATTTATCTTTTAGCATTTTATCGTTTCGCTTAATTTAAAGCAATTAACTTGAGAAGGATTTCCATTGAATGAGGACAACGACAACAACGATGATGACGAGGATGGAGATTGTTGTGAGCGTGTCGGTCCATATCAGAAAGAATGATATAAATTAAAGGGTTAATCGAGGGTGTCTGCCGCAGCAGTAGCTAGCTTTACCCGCATTATTTTCAAAAACATTAAAAAAAACAACTTGGAAGAAAAAACACAACATCCTTTCCTGAAACGAGATCGACGTCTTTTGTTGTTTTGCTAATGAAATGAAAAAATGAAGAGTTAAAAAAGAGAGAGTTGAAAGTCTTCTACTCAAGAAATATTGTTCTTTAATATCGGTGTCATTAAAAATAGAGAGCATTTTGAAATAAACGTTATATAATTTTCTAAAATCATAACAACACTAATGGTCGATTTCATAAACATTTAACAGGCTTTTAAATGACGTCTTTTGTATAGAACAAACGTCATTTTAGAATGTAAAAGCGGGCTTTAAGAAATTGGCCGTGTGATTTTGTACCCCTTGAATTTGGTTTTAATAAAAAAAAAACTGAAACTCGAGAGTTTTGTTACAATTTTTAAATGTAAGAATATTTCTAGATTTCAATGAATTAATTTTATTCTTACTTAGTTTTTGCAACAAGCATTATTCTTTTCAACGAAAAAAAAAATACAATTTCGCATAAAAAAAAGTAATAGATTTATTTTGTTCGCAAATCTAATGGCGAAGAAAATATTTTTTTTTTTTTAATTAAATTCTGAACGGCACCATTATACCATTCATTTTTCTAGGACCTATAGCGGATTTTTCCTAAAATGACTTACTTTCAGTGTTGCCGTTTGGCCACTTTTTTAGGCTCGGGCCCCTTGGCCCCCACTTTTTTAAAAATTAGCAAAATGGCCCCTTTTTATTTATAGTTAGACTTTTTGTTTAAAAAGATGAAAATTTATGGAGAATTATGAAAGACAGAACAGTTGACTTCAATTAGGAACTTAGATCTGGTTTCTGATTTCCAGCATTTAGTCGAATTGAATTCCGAAAAAGTTATTGAGAAATATATAAAATGCTTGAGGCTGGATCTGCGGACAAAGTTCTTAAAACATTTTTTGAAATTCATGGCGTAGAAAAATTTTGGCAGGGTTATTTAAAAATGGGTTGGATGAAATTATGTTTGAAAACTCTTCTTAGCAGTGCCTCAGCGGAAATAGTAGTTTTCAGACTGACACTCATAAAAAATAAGCTTACGAAAATTTACGAAAATACATTAATTGTAAACATAGGAATTCCTTGATTCAATAAAACCAGGAAAAGATCATGAAAACTGGGTAAACCAAAGTCCAAATTAGTGTATAAATATCGAAAGTATATTTGCATATACATACTTTATCAAGAACTGTTTTTTTTTTTTTAAATTAATTTATTTTATTATCAACCCTCTGTCCGCACACGGGTGCGAATTTGGCAGGACAAAAAGAAAAAAAATTACGATTTATCAAAAAATTGGTCACAAAAAAGTCTCTTTATAAGGTTAAAAGTTAATGATATGTCTTCGGTAATGTTTATATAATTTTTTTTTTTACTTCACGAAATTTTATGATTGGCCTCTTTTTGATTTTTTCCAGCGGCAACACTGCTTACTTTCACCTAAAATATTTTTATAGACTGATAAGATTTTTAGTTTCTGTAGACGAAACATTTCTGCCAATTTTTGTTGGGTTATCATTTTTTTCATATTTTTTTTCGATGATAAATCTTAATTATGTACGAAGTACCTCGTAGGGTGATGGTAAGTGCGATGGACTATGACGCAAGAGGTCTGGGTTCGGCGGTAGAGACTGGCGTCAAACTAATCTGAATTTTTTAAAAAAAAGTTAATATAAGAGTTTGAAGATAACTTAAATCAACACTAAAAACAAATGCATTAACCTTTCAAAAATATAATAAAATAAATTGAAATAATTTTTTTTTATATTTTTTGAATCTTTATGAAATTTTAGTATTGCGTTGAAATCGGCTACGTCTATTAAGAGAAACTCTTAAATACAAAAATCGTAACGGTTTAAAGAAAAAAATTTTTTATTACAAAAATAGGGTCCTTTCTGCCACGATACACATACAATTTTTTATCAAAATCTGACTATTAAATTGGTAATTGTTATCATGAAATATGTGGAATTTAGTTATAAATTTGATTATTGGAAGGGCCCTATGAATGAGACTTTGGTTCTTAAAATTATTGGTTGTGTTTTGCATATTTAAAAAGTAACTCACCCTGCTTGACTTCAATGTTAAATTATTTCTTTTATACCAATAACGGTTTGAATAGAGGGTACTTCAAGATCTGGTCTTGCCAAAATGATAATTTTGCAGAGATGATCTTTTCTTGGTAAATGTTATTTTTCAAACTATAAAAGGCGTAGATTCTTACGAATCTTTTACAACTATTGTATATTGTTTACAACAAATTTTTAAATTATAAATTATATTAGTATCAGAACACAATTAAACACCTTCCGCTTTTGAACGCTTTCTGATTGTAATATTTAAATTTATTTTCCTTCACATACAGCTCGAACGCCATTAAACAGTTTCGTACAGTTCGAACGAAAATTTAGAATGGAAACATTTCAGCAAAATTGCAGAGGCTTGTATGGGGAATCACCGGCCTTAACTGGACAAAAAAAACGCTTCGGGGCTTAACCTTAACCTTCCCCAGTCCCCACTAAGTACTGCTAAGTTGATGCGGTATTAGTCTTTTTTTAAACTATTTTTTTTTTTATAAACAATTTTATGAAAATATATTTTTTTAATAGAATTATTGTTCAGCCATTTTAAAGAAATTATGAATCAATATAGCATAGGTACCTGAAATTTTTTTTTTTAAATATTCAATGTCCTATTTGTGAAAAATAAAAAAAATAAATTTTTCAACCTAAAAAATTATTTTTTCATACTTTTATTTTAAAAAATTACTAAGTCGTTTGGGAGAAATTTAAAAAAAATATTTTTTTACCACGAAAATAATAATACTTTTCTAAAATTGGTATATGGCAGGTACCGTTATTTTTGGTTCTAAGAAATTTTTGGACTTAAGTTTCTCCAGTCAGCTCTATCCTAAGCTCGTGCTTCCAGGTTCGCACGTCAAAGTAAATTGAGGTCCCCTTTCACTTGCGTGCTCCACCTTTGACGAGGTCTTCCTCTAGGTACTGCGCAGTTCTCATGGGTTCCACATGATGATTTTTTTTACCAATCCTTAACTTGTCTAAAGTATAGTACCTTGCCATATTATTAGGCCCAACGAAAAAAATACATTTTTTTGGTTTATGTTTTTGGATTTTTAAAATTTTTGTCGAAATATCTGAATTTTTTTTTGTCTCATTTACTTACACTTATCATGTAGATACGGATTGACTAAAAAAAAGTTAAAGAATTGATACTTTTACATAAAAAATAACGTACAAAAGGGGAATAGCTCCAAAAGACGATTTCTATGGAATTCATGCTTAGAAAATTACCAGACCGTTCTAATAATTTGTATTTTGTACCGAGGAATAACGTGCCATTCTTAACTTTATGGCAAGGACCCCATCTTGCATAAACATAGAAGCTCTGATCGTCTGGACAGTACATACTATTCTAAGATTTGTGGTAGTTTTTTCTTTCTTATAAGATCAGACGAGAAGAGCTATTCACAGTTCGTTATGCGAATAAAAAAACATATGTACTCTGATCATTATTGGCTGTGCTGCTATCTCAGGAAAAAGATAAGGTTAATTTTATATTGCGGAAAACGCCCTACATCCAGACAAATACAAAAAGGTGCTTGGGAACGTTTTGATTCTACGATTTCTAGACTCGAGGCTCGAAGCTTCTATATTTATGCAAGATCGGGTCCTTGCCATAAAGTTAAGAATGTCACGTTATTCCTCGGTGCAAAATACAAAGTTGAAAGTATCTATTAGAACGGTCTGGTAATTTTCTAGGCATGAATTCCATAGAAATCGTCTTTTGGAGCTTTTCCCCTTTTGTACGTTATTTTTTATATAAAAGTATCAATTCTTTAACTTTTTTTTAGTCAATCCGTATCTACATGATAAGTGTAAGTAAATGAGACAAAACAAATTGAGATATTTCGACAAAAACTTTAAAAATCTAAAAACATAAACCAAAAAATTGTATTTTTTTCGCTTGGCAAGGTACTGTACCTATATTGAAGATTAAATTCAACTTTTAAGGAAAATTTCAATCCAGGAAATCAAGGACATGTAGTTAGCAAAATGGGACAGAATTTAACAGCTAAGATTTAAGTGACAACAGCTCATCGCTCTTACAGTAAATAAGTATATTTAACAGGAATCTGACTTCTAAGAGGCATAGAAAAACAATTTAAAAAATATTTCACAACTGCAATTATAAAATGTGAAGGTGGCCACTATCTACATCTTTATCCACATTAATACGTATCAGAAAGGCCTTGAAATAATAGTAAGGAGTTCTTAAAAAGTTGCTTGTTACAATATTTGAGGGATATATTGAATTGCTATCATAAAGAGTGTATAATAGTTCGATCAATGAAGTCCTTCGATTTCCTTACAATACAAACCCTTATAAATGAATGTCAGAAAAACACATTTGACCTTGTATTATATCGGTACCTTTCCTGGAGGTTCATCAATTCAACTGCTCATAAAATTGTCCCTTTGTGAAAACAAAAAGTAGTAATTTAACGCTTGTTTCCCAATACAAAATGTAATGTTGTGTGCGCCTAACTCCAAATTACTCCCACGACTGTTTACTAAAAGGCTATTTATTACACATATCCATGTTCCTAAATTGGATAAAGCTGATGGTGGTGCCGGTGGTAAAGACTGCCGGCGACAACAACAACGATGACGAAGAAGATGTCAATAATGCTGTAGTATAGTTGTTCGGTGGTTTGATGGCAGCTTGTCCCTGAGGCATGTTGTTTTCTGACTTTATTACCAGATGATGGATATATTTATATCACAAATGCGGGTCCGATCCCAATGGATATCATATTCTCTATTCTATTTTTTTTACTCTTTGACACTCAGTATATGGCCATGTGAAATAATTATATGAATCTTTCTGTTGCTGACTGAATTTTGTTCTTTTGTATGTCGGTTTGGTTTTTAGGGTTTTTTTTTTGCTGTTGGAATGGCACACGATTTTGTCAGCAGGGAATTTGGCAAAAAAATCATTCCAGAGTTGTATGTCTATCACAGTTATGGTGGAGAATAAGGATGTCACCGCACAGCACATTTAGTCCAACAGAAAGGGTATTTTTGTGCCATAAATGTATAAATAACAATTAAAAGTGTCAACAACAAATCAATCCTTATTTTGCTCTGCAACATGAACATGACCAGAACCACCCATAAGGACTTCTCGGAAAGTTTTCAGTTTGTTTTGTGGCTTTTCACTGCTTACGAGTTACAACTCTATAAACTAACTTCCTCATTTCAGTAGTGGATTAGAATTTAATGTTAAAGGGGTAAATATTCTTCTAAAGAATTTGGCTAGAACCTAGAAGTATTAACAGTTACCTTGTGGAAGTTCAGTGAGAGAGCTCGAGTTTTTAAAGGAATTCAAACTGGAAATGAAGATGTTTGTTGTTTTCACCGGAAAAAGTTTTCAGACGTCGGAGTAGAAGTTCTTCCAATATTTTATTAAAATTGCAGGGGAAACAAATCTGCTTAGATCCAGAGATGTCCTTGTGTTTGTTCTTCTTCGGAATAGCGAACAACTTAGCAAGATTCTATTGGATATCAGTTGTTGAGGAGAAAATAGACAGGAGGTTCCTGGTGATTTCTTCGGGTGGCTCATTTGAATGATGGCATGAATTTCCTCAGGACTGGTAAACAGAGTACTATCTGGATAATTGTCGCTGAAACAAGAATAAGAAGAAAAATCACTAAACTAAACGCCACGGCTTGGTATTCGTAAATGAGATGTAACGCCAGCATAAGACTTGGTGAAAGTAACTTCAAGTTGTTGGTGTTGTTCAAAGAAAATAATAATAAAAGATGTATAGACAAAAAAACAATTTTATTTTTCTGATCCGAATTAATGATTAGTAAAGTGCACATGCACATGTAGTTCCGTAATTCTGGTAGGACGAAAACCAAGTTCAATATTGGCAAAGGAAAATCTAGCGTCACCTAAATTCATGGAAAGGTTAGCTACCAATAGAATATGGTGGTAATATATCTCATATCTGTAAACCAATACTTTTTTCGAGAATTTAGTCAAAAGAAATCGACTTCGTACGTATACTAGTTGAAAAGTGTTCATACAACTCACTGATTTAAGTTGCCAGATTCTTTGGTTGATTTTCCAGGTTCAGGTGTGAATTTGCAAGATTCAACTGTTTATTTGCCGAGACCGCTGGAAAAACTAGTATCATTTCTAATACTACGAAAAGCCGATATAAAATATAGGAACAATAAAACAGAGGACTTCCGAACCAGGGCAGGGCCCAGAAGGAACAAATATTTAGCACCTAAGATTTTCTGAAAGCAAATAATGAAAAGACTTCGACTAAAATTTTTTGTTCTTTCTTTAGTAGCATCCTGGCTTAACCTTAGCAGATTTCGTATGCGCGTTACGCGCTGTATAGATCGAATATAAAGGTGCCACAGACTTGTATTTTTCCCATAATGCGGTGTAGTAGTTGGGCTTCCGTATCACTGCGTGAAGTATAGATTCTCTCTGATTCAGGATTTGGCTGGATGTCATTGCGTCTTGCAGTTGGTGGAACAGACGTTTGCGTGTTTCCCAGTAAAATTTTTTTTTCATTATTAGCGTTTTTGTGTAGACTTCATATTCATAGAAGCCACATGACTTGCTGACTATTGGAAGTCCTGTGGTCCTATTAATACAGTAAAATAGGGAGAAAAAAGGGGTAAATCTCGGAATGAATGTTAGTAGAAATTTTTTTTGCTCAATATCTTCCTTTTGCCATTCTATAACATATCTCAAAAGTCTAGACAAATCTCATGTCCGCTTGTCGCGATTTCAAGGTCAAATCGCGAAATGGAGATTTTCCAAATTAGCAGAAATAGGCTATGGTATTATACACACATATGATACATGATGTCAAGGTAATTTTTAATGCTGATTCCAAAAAATCTAAAATCAATCAGACAATCTGACGTCTCTGGAAAAAGTTATACCTGTTTTTCATCTGTCAACTCATATTATTATAACAGTTGCAAACTTACTGCCGAAAAACCCTTAAAAGTTATGGTAGATGAACCAAATTTTGCATGAAGATTTAAGAATCCATCATTATTAAAAATCAAAACAATCCATTACAAAAAATATATATACCTACGAAATAATGGTATTTTTTGATGGAGGGGCAAATTTTAGGATATGCACTAAAGAAGATTCTTGTTCATCTTAGGAATAAGTGCAAATAGGCTAATTTTTACATTTTAATCTTTGTTTGGATATTTTTTAACTACCCATAAAAATCTAAATAAATCTCATGTCCGCAAGTCCTAATTTTCTTGGTTTGAAGATAAGGTGCAGATTTGAAAAAATTGAAAAACTACACTTCAGATATTTGTGTCAGATCAACATGAATAAGGTGCATTACTTTTCAGGGATGGTCAGGTTAACTTGTTTGTGAGTTTTGTTGGAATAAGTGTTAAAAAATACCTTTAAATCATGTCGCTTATGTTGGTATACATATAAAAACTTAAACTTTTCTTATTAATTTTTTAAAATCTGCACCTTATTTTCAAACCAAGAAAATTAGGACTTGCGGACATGAGATTTTTTTAGATTTTTATGGGTAGTTAAAGAATATCCAAACAAAGATTAAAATGAAAAAATTAGCCTATTAGCACTTATTCCTAAGATGAACAAGAATCTTCTTTAGTGCATATCCTAAAATTTGCCCCTCCATCAAAAAATACCATTATTTCGTAGGTATATATATTTTTTGTAAGGGATTGTTTTGATTTTTAATAATGATGGATTCTTAAATCTTCATGCAAAATTTGGTTCATCTACCATAACTTTTAAGGGTTTTTCGGCAGTAAGTTTGCAACTGTTATAATAATATGAGTTGACAGATGAAAAACAGGTATAACTTTTTCCAGAGACGTCAGATTGTCTTGATTTTAGATTTTTTGGAATCAGCATTAAAAATTACCTTGACATCATGTATCATATGTGTGTATAATACCATAGCCTATTTCTGCTAATTTGGAAAATCTCCATTTCGCGATTTGACCTTGAAATCGCGACAAGCGGACATGAGATTTTTCTAGACTTTTGAGATATGTTATAGAATGGCAAAAGGAAGATATTGAGCAAAAAAAATTTCTACTAACATTCATTCCGAGGTTAAACCCTTATTTGACTGGATTATATATACTTATCTTTAATCACTGTAGAGGTGAAGTGGAACCTTTTGGGTAGCATCAGTTTTTCCCGGGCTTGAGGGTGAAACAAAGGTTCTGGATTTTTCTTGTCTTCAGGCAGCTAAGTCAAGCCACTTGGCCACTTTATTTAAATCAACTTTGCTGACTTCAGTCTTTGAATCCTTCTATTTGTTGCTTTTTTAAAAGATCATTAGTCTTCCGTTTTCTCCATTTTGGTCCTACTCAGGAGTGGTTTCTTTGATTAGAATCCGCTTCTGTATCCTCAGTGTGTGTCTTCGTTTAGTTAAAATAAGAAGTAATTTATGTTTCTAGGGCGAAAAAGCTAAGATATTGTTTGGTGCTGCCACTGCCACTGCCAACTTTTCAAAGAGAGACGTGTTATATGTTGATATAACTTTTTAATGAACTCTTGCGGAAGATGGAATTAATTTTTCTTCAGAATTTTGTACGCACAAAGCACAATGAACAAAGACAACGAAAAATAAGGACAATATACCTATATTATACAAATATACAAGTAGAGTGCCTAGACACGAAGCTTTGTTGGTATATCTTTGCCAAAAATTAAAGACATCAACACTGAGTTTAAGTTTGCAAAGCTCTGGGAATGTGTGTGACCCTTTGTTTCGAAAACATTTTTGGGTGAATTAACTGGGCTAAGGGTTTGGTGCGGAATTGCAAGAGACAAGTGTTAAGTTAAATGGAGAATAGTTTTGCTCAAGTTTTCTTCCTGTGTTAAGGAGATGCTTTAAATGGAAGTTGAAATTAAGATGTTCTTCCGTTCATCTGCTTCTTGTTTGGTAGTTTTTGTTATTGCTGCTGTCACCATTATCATCAGAATTTTCGTACAGGCTTAGTAGTTGCAAAATGGATTGAAATTTGCACACAAAACCAGCTATTGTGGCTGAAAAACAAAAGAGAGAAGATACTTAACCTTGTTTATTTTATTGAAATGGGATGTGAATGTAAAAACAAATCCCAAGTTCACTATCGCATTCTAACTTTGAAGGATTTTTTTGAGAAAAAGGATACGAATTCAATTTGTAGGATAATTTAGTTGAGTGCTGGGGTAACAAGTTATAAATATGACACTTTTTGGGGGTGGTGGTTCTCGAGATATTTTTTTTTTTTTGCTAAGAAAAGTTTTAGTTGCAAAAACAGATGCATCCTCTTTTTCATAACTTTTCCTTTATTTTTTTTCTATTTCCTTCTTTAACCCGCATCAACATTCTTTGTCTATGAATTTGAGTCCTTTTATACACTAAAACTTATGGAAAAGATAAAAAAAAGATGTTTGCAAAAGTTCAATTTGTACACAGTTCAGAAAGCGCTTTGCTTGATTATTTTGTATAGCATCTTGCAGCGTTTGCAGAAAACTTAACAGAAAAATTTTGATATGTTCCTTGACACTTTCCTTCTGGGTATCATAGGTATATATCTATTAAAAGAGTTAGGATTTCGAGGACATCTATAGATATTCATTGATGGTGTCATATGCTGTGCTGGGTGGATTACTTTTGTCAATTTGTAAGCGTTTTTTCGTTTATTTTGTCAACCTTCTTTTTTCTGATTTTGATTTTTTTTTTTTGAAAAATATTTCATTTTTCTGAAAAATCATTTAGTGTTAAAAATGGGAGTACTTGGAAAGTTTTGTCAAGTAAAACTACCAAATGGCAAGACTATTTTTGAAAACCCTTCTCTGTAATTACTTCTACATCTTTTCCATCTAAAATTTTAAAGATTATTTATGCCTTACACCGAATTACAACAACTTCCAACAACTCAATTATACATTATACTCGCTTATAGTGGCATTTTTTTTTCACATACATGACCCATCATTCAATTATAATAATTTTTAATAATATTTCACCAGCTCTGATATACAAAAAAATTACCCTTTGAAATGAAAAATGTCAATAACATAAGCCCAATAAATAATATTCTCTTTTAATATCGTTGCGGATGAAAATGAATCTTTTTTTCTTTTTATGAAAATATAAAACCTACCAAAACCAACATATTGACAAAATATCAATGAGATGTGTTGTATTAATTTGAAGCTTTTATGCTCATATAAACTTTTTCAATATAAAAAAAAAAATCAAACCAATGATAATAAATTATAATATCTTTTCAGATTAATTTTTATTAATCCTTGCGAATTAAATTAACGAACAAGAGACTTTCAACATATTTGTGGTTTATAATATCACTATCAATCAATATTAAATAATAAATGTAATAAATTATAGGTGGTAAGCGTAAATTAAAATAAAAAAAAAAAAACTATTTTTATAGACACACTTTGTGTGTGACATAGTAAATCTGAAATTTTTAGTTCGTTTTTACTTAGCAGCAAGGAAAGATCCTCATCAGAAAAATTTCCCAAGACAGGCGGAGAAGTTATAATAACATTCATTCCAAAAAATCGTTGGCACTCAATTTTATTTTTGGAGGTTTAAAGAATCGGTTTGTTGTCCTCTCTTATCTTGCTTTTAAAATTCGTTCTTAAACATAATTCCTTTTATCAAAAAGCATTGCAGCCAAAATGTTCTCTAGGTGTGCAAAAAAAGCGTTTCTTCGAATTACTGCATCGATGTATTCTAAATTCTGTGGAAATCATCTTGATCTTGAGAGAAAAACCAATTCAAAGACGTGATTCAATAACGGTTTGTTTTTAATTGAAAGCATACTAGAACGTATATTGTGACTATATATTTGACAAGAATTTTTTGAATTTTGAATCAATGGAATCTACATAATAATCTTTATATTCTATTCGTAGTTGTAAGCCATCTTGAGTGTGTCGATTTGCCAATAACTGGTTTGATCACTTGACACATTTCATAAAATGTTGCTGGTTAGTGGAGAGGAGAGGAGCGTGGATAAGGAAGAATCTAGGAAAGGAAAAGGGAACACAGTGAAAAAGGGAAAGAGTGTCTACTTCCGAGGACGTGACCTGCTTGCTAAGCACAGCGTAAGCTCGTCGGATGTGGGCGGGATCTTGTTCTCGGAACAATAAACATTACTAGCAGTCAAAAACACATATCAGGCCGGTTTACAAAAAATAAAACTCTAAGTTCGACTCGGGCAGACGTTCACCACCCCTAGGACACTGCAGATGTTATTGCAGTGTGGCCTTTGAATGCCTTTTTCTAAGACACCCTGTTATTTCCCGTTCAACTCTTCGTAGTTGGGGTTCATTAAGGCAGCTATATCGTTTTTTTGAGGTTCACCGTGATCGAATCAGAAACGCGGGTAATACTATCCTTAAATTCTGGTGTTCATTGAAAAGTTAGCGAAACTCACCCAGTGTATAGTTTATCGTTTTTCTTATTTTTTTGTTCAATACATGGCATTTATTTAAAAATCCTTCCCTTTGTTGGAAATTCACAAAAAAAAAGTAGAGAAGATTACAAAAAAAAATTGTTTTTTTACTCCATATCATACCCAGTATAAAACATGAACATGGTCTATGATTCTTTCAAATTTTAAATTAACAGGTGAAAGTTGAGCAACACTGTTTTTTTCACAATCAGCTAGTGATTTAGCAATAAGGCCAGAATACTCGTGATGGCCCGAAGTTGATCCATCCAAGTTGGTGAAAAGATGTCTTAGTTGCAATTAATTTTCTTGGAGTAAACATACGGCCAACTGAAAAGGTCAACCTAGCTCTTTTTCCATAAATGTATGATATCACACCTCTCTTCCAAGTTGAACTAGGAATCGAAGGACAACACATTCTTACGATAAACAACAAGTTTGAGACGGTTGGTGCAGTTTATATGGTTTGTATTCAAACAATTTTAAAATTTCTTGGTATTTTACTACTTTCTTTGGGCTATTTTGGATATAGTTATATATATCTCGGCACATCGTTTCCACAGAAGATTTATGCATGCATACGAAGCACATAGAGGAAAAGTGCTAAATACATTTTAAAATTACAAGAAGTTTTACAACGGCAGCTACGACTTTATATAACGAAAAACAAAAATCGTGAATCTTAAAATTATTGTTAATTCTTACAACAGTGCTCAGGATCTTTGTTCTTGTTATATCCGTTGATTCGTCTATGCAAATTGAAAAACAATTTTTCTTCATTAGTTCGCACAGTTCCTCCAATTTTTGAGCACCAATTACATTCTTTACTAGAGATGTTGTTTTTGTCCTATTACATTAACAGATTTTGCTGTCTTGAAGTCTGAATACGTAAATTTGATCATTTTGACTAAATGATCCAAAACCAGGAATGAGAGGGTGTGTTCAACAACCAAAGCAGCTTTTTGCAGCTTTGCTGTCATAGCTTGTTTTTTTTTTTGGGAACTAAGAGCCATCAGTGATTCATCTGCTACTGGCTGAACTTGGACAGAATTAGAATTCTTAATGTGGATACCTGTCAAGGAATGCTTGATTAAGTCGTTTCGACCCGAAGATGGTTTTAAGAAAATCCGACATACTCTGCAGAAGGCCAGGTATGCTGAATTTTCTGAGGGTTTCAATTTAAGCCAGCCTTTCATTTCTGGCTCCAACTCCCACAGCTTTGAATATTTTTGCAAATAATTCAAATAGTTTTTCTAATAAAAAAATGGTTAGGTAAATAAAACTCTTAAAGAATTTATGTTCACACCTTGGTAGTGGTTTGTAACAGGAACAGAGTCCGTGTTGCTCATATTTCCACTGTCTTTTCCGGCCTGGACTTTTTTTCTTGGGAAATAGATTTTTTGAATGATTTAGTCTAAATGGAATTCCTTGTTTCTTGAATCATAACTGCTTTTGTCTATAAATGTACGGGATTCAGAAAAACACAGTTGAAATCCTGTTTCTCTATACTCTTTGATCCAAGTACAGAATTTGTTCAAGTGTTGAATAGCAATGCTTATATTAATTTCTATTTATTGCCAAAGTTTACTTATTACATTAACCTGCAACAGTATTTCATACAATAAATGAAGTGATATGATAAACTCAAAGCTTAGTACCTACCTCATTTAAAATCGAGTCACAATCACTTAACGTATCGGATTCTTCTGTGCAATTTTCAAGCTTTCAATGCATTCCACTAAATCGTCAAACTGCAGTAACATTGCCTTTTACTGTCTCGACTCGACTTTCCCACCTTTTATCTGATAAGGGTTTTATTGGTAATTTAAGTTTTTCTTTTATGAACTCCTAGCGTTTGCTGAACCTTGAAAAAAGTAAATATATTTTTTTAATATAACCAAAAAAGGTTTTTGCTGACGTAGAAGAATTAGCTGCATCAACAGAAGATTCCATTTCAACTGTGGCACCCGCGCACCGTGGTTTCATTTGTATGGGAAGTGCGGTCAAAACTCTAAATTTAACTTTAACTGATAGAAAACTAAATAAAATTATTTAAAAAGTAAGTTTTTACATAAATTATTTTATTTTCAAAAGAACTACAACAGTAAATTAAAAAATTTTTTTTTTAAATTTCTTCTGAAGTAGTAATAGTCTACTTAACATACCTATCGGTGTTTGTTGACGTCCTTGATATTTTTCGGTTGTTTAAGAACGGAAAAACTTCACATATTTTTTTTGGCTTCAGCTGCCTCCTCCGTAAATTGGCCTATAGGCAATATAGAATGTTTGACCGTCATGAATTAAAACCTTGTGCACTGAAGCTGGCAATGGGTACCAAGGATACTCCGCAACAATTTTTCGGTCTGTTTCTTGAGTGTATTCCTGAAAAATCTCGGCATTTGTTGCAAATTTACTCCAGTTATTTGGAAGATACCAATGGGTTTGCGGGAAAATCTGCGGGCAGTATTTCCATCGTTGGAATTGCCAAAAAACCTTATCCATGCATGCAGTGGAGATTTGCCGAAATCTAAGATATCTTCATTTATCGTTCTTTCTAACGAGCTTTCAATGTCGTTCATATTGGTAGGTTTTGCTACAAAAGGTTTGGCCGAGGATTTTGCCATACAATTTTCTTTTCAGGTTCAGAACCCATTTGCGAACAAAGTTGCATTGGAACATATATGAAGTTATAAACATGTTCGAATTGCTGAATTCGCCGGATATTCTTTGCTTGTACTCGGACTGTCCACTGCTTCCATCAAAGCCCCATTTACCGATTAGAATAAGATGACCTTAATCAAGAATTCATTTAGCCACAATGAAACTATATTTCTAAAAAAACAAATCATGCATAAGTTCTAATGCATGTTTAAAAAAAATATTAAAAAAAAAACATCTAAATGCCTTCATGTTATATTGTTTTAATATTTAAATCACCTTTTTTCCAAAATTAACTTTAAATAAAATCAACAAAAATTGATTAATGCGAAGTCGTATTTTCGGATTTAATTGTTTTTTTTTTTTCTAAACTGGACTGAGAACCAACGACTAATTTTATTAATGAGAAATCTTACTGTCAACTAATTGTCCCGTTTTCATAGTGAAAAAAGCTCGAGGATTAATGCTTAAAATTTGGGGTTTTACTTCACTGTTTATTTCTACCATATTTGCACCATATTCGTACCCTTGTCCTCGACAGTTATGAATATTAAGACCATTTTATTCGAGCTCTTTAAGAATTATGCTCTAAAGCGAGTTGGACATCACTAGGTCCATCCTTATTCAAAGCTTGTCGTTGTTCTAAAACTTCATCCTTCTCTTGGTCGGACAGTTTCCCCAATGGCAGTTCCTAAACCACTTACCTATTCAAAAACCCATTTCTAAAAATTCCGTAAACAACAATTTATTTCAGTAATAATTTCCATAAGTTACTCCAGTTAATGACGATATACAAAAATTATAGCCTTTCAAATCGATAACCCACATCCGTAAAACATTTTAACCCAAAAAATATTCGCACATCACATCCTCTTTTGGCGGAAGTCAATTATCCAATCATTATTTCTCATTGCTGTTGGCTGCCACTGCTGCATGCTGTATATAATATGTCATCCTGGATAAATTCCATAGGGACACTTAATTCAATGAAAATGCATCCTCCATTTACCACTGCAACTCCTCCACACACACTCTCTATCTCTGTCTATCTGAGAGACGAGAGAAAGATGAATGGGAACAGAGAAATAAAAAAAAAAAATGCAATCTGCCTCCAACCCATTAACTGCTTTCCTGACACATTTGCATGATGTCCACTCTTTGTCTTCCTGTGTCTGTGGATTTTGCAAGCTTGATGCTTCATCCATAAAATCTCAGCTAAATCCCGCAGTGCATCATCACCTACCCTCTTCGCTTCGAGACTGCATCTATTCCCTTTTTTTGTTGTTGTTTTGTCTCTCTATAGAATCTTCATATCGGCTATGATGATGGTGTGTCGTCATTCAACTGGAAAACTGCCGGTGCACTCACCCGTGACACAAAAACAAGGCATCCCCATTATGTGCCCTATATTAACAAAAAAGAAAAAAATTATAAAAAGAGAACGAAAAAAAAATATATGAGGCCAATAAAAAATGCACGCATTTGTCATTTGAGTGAAGCCTGTTACCGCGTCTTAAATCATCATGTTGTCCGAGAAGTCAGTTCTGTTTTTGTTTTGTTATTTGTTCTTGCTGTCGTTTGGGTTAAGTCTCTTTTGAACTCTTTTCTCAGACCTCTCCAGAGTCCAGCCAGACTGACGTTATAGAGACAAAAGCCGCGACCAACGTGTTCAATGAGAAGTAATTCATCAAAGAGACTCACTGTTTTTTTCTTGATAAGTCGAGGAATATGGTGACCATCCTCGCATTTTTATTCAATACATATTTGTTGCCCACCATTGTCTGTTAGCCAAAAGCAACTTTGCCAGCTTGCATCCGCTGATTGCATCCAGTCTTGATTTCCAGATTGATTATAAAAAAACCCATTCTGGTCACACTACTAACAAAAAAGCATTCATCTTTTCGTCCACCATTACACCGGAAGTGTTCTGTTGATTGGCAACTTTGCGAGCAGCTCTTTCATCATTGCCCCGCAGCCTTTTCGTGATTCAGTCAGCGCAGCGCGCACAAAAAGGTATGTGACTTTCAAGAGGGCAACTCGCATAATGAAGCAATAAAAATGATAAAGGACAAACCATGTACACCGAAGAGAGCTCAAAGAAAGCGAACAATAAATTGAACAATAACAGTGGCCTGGCCTGGCTACAACTTCGGTGGTCAGGGTTTGTCAATGACAACTCATTCAAGAAGATGCTAGATGCTATTCAGTCAATATTTAATTTTGGATCGAATTTTTGTTTTTTTTTTTTGTATCTACTTTTTTTGAATTAATTATAATTTGAAACAAGTATGAGGGATTTTACTTTTTATATGGGCAAAATATGCTCATTAAAAAACAAGGCGACATGGTGACAAGGCGACATGGCGAGAAAGCGACAAGGCGACAAGGCGACATGGCAACAAGGCGACAACGCGACAAGGCGACATGGCGACAAAGCGACATGGCGACATTGTATGTGAAGAAATAAAAAATCCAACTATTACAACAATATCAATGTGTGACCATTTATTTTGTTTGATGTTTTTTTCAAACATTTCGTCAAAATAGATTTTTGAGTCCTACAAATTTTACCATCAAAATAGCACATAAATAATGGAACTGGGGTTAATTCCAAAAAATTACAAAATTTAAATACAACAAATTAAAATTATAGATTAATTTTCTTCATTACTGAATCCTTTCAACTGAAAAACATTGTTTCCTTCGAAACGTAAAAGTTTTGTTTTTTACCCCACGTTCTTCTTAAATTTCAAATTAAAATCTCAGTAAAACTCAATTAAAAGGACACTTTTTGCGTATCAAAACAAAATTATATAAAAAAAGTAATTTTATAATTTATTATCTTCCGTCAAACCTTTTTCAACACAAAAACAGCAACAACAACAAGAAAAAAATTTCCTTTTCAATTAAAATTTGCTTCAAAAACACAGAACAACATGAAGAAAGTCCTTAAAGTACGACTAATTCATTTGAGAAGCTTATCTCCAACCAACATCGATAACTTCCTTTTTTTCGATTTTGGCTTGTTTTTTTTTTGTGTGTTAAAGAAGGAAAAAGATATTTAAGACTACCACAATTTAAAGAATAATTTTTTAAACATTTTTTTTGTGCTACTGCAAACCCAACCACCATTCCAAAGGAGCATTGGGATGCGCTGTGAATATTAATGTTAAAGCAGATAATGGGACAATAAACTGAATACATTAAAATATACCCCATCGATATTTTCTCGCATATCTTTCGATAAATCGCTTTATACTGACGTTGCAGGAAAAATGAAAAAATAAAATAAAACGAGATGGCTTTCTCCAGTTTCACGCAATAACAGAGACAGAAAAAAAAAAATTGATAATAAAAATATTAAATGCTAAGTTAACCACTTTTTCTATCTCAAAGATACTTCGACATAGACTGAAAAGATACTAAAGTGCGATATTATCGATTGAATATTACTTTTCTTTTTTGATGATGTAGCGCGTTGAGTTTGCTACTTACTGTTCTGTAAGGGGTTTGCCACTGCGAACAGGAATATAAGAATATTATTAAGTGGCAGCTATAAGTGATTGGCTATAATGGCTATTATAAATCCGTTTTAGGGGTAAGAAAAAAAAAAATGCTATAATATTAAAAAGACTCATTCACAGTTACAAAGCGTGTTAATATCGCTTGAGCCATCTCTAAGCTTTAAGGAGTAAAAATTGCATCAATTGTTGATGTTGTTTATGTTCTCCTGGAAAGCAGCTGCTTCATTCTCAAAGAAATTTTCAGCCATTAAGTAGATTAAATATATTCAATAGAAATACTTAAACATTAATCCATAAACTCAACTCCGGATACAAAATACACATTAAAGTTCATTTTATCATTAAATAGTAAAGAAATTCGAAATAGGTTCAAGGTATTTTGGAATAAATTGATGTTGCTCTAATTTGTTTGTGAATTGAGAAAATGATTGGAAACCAATGAACTGAATCAAGAAGAAATAAATCAATTTGTTGATTTATCAAAGTAAAATATATGTTTTGTAGGTATGCCTTTGCCTATGTCTAATACCTATAGTTAATGGATGAAAATTGCTGTGTGCATAGGTATGTATAATGTATAACTAAAATTATTGGTTGTAGTAAGAAATTAATCATGAATCCATTTATAACCCATTTAGATTGTATGTAAGTATGTATGCATAAAACAATGTATTTAAAGATGTCGAAGGATTTAGAAATATTGTATGGTCATTTTACCAAATAAAATAGATTTTAGTTGGAAGACCTTATATGATAATAATTGAAACTGAGGTTAACATGTTTTGTATCCACAAAGGAGCAAGAACTTCAATTTGTAATTTTACATCTACGAGTGATAATAATTTGTTAAATTTTGCTTGCACATTGTAAATAATTTAACATTATGCCTGTTAACACCTTAGGTATTTTAAATGTAAAACAAGGTTCTGTATTAAGTATAGCCAACGCCAACGGTAAGCGAAGAGCCATCTCCCCCTCCACCCAATTGTCTTCTACGCCTTTTGCAACTTTTTCTTAAACGGATGCCTTAAACATGATGTTGGCTGCATTTGTGATTTAATTTCATTCCAAGTACAACCAATTGTCATCCTCATCCCCCTTTGACCTTAGACGTTTCTTATACCTAACATACATATAACGTTTTTTCCACCTATTTCTAGAGGTTGTTTAAAATATTTTAAAAAAGGCACAATTTGCGGTACTGTAACTCTGAAATTATAACTCTTAGAGAAAAATGATGTACTATACTCTGTTCAACAAAAATTGTCAGTACAGGTAAGATAGGACGTTTGCATTTCACTTTTATACCCTTTTTATGCTATTTCTTTGATTTTTTGATTAATTTAGCACATTTTTTACATATTTCAAATTTATTTTCACATAAAGTTGATTATTTTGGCGTTATATATTTGGCATATATATTTTTATGAAAATAAATATGAAATTTGTAAAAAATGTGCTAAATTAATCAAAAAATCCAATAAATAGCATAAAAAGGGTATAAAAGTGTTTTTTACTACTTTGGTGCGTTTTGGTCTTTGTTTTAAATTTTTTTAATTTTGTTTTTCATTGAATATGAACAGTTCTAAACAAATCCAAGAGCGAACATCTTTTTGACATCAATTTAGCTAAATTTCTAGCTTATATTCGGCTTTGTAAAAGAAAATTCTATAAACGCTTATTCTGTCCGCCATTTTGGAACCACCATTTTGAAAAAATAAAAGTTGGAAGATTTTTCGTATTTCTCATACTAATATGCTTCACTGTACCAAATTTTATGACTTTTCGTCAAGAAATGGCCGTGTAAATGATTTTTGACGCCATAAAGCACCACTGTGCGACACGAGGAGAATGATACATAGTGAAATCCATTTTGACCAACAGATTTTCAAATCTTTAACGAGTTCATAGCATTCACTGATTGTGTCAACTTCATTTTTACTTCAAATTTGGTCAAAATAATAACACGGTGTAACACTCAAAATATACGCGGGCGGAGACTTATCAGGTTTTGTAGAGCTAGTCGCACTGAATACGAAACGGTATTTGAAAATCCCCTAACACCCCCAAAATCTGGAGTTACGGGCAAAAAACGGTTTTTTGGACCTTCACCCATTGAAAAAATTCTAGCTTCGACAATTTTTTACCCATTTTCGATTTTTTTACAGTTTCTGATAGAAGATAAATATACTTTTTTAACAATGTATAAAACATGTAACTCGGTTAAACCACTTAGAATTTATAAGCTGTCAAAGTTCAAAAATTCAATTTTTTTTGTCATTTGCCCCACTTCGGCATCAATTTAAAGTATATGTTTTCAAAACAACATGCTATTTAAAAAATATATTCTAAAACTATATCTATTTCCCTATTGATCGAGGTATTTTTTATGAAAATCACTTCAAAATTGGCTTAGAAAAAAAAAATTTTCGATTTCAACCCAGATACAGAAATTGGAACTTTTAGGTATAGAACAAAAATGTTGTTTCGGCACGTAGTAGGATGAGTTGGGCGCCAGGATTTGATGAAAGGTTTTTGTAGAGGAGCTCAATACAAATATTTTTTTTCTTAAGGAGGGGGTCTATCTCCCCCCGTTTAGGTGGGAGGGGCATTTTTCTAAAAAAAAATTATCAAAATAAAAAAAAATTATTAAAAAACAACGGCAACACTTACAGTAATAAATGATACTATTTCCAAAAGGCAAAATTGTGCATTTGATTCTAATTTTTAAATTAATATAATATTCCCAATAGTTTTTGAAATAATCGATTTCAAAGTTAAAAATAGGGGAAAAAATTTTTTTTAAAACTCATTTTATACTATTTTTGTCCAGACTGTGAATCTTAGTAAATAAATTACTTAAACAGAAAATTGCCTCAATTGATTCCTTATCGAACCGTGAAAACTATATGTTTCTATGTCTTCTAGTTTTTGGGAAAATTGAAAAATTATTTTATCAGATTTTTCTTTTTTCAAAATATTTTTTGTTTTTATTTTTCAATTTTCTCAAAAACTAGAAGACATAGAAACATATAGTTTTCACGGTTCGATAAGAAATGAATTGAGGCAGTTTTCTGTTTAAGTAATTTATTTACTAAAATTCACAGTCTGGACAAAAATAGTATAAAATGAGTTTTAAAAAATTTTTTTTCCCCTTTTTTTAACTTTGAAATCGATTATTTCAAAAACTATTGAGAATATTATATTGATTTAAAAATTAGAATCAAATGCACAATTTTGCCTTTTGGAAATAGTATCATTTATTACTGTAAGTGTTGCCGTTGTTTTTTAATAATTTTTTTTTATTTTGATAATTTTTTTTTAGAAAAATGCCCCTCCCACCTAAACGGGGGGAGATAGACCCCCTCCTAAAGAAAAAAAATGTTTGTATTGAGCTCCTCTACAAAAACCTTTCATCAAATCCTGGCGCCCAAGCTATCCTACTACGTGCCGAAACAACATTTTTGTTCTATACCTAAAAGTTCCAATTTCTGTATCTGGGTTGAAATCCAAAAATTTTTTTTTTCTAAGCCAATTTTGAAGTGATTTTCATAAAAAATACCTCGATCAATTGGGAAATAGATATAGTTTTAGAATATATTTTTTAAATAGCATGTTGTTTTGAAAACATATACTTTAAATTGATGCCGAAGTTGGGCAAATGACAAAAAAAAATGAATTTTTGAACTTTGACAGCTTATAAATTCTAAGTGGTTTAACCGAGTTACATGTTTTATACATTGTTAAAAAGGTATATTTATCTTCTATCAGAAACTGTAAAAAAATCGAAAATGGGTACAAAATTGTCGAAGCTAGAATTTTTTCAATGGGTGAAGGTCCAAAAAACCGTTTTTTGCCCGTAACTCCAGATTTTGGGGGTGTTAGGGGATTTTCAAATACCGTTTCGTATTCAGTGCAACTAGCTCTACAAAACCTGATAGGTCTCCGCCCGCGTATATTTTAAAACCTCATTTTTGTAACACCGTGTAATTTACCAAATAGTCTTAATCATTAAAAAAAATTCGTAAAAATACGAATATTTTGCCATATTTCGACAAATTTCAAAACGCATGTGCGACCGGAAGTCCTTACCCAATTTGAACAATTTTTTTGTCTACTAGATATTTAGCTAATATAAAGGTTGTCCAAAGCTATTTTATTAAAAAAAAAGATGTTAGGGTGTTAAATTATTTTTTTGTAAAAATACCATTTTTTAAATATTTTTTCAAGCTTTAGAGCCGATGCGCGGATTGAACATATTAACCGATTTTGATTATTTGTTAAACCCTTCTAAGTCTTCACCATTCACAACTTTTCCGCGCTATTACGATTTGAAATTTGAAAAAAAACCAAAAACGACCCACCTTAATAGGTATATTGTTGGGTATACGTACGACGCAAAACAAAAAACACAGTTTTACTCATTTTTTATCTATTTCTCATGATTTTTTATTTAGTTTGAAGCATGTGTTTATTTAGTTTAAAGCATGTGTTTTTTTTTGTTTGTTAAAAAGCGGGATTATAATTGATCGGGATTTGGAATTGGCGGTATTTTAGAGACGAGATTAAAAAAAAATTGGTATTAAAGAAGACGGGATCTTAAAACTTTTTTTTAAGGATTTTAAAAAGCGGTATACCGATACGCTCCCTTAAAAAAAATCAGTTAAGGACTTTTTCTAATACTTTTGACTATACATAATTATGTATTTAAAATCTTTTAAACCTTGGGCTGCCAGATAAAATTTTATTAATGTCATGACAATAGGTCTTAAAAGTGAATTGTTAAAAATTTCATTTTTTGAAAACTAAACTTAGTCCCAATATACTCACTCTCCATTAAATTCAAAGTCATCATTTAAAATGAGAAGTTTTAAAATTCGTATGCGATTTGACAAATTTTAAATTTTTAATGGCGTCTTTAAACTTAATGGACAGTGAATACATTAGGCCTTATCCATAAGAAATCGTCAAAAAAAATGTCAATTGATGTATCTTTTAATAAATGTAGGTAGCAATCCCAAATTTCCATTAAATTTAACGTCGCCTTTTAAAAAAAAGAAGTTTTAAAAATTTTTTGCGATTTGCCAGTTTTTTTTTTTATTTGAGAGTTAATAAATTGAAGCTAAAAGCTTTTTATGCTTAAAATTTTAACATACAACAGAAAGTCAAACATTGGACCAATAATTTTACTTTATAGGTACGTCTTTATAATAAAAAAAAGTGTGAATATGTATATTTAGAAAAAAAAGGAAAAGCTTAAAACTTAACATGCTGCAAATGTTCCTAGTAAGGACATTATGTATAAGAACATTCATATAGCACTCACTTATATTTTTGTTTCCAAAGTTTTTGAACGAAATCGGAATGTCGGGACAAAATCGGGACAGTTTGTAAATCGGGACAGATATCGGGACAGGGTTCAAATGTCGGGACTGTCCCGCCGAAATCGGGACGTCTGGCAGCCCTATTTAAACAATGAAAACTAAACGTACGTGAGGTAACTGTTATTTTATAGTTTATTACTTTCAGGGCCAATTTTTCAATAGTCAGTTAAACAGTCAGTTAGTACTTATTCCTAAGGATAAAGAAAAAATCAATTTTTCAACAGGCAGGTATAGCTTATTCCTAAGAATAAAACTATCTGCTTCTTTCAGAGACGAATAAAAATTATTCTAAGAAATAATCTCAACAAAAATATTGTGTCAGTTGTCAAAGCTGTTTTGAAACAATTTTCAAAAAAATACAGCGGAAGACAAGAAAACAAAAACAATCATGAATAAAAATGACATTTAATTTTAAATATTTTTGAATTTGACAATTTTTTTTTGTTATTCTGTAGAATAAATTAATATTGATTGAAAAATTCAATGTTTTTATCTGATGGTTTATGAGCCTAACAACTTTATTCGTCGAACAGTTAACTGACTGTTTATTAGAAGATTGAAAAATTGGCTCTCAAAAGAAAAAATATTTGAATAAACATTTGGGCAGTTATCATGTTTATACCAAATACACAACAATATTATGTTATTGTATAACTTAGATAAGACTTATACATTACTAATTTCTACAGTTAAATTTTATCCAAATGGTTTTCCATACTTAAAATCATTTATATCTTGATTCCTTGAAAAGTATTTTTTAAATTATTCTAATACTTTATATGCTTTTGTTGAAATTGGAATTCATAAATTTTTTGTAAATATAATTTTCAAAATCTGTTTTTTACATCTTTGTTTTTGTTTTGTTTTTAACTGAATTCCAATCTGAAATAATAAAATACAATCCTTTTTGATCAATATCAAAACTCAAGACGACACACAACAAAACTCCTATCTCTCTGAAAAACCAAAACAAAACAATAATAAAATTTATCAATAGGATTGTGTTCACACTTCCAAAAGGATGCATTCTTCCATAGCTTTTCAACAAACAAAGCAATTCTCCCAAACATACTACAAAAGAGGACAAAATTTGAGAATTCACAAGACCAACATTTTATAAGGATTTCCCAATCTTCGAAGTATAGAAATAGAAAATGAAATGAACAAAACGAAGAAGTAGTCGAAGGAAGGAAGTTCTATTCTATACAAAGGATATCTTTGGCCCGATTACAAAGAACAAAATCGTATTCGTATAGACAAAGTCAAACCAAATAATGTAATCCTGCCATGTGTGCACAATATGACCTTCTTCTATTTATTATTGTTATGTCAGCACCATTGCCATGAAGAAGTCAAGAAAAACAAAAACAATTTCACTATCAGTACACAGTCATAGACTAATAGCAGAACAAAAAATAATATCTAAAAATATATATATTCTACCTTATGTTTAAGTAATAAAATTCGGGGCATGCGATCGTAATTTCTTTGTAGTCTAGAAAGTATTGTTGTATTAAAAAAGGGAGTCTTCGAAATCGATAATCAAATATTAATAACCACAGAATATAAGAAAACCGATAGGTAGTCTTAGCAAACAGGGTAAAAAAAATTACACGACAAAAATGTACCTACTGTTTTTGTTTGCAAAATTTGACAACAATGGACCAAATTGGGCTATTTTGAGGAGATTTGAAATTATGGGACTTTGAAAATTTCGATAATTAGTAACATTATTTCTCAGACTATTATATTTGGATAATTTTCAAATGAAAAGAAGGCAAAGTCATAACAAACAACATCGAAGTCATCAATGAATTATTTGTTTGGTTTTTTTCGTTTCTTATGGGGAAATTCTTTTCCGTAATTTTGAAGTTTGCCTGATTAATGAATAAATGTTAATAATGCATTGGGAAATATAGCAGACACTCCTCCTTAAATGTTGAAGGTAATAAAAGAAATCATAACATAGCGCAAGAAGATCATTAGAATAGACCGGTTCAATCAATTATTAAAAATAAGAAAAAAAACAGACAAATGAGGGGTGTTGCAATAGCAATTATGACCTCTTAACGATATTTTCCGAGTTGAAATTTGTTGAAAAATTAAAATTTTTGAGTATTATTAGTTTTATTTTGTATTTTCTGAGCTTTGGCTTACAAACTCAGGTCACACTAAACTTAGGTATCATAAAAAAATAACATTTTGAGGGCGTTAGACTACAGTGCGGTCACTTACACATATGTATAAATGGCAAAGAATTACGGAGATTTTTATGGTTTTTGTTACAGAAACCAAATTAAACTTTTCTTAACATTTTTGTGTATTAAGCTCAAATATCAAGGCAGAAATATTTTAATACATCAGGTTCCCGTTAGAAAATAAAAAACAGCTGGTTTCGAAAAGATTTTGACTCGATGTCCTTAGTCTATAAGCATAAAATTTGTAAAATCTCGGAATCCAGGGAAAGTCGATGAATTTGTAAAACGAGTATTCGGCTGCATTATTAAAAGGTTAAAGAAGAAATAGTTCAGTCAATGGGGAAAAATCCGACAAAAGTTGTGACGCCAGCTAAGTTTGGATGCAGTATTGAAGAGGGGTTTATTCTGAGTATAAATCTCAGTTTGGGTATTGTTTGGTCCTGTGGGGCGTCCGCCATTTTGAAAAACGCATACAATACGAAAGCTGAGATTTATACTAGGGATTAACCCTCTTTAATACTGCATCCAAACTTAGCTGACGTCACAACTTTTGTCGGATCTATCTATTTTTTGTCTGAAGCCTGAACTACATAGAAGCACAAAGTGAAAAAAGTACAAAAAAGTTAAAAAAAAAAAATGGTTTTTGTTATTTTGTATTTTTGTTTACTTTTTTGCCTTTGTGTTTCCTGTAGTTCTAGCTCACAAAATCAAATAAGAGAGAAAAAATAATTGTCTTGAGATCTTAATTGCTGAAAAACTAAAATGCACGACTGGGTCACACGAACTTGCTCTTAGAGTACAAGTTGCTTAAATTTTTAAGACTTTTTATATAGAAATTAGGGAAATGTAGGTAGGTACAACACAGGTACAAAAAAAAAAAAAATTTAAAAAAAAACATAAAATTCGTTTGTTTTTTTTAAATAAAATTAAATCTGAAACCAAATTGCCCTCCAAAACAAGTATGCAGTTTTGATTGATATATTAAGATGTATTTTTAGAAAAAAAAATTTCAAAATCGTTAGAGCCGTTTTTTAAAAAACTAATTTTTTATAAATAATTTTTTGGAAAAAAAGTTTAAAAATAAAATTGGTATGCCATTTTGTAGAAATCACTAATCAACATCTAAAAACAAAATTTAAAAAAATACAATGTATCGTTTTCGAAAATTTGATTTTCAAAAATTATTTTTTTCGAAATTTTATTTTTGGCTTATATTTGAGTTATATAAGTTCTTCGTCACAAAAAGTTTCGTTGAAATCGAATAAGCAGTTTCGGTGAATATCGGATAAAAAACGGTTCTATGGCGGGTACCGTTAATAATGATTTTCCAAAAAAAAAATTTCATTAAAAGGTAGACCTTGCCTTAAAACTTTTATTTGAATTTTTTAAATAAAATCGTTAGAGCCGTTTTTCAGCAATTTCAACTTTATTTAAATCGGTATATGAAAAGTACCGATATTTTTGGTCCAAAAAATTAATTCCAAATTTGGAGAGTCTCCAAAAAATGCTTCATACCAAATTTGAAGTCAATCGGTCCATCCGTTTAGGCTGTAGCTCCTTATACAGAGAGACAGACAGACTGACAGACTTATACTTTCGGGACCCACTTTTTTGGCATTCGCTACCATCAACCATCGTAATATCATGGAAAAAAGTTATCTCAACTTTTTTTTGTACGAATGCATAGCTTGATATATAGTACCTATATCGCAAGTAAAAATTTCATTTAAGTATAAAGACACACAAATATTAAAAAAAATGTGCGATTACTTTGTCTTGAGTTACGTGTACTAGTACATATCAATTACACAGGTCAACACGAAATTTGTGCTTGGGTTGTGACTATGAAATTATGATAGATATATTGATTCTCATCTGGAAAACATTTTTTATTTTTTATATTATTTATTTGCTTTTGAAGTCAGCAGAGCAATTTCCAGTATTAAAGTAAATCTGTCTTTTACAAAAATTGTCGTGCGTAATTATAGCAAAAACTCGAGAACGTCTTAACCGATTTGGCTGATTTTTGTTTTGTTTTCTTCATTTTAATGCTGTTTTCATATTCAGAAAAAATCAAAAAAAATCAGGAAATTTAAGAAGAAAAAAGAAAAATTAAATCGAAATTTTCGAACGAAATGTGCTGATAGGCCAACTTTAGATCTTTCAGAAATTGGTAACTTGTTCATCCCAAATCCTTGAGGCTTTCGATTAAATATGCAGTTCTTGTGAAATTTCGAAAAATCCCTACTTTGCAACAGTATTTTGGTTCCTCTGCCCATAATTGATTTTTTTTTATGATTCTTCACTTAAACATTGCCTAACAATAAGAAACAAATAATTAATAAAAATATTTTTTATTTCATACGCCATTTTTCTTCAAATTAATTAACAGTTCCAAGTTTCATAAAAACTCAATTTCTTACTTTTACTTAAAAAAACAAGATGAACAGTATTTGTATAGTGTGACTCTGGTTTATTATTTTTAAAATATGTCTCGGCATTGCAGTTTTCAAACAAGTATAAAAGTTTCCAAAGTTGAAGTTAGATAAAAAAATATTACAGTTTTTACTCAACAAAACGGGGGTTTTCAGACCAAAAAAGCCTTTTATTCATCATAACTTTTTTCTAATGATTTAAGTCGAGTAAAGTGCTTTAGCAAAAATGTAGAACTTTAAATTATCTACATTTTATAGCTTCACAGTTTTTTTGTACAATGCACGGTTCCTGCACTATTAGGCCAGTCATTATATACATTTGGAAATGCAAAATGACCGAGAAAGCTAAATTTTGGATATGTTGTAGAGGATGCTTAAAAAAGCTTAACTTGAAGTTTTCGACCAAGATTTCCTATGAGCTTTTTCCGCCATTTTGAAAAAAAGGATAAAATTGTTTTTTTGACAATAACTCGGCTATCTGACGAGATGCGAAAATTTTACAAGGAGCTTTTTTGTAGCTTTTAACAAGTTCTACAATTCATGCATACACATTTTTTGTGTATCATGAACCGTTTTCGAGATATCGATTAAAAAAGTCAAAAATTTAGGACATGCCATTTGTTTTTTGACATAATCTATTTTTGGGTGATGAATATCGAAAAAATTATTAACATAAAATTTGTAGACCACATTCAGACCTACAATGCCGTATTTTTATATTTTTTTTTGGACAAAAATTACGACTTCCAGCCGGCCGCAAAGTCGTTTAGTCCGCTCCCACCGCCAAGCAAGCCGCCCCACAGTGTGTCGAGCCCATACAAAAGTTTATCATAAATACTTGCAGCTAAGTTTTTGGAGTTTTAATATCTTTTTTTGTGTTTTTATGGCAGGAATAGAAAAAAAAATTACAAGTTAACAAATTAAACAACCTATTACTTTTTTTTTTAGTATAATTTATGAAATTAACATTTATTGAAGAAGCCACTTGTGAGCAAAATTAATTTTTTTTTTTATATATAAACAAAAATATACTTTTCGTAAGGTTTTTGGTGTGCTGATCTCGAATCCGAACTCAGAAAAATTCTATCATATCACGTTTTTGAAATATTCCCGTTAGAAAATCTGAAATGTCGTTTTTTAACAGTTTTTGAGGTTATGTTCTTGAACGTGGTGATTTATTTTAAATAAATTTGTGACAGTTTCTAAAAGAACTAAATGTTTTCTTTTAAAGCCCGTTTAAATCTTTTCAATATCTTTTTTCTACCTTAAGAAATCTTAAGTTGAAGTCAACTTGTTTTGTTTATATTCTCTATACAAAAAAATCGTATGTTTATTTGCGTTTCATAGCAAATCTCGAATAGTTTTTTGTCAATCGCTTTCAAATTTTGAAATAACGTTTTATTTGCCGTTTCGTAAATTCTTATATCGGCGAGGTTGGTAAATACGCTATAATACACAGTAGAGCGTGGCCGGGTCAAGTAATTATATTAAAAATCTAGTATGCAGAAAAATATAATTTTTTTCTTGTTGAAAACAATATTTAAAATATTTTTAATTACATAAACAGCTTTTTGTTACTTGTGTATGGCTAAAAATTATTAAAAACATCGATTTTTTCATTTTTGTGATCCCCTTGAAGATGTTTCTCAAAAAATGAATTATTTTGAGTACTTGACTCGTAGCACATAAATGTGAATATCTCTGGTAATCGCAAACAGAAGCAGACCAAACTTTGCCAATATTAAGTATAAGCCTATGGCAAAATAATATAAAAAAATTATCGATATGATTTAATAAGTATTTTTTTAAATTAAGTTTAAAAATTAAATTTTTTTTTTTTTGGCCATTTATCAAAGAAATTTTAATAACTCATATATAATTTTATAAATTTAATTTTTTTTTGTTATACGTTTTACAACAACACTCAAATAAACAAAATAACATTAACAAAATTTTTCAAACAATTACCAAACGTGAAATATATACTCTCAAAGATTCCCATAAATTCCTCAAAATATTTTCGATTTCCGAGGTACTCATGTTTCGGAGCTTATTTTGAATACATAACCTGGGTTATTTTGTAAGATAAATATGTTTTCATATGAGTTGACACTTCTAAATTATATTTTAATAGCAAAAATATTAATTTTTAACAAAAAAAAAAGTGATTTATCATAAGGGGACGACACACTGTGCGCCCGTTCGGTTGTAAAAAAACAATCATTCATGTTTTTTTTTAATGTTTATATCATTATATCAGTAACACATACATACAAATGTATGTATTTATTTAATAAATAATGAGAAGAAGATGGTAATGGTTTTTTTGGTACCCCAATTTTATTAACCCAAATTTTGTAAATACAGTATACCGGCTTTTTGTGTTGATTGTGCATTTTGTAATTTGCTTCAATCTCAATATTATTTAGTTCATCAAAATTGCAATTAGATCAGTGCCAATAATTTTTGAAAATAAAAAAATTATTAGCAGCATTTAGGATAAATGGTATATGAAAGCGGAAAAATAAATTGCCCACAAACTAATTGGTGGAAAGGGGGCGGGTGAATGCCTTGTTCGATTTCACTAGTCAAAAAGTTTTTTTTTTATAGAAATCAAAGTATATTTTTCTAATGATTTTTTTGTATGCTGAGCTCGAATCTTCGTCAGAAAAATTCTATCACGTTGAGATATAACCATGCCAATACATCACAAAAATAGTGTTTTGAACGTTCAAAATTCAATATATCAAAAACTTTGCACGGTAGAGCTATTCTAATGCTAGATTGAATTTAAGAAGGTCAAAGGTTATTAGAAAAGTATAATTTGGTTTCTATGGAAAATTATTTCTCGCCAATATTATGTCATTTACGGAAAAATCGATCTTAAAAATCGTTTTTTTTTTCAATTTTTCTCAATATTTTCTAAATCAAAAGTATAGTTTTTCCATACAATCTTAAATAAAAGGTTTTAATCTAAGTAACTGCATTCCAAGCTTTTCAAAAATCAAAAACTTTTTGGATTGACAAATAGGCTATTTTATCAAATTAAATTCGTCAAAAATCCAAAAATTAACTTTTTGCTCAAAAAACATTTAAAATACATAGAAAACATAACAAAGTAATGTTTAACCAAGATTTGTTAAAATCAAACCATTTTGGTAAAAGATAAAAATAAAAAATAAAAAAATCGTATTTTTTGCACATTTTCAATATTTTTGAGATTATACAGGGTGTCCCAAAAGTAATGGATCAAACGAAGTATGTTAATAGGGGATCTTAAGGGCTCTCAGAATTTGGTAACTTGTTCATCCCAAATCCTTACGGTTTTCGATTTAATGCATTTCTTGTGAAATTTCGAAAAATCTCGACTTTGCAACAGTATTTTGCTTCCTGTTGCCATTATTGATTTTTGTTTTTTACAATTCTTTTACTAAAACATTGACAAATAATTAGGAACAATTAATTAATCAAAATATTTTTTATTCCATAAGCCATTTCGATGCAAATTAACTAACAGTTTCAAGTTTTTTAAAAAATCAATTTTTTACTTTTTTTTGAGAGCAACACCGCAAAAAAAATTTCTATGGTGTGAGAATGGTTTATTATTTTAAAAAGTTGCCCTGTTATTGTAGTTTTCAAAAATGTATAAAAGTTTCCAAAGTTGCAGTTAGATCGCAAAATATTACAATTTGAATTCAACAAAACAGGGTTTTTCAGAGCGAAAAACAACCAAAACAAACACATTTTCTCGAACTGTTATTTGTTTATTTTTCTTTGAACAAAAGCCTCTATTTTCGTTTGTATTTTTGCTTTGAAAAACCCTGTTTTGTTGAATTCAAATTGTAATATTTTGCGATCTAACTGCAACTTTGGAAACTTTTATACATTTTTGAAAACTACAATAACAGGGCAACTTTTTAAAATAAAAAACCATTCTCACACCATAGAAATTTTTTTTGCGGTGTTGCTCTAAAAAAAAAGTAAAAAATTGATTTTTTAAAAAACTTGAAACTGTTAGTTAATTTGCATCGAAATGGCGTATGGAATAAAAAATATTTTGATTAATTAATTGTTCCTAATTATTTGTCAATGTTTTAGTAAAAGAATTGTAAAAAACAAAAATCAATAATGGCAGCAGGAAGCAAAATACTGTTGCAAAGTCGAGATTTTTCGAAATTTCACAAGAAATGCATTAAATCGAAAACCGTAAGGATTTGGGATGAACAAGTTACCAAATTCTGAGAGCCCTTAAGATCCCCTATTAGCATACTTCGTTTGATCCATTACTTTTGGGACACCCTGTATATGTAAATAAAATGGTTTTAGTAAAAGTTATGACACTTTTATTACCAACAACTTTTCCAACCACCCATATGCTGCTAATAATTTTTTTATTTTCAAAAATAATTGGCACTGATCTAATTGCAATTTTGATGAACTAAATAATATAGAGATTGAAGCAAATTACAAAATCTACAATCAACACAAAAAGCCGGTAGACTGTATTTACAAAATTTGGGTTAATAAAATTGGGGTACCAAAAAAACCATTACCATCTTCTTCTCATTATTTATTAAATAAATACATACATTTGTATGATGTGTTACTGATATAATGATATAAACATTAAAAAAAACATGAACGATTGTTTTTTTTACAACCGAACGGGCGGCTTGCTTGGCGGTGGGAGCGGACTAAACGACTTTGCGGCCGGCTGGAAGTCGTAATTTTTGTCCAAAAAAAAATATAAATATACTACATTGTAGGTCTGAATGTGGTCTACAAATTTTATGTTAATAATTTTTTCGATATTCATCACCCAAAAATAG
Organism: Episyrphus balteatus; assembly: GCF_945859705.1. Lineage (NCBI taxonomy): Eukaryota > Metazoa > Arthropoda > Insecta > Diptera > Syrphidae > Episyrphus > Episyrphus balteatus. Next base: position 43,989,215 of record NC_079134.1, read on the forward strand.
ATTATGTCAAAAAACAAATGGCATGTCCTAAATTTTTGACTTTTTTAATCGATATCTCGAAAACGGTTCATGATACACAAAAAATGTGTATGCATGAATTGTAGAACTTGTTAAAAGCTACAAAAAAGCTCCTTGTAAAATTTTCGCATCTCGTCAGATAGCCGAGTTATTGTCAAAAAAACAATTTTATCCTTTTTTTCAAAATGGCGGAAAAAGCTCATAGGAAATCTTGGTCGAAAACTTCAAGTTAAGCTTTTTTAAGCATCCTCTACAACATATCCAAAATTTAGCTTTCTCGGTCATTTTGCATTTCTAAGCCGTTTTTTCCGACATAATGACTGGCCTATATAGCTCATAAAACTGGAGGGTAAGAAAATTGTATTTTTGCTTCCAACACTACAAAAGCAAATCTTAGGAGGGGAAAGGGTGATTATCAATTGTTTTGGTTGACCATGAACCCAAAAAGTGCAAATTAAACCCAAGCACAAAAAATATTTTGATTTTTGTCGACCTGTGTTATATATAATTACTTATGGGTACTTCCATGGAATCGTTTTGGCTGATTTTTGTATGTTTTTCGATCTTATTTATTTAACTATTCCCTAATTTAATTATCTTAATACATTAACACTTAGCATGTTAATTTGTTTCATTGTTTTTAACATTAAAAATATTCCAATTATTTATTTTATTTGTTTTATTACCTTATTTGTTTTGTTTCTTTTAAGTTCAGTTTTTAATTAAAATGCATCTTTTATAGTTTCGAAATATAAAGGACACAAAATAAATAAATATTTAAAAATATAAAAGATGCGTTTTAAATTAAAACTGAACTTACCTAAAAGAAGCAAAACAAATAAAATAATAAATTAAAATTATGGTGCTGTCTTAGAATATCTTCAAAAATAAGATGTAACGGGCGTGACTTTCTTACTTTTGAAAATAATTTTTTTTCTCCTAAAATTTAAAACAAAGACAAAACGGTCCTTTTTCATTCAAATACTTTTGCCAATAACAAAAGAAATCAGTTTGTTGATAAATTTCTCGTAGACAAATTTTTACCTTTTTCATATAAGCATGACATAAAATAAAAGTTTGCCCTTAAAACAGTAATAACACCAGAATTTTCCTTTTTTAAATGATTCTCAATACAATTAAAATAGACTAAACCTGCTTATGTATTTAATTTGTAGTATTTTATTAAAATGTATTCATGTTACCAACATGAAAATTCAACAGAAACAGGTGTCAACCAAGAACTTGATAATTTTGTAAAACAAACAACCCCAGACGTTTCATTTCCATTAGTCGTCTGTCTATTCCAAAAACAACTGTCACTTTTTGGAATTTGGAACAACAACGAATCTGTCAAATAAAGTTTATTTCCATTTCAACATTCAACCAACAAAAAAGGACACAAGGATAAAGTAGAAAAAAGAAATAATAAAAGAAGAAAATGCAGGAAAAATGAATGAAAAACCACCCGGCTGGTTGCATACTTCAATTTCAATTCTATTCGAAAAATAAAAGGGAAAACCTCTTTATTTGGAGAAAATGTACACCCTTCTCCTATGTTAGCACATCCTTACAACAACAAATACAAAATTTATATAAAAATGTTAATAGGAAAAAAACATCCCTCAACCAAACCATTTGGTCTTCAACACGACAAAACAATATTTCACCATAAAAATAGAAATACGGATCGGTGCGTTTCTGCTGCCGGGTGTGCAGGCTGAGAGGGACGCATGTTGGGGGATGTTTTTCATTCCCTTTTTTTTTTGTGAAAAACGAACAGGAACACCATAATCATCATCATCATCATACAACAACCACCACCACCACCATACAACACACATTCTTCAATGCCGCAACTGCATATTGATTTTATTCCCGCACTAACAGTTTCGCGTTCGTGGGAAACAGTACATTACGTACGGTTCCGGTGTCTGTTGTCTTTTAAACAAAATATCCTTGTTTTTTTTTTTTTGTTGGGATTTGTATTTCAACAGCGGTATACCGTTTTTTTGTAGTAGGAGTAAGTAGTATTTCTATAGAGCACGTTGTTTTCATTCGGTAAACTGCTCGAAATTCTACTCAAAAAGAGAATCCTTAAAAAAATCAACAATAGTTAAAAGAGTACACAATATCCCCCCAATTTTGAACTTAACGATAAAATTGTTATTTTTTCGTTAAAGGATATCCCATTCGGGCTATTCGGGGGAAAAATTAAAACGGAACACACTATTTTTCCCAAAACGTTCCTATTGCCATTTGGAATTTCTATTGGTTGGTGAAGAATTCTTCTATGAATTTTCCCCCAATTGTGTCGATTGTGTTACTGGAGTCAGGTCGAACTCTCGACGGTCTGTTCGGTGAATAGAAAAAAGTTTTTTTTTCTAAAGAAAAAAAAAAACTAGGAAAAATCCTTTCATTTTTTCCACAAAATTAAACGTTCTGATCTCGTTAAATCGAATTCGTATCCGGAAAACGTTCCGAAATCTAACGGTTAAGTGGGTTTTTGAGTGAAAATTTGATAGAAAAAAGGAAAAAAACAGGAAAAATTGAAATTTTCCTCTGAAATATATATATGCATTACCATCCGCCAGCCATATAGCGCGGGGGGGTTGGCTACTTTTTTTTTTTGAAAAAGAAGGGAAAAGAGCAGAGTTTTTGAGATGAAATTATATGAAAAAATTCAAAAATTGTGTAAATAATTTCTAAATCCTTGCAGTTTTTTTTGCTTCCATTTTCTTTCGGTGTGAAAATTTTATCAACAAAAAAAAAGTGTGTGTTCCATTAGATGAAAAATCAATTTGCAAAATTTTAAGAGTTCCTGTGTGTGTCCCTGTGTGAACGATACAATTTTTATCTAGTTTTCAAGGATTAAATCATCAAAAAAAGGATTTAAATCTTCAACAGGAGCTCAATTTTTGGGATTACCTACAAAATATTTGCAGCCGAGAAAAAAAAAACATGGATGAAAATGTAAGAGGAAAAATGTTTTTCTTTTTCTTTTCTAAAATTCCAGGCAGACATGATTTTTTTTTCTTATTGGATATGGGAGGATTTTTTGGGATGAAATGTATCCTTTTTCATCTCCAATCTTTTGTAAAGTATTTAAGTTTATTCATTTTGTTGTCTGTTGATTTGTAAAATTGAGAAAAAAAAGAATGAAATCTACAAAAAAAAGTCTTAAAGAAAAAATTTTTTTTTACTCATTCCGAGGGCAACACACCTTAGACTCATACATAGCCATAGGAAAAAATCGATCGATTTCTTATCAGGAGAGGAAAACTCCGACCCGCCGATATAACGATACGAAACCAACCCAACCAAACCAACGAATGTAGACACACGAAACCCGACCTGAAAGTTTGCATGTATTGCAAATATGTGCACACAAAATGGGTAGAGTATGGGCGCTTTTTGTGGGGTGGTAATATTGTGATGGTGGTGGTGGTAGTGGATGCTTGCTGTGCTTACAGCTCTTTTTACCCTTAAATCGTGATCCGGTAAAAAGTGTAGCCAAAAGAAGAAGAAAAAAAAAGTGAATTTTTTTTTTGACAAACGAAAGACTCTTCCACCCTTAAAAATTGTTGAAATGGTCCATTTTGGGAATGAAACGAAAAAGAGAGTGTAAATTTGACAGTTCGAGTGCATGCGTACTTGAATGTCAAAAACTTCCCATTTTCAACAATGTTTTTTTTTTGGAAAATTATGGAATAATTTAGTTTTTCTTCTGTTTGTTTTGTTCTCCTTATTTTTGCCTAGAATAATAATAAATTTTGAGAAAAGAAGAGAATTCGAGAAGATTCCGATTTTAGGGACCTTTTTACATACAATTTTGAAAAAGTGGTGTTTGATAAAGCTTTTCTTCTTGATGGTTTTCTTGTGTTAAATACATCGATGTTTCTCTTTGTTTTTTTTTTTCTTATTTTTGGGAACATTTCTTAACCTTCTTCTCTTTTGTGTAGGTATATATTTGGCGGTTATTTAGATTTAATGGGATTGTTTCAGACATTTTGTAGAGTCGAGTCGTTTTTCTTTATGATCCAACTATAACCTATTTGAGCTAAGCTAAGGCAGACATCAGAGGAATGAGGAAGAATTATTATAGACAAGTTGATTCCGTTCAAACTGGATTGTGTGGAAGTGTGTTGTAGTAGTAGCTATTTACAACAGCTTAAATTGTATTATAGGTACCTTGAAGATTTCCCAAAACGAATTTTTGTGATCCTTTTTTTATTGAAAGTTCAACAGTTGTAGTGTAGGTATAGATAGACAATGAAACTGAACATGAATTGTGAATAAAAATGTCAAAACATTTTTCACAGGAGGATAAATTATTTTTTTGGTGGATTAATTTTTTCAAAATGCTGAGTTAACGTTAAGTTAACTATTATTAACTCTAATTAAATACGTTTATATGTATATCCTCGTTAATTTCTTAACTGTTTTAAGTGAAATTTTGAACTTCGACTCTTCGAAACCCATTTGATGGGTTTTATAAGGCTTCTTTTAAGTGCTTTAGAGAAAACAAGCATCTCCTTAGCAAAAGATCTGTGAATTTTAGGACTTACACGGCTTTTCTTATATTCGTTCAAATTTGAAAACGGAAACGAAAATTGAATCCGTACGGATTGAAAACGGTTGTTCTGATTTCCATTCGTCTTTTTTCTTGGAGAATATTGTTTCCCGGTAGCATATCTACCTGGATTGAAAACAGTAAAGATTTGTCGGATTGTAGGTCCGTTCGTTTTTCGAAACACATATGAAATCACAAAATGTGTTCGATAACGAAATTCGGAAGAGCTAAAATTTGAAAACGGAAAAAAAAAGAATTCGAACGGTAAACAGAAGTTATTGAGATTTACGGATGACATTTTCATCAAAGTTTTGAACATGATGATAAGGATTGTTGAATAATGAAGGCTGGTGGTTGAAGATGATTTTTTTCTGTTTTAAAAACTTAGAACTACACGGAGAAAAATGGTCGGTTAAAAACAACGTAAAACTCGTGTAAAATTAACAGAGAAGATTGTTAATATAGCACCTGACAACTAACCCCGGTTAAAATTACACGAGTAATTTTAACCGAGTTTCTTTATCTATATAAACAGGTTTATCGGTTAAAATTTACTTACCTACATTCACCTCGATTTTTGGAGGTCTGTTTCAAAATAATGAATTCTTCATTAAATATTTTAGATTTTATACTTCTTTCTTCGCGGTTGTTACACATGTTTAATTTTAAATTTTTTTCGGACTTACCGCGATATTTTGTTTTTTTAAAACGCTGAACGAATTGAATCGATTCGAATACACTGAGTTGTGATCCTTTAGTCCATCCCAAACTAACGTTGAACGACGACAAAAAATGCTCCCGACAACATTTTGGGATTAAGAGGACTTTTTTTTTTTTTGCATAAATTATTGTTCCTTGAAGTCTAGGCTAGGGTATACAAATACCAATCGGGGTAATCAAAAAGATTTAGATAGGGATTCTGGCCTGTCGGGATTCCAACTTAATAAATTATTTTCTTCGAAATACTTTTCTAGCTGAAATGCAAACAAAATCAAAGTTACAATTTAGACTGTATGTTAAGGTGCATTCCTGTTCAAAGTGAACTTCTACAGTCACTTTCCATTCTAGGAAAACTGTTCGATATTTTTTCATCTCCAGCATGCCCAACTTATCAAACTTTCAGTTTTGAGGGACATCCGTAAGAGGCATTCAGAGCGCAGTTTTTCTATTGGTTCTCTACTCACGAAAATCCTATCAACTTCAACATGCAGTTTATCTAAACTTCGATTCCTCGAAAAAGATAACTTTGTTCCACATATGTAGATATGTATGTATCTCTGACTTTTACGTGAAAATTTGACTACAGCAACGGCTTGAAATTACTTGCCTTTTAATTTTCCTGTAGCTCAACACAGTTGGTTTTTAAATTCCAAAAAAAACGATCTTCCACTGAGATCGTCATTCGTGGCCCTCCTGAGCCTTTCTTTCTGCTGAAAGTTGCAATTTCGCGATACTTTTTCAATTCCAGGTCACAGTTTGTTGAGCAACCTACTATGTTTAAGAAATTTCACGAGATTTCTAATGGAGACATGACAGGAACACAATATGTAGGGCCAGCACTCCGAATTAATTTTTTCCATTTTTTTGTTTACCAAATTATGTTGTTTTGGACCGCTTTCACGATCCAAATGCACATTTCATACATACGTACATTTACTTGTATGCAGGATATTTGAACGAAATTTTGCTATCTTGTGCAAAAACAAACCCTATCCCTCCCCTCAGCGCACATGAATTTAAGAACTGCGTGCGAAAAGGGTAGTAAAATGTTGGACCAACATTTTTCGAAAAGCATTGTTGTTGTCACTGATGAGAACCTAGAACTTCTAGGATGACGACGAATTTATGACATGACAGCCCTATTCGCAATCCAAATTTTTATTTTGGACCAAACCCATTTGTATTTTGCTAGAAATGTTTTTCAAGTAAAAACAATAAACTTACTAAAGTATAAAATATAGCAGTATCTACATAAATAAAAAAATGAACATATTTCGGCAAATTTAAAACATAAAACAAGGATTAATTTGGTTCTGTTTCAACACCTTAGTAGGTATGTATGAAATGATTATACTTAATAAGCCTTTTTATTGCACCTAACTATGCAAATAACCCTGTTAACATTCCTCTTTTTGTTTTCAAAATTTACAATTTTCCACGGTGTAATTGACTTTGCCTCTTTTCAAATCCAAAATACGTGACTTTTCAATGAACTGGGAGAAAAGTGCAATTTTCCAAACCGCACACATTTAAGACACACACAAAAGAAAGATAGGTATGCAGGGAATTTCATACCCATCTACAAAGTGTTACAAACTTTCCTATAATAATGCTCATTCAGACTTAAGTAGAGGATTTTAACGGTCCTTGAAATTTAATCCAACGCAACACAATAATGATTGCAACTCTCTTTTCTGCATTATAATTCACAATAAGAAAGATAAGTCACAACATTTTGTATTGCACAAACAAAACGAATCTCGAAGGAATTTTATTTATAGTCTTCCCGTTCGTTATTAAACCCAAAGGAATATAGCGGATGAGTAGTATTATAGATGGAATGGAAGTGCACAAGTTAAACATCTCCTCTTCTCAACTTGAACTGATGCAATCTTACAATCAATCCGATTCGAAAACCAAAACGAATTGACGGAAATTACAAGTCCAATGAACACGTACATTTTTATTTTTGTTTTAATCAAAAAAAAAAAAGAAAAGAAAGATAAAAATTTCTTATAAATATTTTTTTTTTATTTTGTTTCTGAAAGATCAAAGGTCAGATGGATTTCATTCGGTCTTCGATTTGGGATTGGGACTTAACCTCAATGGAAATTTTTTTTTTGTATTCAAGTGGAAATCGGGTTATGACTCTGACTTCTTTTTTTTCTATTTTTTTTTTTCTTTTACGTATTGTTTATTGAATTTCCTCCAAGTTTGAAGAATTATTGGATTTTGATTTATTTAAGTGGATTCAATTGAAGCAACGACGAGTAAATATTTTCTCAGAGAGAGAAAAACAGAGTTCAGTTGGGGTATAAAATAAAAATGTGAATTGAAATTAGAGTCGATTTTCAAATCCATAATAATAAATTTATTAGTGGTCGTCTCTACTCTAGCGTACGTATAATTGACTTAATTCAATTGCATGTTCAAAGTGGCAATTTGTGTGTGACCTATAATTTATTTGTATATGTCAATATAACAGTATTACCGCAATATCGTAAAATAATATTTTTTTCTTATTGTATTTATGATGAAGGTGATTATAAGATTGTAAAACTGTCATCACTTTTAATTTATTTTTCTATAATATTTTTTCTTGAATTTTATTGAATAAAATAGTTCCAGAGAGTATTTATAGGAATTTCAGTATTTTTAGAAATATGTAGGTATTGCAGTTCATGAAATCAAAATTGGGGTTAAGTAAATTTTATATAATAAACGAATTTCTACTAAAATCTTGCATGCTTTTAATTTTAGTAACGTGCGTAGTTAGAGAAGGTATGATCACGTATTCGAACTGTATCGAAATTTGTCAGATGAAAGAAAAAAATTAAATGCACGACTGGGTCGCACGTATTTGCTCTTGTAGTTCAAAGTATCTTTATCTTAAATATCTATTGGAAATTTAAGATTTTGTGGAGAAAAAAAAAAATAAAAACAAAAAAAAAATCGAAAGTTAAAAAAATTCAATTTTTAAAATATTTTTTGAAAAACTTTTTTTTTAAATTTTTTTTACATTTTACACTTCAATACCTATGATGTATATGAACTTAAAAAACATGTCAATTTTTGAAAAACGGCAACGCCATATTTCCGTTCTCCGCATTTTTTGAGAAAAACTAAAAACGCATTTTTGTAAGAATCAATAAGTCTACTAAATTTAATCAAAATCGATAGAGCCGTTTTCAAGAAAATTGCAATACCTCGAAAACGTTATATGGGAGATATGTGTTAAAAAGGAGATATTAAAAAAATAAAAAAAAAACGGTCCTAGGGAATAACCTAAAAAGCATCTGTACCAACTTTCAAGCAAATCCATCCATCTGTTTAGGCCCTAGCTCGATGTAGAGATGGACGCACAGACGCACGGACGCACAGACGCACGGACGCACAGACCGACGGACGGCATGACGAAAACCACTTTTTTGATCTTCTCCATGATCGTAATGTTGGTTTTGATTAAAACCTCAAATCTTTTTTTCTACACGAAACCAATACTTGCCCTATAGAACAAGTAAAAAAGATGGCTTCCTAAGTTTTTGACAGCTGCCCCATTGAAATTGTTGTTTCTAACAACTTTTTCTTGGAAATTGTTGTTGCTTTTGACTTTGTCAGATTAAACGTCAAAAACTTATTAGGTACTCCATTTGAAATGACGACTCTAATGATCTTACCTTGTCTTCTTATACCATAATTTGTTATTAGGCAGAAGGTAGGTAGAAATGGTGGCCTCTAGAGCTCCTAGGGCCTATTTAAATGCGTACTACATTAGTTACATCAGGTGCAGCCTATTGGACTTCTCGAAGCAATTTATAGAACATTTTCACTATTTAAACCATAACAAGTATTTCCTGAGGTTCAATTGAATTTAACCACTGGTTTTTGAGGTCGCTGATGTTAGTTGATTTAATAAGCTCTGAAACAGACCTCAGTTCTTAAAGCCCAATGGCCATAACTCTGATCACTGATCGTTTTGGTCATGAAAGACTGTTGTTCTGAAAATACTCTAGTGTTTAGTGGTCAGAAAGATGCTGAATGTTAGGTAGTCATTTTACAAGTACTATCTGTACGATATACAGAGTTCCGCTGCTCGCTCGTCTATATGGTGTTTAAAGCTACTTTCTTTTCCATATCAGGGCTGGATCTGATAAGGATATTTCCTTAGATCTGTTTTTGTCACGACTGGGACATACCTTCCTTGAAATTTTGCAGTTGGTCAGACTTTTCTACCTTCAGTTTGATCGAGATAGGTAGTGCTCATATTTAACCGCCTTATAAAACCAATACCCTAAGCTATCTAATAGATAACCTTCAATTTTATGTTCCAGAGAAAATAGCGGCTATTATGAGAAACAGGGTTCTGAAGGTGGATAACCTAGTTGCGACTAGGAAATCTATCTTCAAGATCCTGAAATCATACATTTTGGTTAAAAATGAAGTGTTTTTTTAGCAAGGTTACGGAGTACTTGCTCATAATTTAGAGATGACAACCGTGATTTTTCAAATAGGAGAGGGTCTCACTTGAAATCTGATGTATTGTTTATTAACTCTATTACATTTTTTTTTTTTTATAGTGTTCCCGCGTACTTGTTTTGCTCATATTTAAGAGATACCACCTGACAATTTTCACATTAGTGCGGCTGCTTAGCATTAGTTATGGTTTTATGCACTTTGTGATAAAACCATGAAATTTATATCGTTGGTAGTACTCAATGTAAGAGTTATTTTGAGATATTGGGCCACCTTATATTCCATCCGGGAGGGAAGATACAAGATCTTTTCTGTGTTCCACCCGCATTGTTGCATATCATAGTATAGCTAATGAAACTTTTTTATTGATATAATACATGATTTCGAGGTAATTTTTAACCCCCGATCGAATAAAACCAATACCAATATGCCTGGATCGTCATGTAAAAAGTTATTGCACTTTTTATAAATAGTGATTGACTTAAAGAACAAGAGCCAAAATATTACTAAGTACTCCTTGAAAATAAGTGGTAGGCTGATGAAATTTTGTATGCACGTTTACTATACCATAAAAAAAAAATAATAAAATATGCTCATCAAAATTTTTGAGGTTAAAGGGTGTTTTTTTTAATGAGAAAGTACACTTTTGAAATGGTAGGTACCATTGCACCAGATGGAAAATTTTTGCATTTTTTTGAACTGCATATAAATGTTATACAAAGTATGAGAATCAAAAATAATCAAAAAATAAATTATATTTACCATAGAATATTGAATTTTCATGCAAAACTTAAATTGCTTGCTTTTATTTTTTTAATTAAATTTTCATACAAATTAGGTAATGTTTTGAAGTAGTGAGGTGCAAAAGTAAAAGTATGAAAAATAATTGTGCAGTTTCTGATAAAAGGATCAAATTAATAGGATTGTTAGTACAATATGTAACCCTCATTTTAAGATATTGGGCCTTTTTATATTTTACCTATGAGGATGTCCATGACCCATCTAATAATCACAAATTTCATAAAATTTCATTTAAATTGCTTTCTGTGCATCGTTATAAACATCCTCATAGGTAAAATATTAAAAGGCCCAATATCTTAAAATGACACCAATTCTAGCCTTCAACCTTATAAGCTAAATAACTCGACTGTCGCCTCTCGGCTCCTTCTATAATGTTCTGCTAACCTTGATTTGCTTTCCAAATGATGGAATTCAAAATGTTCAATTCTTTATGAAATATAAAAAAAAAAACTACAAAAAGAAAAAAAACCATCAAATAAAAATGTATAAGTATAACTTCAATATAAAATTGCAATTTTCTCTATGTATTGAATTGACATCTTTGAAATTGTTCAATTTAAAATTCGAATCGATAACTTCACTCACTGTTTACCTAAAAAGACATTACATTTTATTACATGTCACCAAATCAAAAGGACACTAAAATTGGTTGACCAGTCAATATAAAGTTATTGGAAATAAATTGCAATTTCCTGTTTTTAATATATAGAACAACAATAACATACATGATTCATTCGATCAAATATTGAATTTTTGATTGTGTGTCAAAGTGAAAAAAAAAAATCAAATATTTTGTTTATTTAATGGTCGTTATTTAATTGAAATTTTGAAAGAAATGTTTTACTACACTTAACTTTTTGTGATTTAAGTTAAAAGTAGTATAAAACATTTCAGAAGAGCTTTAAAACATGGCTGAAGCTTATAAAATTCCAATTGAAAACCGAGTTTTCCAAACTACATTAAAGTCTTCATAACGCATTTTTCTTTTCTTTTTAAAAGAAAACCTTGCATTTTACAAAAACGGGTCACAGTAAGGTTTTTTTTATTACTTTGAGTAATTTTTTTTTTAAACTATTTTTAACGATTAACTATATGCATTAAAAATATTCTTTAGAAATTCAAACAATAGTCCTATTTTAATGCATCATTTCCTTTCTCCAAAAAAAAAAGTAAAAAAAAAAAACTTTCTCATTCAAAAGAACAGGAAAACCCCTAATTATTTCACAACCCGGTAATTAAACGTTCTTCTCAAAAAAATATGCTGCTGCACTAGATTTTACTTTTGGCCCAAAAATACTCGTCCTCATAAAATACTCGTAGTTAGGCATTGAAAATATATTTTTATATATTTTTTCTACAGGAAGGACCAAGGACGTTTTGTTTTCTAAAATTATAACATAAGAGAGCTCTCTATGATGCACAACACATCATGTTTTCTGATGTGTGTATAATAATGTTTGTTAGTGTGTGGGATGTAGGTAGTGTGTATGCCCTTGTGTGGTATTTAGGTAAAGTAACAGAAAATGCAAAAAATGTACTTATTCCCTCCCCCCCCCCCCCCCCCCAAAAAAAAAACCATCAACTTGGTTGCAGCACAAATGTAAATTCTATCCATTATGACGGTGCAAATAAAAATAGTTTGCATTTATAAATGTTTTTGTTTTTATGTGTGTGCTGTGGGTGTTTTGTGTGTTTTGGAAGAATGTGTGGGTAGGAAATGGATATATGGATATTTTAAAATATTTTCTAGAATTAAAATGAACAATTTTGTCTGAATTGGCTTTTTCTTATTATTTCCCGATGGTTTTCAATTCCTTTTCATTTTTCATAGGTATTCTCTCCAACCTAGGTTAAAGGTTATAGAGAGAGAGATGCGTTTTTGAACGAAGAGTTATCGTCTCTAGGTAAAAATTTATTCAGGCCAACAAAATAGGTTAATTAAATTTGTGATAGTCGAATTGAGATTGAGATATACTATACCAATCTCATACCTTCACGTTCTGTTCTGAAATGTATGGCGATTTTGTATGCTTGTTTTGTAGATATGTATATATTTTTTTGTGCATTGAAGTTTGATATAAAAACGAAGATAAAAGTAGGTCAAGCTTATTGCGTTTTTCGTCTGTTTGGACGTTTATCCTTTTGATTCATTTTCAATGAAATATTTTATTCTATATATTTCGTTTTTTTTTCTTTTTTTTTATATATTGAATTGGATCAGATTTATTTGATTTATATAGAAAAGGACAAAGGAATTATAAAAAAAAGGTCCATTTTATTTGGGAAAAATAGTATCAATACAAAAACTGCATTAAAGGGATTTCTTCATCAAAAAAATGAATGGAATTTGGTTCTTAGCTAAGAAAATAATAACACACAAAAAACCTTTCGAATTTTCAATTTCAATTCCACAAAAGCACGCGCCTGTGATAGCAGGTTTGAAAGTATCGACATATAAAGCTTAAATGATCTTAAACATGCAAATACAATTTTAACGAATTTCACGATGCCTTTTTAAGGTAAGCCGACAAGAAAAAATATGTTGTTTTAACTTGTTTACATTTTGTGTTGCAGATAATATCTTGAAGCTAAAAAAGAGTAAGAAAAAAGGTTAACAAAAAAAAATGCAAAAAGAACCTCCCATGTAAACTGCTAATTTTGAAATCCTTTCCACACCTCTCAATCGTTAACATGAACATGAATATTTGTGCCTTTTTTTGGCTTTTGGGTTCGCATGCTTTCTGAAGAGGATGTACCAATTTTTTTTGCCAAAGGCAAATGGCCAACAGTGATTTTGATACGCGTTTATGTTTGCATACATATTTAATGGCTTAATTTTTAGCAGTAGGTCTAAAAGAATGTTGAGGAATTTGAAAGTGTTAAAAAATTAATGCGGCGACAAAAGAAACGGCAATAGGATAGGTTCAAATTTATTTGTATTTCAAATATCGTTGAATATTTAGTGCAGTAAGAGTTTTGAATTTGTCATTAAGGGGCAAGGCCTATAAACTTACAACTTTTAACCATTCCTTTGTGCTTGTAAATATAGTTTGCAAGAATTTAAGGGATCAAATGACTTAGACTCAATGCACTTTTGCATGGCATTTATGCACTTGAATAGGTACAATATAGTCATTAAGTCACGATCACGAGGTACTAATTTGTTTACCAGCTTTTGTCAAAGTGACATAACGCCGGGTCCCAATTGAGAAATAAGGTCGAAAAATGAAGGAAAAACAAAAACTGACGCAAGAATATGTGTCCAATAAAATAACAACAAACTTTATTTGATTTAGAAGGAATATATGTCCCAAATTCATTAAGGATCCTCGAAAACAGCCAAATGAGGTTTTTTTGGCATTGCACCTAATATTTCAAAAACGAAGGCCAATCAAATTTTTTTTTCCTCTGATTCGAGCTCAGTACCTACTCCTAAAACCCCTAGAAAAGTACCTATGTATAATGTATCTATATATTGGATCTTGTGGCAAAAAAAGTTAAATTTTGTTGACCATCAGTGTTATTTTAGCAAATTAGTTCAATTTTTGTTTAGCTGCTCTTACCTACTCCCAAATTAGGACCAAGGGGTAGGAGAAGTGGCCTAAAATGGTCCTTTAAAGAAAATGTGTCATATCTCGAAAAAATAAAATGCACGACTGGGGCCGCACGTACTTGCTCTTATGATAAAAGTAGCTTTTATGTCAAAGATTAAAAAAAAAAATATTTTGAATCAGTTAAAATTTGATTATTGAATATTAGATACTATTTTCTTCACATATTAATTATTTTTCAAGTCTTATGCCATATTTGACATTTTAAATTTCACAGAAAAACAAACACAAACACAAAAAAATAGAATTGAGTGGAAGCAATTCAAACTGTTTTATTGGATTTCAGTATGAGTGAATCCTTGAGTGATTCCAATCGAAAACGACATTATATTATATTTTATTATATATTTTTGTTACTCGTGTTTTTTTGACAAAAACGTTAGATTTACGTATAACATTACTTGTGTAAAATTTAATCGAAATCGTTAGAGTCATTTACGAGAAAATTGCAATAACTCCATTAAGATGTACGGAAAGAGCCGACATCCGCGATTTAAAAAAGAGTTAATGTCATATTTTCACTATCCGCATTTTTTGAGAAAAACTAAAAACGCAGTTATGTTAGAACTGCAAACAGCATTATGTATGTTAAATTTAATCAAAATCGTTAGAGCCGTTTTCGAGAAAGTTGCAATAACTCCAAAACTTTGTATGGGAGGTATACGTTTAAAGTGAGATATTAAAAAACAAAAAAAAACCAACCTTGGAAATTACAAAAAAATCATCTGTACCAAATTTCAAGAAAATCCCTCAACCCGTTTAGGCTGCAGCTTCATGTACAGCTTTTTGTGACGACGCACCGACGCACGCACAGACCGACGGACGTCATGACGAAAACCACTTTTTCGGACTTCTCCATCATCGTAATGTTAGTTTTGATTAAAACCTCGAATTTTTTTTTTTACACGAAACCAATACTTGCCCTATTGAGCAAGTAAAAATAACATTCCAACTTAAATGCTATGTGCTTTTCAAATTCAAATTTCAAATTATTAACACATTTTTTACTTGCTCTATAGGGCAAGTATTGGTTTCGTGTAGAAAAAAAAAATCGAGGTTTTAATCAAAACCAACATTACGATGATGGAGAAGATCAAAAAAGTGGTTTTCGTCATGCCGTCCGTCGGTCTGTGCGTGTGTGCGTCTGTGCGTCTGTGCGTCTGTGCGTCTGTGCGTCTGTGCGTCTGTGCGTCCATCTGTACATCGAGCTAGGGCCTAAACGGATGGATGGATTTGCTTGAAACTTGGTACAGATGATTTTTACGTAATTCCCTAGGTCCGTTTTTTTTATTTTTTTAATATCTCCAATTTAACGCATATCTCCCATATAACGTTTTCGAGGTATTTCAAATTTCTCGAAAACGGCTCTAACGATTTCGTTTAAATTTGGTGTGCGCAGTACTCTTGTTGATTCTAACAAAACTGCGTTTTTAGTTTTTCTCAAAAAATGCCGAGAGCGGAAATATGGCGTTGCCGTTTTTCAAAAATTGACATGTTTTTTTAGTTATATATTTCATCAAAGCATAAGTCAATTTTTTTCAAAATTTACAGACATCATAGGTATTGAAGTGTAAAATGTAAAAAAAAAATTTAAAAAAAAAGTTTTTCAAAAAATATTTTAAAAATTGAATTTTTTTAACTTTCGATTTTTTTTTTGTTTTTATTTTTTTTTTTCTCCACAAAATCTTAAATTTCCAATAGATATTTAAGATAAAGATGCTTTGAACTACAAGAGCAAGTACGTGCGACCCAGTCGTGCATTTTATTTGCTTCGCGAGTTAAAAAAATCCAAAAAGTATTTAATTTTCAAAACGCCTGCAAAATTCACTGATAAAATTTAACCGGGTAAAATGGCATACTGTCCAAACATATGTGACTTTATAAGCAAAATATAGTCGGAGGACTCAGTTTCTATTTTCTTGGAAAAAGTAGTGCTGAATCTCCCCAGATCTTTCTACGAGACATTCAAAGCCTTTTTCATGTTTGTTGTTCGTCTCCTTAGTGTAGTTTTTGGAACTGTTGGAATGTTTTGGATGTTTTTTCAGATATTGTACATAGTAAAAGGGCTTCGTCCCCTGTCCAGGCCTGCCTCTCTGTACATCGTTTATATTTAGCAGTCATTTTCACTATAAAAAAATGAAAATGTGAAAGTAGCTAAGTATAAAATGGCATAGTATGCCATTTTACCCGAGTGCTAACTTATTTCAGTAAATTAATAAGAAATAGTTCAAACATCAACTGCTTTCTCAAAAATACAATGTTTTTTATGCAGTTTTTATCAAATAAAATACATATAATTTTATTGGGTGAACTTTTTGATGTGGCTAGAGACAGTTTGATCTGTCAAATTTCAAATAATGACTTTAAGTTCCGAACATTTCGTATATGCCGGTTTTGATAGATAAACTAAAGAATCGCATTCACAAAATCATATAATTCTGTTTAATTTAACAATTTCTATCAAGAGGGCAATTTTACCTTGGGATGCCATTTTCCCCTACTAATTTGACGCTAAAAAAAAAACATTTCTAGAACTGAGATTAGAAATATTTTAAGAGCAGTTTTGTAGTTTTACATGTACTTTAGGGTGGCTCTTATCCGGGACTTCGTTCGCAGTTCGAAGTTGAATACCCGCCATCCGATTGTAAAACTATTTCACTAATTTGTTTTATATTTTTATTTGATTTCCTTCCTCGCCCTTCCTCAAACATTTACTTTGATTTTTATAGGCTATTTTATACGTGGAATTGCATTAGACTCGCGGATTGCACACGGACTAAGCAGTTGAAAAAAAAAAATCCGCAAAAATTACAGAATTTTTTTTAAAAATTTAGAACTAATTGATGGCCAGTCAAAAAAAAAAAGACAAAAAATTACAATATAAACCCCACCCTAATGTACATGTGTACACAACTCCCATTTTAAATATACAATGACATTTTACTATAATTTCGTCAATTTATTAAACACTTCAATCAAGCGTAAAATCAATAACCATTTAATATAATTATGTTTAAAAAAACGGTGTTAAAATATTATGTTTTTTTTTTGTATTCTTCTATAAAAACAAACAACAATACATTTTTAACAAATTATTTGTTTTTCACGTGAAAAAATACACGGCACATTCCATCAAAAACCATTCAAAAACCCACGATTAAAGTTAAGTAAACATCAAAAACAAAAAAAGAACCCTGCGGTGTTTAACTCAAAACAAAACAAAAAAAAATACCATCCTCCATTTAAATTCAAAGAGAGCAAGGTAGAGAGAGCAAAAAAAAAAAAAACATGAAAACTCAGTAACATTATTTAAAATTGCACATTTTACCTCATTTCGCTGTTCAAACAACCACACACGCCCTGCATCCTCTACGAACCACCCATTTTTTTTTTGTAGCCAGTTCGTCATGTTTGTATGTGTGTCTGTAAAGTGAAGGCTATGCTTTTGTTTCTTTGAATATTAAAAAAAAAGTCTCATCACGAATGAGCAATCTCAAGCTAAAATGCAGCCTCCAGCGTCCAACAAACTACCTCTACATCATCAGCTTTTATAGCTTCCTCACATACAGAAGCCAATAATATACAGGTACCAGGAGGTATACAAAAAAGTTAGGTACCTTCAACATTTCGACAGAATTCGTTTGTTTTTTTGAGTAGAAGTTTTTCTTTTTAATTTTAAGAATGAACAATAAATTTGTATTTGAATGGTAGTTAGCAATTACCACTAAGAATTGTTCTGAAATTTAAGAATGAAAAAACATAAGATAGAACTTCTTGCTGAACGAACGAAAGACCATTGAGTAATTAAAGTCTTTTGTAGGGTTTGAATTTTTGCATCTATCAACTTCTTCAAGGGGTTAAAGAAATTTAAGTAGAAGTCCACTGATAAAGGCAAAACTGCTAAAGACGTCTTAATTGATTGAAATTAAAATTTATTTACTGCAATTATAACATTGGGTGGGTGTATGTCAGTTCTACTATGGTCGGGTATTAGCCTATATGGCAACGACTCAAGTTAAGTAACAAAATGCATCTTAAGACAGATGAAGAGATCCATAAGATCAAGTTTTGGAATTTTTCTGAGAAAAATTGACATTTGCAACGAACTGTTACTTAGAGTATCTATGAATAACAATGAAAGATACATTATAATTATCACAATTTAAAAAGATAATAAATTCAAATCGTTGCAAATTATAGAAGAATTTATGTCAATCATAGCTTAGTAGATCAGAACGTTGTCTTAGTTTGAATTTTAACACAATTTTTGCTTTTTAATGTTTGTGGAAACTGTTACTCGTTATATTAATAGTGTAAAAGATCTTAAAAACTGGGATCGAAATAGAGAGAGCAATAGTCAAAACGTTAACGAACGTATGCCGTAGTTCGACACACAGTCCTCCCGCTTTTAAGGATGAAACTACGAAATTTTGGTATTTATTCAAAAGCTTTTAAGATTTTCGAAGCAGCGTAGTAACGTATTTACATTTAGTAAAAACGCCTGTTAAAGTTCATTTTAAAAACTATTAAAGCTTTCTTCTCTACAATGTTCATTTAAAAGTAATGGAATCAATTTATATTAACCTGATAAATGATTAATTTATCATTTATCATTGAGACTCTTTTTTTTTAATTTATCAAATCATTGTTCAAATAGTTAGCGACCTATGAAATTTTAAAGTTTAAACGAATTTTAAAATTGTTTCGTAGAGCAAAGTTAACGAAGAAAACGGTCTAATAGTTCAAATTTAGGTTTAATACGTAGGTATATATACAGAAAAAAAAGAAAAATGAAGTTCTTCCTAAAATGCTCGAAACTTTTCTTTTTATTTGATTTGTTATTAATGTAAATCCCAATCCCAAGATATTTTGCTATTCTTTCAACCTTATTGAGCCAATCGATGACCACTAACAAGAACTCTGGGAACTTCACAAAAAGACCTAAAAAGTGCGATTTAAAAGAGTGAAATTCAAAGTTCTGGTATAATCGCTTCGAAAGTTGTTGTTAAAAACAGCTCTTACGAAAACTCATCTACTGTTGGCATTGGCGTTTAAAGAAACCACTAGATCAACCTTCAGATTCGTTAAACTAAAAGACAGTTATCTTTAATAAAGAAACCATCAATTTCTTCTTCTTTTATCTCGGCGCTGTTATGATCTCGATGTCGAGGGAATCATAACTCTCCTCTCTCTCACGTAACTGCTTCACTTTAGTGATCCGCCTGTGGTGTTAGCCGGTTTGAGCTCAGAAATCGGCGTCAAGCCTATCGGTTTTGTATTGTTCCAGGAGTTTTTAGTCCTACCTTTCTTCTTACTTCTTATTGGAGCGTTGTATGATATTGCCTTTTTGACGGCGTTCTCAAGATCTCTCCTTTGAACATGGCAATACCAACTGAGTCGATCTTGTTCAATTTTTTGGGATATAGTATTTTAAAAATGGGATTTTCTCGGATCTTCGTACTTCTTATTTGATCAAGCTTTGTAAATCCTGCTGTCAGACGAATCAGCTGCACAATCTAATAAAACTCAAAATGATTGATCTTGTATCAAGCTAGAAAGACAAGCTGCATCATGGGTCTTTGTGAGAAATGAATCTATTAAACATTTCAATACCCTAATATTGCACTTTGTTAAGACCTGCATTCAAGGAACGAAACAAAAACCAAGCAAATAGCAAACTTTAAAAGCACTAGAACGTGATGATTTAAAAAAATCAAATGAATTCGCTGAATTTCAATTGATTGCTTCATATTACAAATTCACTGATGAATAAAATTTGAAAATAATTGCACCCAGTGTAATAATATCAGTTCAAAAGCGGACCATTATCAATTTGAAAGCCATTCATGATCCATGAAATACAGAATGTGAATCATTCCATCGTTCGTCGGTCAGTCGTTAGCATATTATAATAGCAAACCCATTTAACACATCAGACTCTCGATCATCTTTCACAGTCCAGCATTTCTTTATGCAAGTTGCAACATTGGCGCCATGCAAATGGATTGCGCATGCTATTTAATTTGAGTAATACAATTCATGAATGCAGACAAAAGTCATTATTGTTATTTAGCTAATAAAGTATAAGTTCTGTGCAAAATGTATAGTGTTTCCCAACTTCTCTTTTTTTATGTTGGTTTGACACGAACCAAATCATTAAATATCTCAATAATGATCTGTATGAATATTATTGGGGGCATATTTATTCTTAAGTTGTGGTTTATTATTGTAAAATTGTGTCAGAAAAATACTAATAATTGCAACTATCATTTTCTTAAGATACAAAATTTAGTTAAGAAAAATTAAGGAAATGATATTTTTGGGCTTGTTACAAACTATTCGATTTTCTTTCGTGCCTTTTTTTGGTATGTTTTAGACAAAAAAGTAAAGCAACGCAAATCCCAAATCCAAGTTATAGGGTTTTCCAATAATAGGTGTTATTTTGATATTCAAAGAAAAATGGCATTTTTTGAGATAAATGATCGGATGTTTATTTCATTATAAAGATTAAGGTATGCCCTTAATAATGGAACACAGCATCAGCCAAATGGCCGCCACGACCACGTTTACAGGACCATATCCTTTTAATGAAATTTTCCATAACCAAATCGCAAAGTGGCTGCCCTATGTCCTCGATAGCCTCACGAATTCCATCCTTGAGATCTTGAATCGAAGCTGGGCTGTCGGCGTAGACCTCATCTTTCACGTGGCCCCAAAGGAAGAAGTCGCAAGGTGTTAAATCACAAGATCTCGGTGGCCAATTGTGATCACCTCTTCGAGAGATAACACGGTCCGGAAACTTTTCCCGTAAAAGATCGATGGTTTCATTGCTTGTGTGCTGTAACTGTACCAGCTCCAGCCTCATTTTCGAAAAAGTAAGGTCCAATGGCTCCTCCGGACCATAAACCGCACCAAACAGTCACGCGTTGAGGATGGAGAGGCTTTTCAACAATAACTCTTGGGTTTTCCGAGCCCCAGATGCGACAGTTTTACTTGTTGACGTAGCCTCCGTGGTGGAAATTGGCCTCATGAGTCAAGATGATTTTTCGATGAAATTCCGGATAGTGAATTTTAATAATTTCAATGCGTTGTTGAAGAGTGTATCGTTCCATTTTTATTAATGGCGTAGTTTCTAATTGTCAAATGTCAAAAAATGATAGCTTCAAAAGTGACAGCTACCGAAATAGCGGGCTATTCAAAATAACACCTCTTATTGGAAAACCCTGTAATTCATCAGGGGAATCAGTGACCAAGTCTCTCCCTGGAAAAGGTACCAGTGACCTTTTGGCCTTAAATCTTTCTTAAAGTTTTTGGACCTATATCTTAAACTTTGGTTCTTATCCAATACCGCAGAACCTGAGGCCAGGGAAGGCAAAATACCCAGCAGAATAGCAGTTTGACAAAAAAGTTCATACTTCTAGGTTTGTCAAAGGTTGAAATAGGAATTTATTTTGGAGATTATCTAAAGGTGTTAGTCAAAATTAGTCCCAACACAATCATTCCACGAATAGTCTATATTTTGATCTTTGATCTTCTTAAATTCAAAAGAAAATCCTCAAAATTAACTCATTTTCTTCGAATCGATGTCAATCAAAGTCAATGTCAGAAACATATCTATATATCTGAACTTGAACTCCTTTTTAGCAACATTGAAACAAAAGTATGACATAATTACTCAGGCAACCACAAAGGGCACACGCAGAGAATGTGAGAGATCACCTGTCCGATCGTACTCAAATCAATTTAACACATAAGTCCACTGATGCGAAACGATCTGATATACCGCAGGTATCTAGATACAATTCATACTATAAGAAAAAAAAACAACATACTCAAGTATAAATAAGCAATAGAGAGGAACTTCCAATGAAGAACGAACAATGAGCATTTGATTCGTCTAAATGACTTCTTTTTTTTTCTAAAGAAACTGAAACCGATCGTGTTTGGTTGGTTGGACGATCGTATCGTATTGGATCGGTGCGATCGGTGTGCTGGCGCGAGCTATTGCTATTCGGAATGTTATGTTTTGTGTGATGGTTTCATATTTCAGTGACATTTCAATGGATAAACGATGACCCAATAAACACTTCTTCTTTTTTTTTTTTCTTCTTCTTCTGTTTTTTTCTGATCGAGGATTCAGTAAAAAAATATCGAATTTCATGAGAAAATAATAGCCGTCTACTGTGCATATTTATTTTTATTTATTTTTTGTAACCATTTTGTGAATAGTTTTTTAAAATTAACATATGTTTAACAAACTTATAAAAAAAAAAAAATATATAAATAAAAATAATAAAAAAAACACCACACAAACCATTTAAAAATGTGTCACCCACTAATTAGCATATGGGAACTTCGGTTCTTCTTCGTACGAAAGAGTATAACGCAGCTACTATGCGTAACGAAGTAACAAAAAAATATCTATCTTTTGTTTGCACCTAATGAAATTGTAAATATTTAAAAACTTTTAGATATGACACCAACGCCAGAGTTTTTTTTTAAATTTTATTTTATTGTTTATCACACAACATTTAACTTAATGGACTGCTTTAACATTCATTTAGTTAAAAAAGGCTGTGTTTATTTAAATTTTAATTTAATGACTGAAAATATTTTTATTTATTTTTATAGTTTTTTAAATGCGAATGAAAATGATATCTATCTTGTTTTAATGAGCTAAATAACGTTGTATTGTGACTCATTTTTTTTTTGAAATTTATGAATCACGCTAACACCTTTATTGAATAGAAAAAGATATAAATTAGATTAATTTTAATTTTTTGTTTTTTATTATATTTTATGTTTTACGGGCGTATAATAGTCAGAGATTTGTGTGGGATGATTGGAATGGAAGGAGAATTGTGATCAAGTGAAATATTTTTTGACTACCAGTGACCCGATTCAGGAACTATAAAAATATTTCTGTCCAAAAATTTATGAGAAATTTGACTTTTTCTTTCAAAAAAAATTTATTTCATATGCGAGGAATTGCAAATATTTATATGTAGGTGGTGTAGGTGAACAAAATCTTAAAAAAAAAACTGGTTGGTTTAGTTGCTTCATTAAAAACTCATTTTATCAATCGATTATGAACCAATATTTAGAAAAAAAGTGGTTAAAATGGCTAAAGTCATCCATTTCAATATACATACCTTGGGTGGAATCATGTAAGCTGATTTTTGATAGTTGACTGTGAAATTCAAGAAAATTCGTCTGTGTAAGATGATAGTCAAAAGTGACTATCATATTTTTTTGACTTTTTCAACTGACCTATTTAGGTGTCAATTTGATACAATTTAACATTTGTAGCATATTTTTTTCTTGGCTTTCGTGGTGCTTTTACTTTGTTTGGGAAAAAGGAATATTTTTGTGCCTGTGCAATTATTTAAAGCCTACAAAATTAAAATAAAGTAAATGAATACGAAATAGAAAATAGAAGAGTCAGACTTGAAGAACAAATTAAATTATATTTTACCTCCACAACTCAAATTAATGTGCAATCATACCTTTGTACACAGAAAAAAATAATTTCAAAATAATATTTCGTGTTTTTAATAGACTCGTACAAAATTTTCGAATAACATAACATACTTTTTTGGGTATATTACCCATTTTGTATCTGCCATCTAAATTAAAAGTTTATACAATATTTTGTGGGTAAGCGATCCTTTTCGAGTTTTGTTTGCTAGGTAGATATTAAAGTTATAAATTATTATTTTAAGCGTTTTAAAAAATATTAACTTACGTTTTAAATAATTGTCTTCTCAATTATTGTAGCTATGGAAGTGGAAAACTGAAGCTCTTCATCGGTTTTTTTTAAATTTACTGACGTTTGACAGATGTCAAACCCAAGTGATACCAAGTAAACCAAAATTAAAAATGATCTCAAAACGATCAACTTACACAGATGGAAATAAGTTGACTATCAAATTTGATAGTTCAAAATATGATAGTCAAATATCATTTTAGCCGATTCCACCCCTTATATATTATAGTACCAGACGTTGAATGACATCTTAAAGAAATAGGGTTTTTAAGGTAAGAAATTGTTGATCAAAGCTACTTGAGACTGCATCTGAAAATAATGTAATATGCAGGGCAAGGATAATACATATTTTTTTTCCGCATTAATAAAAGCATTGGAATAAGACAGTTTTTCGAATCAAGTAATTTCCTTTAAAATGGCATTTATTTGTTAGTGCATATTTTAATGATAAACACATATTTTGCGTCATATTTTTGAAAAAGGGAAGAATTTTTTGTATTCACTTAATTTTTAATTTGATTCAAGGGTGAAGGTACGCAACTTATTCATTTTAATTTCAACATCCATGAAAGAAAGCATTTTGCAGCACTTAACATAATTCCAACCGTCACAGTTTCTAGTTTTACTGCAGTGAAAAACCTACTATGCAAATAATTTTGAAAATTTTGAAGAAGTTTTCAATTAATTGGATGACTCCATAATCGTTTCGTCAAAATCTGACGATGAAGAGGTTTTGGTAAACTTTTCGGGTAGAGAGATACTTGCGTTCAAAGATGCTCAAATGACACCGACTAAATTTGAACAGTCCTTTTCCATGTTCAAAATTTATGTCAGGCCAAATGGGCAGAATTTTATCATTTAAAATTTCAGGAAATATTTTGTGGTGTATACCAAAACAATTTATTCTAAAGATTTGTTTGCATATACACATGTAATTTAAATTTAATGTTTTGTGGTTTTTTTTTCTAGAAGATTTTATATTTTCTATTTATATTGTTACTTTGTTTAAATTTTGACGGAATTCAGTAATTTTTTTATGTTTTTAATGTCTTTTTTTTTAATGCATATTTTCATTGTCTTAAGCGCATATTTTCAGATTTAAGGTGCATATTTTATGCACATCTTTTGGGTTGGTAATTATGTAATTATATTCAGCAGTTCCTTTCTTGGCTGCTTGATTTTTTTGAGGATCTAATCCTCCATTCAGGGCCATGCTCGTTTTTCATTGATTGCGGCATATGTGTTATGTATATCTAACTTTTAAACTAATTATGACTATTTGACAAATGAGGTATTGTTTGAAGCACCTTACTTATTAGTCTAATGACTCTAGGTTATGTTAAGTTCTCTAATATGGTGCCCTCTAGAGGAAAAATCATGAATATCTGATAGACCTGCGCTCAAAATTCTATTAACGAAACGGATTACTATATAAGAAAAAAAAAAATCGAATTTTTACGTTTGGTCTTATTTCAACATGACAAATTGCAAAAAAGGCTGATTCCTCATTACACTTTTTCAGTTTTATGATACAAAAATTTCAGATATCTATTTAAATTTAAGTTCAAATTTGAACTAATCTTATGCCAACAAAAGATAGTTACAAGGAGAATCATGGTGCCCCATACAACACTAGGGGCTTGTTACACAGCAAACTACATTAGCTTTATGTATATCAGCTACGTCAAAGACTTTGGACTTCTCCAAGCAGTTATTGGACCTATTGCACAATTTAGACCATGAAGTATTTCCCGATGTTCAATCAGAATCAACTACAGATTTTTGAAGTCGCTGATATAGTTGATGTAATAAGCCCTGATACAGGCCAAAGGTTAAATTAAAAGAAATACCATCTTTTAGAGACTCTTGACAAAATTATAAATTTTCTGACTTAAATAAAATAACTAATCACAGAAATAAAGGAATTTATAGGTACTAAATAAATTATTGAAGTTTAATTAATTTTACTGTTAGAAATAATTAAAATATTAATAATAATATTAATATTTTCCATTAAGATTATTTTGCGCCATCAACTATGACTAAAATGTTTGCATTATCTTAATAGCTTTGCTATCAGTACCTACCTCTATGACTTTTTTTACCCGGATAATGTTCAATTTTCAAGTTAGTGTTGGTAGGTACATCTTAGCGCTATACATATTATCAATTTCTATGACGGGAGAATCAAATCAAAGGTTCTAATAGCTAGTTCTGTTAGAGTAGCGACGCAATTGTGATTTTGTCATTCTCTCTAAACTAGAACTATAAATATATTAAGTGAATGGAAACAAATGCAAAATAATGACAGAGAAAATGCTGGAGATGACAACGGCTAGCAGAAAAAATTGTTTTCTTGATAGAAGACAATACTGTTTCAAAGACTCGGATTCAATACAGGATCCAACAGATTTCTTCTCAAAAAGAAAGAAATATTGTGTTGCTTTTGTGAAAAATAACTTCATTTGATGGAATCGAATGTTTTTTGCCGTCATTTTTTTTTACTGAAGCGAGGGATGACCTTAAAAATTGTATACAACTATTTTAGGATTGATAAAATGTACGTATACCTATGAACTATCTTTGTTCTGTTCTTAAGGTTTACTAAGTGTTTTAAAATTCCATGGGCTTTTAATATATAATTAAACAAGCTGTTGCGAAAATTCTAGAAGATATGGTACCTATTCGATTAACTTTCGATTGAACACTAAATGTCCGGAATTTCTGACCATTGCTACCTCCTATTGCAATACGTTTTCCTTGCTTCTTTGTTTTCATTTTAAGAACCACTTTGTTCTCTTCGGTCATATTACCCTATATTCCTCTTTCGGCCACTTCTCTATATTTTTTTGTCCATAATACAAAAAAATTGAACAACAATAAACTTCAATTACAAGAGGCGTTGAAAAAATATCGGAAAAGTAACATGTGTGTTCCGTAATTTAATCCAAATTCCTGCTTTTTGTGTTTCGATTTATCCGTTCCAAACTACGTTTAGTTTGCAAAACATTTCTCTATAAATCCCCTTTTTCAAATTCGGTCATACCTACCTTTTGATAATATAATTTTTCAAAATATTACCCATGCACACATTTTTATAAATGAAAATTCAAAAATAACAATAAGAACCCCGCAGTTTATAAGAGCATCATCGAAAGAGCATCCTTCCGGTACATACCCTCTTTTGTATACAATATATTGGCATAGGTTCGACACAACAAACATGCAGCTGCTATTTTCACAATAAAAATTTATCCATATATCCCTTTTTGATAACACAAATCGAGATGAGTGTGTCTCGATAAGGGTAAATATCTCCGTTTTGAAAAATATATTTTATTCGTCTCGGAAACATAATTACATATTGGAATTTTGTTCCGAAATCGGAATGAAACACCCCTCGTAGACACACACACACACGCAACACATCACAGACGAAATTCTTATTGAATGTCATCGACCGAAATGGGAATGTGTTCATTCACGTTGCCGTGAGTCGTCGTCGTCGTTGTATATCGTATAGCTTCACCTACCTAGACCTACCCTATATTTGCTATATTTCGTGGTGCATTTATCTAGGCAACCCCTAGCTGATTCCTATTGTTGGTTTTTCGTATACTCTATTCTATTTCCAGCACTTGCATTGATTACTCGCTGGGAATCGTGTCTGGCACTGCTGTTGCCTCTGCTCCATTGTCTGATGGCTTATAATGGAAAAATGGAACCAAAACTACCGAACCCGATGACACGACGACACGACAACGACAGACGACACAACGTCAACGTCAAATATTGCGCTTTCATTTGAAAATGGCACGTGCATATACACGTCTGGGGTAGTTCCTAGCTATAATGCTTGCTCGAACACACTATAATCTCGAGGTACCATGATGATGATGGTGATGGAGAGGGTTGGAACTTGGTTGGGTTGGAAATTAGAAAAAATTTAATCTCAACGCACTGCAGGGTGGCAACTAGCAAGATTGTGTGAAGGAAAAGTGGAAATATAATAAAACTGATTACTTCCCCTTATTCACGTTTCTTTTAATTATACAATTTTAGTCCCGCAGCTATGAATGTATAGTCCTTGGTACTAGAGTTGGTAGAATGCACACACAGGACGACGACACGATACGACGACGAAAAAGGACACTTAATCACCAGCGAATACTAATTATGGAGAAGCTGTGAAACCTGGCGATTGAGTGAATACACAGTGTTAAGAGTTCTTGTTGGTCGCTAAGTGAGATGGATTTTTTTTTTTTTTTTAATTTCTTGTCTTCACTTTTTTTTTATTCATTCATTTTTAAGTGCCTGTCCAAGTCCAGTGTGATAATAAAGCGTATCGCGTTGCTTTAATTGACAAAGTTCTTGAGTATTTCTTTGTTAAAATGTGTCAGCAACTTAGATTCTGATTCTAGAATACTTACCACTACCATCCTGAGTGCAAAAAAGTTCATTAAATTCTGTGATAAGAAAAGAGTAGGTAATTTTTTTTTTTTTTAATTTTTGTAATTAAACAAAGACAAAAATGTCAGCAGATTTATATGCGGAACGACAGTTAGGATTTTAATTGAATTTTATTTTTTGTTTAGAAAATTTTATTGTTGTTTCTTGACTTTTGCTTCCTCGTTTATTGATACTTGTTTTCTACGTAATTTCAAATATGAACGATCAAAATTAAATAGAATTTTTCATGAATATTGTCTGAATTTTTGTGTTTATTTGATGTACCAACTTCTTTTCTAACACTTGTGATACTTCCCAGGAAACCTGTGATACTCACGTAATCAACCCGTGATACTTACCAGGGCCTATTTCTCGTCGAGCTACATGTACTATATCAGCTACATCAACAACTTTAAACTTCAATATGTCCCATGGAACCTCACGGCCAAAATTTTAGTATTTTTGAATTATACCGACCACAAACAATACTTTCCAAGATTCAATGGAGCTTTACTAGCTCGGCGAGAAACAGCCCCAGGGCAACTAGACATACTTGAAAAGGCACACCTTTATACTTAACTCCTTAACGGGGGAAACCTATGACACTTACCGGAACAACCCGTGATATTACTAGAGCAACTCGTGATACTTACCTTTGAAACCCTGGTTTCTTACCAGGGCAACTCGTGATAATTGACTGTTCAACCAGTGATACTTAACTCCGCGGTCTGTGGTCCTTAACCGTGATATTACCAGGGCAACTCGTGATATTTACGTGAGCAACCTGTGATACTTACCGGCGCAGTCTGTGGTAGTTAACGGGGTAACCTATGATACTTTCCGCGATTACTCGTGAAACTTATCTGCGATATCCTTAATATGTACCAGGGCAACCTGTGATAATTACAGGGGTGGCCCATGATAGATACTAGGAAACCTGTGATACTTATCGAAGCAACCGGTGTTCCCTACTGGGACAACCTTTAGTACTTTCCGAGCAGCCCGTGATACTTTCCTGTAAATCCTAGATACTTACCGACGAATTGTGTGATGCTGAACAGCTCAATCTGTTATACTTCCCGAGACAATCCGTTATAATCAGCCTTATCATAATCATCCTGAATCCTGAAAACCAAATACCATAGGAGTTTCGAGCCTGTGATACCACTTTTTACAAATTCTGAATTTCTAAGCAAATATTTCAAAAACAACTGAAGTGATAGGGTCAAATACCAAGCCAACCTGTGATACTTATTTGGGCAATCCCTGATATTTTCTTGCGCAGTCTGTGGTAACCTATGACACCTAACGGGATACTAATCGGTGTTATCCGTTATATTCACCAGGGAAACCTGTGATACTTATAGGGGTGATCCATGATACTTAAAAGGAAGCCTGTGATATTTACCGGTGACACATAACATAGGACAAAAATAAGTCTTCTTTTTTTTCCGTTGTTTAATCATTCTGGAAGACTGAAAGAGTCCGTTAAAAGTGTCTGTTGATCGAATACTTAAAATGTTGAACGCATCTGTTGACGATTGAGTGCATTGAGTTAAGTCCAGGTTGATAATGTTTTGCAAATGGGTGTTCTTCCAACCCAAGACTCAAATTAATTTTTTTTCTGGAGGAGTCATATGAAATCGCTGATCCAGTTGTTAAATGTAGTATTATTTGCCCTTTAGCCTCGGATTGGTGAAAGATTTGTTGCTTCCGCAGTACCAGTTCATCAAATTGGATCTTCATTTCTTCTCTTGTCCTTCATTTTGTCTTTACATAATATTAATTAAGGATCTCCTAAAAATTTAGCTTGACTACAATGTTCACCCAGAAGATTTTTATCTGCTGTTGTCAATTTCGAAGTCTCCACTCCATAAATCGAACTGGGATAGTTAATGTCTTGTAAAAGGGTTTCTTGGTTCTTTGAGCACTGATTTCATGGTGCTAGATTGTGGTGGAGTCAAAACGTATAAAAGTCTCCGACATTTCCTTTAGTTTCTGTTACATTTTTTTAAATACAACATTGATCAGTTCTCAATTAAATATTGAAACTTTGACATTGTTTCAAAATCAAAAAATTGAATGTTTTGTGGTTCGGGTCAGCTAATCTACTTTGTTAGAAGCATTTCTATCAACAATGTCTACCTATTGTTACTTTAATTTGTGAAAATGAAAAATGTAATCAATAAGCTTACAAAAAATCTTCCAATTTGTTACCCAAATAATAAGCTTGAAATTGTTTTCTTTTGTCAATTCAACCAAACCAACAGCAAAAGAGGACTACTATATATCACCACCATAAAATGTGAAGATTGTAATTCCTTAATTTCTTCCAACTCCAAAAGAATAATCACTTTACGACACTTATGTGGGTAAAAGCAAAAGGTCAGTAAAATTAAGTGACTGTGTCTGGTAACATTACAAAAGTTCCTTTATACTGACAAATTGATTCTAAGCAACATTCCAACTTAACAATATCCCTATTCCACACCACACGTGCGGATCTTCATTTATCAGAGAATGTTCAATGTCCATTGTTTGTTTGAAAGAAAAAAAAGATTCAACCTTCCACATTAATACAATACAGAAAAACTCGTTGGTTACCTACCTTTTTATATCCAATGATAGGTATTCCATTCTTTATTTTAAATACACCACTTTAGCATTGAATAGCAGCTAACTTGTTTCCTTTTGTAACGGATTCTATTCATAAAATAATTTCTCAGCGCGCAGCCAATGAGTCTTATAATTTTCCATTTTCCATGAATAGAATTACAAACTGCTCTCTTCATGATGTTCTATCAAAATAAAACCGAAAAAAAAACAATAGTTTTTCAAAACATCAAGAAAAACTCATATTGTCTTCTATAACAAGTTTCCCGTTGATATAAATGAAACCAATTTTTACTGAACAGCAATATTGATAGGGACACCCATGGTCTTATCGAACATCCGTTAAACAATTTTATATATCTTCCACAAAAAAAAACAAAAAACAGCATCCCGGAATCTATAACCAAGCCAATTATAACTTTCCCATCATTATTTTGATATTTAAATATTTTCTCAAATAAATTAGTTGATATTTTTTTTTTATGTTATTAATAATTGTCTTTTGATCGAAAATTCATAATATATTTTATCATATCAAACCTGTAATTTCCATTTGAACCTAAATCTTAAACCACCATCAGCACTAGATTTCATGGGAAAAACTGAATCTTTACCGTATCATCGTTGATTTTATTCACAGAATTAACGATAACTAATATTTTTTGTTCCGCTCCAGTTAAAATTAATTTCCAATTAAATTTCGAGTCGGGTTAAAAAAGAAACAAGCTATATGTGATTGACATCAATATGTGTGCTGCTTAAGGTTTTCATCTGCTTGGCAGGTGATAAGTTAAGTAGAGACACCGAGAGAGCTTGTTTGCTTCTATCACCTTATAAGGTTTATGAAAATTTATTGATCTATATCTTAATTATTAATTGCGTTCCATGCTGATTAAGTGCATGAAATACATTTTAAAGTAGTGCTCCCTTCTTCTCAGGGCCGGAGGTAGAAAAATATTTGAAGAGTGAAGTAAGAAAAGGGAATTTATTCAATATTTTTTGGAAAGCTATGATAACACTGGTCGGCAACGAAAATAGAGCTTGAACCAAATCATACTTTTCTAAAGTATTCTTGTTTGCTGATTCCGAAATCCGAATCCGAAGTCAAAATTTTACTGGAAATTATTGAATATAAACAGGTCAAAAACGCGTTTTTTTGGTACTTTTGGCATTGAATTTCATCAAACGTCAAAAAATATTTCATTCGAAATTAGTTTTTGGGACTTTATAGCAACAATAGTGATGAGCTCAGCGTGATGGAATAAATCTGTGAACAGTTTTGAATTCAGCACACTCAAGTAAATTTCTCTCAATGTGTACATATGTATCTATAACGGAAAGAGTTTATGGCAGTGGCAAATATGAAAATGTTGCAGCGTAATATACAAAAGTATAGTAGTAAAGAACAACAATTTCCTCAACAGAAGTGAGGAAAAGAAAAGTAATGCGAGTAAGCAAATCCCTATATTCTAAAACTAGAAAGCAAAGTTTTCAAAACGTTGTAAATACACTAACATAGTTCAACTATAAATCGTTCGTTGGTCACCAAGCGTTGAAGACGTTAAGGAAGCTGTTAAAAATTTTAAGAAGATCAAAGCCGCTTACTCGCGTAGCACGTCTATGGGACTCTTCAAACATAGAGGTGAAGGTTATCTTTGCCTTGGGAACAGTGCCGATGTCAATATCTTAAACAAATGGACATCATCGACCGTCCCGATCGAGCTGTATTCGACGTTTTCCAGATATCTAAGTGGGTTTTTAACGTAAATAATTACTCCGAGAAACCGTTAGTATACTAACGATTTGACATAACGAATGTGTTCAAAACTCGTAACTTCTCTAATAGTAGAGTAACTAAAGCAAATTATTAGGGAACCCGGCCGAACAGCTCTGATTTTGACGATTTTTTTTTTCAAACGTAGGTAATTATAATCATTTTTAGCAAAAAAACAAAACCGACTTCCATGGATCAAAACTAGGTTTTATGGTTTTTAAAATAGTTCCTATGGCAAAAAGTGAACGAAATGGGACCATACTGCAGCCACCAGCTATCCAATACAAAAAGAATTATCAAAATTGGTTCACTCAGTCCAAAGTTATGCGGTAACAAACATAAAAAAAAAAAAAAAAAAAATACAGACGAATTGAATACCTCCTCCTTTTTTGAACTCGGTAAAAAATACTTCAAAGTCTATAGATTAACAATTGCCGGTGTTGCCGTATTGTTTTTTAAAATTAAAATTAAATTTTTTTTTAACAAAACCATTTTTTTTGCTTAAATTTCATAAAACAAATGATAGCAAAAGGTTCTCTAGGTAATTTAAGGAAAATATATAAAAGGCAGTAAGGGACAATCTTCCATCGTTCAAGCGATAAATGCAATTTTCTAACATTCTGACCTCAATCACAAAAAAAATATTTTGAAAACAACGGCAACACCTAAAATATTTTAAAATACATTTTTAAAAAGCCAGAAGCTCATTCTTATCTCTTGAATTTAAATCCACTAAATTTGATCAAGACTTTTTGAAAAAATGGTCCTCAAACTCAGAATTAAAAAAAAAATGTTATTAGAAAAATTTAAAATGACTTTTTTCCAAACTTTTTCTAATAAAATATGAATTTATTTAGAAAAAAAATTTTTGGCCATAAATATTATCAATCGAATTTCGAAGCAAAAAAGGTAAAATATATCACACTTTTGAAAAAAAATGAAAAATTACTTCAATTTCAATGGTTTTTTTTTTTATTAAAACTGAATTTTTGCATTGAAATAATTAATTTTCTCAAAGACTGTGGTGAATAGGAACTTTAAATTTTTGCTATTTAACTTTCAACAGTAAGGGTTATTAAATGAATAAAAAAATAATTTTATGTTTAGATGTTGAACTTTAAAAAAAAAAATAAGTTACATTTTTTTTCAAAACTTTTATTAAAAAAAGTTCTTCGAAAATAAAATACTTTTTAATTTTTTTCATAAACCGTAATACATATTGACATTTCCTTTTATAATTTAGAATCATAATAAATGCGGCCAAAAAAATTTGAAAATAAATGCATTTTATATAACGACCAAGTTTAAAAAACGACATGTTAAAATTTTTTCAATAATTTTTTTTTTTTAATCTGAGTTCAATTACCATTCTTTCAAAAGCCGTTCATTCAATTAACTTAATTTTAATTTTACATATATGACTAAGCTTCTAGCTTTTAAAAAATGTATATTTGAATATTGTAGGTGTTGCCGTTGTGTTCAAATATTTTTTTTGTGTTTGAAGTCAATTAATAAGAAAATTGCATCTATCGCTTGAACTATGGAAGATTGTCCCTCACTCCCATATATTTGTTTTCCTTGAATTTCCTAGACAATCTTTTGGCATCAGTTAATTTATGAAATTTAAGAAAAATTTTTGAAAAAAATTTGTTTTTGTTCACAAAAATCTTCAGTTAAATTTAAAAAATCAAAACGGCAACACCGGCAATTTTTAATCTATAGACTTTAAAGTATTTTTAATTACCGACGTTTGAAAAAAAAGATCATCAAAATCTAAGCTGTTCGGCCGGGTTCCCTAATATTGCCAATTTTTGAGCTTTAGTTAATCCACTATAAAAAAAAATGGATTCGGTCTGCCATTTTAAATTGTTTTTTTTTTTACAACATAAGACAAAACAAACAAGAAGTAATTTTTGCTTACCCTAGCGCTGCACAGTGGTGACTATTGAGCTTATTGGCTTCAAAAAACATTTGCACTTTTGCACGGCCAAGTTGTCAATTTTTTTTTTAACTCATTCCGGGGCAGTGGCAGGGCTACCTTCGTAGATTTTCAAAAAGAGGCCAAAAAAGAGGATTTTGATAAAAAAAAAGAGGCCCCAATAAAAAAATGTGAAAATAGAATAAGTTAAGTACGACAGTCACACGAAATACTTCATTTGCGCCTTTTACGAACCGCAACACAAACCTTTTAACATAATATCTTAAAATTAAAATTGTATTTGAACATAATTAGAATAATATAAAAACATTACCTGTGTATAATTTCTTCATGTAAAAATCAAATCAACGCTAAACAACAGTAACGTATATTTTTTTACAATCGAGTCGTTATAATTGAAAGTGGTATAGGTCACATTTTCCTTGATTTTCAAAAAAATGTTAATTTTTTTAATCAAAAATAACGTACATAATTTTAAAAAAGAGGAAAAGGAGGAACCAAAATATCAAAAAGAGGGATTTTTTTGACAATTTTTAAAAAGTGGAGGGAAAGTGGATTGGGTGAAAAAAGAGGAAAAACGCCTCTTTAGAGGCGCAAAGGTAGTCCTGGGCAGTGGTATGAAAATCGTACAACCTTTTTTTAGCACTTTTTTAAACTTAAATGTGCAATGCTATTAAATTATTACCAGATTTCATATTGGTAGATTGCACATTTAAGCTTGAAAAATGCTAAAAAATGTTGTACGAAAGAGTTAATTCAAAATGGTGACTCTAATAAATTTTCTAACAGATTTTGATATTCTAAATTCGAATCCAAAGTAAAAAAATCTCACGAAACGTCGCGTTTTTGAGATATATCTATGTATTTAAACCCCTGTGTAAGAAAGTCCCGAAAAAATTAGTGAACATGATTTTCCTGCTTGAAAGGGCTAAAAATTTAACCTGTTCCCTTCTCTTCCTTCAACTTAACTTTTTTAATAGATAACGTAATCT
This sequence comes from Episyrphus balteatus, assembly GCF_945859705.1. Classification (NCBI taxonomy): domain Eukaryota; kingdom Metazoa; phylum Arthropoda; class Insecta; order Diptera; family Syrphidae; genus Episyrphus; species Episyrphus balteatus. The sequence goes on from NC_079134.1 coordinate 44,024,941, forward strand.
AAACTTGATCAAATTTAAAACAGCAATGGTTAAAGGCCCCCATAACGCCAAAGTCGCTTTTTAGGCTACAACCATGTGTTTTTTTTTTTTAATGTTCTTACGGCTATATGCTATGTTGAGCATCAACAAACGCTCATTGCAGATTAAAGAAGAGAATTTTAATTCAATATCCAAATGAAGGCAGGGACTTTAAAAAATTTCTTCGGTATCTTTTAGATACCAAAGAACGATTTCTTTAATTATTATGAATTTAATTTCCATTCAATTTCGTGTAATTTCGACTTTATAGCCACAATTTTAATTTTATAAGCTTATATGATAACCTTTCTAGGTTATCAAAATCAAGCTGCTAATCAAAAAGCTTTTTACAGACAGCCATTCATAGAAAGTAAAAATAAACAAAAACTTGAGGAGTGTTTCTTTTTTTATGTATGTTTATTTCTCCTTTGAACCCATATTTCCCTCCCGAAATAACAATAAAATAGTGACAAATCTTATCATTAAATTTGGATTTTAATTACCCAAAACATTGTGTAGGTATTCTCTTATTAATGTTATGCAAATTCTAAAAAACCCAATATGGTTGATTAATCAATCAGCTATGCATAAATTCTTCTTCTCCCAAATTTTTTTTTTATTTCTATCTATAATTCAACATCACTGCATACATCAATAAAAAAAATACAACAACACATTCGTTGAATATTTTAAGCTTTTGTTTGGTGTTAATATAGGAATATTATTGTCAACGGGAGTCCACAATTTGATTATTGTCATGCTGAGGCAATGATATAATATTCATCATAATTTGGGGGATTTTTGACAAGGACAGCACGGGTCGTTTGAACGCGACACTACTCGAAGTGTCTTGCACTCCATATGTTTTGATGCAGAAATGTTCCTTGGGGTCTAAATAGTAAGAAAAAAGCTTTTTTAAAATTTTCTATCGAGCTATTCGTTTTTTATGAGCTTAATAAGTTATGAAAAAACGTACTTTTACGTACTTTTTCACACGTTTTTGTTAATAACTCTGTTAATAATAATGGTAGAAACTCAAATAATGGCTCTATTTTTAGAAGAAATATGCCTCTTTTTAACGGCATTTCAATCAAATTAGTGGCATTTTTAGATCTTCAGATATTCGAATCTAAGTCCGTTCATTTTTTCTGCCCAATTCGATTTCACTAATCAAAAAGTTTTTTTTTATAGAAGTCAGGGTATACTTTTCTAATGGTTTTTCGTATGCTGAACTCGAATCCGAAGTCAAAAAAATTCCATCACATCAAGTTTTTGAGATATTACCGTTAGAAAATCAAAAATACCCTTTTTTAACAGTTTTTGAGGTTATGTCATCTTGCGTGATAATTTTTTATAATTACATTTGTAGCGGTTTCTTAAAGAACTAAGTTTCTTCTTTTAAAATCCGTTTAAATCATTTCGATATCGCTTTTCTTCTCCGAGAAATCTTAAAATCAATTCAACATGTTTGGTGAATATTCTCTATGAAAAAAAATCTTATGTTCGTTTGGGTTTCATGGCAAATCGCTAAAAATTTTTGCATTCCTTTAAGTTTTTTGGTTAGTTTATCTGTAAGAAAATTTTTGACTAACCAAAAAACTTAAAGGAATGCAAAAATTTTTAGCGATTTGCCATGAAACCCAAACGAACATAAGATTTTTTTTCATAGAGAATATTCACCAAACATGTTGAATTGATTTTAAGATTTCTCGGAGAAGAAAAGCGATATCGAAATGATTTAAACGGATTTTAAAAGAAGAAACTTAGTTCTTTAAGAAACCGCTACAAATGTAATTATAAAAAATTATCACGCAAGATGACATAACCTCAAAAACTGTTAAAAAAGGGTATTTTTGATTTTCTAACGGTAATATCTCAAAAACTTGATGTGATGGAATTTTTTTGACTTCGGATTCGAGTTCAGCATACGAAAAACCATTAGAAAAGTATACCCTGACTTCTATAAAAAAAAACTTTTTGATTAGTGAAATCGAATTGGGCAGAAAAAATGAACGGACTTAGATTCGAATATCTGAAGATCTAAAAATGCCACTAATTTGATTGAAATGCCGTTAAAAAGAGGCATATTTCTTCTAAAAATAGAGCCATTATTTGAGTTTCTACCATTATTATTAACAGAGTTATTAACAAAAACGTGTGAAAAAGTACGTAAAAGTACGTTTTTTCATAACTTATTAAGCTCATAAAAAACGAATAGCTCGATAGAAAATTTTAAAAAAGCTTTTTTCTTACTATTTAGACCCCAAGGAACATTTCTGCATCAAAACATATGGAGTGCAAGACACTTCGAGTAGTGTCGCGTTCAAACGACCCGTGACAGTTGACCAAAAAAAAAAAAAACTACATACATAAATTCTTTTGGTTTCCATAAATTTGATTTGATTTCTATCCCTCCCAATATTGTGGATAGGGTGTGAGATTTTTAGTTTGAATTTTCCAGTGTATATGGTAGATTGGATTTATAGTTTAATACCTATTTATGGGCTAATAGATAAATTTTTTATTTATTATTTTTTTTTTTTTTCATAGAAAAAGTATTTAATTAATTGATAATAAAACATGTCAATATCAAATTGACAATAAACCATATTTTAGGATATTTTATCTGTCAAAATAATATTTAATTAACTCTCTAAAATTAATCCAATCATTCAAAGCTGAGGTAGATTAGAGAATTTGGGTTTAGAAAATATAATATTTTAAATATTTGAGGTTAACCTATCAAAATGAGGTCAATTATTCTACTGAACTAAGCTAATGATTTTGATGGGATCGATTTTTGAACCTATACCTACTAATTCATATGATATCACTGGTTTACAAGGTTTTTGTTGCCGAAACAAAAATATACTTTTCTGAAGGTTTTCGGTGTGCTGAACTCGAATCCGAAGTCAGAAACAACTAATCAGCTCCCGTTTTTGAGATATTACCGTTAGAGTTGAGTTTTAATTTTTGTTGAGTTGAGTTCTTCGGGCCTTATTCTTTTGTATTTTGTTTGAGCCTTTTTAGTAACGGTTTCTATAAGAAATATTTTCCATCTTTCGATACCTGTTTAAATCTTTTCAATATCTTTTGTATTACCCGAGATATCTTAAAATGAAGTAAGTGGTTTTGGCTTCATATATCATAAAAGAGATAATGACAAACAACTGAGGATATCTCGGGCAGTAAAAAAGATATCGGAAAGATTTAAACAGATTTAAAAAGGTGGAAAATAGTTCTTATAAAAACCGTTACTAAATATGCTCAAACAATTTTCCTTATATACCTAAAAGAATAAGGTCCAAAGTACTGCATTTTCTAACGATAATATTTCAAAAAAGGGAGCTGATTCATTTTTTTGACTTCGGATTCGAGTTCAGTACACCGAAAACCTTCAGAAAAGTATATTTTTGTTTCGGCAACAAATAAAAGTTAAATTTTGTTAACCAGTGTAAGGTTCATGATTAATTTCGAGTGTTTTTGGGGATTTATGTATTTTATTCTTAAAATAATCTCACAAATCAAAGTCTTTTTGAAGTTCGTTAAAACTTCTTTAAAACTTTCTATACAACTTCAACAAGGTTTTAATTTTTGTAAAGAAATATGTAACTTTTAAGTTCAGCTTTATAGAAGCTGTAAAGAAGCTGTTACTTTAAAGATGCCTTGGTTGAACAGGGAGCCTAATTTTTGTTTTTCAAAATGTGTGTTTTATGTTTGATACTAAATTCGTAAGACCAGTAATCAAGTAAACTAATATTAAATCCACTATTGTTTAAACTTTCTGCAGCAGTTATAAAAAAAAATCATAAATCTTCAACTTTTTAGCTCTTAAGTCCATAATAAATAAAATTGTCATTGTTATCCAACCGTATTTTCAAACAAAATTAATGCAACTAATATTTATCTTTTAGAACAGTCTATCCATTAAGTAACTATTGTTGTGCATAGATAGGTACTCACTCTTAAACAATAAAAACCACTTAAAATCTCCTCTTAATTTTAATTTAGTTTCAAAAAGTTTTGCTCATTAAACAAGAAGCAACAAAAAAAAAAACTAAGAAAAAACAACAATAAATTGAAAAAGATGTCCTTCGAGAATATTCATTTAAAAAGAAAACAAAATTAGCCTCAACCATCTCAGGAAAAACAAGCAAATGCTTAAAAATACATCCACTCAACGTTTCGTTGACCAATTCTTCATTCTTCAAGTTCTGTTGAAATTTTTCTATTCCCGAACAAAAAAAAAAAAAGAAAAGAACTATCTTCATCTCCAAACTAGAAAAGGAACAAAAAAAAAAAAAACTAAAACTAACCACCAATCATTATGGTGGTCAGACATTGCATTCTTAGCGCATCTGCATCAACCATCATCAACCCAGCAACAGAAGAACTTGAAAGAAGACACAGACATGAAAAACAGTAGAAAAACAAAAATCCTTCAGGAAAACCCTCAAATGAATGGGAAAAGTAATGAAAATATGGACTCTCTCTCTCAGCTCTCTCTCTCAAGTAGATACCTAGTTGAATATTGCTTGAACCACAGGGATTTGGCATTGTTCATAAGTATTGGGCTATTCATTGGGTTTGTGTTTGTTAAAACCACCATCGTCGTGTGTCTGTGTTCTTTATTTTTTTTTGCCTGACTGACTGCCCTGCCTTGCTTGGGCCCGGCACGGCTGCTGCTTGACTGCTTGGCTGCGCCTGATGCCGTGTCCTGTTTTTTCCCCTAATGTTTCAAATTGATATCTCTGGTTTTTGTCTGGCATCAAGCACACACAGGCATCAGGGTTGAATTTTCCGGGACGGATGCCAAAAATTATTCGACTTGAGGTCATTGTACTTTCTTTTTGGTGCGGTCGCGTCATCAAGCTGAAGTTCTTTACTCGACCGCAGCGGCAGCAGAGTGGCGGAATGAGTTTTGTTCATCAGGGCAGCATAATGCTGCACCATCTTAATACAAATTTTAGAGAACACTCGAAGAAATGAAGTTCTTTAACTTTACTATCTTTGTCGTATTGTGTCGTTCATTCGGGGTTCTTGTTGTAATTGAACTTTCCAGACATTTCTTCCCTTTTCGATTATGGAAATAAAGTTCAGGGGTTAAACCAGACAAAAGAGTTAAAATGAAGACAAGGAAGGTGTCCTTGATATTTTGGTGCATGTCGTTTTTTTGTTTTGTTTTTTTTTTCGACGCGTGTCTATTGTAAACACTTCGCAGGTTAAAGAACCTAATCTCAACTGGGTGTGTAGATTTAGCACGAAAACATCAAAATGAAGAGCTTATCTATGTATGTGGTACGTATTTGATTAAAAAAAACGTTTTCTCTTTCGAGGTCACTAAAAGGCTTGTAACTTTGTGAGGGCGGGGCACTCAGTCCGAAAGATCAAATGTTTGCTGTTGTATGTGACATAACCATTCCAAGGTTTAAACCTCAAGTTCGCAATACTATCCAAATATTCAAAATAAAAAATTCGAAAATTTCCTACCTATCTTCAGTTTTTTGCTATTTTAACCCTGAAAAACTAGTTTTCGATTCTTAATATGGTATTAGTTTTCAAGGTCACTAAATTTTCTAAAATTTGAGTACCACAAACGCCCTTATAGACCTCATAAGACTCAAGGTATTTCTGTCCAAAGATTGTCAATTTTTGAAAATTTTAAATTTTTTCAGAAATTTTCGACTTTTCTTTAGTTTTTTGCAATTTTAACCCTAAAAAACTAGTTTTTGATTCTGAATATAGTATTCGTTTTCAAGGTCGCTAAATTTTCTAAAATTTGAGTACCACAAACACCCTTATATACCCCATAAGACTCAAGGTACGACTGTCCAAAGATTGTCAATTTTTGAAAATTTTAAAAATTTTTTTAGACAAATTATGAAAAAGAGGTAAATTCTGTAAACGAACCTGAATTGAGTCGATTTTTTTTGTAAAGGCAGTTAGAGGATAGAAGATTTCGGCGCACAATTCATCAAAAGTGCACCAACCTCATTCCTAACTCAAAACTAATTACCAATGCAAGTGTCCAAAAGAAGACATAAATCACTATTTTTTTTTACAAGCCTCTAACTCGCCCTTACAATGCCTTCATCACTGCCAACAAACTCCCAAAAACAAAATAAAAATGTTAGGAAGATGAAAAAAAAAGGGTTATTGGCCTCAGAGCCTCATAAGCATAACAATGAAAACAATGAATACCAGCATTTTACCTACATCATCTACATTTCTTTAGAAAAAGAAAAAAAAAAAACTCCTCCTGATTGCATCTCGGAATTTGGAAGCTGATAGTTGCTGTTGCGAGGCAATGAAATTTATAATGCAACAAAACTATATACCTTTTTGGGGACATGTTAACACAAACGATTGAAAAAATCGATAGCACCAATGAAGTTAACTTAAGATTAAGTTCTTGTTTTTTTTTTTTTTTTTGGCACCTTTTGTTGTTAATTAGTGGTCACAACAAATTTTTGTCGGCTTCTTCAGATACATCGCAGACATACTACACTAACATAGATTTATTTACTACAAAATATAGTTAACCTTTGTTTAGGGTGTGTGCTGAAGTATTTATGTTAATGGCTTTTTTGGTTAAACATTGAACACAGAAAAGGAAACAATTTTTGTTGTTGTTTTTTCTTTATTTGTGTTAATAGGTTGTTTTAGATATATTTTTTGGGGATTGAGGTTGTAAATAATTTTGTTTTGGTTGTTTTACACGCAACATCTACAAGTAGTAATGTCTATTTAACAAAAAAAAAAAAGAAAGGTAATAAATGTTTCAATTTCATTTACAAAGGTATATGGATTGTTTCCGTGTAGAGGACAGAAAGAAGTTAAAAAAAGTGCGGTGGTCAAAATGTCCTCCTGTGTTCCGAACAACAAGTATAAATTGATTGCCAGAACCTTTTTTTTTAAACAAATATTGGTTTTAGAACTTTGTAACGTGTCTGCGTGTCTTTAATATTCCATACAGAAAGAAATTGAGTTAACCAAAAGGTTAACATTTAAGACATTTGATATAACCTTTAGAACTATTGTGATATTTAACTTTCGACTATCGAAATTATTGTAGCAAATTGGCATGTATGGGGTATTAGAAACGACATGTCGAACAAAGGTCCATAACAATCACGCTAGACGGTGATAGATACGGGATCTATAAGTTCGAAAAGGTTTATTTTTCAAAATTAATTTCGAATTTGCGTTTAGTTGTGATCATTAAAAATAGTACCAACAATAATCGCTCTTTTAGCATATTTATGTAGGTTTTAGTTTCATTCTGTATAAAATAAGCAGTTGGATTGCCTTACTTTTATGCTAAACAATTTGGCTTGAAGACATAGACAAGGCCCGAAAAATTCGAGCTCTCTATCAGCAGTTTCTTGAAATAAGCTTACAACTATCATTATACAATTGTGGGCCTTCGGTTTGTTTTTTGTTATATAATTATAATGACGAGCTTAAGTTTCAGTTTGATAAGATAATTGGAAGTAGGCTAAAATTGGATTTGGGGTATTTCGAACCCCGTGCCTCTTTCCCCGGGGTCTGGACCTCCAAAGTATTGTGTTGTCCTCCGAACTACATTTGTGTATAAAGTTTCAGTTCGATACGATAATAAATTGGAATTGGTTCAAAATTGATTTCCTAAATTTTATTATATTGCTATTTTGTTATAACGCTTTCGTTTGGTAATTCTTAGAATTGTCCGGAACTACCCGATTCGGAATGCCAAACAAACAAATTGTAGGTATTCCATTTTACCCATTTTGTAGTTTGTGTATTGTATTACCTACCGTGAATAAAGAAATAATTTATTTGACCCCAATTACATTTTCTTTAACATCGGTTACCACCGTTTGTTTGTATTTTTTTAAAATTTACTTCATCAAGCAAAAATGATTTTCCCTCATAAAACAAACAAAATTATTTAAAAATTAACGTTACGGTTTGAAATTTAAATGTTTGGATTGTGTGTGTGCTTCTGTAATGGATTTTTTTGGCTTTAAATCCGGAATAGATTTTCTCTTCCATTTAGAATTATTATAACTGTTATTGAGTGCCAAAATCATTCGGAGTAATTCCGAACAGTTCCGGACCACCAAATGAAAACGATATGAATTGGTTACTAGTGAACCTAATAAAAGCGTATTAAAAACGAAATATTAAAACGTACCTATACTTTATTTCATTAGGTCCTCAATAAGAAAAATAGGCTACTCTATCATACTGACATAGGTATTTTATTTACCTATACCTTTTCATACCCTCTATATCTTCAATACATTCAATTGGACAGGGTACCTAAGTACATATTTATTGACATTATTACTACATCTCTGCTTCAACTCATTGTTCTATATTATTTCAACAATATTTGTTTTATCCTGATTACACTTCAAAATTATATTAACAAACAAATTGATATTTCATCATTCCACTTAACATCAATAACCCTTCTCTTGTAATCTAATAAATATCGATTAGTTTCATTCAATTGTGAAAAATTCTATACCCTTTTTGTTTGACATTTTATGGATACCTATTTGTTTTAATACAAACCACCACCCAACACCCACACTATATCTAAAATGACTATTTCAATATTTATTTGAATGATAAATTTCTAATCCTTGAAATATGCTATACCTACACCATTTTTGCATTCTTTCATATCAAAACACAAAAATCTGTTGTGAACATCATAAAATTTTGATGTGATTTTAAAATCACTTTGATTTCAATCAATAGAATTTTAACCAAAAATCAACAAACAATCGATACTAACATTTTTTTAATTTTCTTTTTCAGATAATGTTCTAACCTCAAATTTCTATCAAAGGACTTCCGGAATTGTCCATAAATGTCTATAAAAATATTCATCAAAATGAACTGACTCCAATTAAAATTTTCCAAATTAAAATAAACAAACTCTAAAAAAAAATAAAACAATATTTCATTGAATTTTATTTTATATCGGAATTTTTATTCTAACGTGGAAAACAATTAAACGTCGAAAACGATTTGGAAAAATATATTTTGAAATTGTCGTCCATTATTAGAAATGATGGCGACACGGTACGCGGACGACACCACACCGTTGGTGGTGTTGTTGGTCGGGAAGAATAATAATAAATGTTTTAAGCAAAAAAAGACACGACATCCAATAACTTTATTTGCAATTTTATCTGTATTAGTTTGTAGTTGCAATGCATTCGATTTACCAAAATCAACTCCATCATCAATTAGCCATAATAACGATATGTCCTTAGTCCTGCCGCACGATACATATCCAGGATTTAGTATTAAAAAATTCAAAACTATGCCCATTTCGAATAACAACAACAATGCTAGCAACTATCATCTCTTGGAAACTGGCTATTCCAAGTTCTTTACGGTCCTGGAGGATGGTGTCGTGATGACAACCTCCGACATATCGCCACTGGTTAATCGACCAGTTAATTTGGTGGTTGTCGAAGAGACACCCAATTCAACATCAACGCATAATTTGCAACTGTTCGTTATGCACCGCAAGGATATGTTGCGTTTTCCTGGTTCGATGTTGGACGCAGCTGGCGAAGTGCGAGAGAATCGTCCAGCGGGAACACGAGTCCGTGGAATTCCTCTAATGCAGGCATTCTCTAACCGTGATTCGCAAAAGATTAAATACACTATTATCGGTGGGAATGAAGATAACGCCTTTGCCTTACAGGAAAGACATCATTCCAAAGGCAATCTAAAGGACACCATAGTGGTGGATAATGATGAGGAGAGTGGCGTTTGGCTAGTGACCGCCAAACCGCTAGACCGCGAAACAAAGCAATACTACGATTTGTCAGTGCAAGCTTCGGATTTGGATGAAGTCGACAAAACTGTTTCGAAAGTTGTCGTTACGATTTTGGATGAGAACGATAATAGACCAGTTTTTGTGAACGACGAATACAAATTCGCGGTAGCTGGTGAAAAATCCATGGATTTGAATGGAAATTTCACCACAACATGGAAACGATTTACGATTTTGGGCAAAGTTGAGGCTAAAGATGGTGATGGTGATAAAATTGCTTATCGTTTGGTTGCACCGAGTAATATTGTTATTATTGTTCCACAAACTGGTGAACTTATGTTGGCAAGTGAGCCTGAGAAGACTGAACTTCTACTCGATGTTGAAGCTCATGATTTGAGATATCCCAGTTTGGCATCGGCTAAGCCAGCTAAGGTCTTGATTGAATTTGTTGCACCGGAACCGGTTTCGTTTATAATGCAACATCTTGATTTAAGTCATGATTCGGTGAATCAACATTCGCATCGTCGTGATAAGAGGAGGGTAACGCGCGCGGTCCGTCCTACGAAACGTATTGAATTCACTGAAGCCGATGGCGATACAGAGGGTAAATCTGTATTCCAATTGGAAAAGGAAACGGATAAGGAAACTTTTAAGATTCGAGATGAAAATCCATGGGTAACGGTGGAAACTAATGGAGCGGTGCGTGTTAAGAAGAAGTGGGACTATGAAGAATTGGGACCAGAGAAGACTATTGACTTTTGGGTTATTATCACGAATACGGGACATAATGGTGAGTGATTTTTTTGTATTCTTTTTTTATAAATTTCTTTTTAAGTTAAGATTTAAAGAACCTTAAGGATTTGAATTAAGTTTCAACAATATTAAAATTAAAAGTTAAAATTTTTAGACTTAGGACACTATCAGTTGATAGACTATCATAGATTATATAAATTATATTTGGGGAGTTCGTTTTGAATATAGTGCCATAAGAGCTGGTACATATTCATGATCCGTTCCTTAATAAAATTCGTTATTAAAGATGCTGTGGAGCCGGAACATGCTCCAGTCTTTTCGAAACAGTTCAACGAACACAGAAAACGACACGATCTTGACCCTACATTATTATTATGTAAAACTTAACTCGACTTCAACATTGTTTGCACAAACCTCGCCATTTTGGTGATGTCTATTTTACTGAAGCTTCAAATTCGACTTCTAGAGTGGTTCCTTTTCTTGTAATAAAAGGCTTCGATGATAGATTGATCAAGCTGAACTGTCTAACAGGGAATGTCAATTTAAAGAATTGTTTCATTATATTTCAAACAGTTCCGTCTTCAGTCAAGGTTAAGTAAAAGGTTTTGTAGGTCAAGACTCTATTTCTATTCATTCATGGTTTATTGATTTTGAAGACACAAAGGCCAGAAATTTAAATGGCACTGGGCTGTTTGAGAAGATTCGAGTATAGTTTTAGCTAGAATATTCGATTGGAAAACGCTGCAATGGTCTGGTAGGCGGAAGCAAAGACTGGGATTCAGTTGTTACTGAAAGAAATCCACTTCCTACATCTTCGTTGGCTTTTGAAACATCAGTGTGGAAGTGTAAACGTCATTATCCAGGATGTTACGGTCTTCACATAGAATTCTTAGGGGAATAGAAGACTGGAAATTATTTTCGAACACTAATTGGGACACCAGTGAGCAATGTAAGGCAAAAAAATCCATTTGTTATTAATAGCTCTTTTCACAATTTTTGTAATCAAAAATGAGTCAAAGATATTCAACTTGATTAGATAGAGTGTGTGTGACATCTATAACTGTCGGGGGTTTAAAGTTCGAAATCCAGTAATTCTTCGTTAAGAGGACAAGTTCCGTTTTGTGGGGAATTATATCAAATCCACACCCTTTAGCCCAATGTATTAGCTTATTTAAAACTGTTTGTAGAAGGTTATTAAGGGTCTATTGGTACTTGCCTTAAACAACAGTTCGTTAAGTACCAAGTTGCGTAGGAGATGTTGACTGCTCTACGAATTTTGCAACATTTTTGTATTACAGGATTCGATAGCTCCAAAATATTCAGTTTCTGTTTTTATTGATAAAGACTATTTAGTTGAGCGTTGTATTGTATAAATCGTTAATAAGCAGTTAGCTATTAAGTTGTGATTGTTGTTGGTTTATATGACGGAAGAAAATTATGTAAGCTGAGGCTATATTAAAAGCGTTTGCTGATCCCGAAATGAATTTGGGCCAAAAAAATCCTTTAATATAACAGCAATCCTTATTATGAGCGTAGTAAAGATCTTTATTTTTTTTCCAAATTCTTACAAAGAACAAAGGCTTTTAAAACTTTTTGCTTTTGAACGCTTTGTGAGTTCGTTGCAAGGACCCAAGAGTCAGTAGTTTCAAAAAAATGACTCCAATTTTTGTTTCCTTGCCCTATATGGCCATGCTTATCAGGAGTTATCATCTTTTATCTATTTTCATTTGGACCAGTTGTCAATTACTAGCATTTAACCGTGAAAATGAAAATTAAATATAAAAAAAAAAAACAAATTAACTTTTTTGAGATTCGATCACCGCCCGTTAAACGGCAAATTCTGCCGCATGCTGGGTGCGGAAGTGGTGGTCCGGCGAACAAGGTATTTCAATGTTTCAGCGCGGCGGTGGCTGAGCAAAAAATTAGGTTTTGGCTCCGCTTAAAAAAAGGCATTCGGTAGAAGTTCAGCGGAGTTCCTTTTTACTCATGTAATATCAGCGGACTCATTTCAACTATGAAAAATGGTAACTTTTGCAAACTATCTTAGGGAAAAATATAACGAATGGGCAGGGGAAGGTAATCAAGTAAGTTAATTACCGTTATTTCAATTTCGTGTTCCGAGCATTCAATAGTTTCTGAATCAGCTACGATTCAGACCTTCTTCCACAATGAATCATCTAAAATCCACATTCAGTTCAACACTTTTCAAAAATAAATGAACCTTATATTTTTTTTGGCGGGTTTCATTCACTTAAAAAAAAAAAACAAACAAAACGAGAAAAAAAAAAACAAACAAAAATCTCAACAAAAATCATGTAACTAATGTACCAACAATTTGGCTACTGTAAAACTGAACAGATGTTGTCTCTGACTCCCAAGCCCCCAAAACACACGAACACCAAACGATCCAAAAAACACCCATGGCTAAATGCTAAAGAGTATAGTCCCTTTTGGATACAAAAAAAAAAAAAACAGAGTAAAAACGGTACTCGTTGTAGGTATTTATAGAATTAAAATTTTTTTGTTCATGTAAATTATGGCGTGGAGGCATAAGGCAATGCAAGGCAAGGCAAGACTGGCCGGCCAGTCGGCTAGCATTAATTCATGCATTTCTGTGTGTATAGTAAAGAATATGTGTTTTTACTCCCAGAGTAAGTGAATACCCCCCCTTCCAACATTATTTACCATCATTTATATTTTATTTATTTTGATTTGGAGTCACTTGCTCAATTCCGCGCTGTCATCGTGGTCGTCATCGTTCTCGTTGGCTATGTTACCCAGCACCATCATTCCCAAAATAAACATGGTTCTCGAGAAATAATAAAAAAAAAAATAAAAATTGAATTCGCCCATATCATTCTGGGCTCGAGATGGATGTTGTATGTTCATGAAAAAATACAAAAAATAACAAAACTGTATATGACATGTATTCGTACCCTTGGAAGAGTAGAATCAACCCGTTTATAATGTTCCCTCAATCTCCGTTATCCCCGCTAGCAAGCAGGCATACTCCATAAGCAGCCACCATATGGCAAATGTTTGGTTTTAACGCCCTCTTTAGCTGTAGCTCCCTGAAGTAGGGGCGTTTTTCGATATAAAGATGTCAGAACACTGGCAATGATGGTGCTTCTGCATGGCTCCTACTGTATTTGGTTGCACTGCCACTGTCATGTTAATGCTGACACTGGATGATGATGCATCCAGCAGCATCCCTTTTGAATCTTCTTCCATAATGTGAAAAGAAAAATAAATATTAAATCAAAAACTGAGAAAAAAAAAACAAATAAGGAGAAACTATAAAAAGGGTTGAGTAATTATGTAGCACCCTATGATTTTTTTTCAGTTTTTCAACTAATCGATTATGTATATCAGCTTAAAAACTGATTCAAGACTGGGAGGCTTTTTCGATATGAGCTTGAAGAAGTATTTTTCTAAGCAGAGACTTCTACTCTACAATACAGACCTTGTAGACTGCTTTTAATGTCTCCTGTCAACTTGACAGTTGTATGCTTATCTGAATTCTTCGCATTTTCAGTTCAGTTTTCGCAAACTTTATGAGTTCTTTTAGAATTCTGAATGTTGTCAGAGGTCCTCTGCTTCAAAATATAACTTTTACATTTAATTGACATAAAAACAACATAAAAACCAATTTCTTGCACCTTTACCCTATTATAACCAATTTGAGATAGAATTCATATAAAAAATTGTTTTGAATGGCGAACGAAAAAAAAAACTTTTTAAAATGTATGTCTGTTTATGGAATTGATGGTTTGTTTGATGGTTGAAAAACTGAAAAAGATGCAGTTTCTTCCAGATGATGCTGGCCGGATATCAACTTTACTTTTTAGCATAAAGGAAGCTAGTATCTCTGTATTTGGAACTTTATCGGTTTGCTTCTGTTATATTTTATTTTATTATTTTTTTTTTTCTTTTTTCTGGTTTTGGTTTACGTTTTTCTGGGGTGGGCTATTTTAAAAAATATAAAATTCCATGTGTCAGGTTAAGACTTATTTTGCATTTTTTGTATGCTTGCATATTTTTTTTAGAACGGAAATGATGGCCTCGAAGAAAACCGGATGGGAGGTTTTTTTTTTCTTTGGATTTTTGTTTGATATAATGTAATGTAGTGCTTCTAGGTAATATAAAGATTTCGGAAATGAAATTTTTAAGGTACCTAAAGTAGAAATGTTTTTCTATGAAGATGAATAAAGGGAGGTGAAAAAAGAAGAAGAAAAATGAATTTAAATAACTTTCAATGCTGAGATGAATGAATGAGTAGTACTCAATTATTACATATTACATCTATACCGATCAATAAAAATTGATAAATTTTCGCGTTTAATACACAGAAGTTATCAAAGACATTTCCACCCACTGACACGCCCATTTTTGAAAAAAAAAACTCATTTAATTAGAAAAATTGATAAGAACTTAGGGTTGAGTTGTTTCGAAATGCTAAAAGTTATCCTCTAACTTATAATTTTTTTGATGCTAAGTTTTTTCAATGTTTGCTTTTATGGGCGTTTTCGACTTCTAGGCGCTTAGTTGTCTTGTTAAGGATTGTGAATGTTTATATTGAGAAATGCAAATTGGTCACCAAGGCGTATACGTACTTTTTAGTTATCATACATTTTTTTTTAGATTCGTAACAATCAATATTCTATTTGGTTGGAGAGAAAAAAATGTCATTCCTATTCCATTGTAATATTTAGTGCGATAGAATATGACGATATTCTTGCGAGGAATTTACAAATCCTCCACGAGTATTATTTCCATGAAAAGTGCACCTCTGCTTAGCCATTCGGCGGTAAATTCTTGTAAAAAAGAATGAAGGAGAATGGAACAATATGGTTTTGCACGTGCATTTCACGAAGACATGAAAGACGAAAGGAAATCAATTTTTTTATTTTTAAAGTACTCCTTGAGAAACAAGAAGCCTTCAAAAACTTTGTAAAACAGTGATACTCATCTTGATTGTGACTGGGTGACATACTTGACTGATTGCATTGCTTATAATAAGGTGTCTTCTTCGAACAATTAATTTAATAAATTTCTTTTTGATATGAAGAAAAACATACCTAATTAGCAAAAAAAAAATATAATTTTATATTTTTTTTTTTATTTTAAAATTTCATGAAATAAATTAATCTGAGTTCTCTTTTCTCTGAAAAGCAATTAAATTTTTAAAATACGTCTCCAATAAAGCACGTCTCTTTATTAATAACATGTCCCGAGTCAGGTCTCTCCTTTTTTCCTCCCATCACACATTTCAGATTTCAATGAATTGTAGAGTTTTCAAAAACCACAAAAATCTCGATTGACAGGGTGAATAATTAACAGTGGGACAAATTTGGTGATAAAATTGGAATAAACTTGAATTCAAAATTTGCTGATCTATCTCATAGCTAATAAATTTGAAAACATAGCGATTAAAAGATTATAAACTGAATTTCTGCTAAAATTTACCAGTTTTTGATTCAATTCAACAGTTTTTGCTAAAATATACAGGATTCTGTTAAAATATAGGTACCACTCTTCGGTGATATCTACTTACTAGTTTCTGTTGAAATTTTTGCTGAAAACAGTTTCGGGTGATATTTACCAGTTTCTGTCTGTTCAAAGTTTTTGCCGAAATTTTCTTCATTCTGCTGAATTGTGCTAGTTTCTGCTGAAATCTACTAGTTTCGTCAAAAAATCTACCAATTTTTTTCTTCAACTTTAGCAGTTACTGAAGAAATTATCTAATTTCTGCTGAAATTTATCGGTTTTCGTTAAAATTTTCCAGCTTTTGTTGAAATTTTCCGGCTTTTGATGAAATTTAATAATTTCAGCTAATTTTTGCTGAAATCTACCAGTTTCTATTTAAATCTACCAACTTTGGCTGAACTTAAGCAGTTACTAAAGAAATCTACAAATTTCTTCTAAAATTTACCGGTTTTTCTGAAATTTACCTAACAACTTATGCTGATATAAACTTTTTGTTGAATTTTACCAGTTTTTTCTGAGATTAACCAATTTCTGTTGAAACTAATGATTTTTAGCAAAATTCAAATTTTTTTGTTGATTTTTGGCAGTTTCCGTTAATATCTACCAGTTTTTGCTGAACTTTATCAGTATTTGCTGAAATTTGTCAGTTTTTATTAAATCATCTAGTTTCTGCTGAGATTTACAAATTTCTGCTGAAATTACTAGTTACCTACTGCTGAAATTTATATCTCTTGATAAAAATAATAAGCTTCTGCTGAACTTCAGTTCTTTTTCGAAAAATTATCCGTTTCTGTTTTAATATCCAAGTTCTTGCAAAATTTATGAATTTCTGCTAAATTTTATCAGTGAAATTAACTAGTTTCTTCTGAAATGCACGAAGTTCTACTGAAAACCGAAATGCTGAATGAAATTACAGCTTCTGCTTTATTTTATCAGTTTCTACTAAAATCTATCGGTTTTAAATGAAATCTAACAATTTTTGCTGAAATTTACAAGTTTCTGCTGGATTTTAGCAATTCCTGTATAAATTCACAGTTTATATTTACGAAATTCTTCTGAAATCTGCTAAAATTACCAATTTCTGTTTTATTTTAGTATTAATTAATTTCTGCTGAAATCTAACAATTTTTGCTGAAATCTTTTGGTTTCTGCTAAAATGTAAGCTTTTGCTGAAATTGTTAAAAATTTACCACTTTTTACTATAATTTATAGTTTCTGTTGCACGGAAACAACTTAAAGCGGATTTCTGCATAATTTTTTTTTGCCAAGATGACTTCCGTTTTAAATTAAGCGGAAATCCAACTAATTTAAGATGAAAGTTGTCATTATAATCAAAAGATTTTTATATAAAATTGCAGATTTCTGCATGGTTTTTTGCCAAGATGATTTTTCTCTTAAATTAAGCGGAAATTTTATTTGAATTCATACACAGTAAGAAAATATTACCTATTATATTATTTAAAATAAAAATCTTCTTATTATCATAAAAATAAGAAGATTTTCATCTTAAATTAAGTGGATTTCTGCTTAATTTAAGACGAAAGCCAACTTGACAAAAAACCATGCAGAAATCCGCTTAATTTTAGGCGGAATTCTTTTCTGTTGAAATATTTTGTACAATTTCTGATTCTTTTTCAACTTTAATAGTCCAATAAAGGACATAAATGTCTACCACGTGGTCTTAAACTTAATTGCATAATGGCAATGCCTATTTCCTGGTATCAAAATAAGGCAATCTCTCTATCAACTGACAATGATTGATTGTTAAATTATTGAATGTTTTTTTCGCCCAAAACTGATGTCTATAATTTCCACTGTAAAACGTCTATATTAAACACATACATCTGAGACTAAATGGATGGATGGCTTTCTGGCACTTTATGATCCTTTTTTTTTGTTTGTGTTAACAATACAAAAATTACGAATGGAATAATAATTGTGTTGTACATCAGAATCAACTAGAATCCCTATGAAAAAAAAAAACATTTCCCTGGCCGTCCATCGTGACGTGCTTTTGATGGCGTACGCGCGTTTCCACTCATTCATTCATTCTGTTTCTGACGAATGGGGTAGTATAAAGAGCAAAAAAAAAAATAAAATAAAAAAAAACATACTCCTCTCACTGCCACCAGGGATGACGACCCAATTAAAATTTAATTTACATTTTTTTATATAAATTTTCTTTTTGCGTCCATATTATTGTTATTTCGTATAATTGTTTTCGTTTTTGCTCTGTACGAAGAATACACACATTTGCACTTGCACGCACATACGGTGCCACAAGTTCTATGTTTGTACAGCTTTTTAGGTATGAGTTGTTATACACCTGCCACAAGGTACAATGCAATACGTTTCGTATTACCTACTCCACCTCTTATTTATCAAGCCTTTAGCCATCTATTTATATTGTTTCTGATAATAATAATAATTTCATATTTGCAAAAAAGGACTTTTTTTGTATTTTGTTTATTTTTAATTTGCCATTGCCGAGAGTTATTATGATTAATTATGTCAAACAGGAAAAGTTTGTATAAAAAATCAAAACCATCAAGTTTTAATTTTTTTTTTCTTTTTTTTTTTGTGTACACTACACATATTTTCAAAAATGTCATAGGTTAACCATAGTTTACCACAATAAAGTATGCAATAATTTTATTTAAATATTTTTTATTAATTTTGTTTTTTAGTTTTTAAGAGTAGTTTTTTTTTTTTGTTAAAGTCTCATCTAAACCTTGAAAGGTTTTTGATTTTTGCTGTTTTTTAATGAAAAATTTCAAAACTTTTGAACAAATAGCTACTCAAATAGCTATGTACTCGTAATATTTTAATTTAATAATATTGAAAGAGAAAGTTTTAAGATGAGTTGATTAATATTTAAAAATAATTTGTTGAACAAAACTTTTGACGGGAAATGTCAAAAGTCTTTTTGAAACAATTTTATTGTTCAGAAAAGTAGATATGTTTTCTTTTGGTTGAGGACTCTTTTTTTTTTTGTTTGTATTTTATCAAAGTTGAAGTTGACGTCTGGTGTGTACCTAACTAAATATTTATTTACCCTTGAATTTAAACAATGGATTTCGGTCTATAAATAGCAACAGGGATGATGATTGTTTTTTTTTTTTTGGACTGACTTAGTTACTATGGTTCCACCTGAAGACCTTATTCCAAGAAAATTTAAATTGGAAAAAATTTGATTTCAATATTAGAGGAGAAGTTTCAAATACTGATAACATGTTTTGATTCATTTTTACTTGCGATATAGGTAGGTACTATAGGGCAAGTTTAGGATTCGTAAAAAAAATCGAACTCGAGATAACAATTTTACATGACATTACGATGATGGAGAATGCCAAAAAAGTGGGTCCGGCAATTCTGTCTGTCTATCTGTCTGTATAGACCTCGAGCTACAGCCAAAACGAGTGAAGTGATTTTCTTTAAACTTGGTAGTTAGCAGTTTTTGGTGATTCCCTAGAGAGGGGAATTGAATTTTTTTTTAAGACCAAAACTAAGGGTACCTGCCATTTAACGGAATTTTGTTCAAAAACGGCTCTAACGATTTTGATTAAAATTTTTGTGTGTAGTATTTAACATAAGAGCCAACTTTTGAAATAAAAAAAATATTTTTTGTACCGTTATTAACGGTACCTGCCATAGAACGTTTTTTTTTGGTTTCTGAATATCTCGTACAAGATTACCCCGATTTCAACGAAAATTTTTATACAAAAGCGTTTAGATAAAGATAGTATTAAAATTTTAGACATTTTTCAAAAAAATAATTTTTGGGTTTTTAAAAAATATTTCAAGTTTTTTTTTTTGAAAAATAAATTTTTTGGAAACAGGTCAATGAAAAAATTTGAAATTTCGTTTTTATGTGAAAATTAATTATTCCTTCAAAATGGCATACCAACTTTTTTTTTTGAAAAATGTTAGAAATTTTTAATATATAAAAAATTATTTTTTTAAAAAACGGCTCTAACGATTTTCGAAATTTTTTTTCTAAAAATATCTTTTTATACAAGTAATAAAATGGCATACTTGGTTTTTTGTAAAACATTATTATTAAAACAGATTTTATTTTTTTATACTACTCATGAAATTTCTTGAAAATATCAAATTAAAATTTTTTTTTTAATTTTCTTGAATAAAAAGCTTTATATTAAAGAGTTACTTTTACCATAAGAGCAAGTACGTGCGACCCCAGTCGTGCATTTTATTTTGTTGGCAGTAGAAACAGCCAACGCTGTGAATTTTTTTTTGTTTCCAAAAAACTACTTGTTTTTAGTTATGTACAACTTCAACAAAAACCAAAATAAATCAGTTTTTTTCTGTTTTGTGGTTTATAAATTGAAATGAACACTACATTATCATAAGAGTTTACTTACGCTACCCAGAAACAAAAATATACACCTCACATTTGAATATCTCAAAACGGCTTTCATAAAACATAATTGATTTTATGGACAAATGTACTGCGCATTCATTCGCTTTTATGGCTTATTCCTGAACGCCTTTGGTCCAAGTTCCATATAGCTTTACTTAATGTCCTTTGCATAGCTCCACTTACCAACTACCGATTTAACATAAATTTTTAACATAATAACGGTGTTTTGTGAAGGTCAGCAATTGCAGTTTTAACGATGCATGAGTTATTTATTACATCGGCATTTTTTCATTTTTTTCTATCATTATTTTGCTATTCGAAAGAAAGACGAATCCAATAAATAAAAAATCATGAAAATCGGTCCAGCCGCTCTTGAGTTATTACCTAAATGATGTCACTTTTTTTTTACATATTATCTACAAAGATTGTTCTATTCATACATTGTTAGACACTCGATCAACTTCTAGTAATACAACTCTGGCGTATACGCAATCTTTTTACATGATTGTCCATATTCGCTTTTTCCTGCTGAACCTCTTGATTTTTTTTCGAAAAGATTCCTGGTGTTGTTGGATAGCAGTTCTGTTCTGAGCTGTTCTTTATTGTTACTTTAAACTCTTGGAAGAAGTAGCAATAACATGTGAATATATTTTATATTTATTGAGTACCGTATTATTTGAAAACTTTTACAGAAAAAAACTTGGATACTCAATTTAGCTCATTTTTGTTTTGATCATGCCTCAGGTGGTTTTCTGAGCTCAAATATGACCTAATCATAATCGGTTGTCCAAACCATAAAAATTGAAAAAAAAATTGCTATTTGAAATTTTAAAATTCAAGTTCAAGTGAGCACTAAAAATGTTTCGCTGATCATCAGCACATTGGTGTTTGAATATTCGATATTATTTCCTGGTTTCTATAGTTAAGTTTTCTGAATAAGATGCTAAATGGTGGTCTTGTTCTCTTGTCTACCTTAATTCATCCTCATGACAATAGTTTTTTTTGTTTTTCAAAATTGCTGTTTCTTTGTGGCTTTTGTTTTGATTGTATTGTAGCGATGTTAAAAGTATTAATCCCTTAAGATCCTTAATTTGAAATGAACCAACAGGATCGTTAAGAGAAGTCCACATTTTGTGAAATATCATAAAAATATCTTGGTTTTCAAGCTAAGAAGATCAACAATCCTAATAGAAAACTAAAATCTTTTTTATTATTTGAAGCTCCAATAGTTTTCCTATTCTTCCCTGATTATTTATTGTCAAAAACTATTCTAAAGTGAGTGCTTAGTATGTTATGGAATTCAGTTCCATAATATTTTCTGAAAATTATAAGACTTAAACCGTGTGCGAATTGCGTTTAAATGTTGGTTAAATTTTCTACCACGATTAAAATTTGACGTTTATTTAAAAAAGGGATCAAATTTAGTTTTTTACTCTGCGAATCGTTTTAAAATGTGTTAAATGGGACTTTTTTTTGGCAGTACTTTGATTAAAATTCCCTCAAGATAAAACAAAATTACTCTCAAAAATTGTTTTTTTTTTTATCCATATTTTAATATTAATTATTTTTTTTTTTACAAAACGCAGCTAAAAATATATAAAGTTAAATATTATAGTATGAAAATGTAAGAAATTCTCAATTTCACATGCTTTTTTTTTATTTTTATCGATAAATTCCCACTTCATTACGATCAAAAAGAAATTTTTAACGCAGTCTTCGAACACTAATTCATAGTTAACCAGCTGCCAACAAAATTGAAATACATATAAAAAACAAACAAAGAATTCTTTCATTTTCAATTTTTCACGATGAATAATAATTTGAGGAAGTACGTTGTATTAATACTTTTACATTTCTTAAAATATCAACGCATTATGACAAAAATAGTGTCAAATTTTACCCTGCTCCGCGCTCCGCAGCTGGGTAAGTTTTAACCCATTTTACTCACCACACTAGTGTCAAAATTTAATCAAACGTCAAATTTTTACCAACATTTTAACGCAATTCGCAAACGGCCTTACTTGACTTGAGGTGCCAATAAGATAATCCCTTATAATATTGCTCCAGAAATCGCCCGATCAACTTGCTAGTTCGCTGAGGCATGTAATGCTATTTGACTAATTTTTGCGAATTAATGTTACTTTATGCACAAAAGTTATTAATGTTACCGAAATCTAGTTAAAATATAGAAAATATTTGTGGAAGAATGTCTACAAATTGTCTCTAACAAATTTGAATGTTTTTTTATGAAAGACATTTTTTGAAGCACATCTAAAAATATTACTGCCTTTTGTGGGAAATTGACAAATACAAGAGTATCTTGGTCATGAAAAAGTACAACTCTGCTTAGCGAACCGTTTGTACTCGGCGGTATTGTAAGTCTTTTATATTCTTGCAAATTAACTTTGCGCACACAATAACGTTAGAGAGCTGTCAGTCACTCACTTGGGCCTTGTTCCTACATGGTGTTACATGTCAAAAAAAAATATGCTTAATTTTAATAAGTTTTGACAGTGATATTATTTCTTCTGTGAAATCGAGTGACAATTATACAAATCCCTAAACTCACAGGTACCAACCCCACAACTTTCTCCAAACATGAAAATACCTGCTAGATCCTTAAATTTATTCATAATTTGTATTCCCCCCATAAATTTTACTTGCTTCATTAATTTCTTATGCTTCAGCTACACAAACCTTGTCCTTCTAGCCTCCAACTCTTATACGATGAACAAACTAACCCTTATTTAAATATTCAATTTAAAGCTGAAATATTAATTATTAAACACTAGTTTACATACAAAAAATCTAAAAATCCCAAAAATTTGAATAATTAATAAAATAAAACCATCATCATCATCCCTATATACCTCAGTCCGTTAAATTTATTATTATTTCTTACAACTGTTATGGTTTAACATCTCGTAAAAATTCAAATATACCAACTCTATACCTATCCTAATTGTCATTGTCACACCCTGTAAATTCAGTCGAGAGAGTTTGTATAGTAGAAGAAAAATATCATATTCCTACCATCAACCATCATCATCCAACCAAGATACAAACATATTCAGGACATTTTTGTGTATTGATTTATATTTATGTGTATATTTTTCTCACACTAATACTAATTCATTTTCATTTCACCATCATCAAAATATATAAAAAAAAAAATATTCACCATTAATTCATTGTTGGTGAAATGAAAATATACAAATTCGACGGGGAACGAAATGGAAATGAAACATTAAAAACCCCCCAGAAAACAGAACAATAATAATAAATTCTTATATTTTCTATCACTGTGTTTGTGTTGGTTGGTATTAAATACAAATAAAAAAAAATTCCCAAGAGTCCTCCTGATAGTAAGAGTACCCAGATAGTACAAATGGTTCCAATGCGCATGTTCCATGTTCCCGAAGCCATTAAAACAAAAAAAATACAAAAAAACTTTAGTTCGTCCTGTCATTGTCATAAAGTCTGAAAGCAGCAAAAAAAACAACAACTTTTTCCCAGCTAAATAGTGGAAGAGAGAGATACTTCTTCCTTTAATTTGTGCAAAAAGAAGAGCAGGTGCGTCCTTTTCATAAGGATCTCAATAATTTGTCAGAAAATTGATCCTGAATTTTGCATACTTTACTTTATAAAACTCCCATTCCTCCAAGCAAACAAAATAGAGACTTCTCTCACAATGGTAAACCTACCTACTTTTTTAAAGAAAGAAGGTACCATCAGGACATCGCATCACATCACCCCCTGGGGCCCACTTCGCTCATTCACCAAAATTAACGAACCGTGAAAGTCTAACCTAATTCTAAAAGGTGTCGCTATAATATTGCTTGCTTGGTTGGTTGGTTTGTTCGTAAGTTGTTGTATAGAAGTTTTGGTATAAACTTGTTTCTCCGTAGCTAATTTTTGGAGGATATCCAATTTGGTTCCTCTGGATTTTATATTTCCACACCACCAGTTTTGGGAGCTTGCTTTGATATTATTCACACTTTGTGCATTATGCATAACGATAGGAACTTTGAGCCTTTTTGCGTCAATTAACCTCGAAAATATTCTTCTGTTCTGTCTCTATCATCGTCATCGTCATCTCCACTCTCTTTGTACTTCTTCTTTTTCGTCCTGGATAAGGATTGTTAGGGTGTACATTGTACAATTTTTCCTCATGGTTTGGGTGTCCTTTGATGCACTTAAACTGCTGCTGTTTCAGTTTGTCCTCTCCCTCTTTCCAAACTTATAGAAGAGTGGGGGCGACAACAACGATACGATACCATGAAGAAAATGATGATGATGATGATTATGACGAAGCTAAAGCGCAGGGATATTATGATGCAGGCTCTCGGTCTATATGCAAGCATCAGAGACACTCTATCCTGTGTCTGAATCTCATTTTAATAATTCATTTCCTAGTTTGCATATGTGAAACAATAAAAGGCGAAACGAAATAACTAACAGCCAGAAGGAGTCGAAAGTATAGAGTAGGTACATCCAGCATAAGGGAAACTTAATATGCATAAGCACACATTCCCTAGCCGACCAACAACGACCGACACGACCAACGACGACAACGATATAGCTACTGTACCAGTTGTTCACGAGATACCACTGCCTCTGGTGATGGTGGTGGTGTACTCTTCTTCCGATCCGACCACCACGACGAGCGAGGGTGTGGAACAATATTCATATCTTTTGCACCGAATGATGGTTCAAGTCCAGGCCCAACGCCAACATGCACATGATGTAACATGGACCAGAAATTGAAATTTGTTCATCTTGACTTCCCCATATAAAGATATCGGATGAAGATGATGGAGGAGGAGGAGAGACAGGGTTCTTGGTCTCTATAGGGATATGGTCACCATATGCCACGAACAACACAGCACCATACAGCACAACAGCACCAGAGCACATTATTTCAAAATGGATGTGTGGCATGGTTAGTTTGGCCACTTGAGATCAGCATGAGAGGAGAGAATTTGCGTTTTTCTGTACATTGGCCTTTGTCGGAAGAATTAAGGAAGTTTTTTTTCTGTTCTTGTTTAAGGTTCTATCGAATCTCTTCTTGAACTAATGAAGAAACAAATGGGCACTTATCAAATTTTTCGTAAGTAGTTAAATGTTAAGTCGTAATTTTTTTTTTTGGTATTTCTTAGAAATGAAAGGCAGAAATGCAGAAGTGCCATTTTTGTATATTTCAAGGTTATTAAAAATGACAGAGGAGATTGTGATCTGAAGGAAATTGCTTCCATTTATGTTTTTTGAGAGTTTGCTGTGAGTTTTTTTTTTAAGGTGGGTATATCTGATGTTTTATTACTTACATGTGCTGTTTGTTTTCAGGAGGTATTGTCTTTGATGAAAAAGATTCATCTTTTTTGAAGAACAGCAAATTTAAGTAACACACTCAATTGCCAACCATAATATTAATTTTATTGAAGCAATTTATTTGTTGTGTGTAGGTAGATTAGAGCTCTGAAGGCGCATATACTTCAAGTGGCAATTTTGATAAATTGCTTTTTTTTGGTTGGTTAAGTATGTTTGTTCATGTAGATTGGGATGTTAAGTTTCTTGTGAGAAATTTATATATATTTAGATCAATCTTTCTCACGAAAATTAGGTCATTTTTTTTTTTTTTTTTTTGAAAAAGAAAATATTTCAATATCAGCCTTCTAAAGAAAGAGAAAAACCTTTATCAGGAAAAAGTCAATAGTTGTATCATTAGTAATAAGCCAACTATTGACTTTGTCTAAGAAAGGTTTTTCTCTTCTTTGAAAGACTGATGTTGAAATATTTTTGTTCTAAAAAACTGATCTAATATTTTCATGAAATATTAGTGTAAATCGAAAGATGATAATTTTTGGAGAGGGTGATAGTTAAAAAAAGCCTTAACGATAGTTAGAAAATTCGCGGTATTTGGGCTGTTAGCACAGATTGTTCAGAACGATTTGAATTTGGGATTCCACAGATTACAGAAGAACGTGTATTCCGTAGCATCTAAAGCTATATTGTTCTGGAATCCACTATCACTTGATCTTTGAAGCTAAGCGATCTTGAGTTCAGTCATCGCCATAAACAGCACCCGACAATCTACATACATGTGTAAAGGGGTTTGAAATGGATGAAAAGATGGTAATTTTCAACTTGAAATTCCTTGGTCTTTCCAGTATTTGTCTAAAAGTGTGAAGATTTGGTCTATAGTTTATCTTTCTGACCAAAAGTTTTTATAAAGAATATTCTTAGATGTTCCCAAAGTACATAAGTGGAAAACAATCTAATGTGAGATATTTAGCAGAAATAGGGCTCTGGTGAGTTTTTACAAGACACAGTGCCGTCAAAATCACTATGTTTGACAAGTTCCGAAGACAGCTATTCTGAACCCTTGGCTTGTAATAGATTCCTTAATATCTTCTATGATCGAAGTGGTTGTGTCTTCAATCATTGGACGCGAGCCACTATAAACGCTCTCTCCATTTCCAAAGGATTTATCTATTATGATCCTCAATATATATAACTGCTGAAATTCGTACAGCCACTAACACAGTAAATGGTTAACCGATACGAAACTCGATATCTACGCCAATTTTTAATTTTTTTTTATTTACCGTTATAGGGAAGTTTGCCCGAAACAGTAAAAAAAAACTGCTGAGAAATTGTCCTCCGGATTTTAGAATTTTACCGATTAAAAAAAAAGGTGCTATCGCTTTGTCTCGAAAAAATGTATAAAGGCCAAGTGATGCTCCGTGAGGCCAGAACTGCGACCCCAAATTTTTTTAACCAAACTAGTCCTATTCGTGTGTCCACCTTTGTATCCACCCAAAATTTTCGTTTGTCCACCTCCCAAAAAAAATCTGAGAGTAAATTACTTTTTTATAGGAAGTCTAAAAAATGAAAAATTCTCTAAAAAGCTCGAGTTCTATACACTAAATAAAATCGTTATTCAAAAAAAAAAAAAAAACTGAAAAATTGAAAATCCCTTAAAAATCCACCTCGAATACCAAAATTCTTCGTTTGTCCTCCCTGCGTTTAGGAGATATTCACAAAATAAATATTGTACTGAAAATTCTCAACAAAAGTTACGTATACACCACAGTGTAAGAGTATGTACTGAAAAAATCAAAGTCTACAGAAATTACTTTTTTTTTCAAAAATTCAAATTTCTGTCAAATTTTAAAGTCGTTGAACCAGTCAAAAACCAAGCTCCTGAGAAACTTCTTAGGATGAGTAGTCTCTGAGATACAGGGCTTCAAAAATTATATAATGTATGTTACTCATACAATCTCAAAACTGCTTCAAAAATCATAGGAAACATCGAAAACCTGATATTTTCTACAAAAAAAACAGTACGAAGTGATCAAGTTACTATTGATTTAAAAGTGTGCAGCAATAACTTGAAAAAAGTATGGTGAAATCTCAACAAAAAACATAACTGTTTAAAAAGGAGGCAAGTTCTTCAATTTGTAGAAATTACTATAGTTGAAATTGTTTAACTATAATTGGGTTTTTTAAGTGTTAAAAGTAGAAATAAATTAGAAACAACTTGATTTTATGAATATTCAAGTTTATTATAAACTGTTTTTTTTTTTTATCTATTTAGTTAATAAAATAAAATTTAAATTAGACTTCGTTAAAGAAAAATAATAATAATGCTGTTTTGAGTTTGTGAATAATAATAATCTTTTTTATCAAAAAAACAAAACCGACTTCCATGGATCAAAACTGAATTTTCTAATAGTTCCTATGGCTATAACTGAACGAAATTGAAATATGACCACATTGCAGCCACCAGCTTTCCAATACAAAAAGAATTATCAAAATTGGTTCACTCAGTCCAAAGTTATGAGGTAACAAACATAAAAAAAAAAAAAAATACAGACGAATTGAATACCTCCTCCTTTTTGGAAGTCGGAAAAAATAAGGGGATGGAAATACATTTTTAAATTGATCATTCACTCATTTTTTTCAATGATTTATCATTGTTTTATTGTTTACTTGAAAGGTTTACGGGGTTATACTTTGTAATCTAATATTTTATTTTATATAGATTAATTGACCTTTAAAACGGCTTTTTTTTTAAATGAACTGTGTTCGTATGTAAATAAAAGAATCAATTTTTGAAGTATTAGCTAAATTTACTATTTTTATCTTATATTCTTTTTTAATATTAAATCTTCCACAACAACTTTTTCAAAAAATGAATCTATATTGTGTTATTGTTCAATGACTTTAATTTTACTTAAGAAACAAAAATAGAATTAAGAAAATTGTATGCAATTCAATTCAAACTTTACACTATACAAGTACAATTACCTCTGCTCTAGTTGCAATTAATCCTTTTTTACTATGTCATTGACACAATATCTCTCTCTCTTAAGCCAGAGAGTGAACGAACTAAATGTTGTTAGTTCTCCTTGGGAATATATAAACACATATAACTTAAATGTAATTACATCCATTGAATCATAAAAGCTTTCGATCCGATTTCGATAAACATAGAATGCACAACCTCAATGTAGATACCCAGGTATTAAATCGTGTATATTTATGTATAGGTACCGTACATTAATTTAATCACCTCAATATAAATGATTTTCAGGTCAAATTTAACCCAAGTTTTGATCTAGTAAGTTTACATTATAGATAAACCAAATTGCATTTATGGGGACAGCCAACAACAACAACTTCAAAGTAAATAAAACAGGCCAAGAACAACCAGGTCACTACATAAAGTATGGACAAAAAAAATGTTACAATGTTACATGAATTTTGAAAATGAACAAGAACATGTGAAGAAGGCATTCGAAAAGAGGGAAACATTAAGAACGTCCATTGCATCGTTTCCAAGTCGACAAGTTGTTCATTTTCTCGATATCGAATGACAAATATACTCCAAATGGAAACCCTTTTTACTCTTCGGGGGTTTCAAATGCAAAACCCACAATCATAAAATGTTCTTTAAAATCGATTGATTTTAACCCTCCCTTCCACCCAACTGTCCTTATTGGGAATGGTCAATCTTTTAGAAGCTTTACAAGAATAAGACTTTTATAGAGTAGATTCTACATTTATACCATCTCTAAAAACTAAACCCAACAAACAAGAGGAACCCTTTGGTTCTTTCCAAACAAGATGTACGATTACACATTTCGAATGTGAGATACATTTGTATATCTCTTCGTCTCTCTCTCTTGAGGAAGAAGAGGATTCACATTACTACCTACACACACAAGCAAATATCTACAAGTGTAATGTATGTAGGTTTCTGATGTATATCCTCTCTTTCCCATGTTAAGTATATGTTGGCAGTTGGCACCGTAAATTCTGTAAATTACTTGTTTGAATCAGTTTCGATTTTCGAAACTGGATGAGGGCTTCTTCACTCTTCTAATGGGTTCGGTGTAGCTAGAGGATGAGCTTCTATCCCAAGGTACATTACATTCATACATACATGTATATGGAATGAAGCCCCACTTGTTAGATGGAATCATCAATCTGCCATTTACGATGGTTTTGGTTCTCTCTCTATACGAGGTTAGAGATACTATATACGAAATAATCATTTCTAGAAAATTTATACTTTGAATCAATTCAAAATGAGACATTGTATATGTTTGTATTTGTGTGTGTGAAGAGAGATTATTTTGTTGGAATGAGAAGCAAAGCCATGAGGTTTATTGAATTTTCCATTTTTTAGTCAAAACCAAATTACAGAAACGCGGATTTACGTTATACTATTTCTCAAATAACTTTTTCCCGGAAGTCTATATTGAGTCAAAGTTGATTGAATACTATTTATATATCGAGTTTCAATTATTGTATATCGATTCAATTAAAAGCTAACAAACGTTTTCTAAGACCACCACAATCAAATTTTCGAAAAATCATTTATAATTACAAAATTTAATTGAATTGATAACACAAAAGCACAATATTTAGGAAAAATTTGTAGACTGAAGCAAAGAATTATGTGTTTCGAATTCGGCGAGAACTTTATTGTCGGTGACGTAATAGCAGGATTGACTTTTTGGTAAAAGAGGTCTAGATCGATTACAAAATAAACAAGTGATTTACAATTCAAGATAAAAAACCTTTTGCAAAACGATTTCTGCCGTAACCAAAAGTGCTCGAATAAGCGTTACATGAATAGGTTTTTGAAATAGGCTTTACCCAGCTGATTCATTTTTTTGACGAAGACTATTGCATTTTTTAACGGGAAATAAAAAACGGACTACTCAAAACACTAGAACTCTTGTACTGATAAAAATTTCTGACATAAACTTTCTGAGATCATGGCACTGCAGTTGACCTGGAACGCTATCAAGGAACCATCTCAAAAGCAGCCGTGGAACATTGTTCTGTGACTTAATTAAAAGGACTTTTCCCAAAAGAGACATGTCGTGGGTAAGATTGTTGAAGGAAGCTCAGGGGTCTAGGATATTACCAAAAAATCAAATTAAAACTTAGCTGAAAAGAAAAAGCAAAACTCCTAATATTTTGAATTTCAATAATAAATTTTATTGACAACTTTGTCTTACGTGTTATATTTACAATGGTTAATGACCGGGTTAAAATTGAGTTCCGGAAAACTCCACAACCGGAATTTGAAGTGTTGAATTTTTAACATACAAGAACGCTGTCGGTGCGGCTTTCGTCGGTCCTCGTTGGTATGGGGCACAATTCAACAGGTCAAAAACTCTATGTAGAGCGGGTAGTATTGGCGAGAGGTACAATTTATAGCAGAAGGTATCGCCCACGTCGAAACTTTTCGAGTGGAGCACCGACAATAAGAGTTTAAGCCTAAAGTGTATGTAATATTCAGAGCCGGGAATATCGGTCCCTAGTCCCAAGACCAAGGAAAGACGGGTAAGAAACTAAACAAGTTCTCAAAAAAATTTTGTTAAGTTTGAAAGTTTTCTATTCCCGTAAGTTTTTTGATCTAGTTTCAGTTTGTAAAAACATAATGTGAATTATAAAAATCAAGAGATAAAAATTTATGAACAATTGGTGTTGACTTGTGGTAGTGAAGATCAGTTGCTTGGACAGCACACAATTGGTCGAATGATAAATAAGTGTGTACAGTTCGGGTTCATGGATTAGGTACATTTAGCATGTTTCTTGTTTTATGGCACGCCCTGGGTTAACGGTAAAGTCAATTGGTTAGGTTAAGTATTACTCTCCGGGTCGAGTAGGATAAGGTACTATCGGAATGCGAAGTGTAATACTCCGTTACAATACCTAAAATGTAATATAAAGCCAAGGAAGAAGATCAAATAAATTGAAGGCTTCTGACACCATTTAAAAAGTGCCATCAATATCTTAAAATAGTCAAATTTGAATTGGGGAAAATCCCTTTTCTCGATGTTGGAACATTTGTTTCTAAGATTGACAATGTTGGATGAGTTCTAGTATCATCATTCATAAATAGCTTAAACAACACCCTCAGACGGATTTTGGCAAAAATTTCGAGTTCAGGTTAAGAAGGTCTACTTGGGACGATGGTGGATTTTTAAGACCTGGTGCACACATGCATTGTGCCATTTGATTCTACAGGAATTATTCACAAATGCGGCGACGCTGTGTCAATCTACTGATAAATAAAACACTTCGTGCGGTGACGCTGCGGGAAAATAGACTCACAGTTTCCCAAAACACCGCAGCATCACTACACGATCAGTAGATTGACGCAGGGTCACCGCACTTGTGTAAACGCTTGGGTACACCAATCCTAAGAAACTTCAAATAGTCTATAACCAGCGGGTAGCAAAGATGCTTTAAATAATACCCTATTTGTCAAATTATGATAAGCGGTATAGAAGTTATTAGGAAACATACATTCTAAAAACTCTCTTATTCTCATTGGCTTAGAAGTTTTGAGGTAATTCTGTTTATTTCTGCTCTTTTCTTTCTCCAGTACTGTTGTTTTAAGCAATATCAGTTTGTTTTGGTAACATAAATCAGTTTTGAACATTAAGAAAATAAAGGAATGACTTTGTTGCCGCTATGAAGTTAGCAATATTCATATTGAGGAAGGACAAAAATGCCTTTCTTTACACCTAGACTTCTACTTTTAATCTTGGGTCAAAAATTCCAATATGAGTAATATTTACGAATCAAATAGCTTGCAAAGTTTTCCAGAAAGATTTTGAGTTGCTTGAAGAGTTTAATTTTAACAATAACCTTTTTCATTTATTTGTTATGCTTTGAATGATTACAATGATTTTTAATTTTCAAATCGTGTTTTTATGTTAAAATCAAAACTATATTGTCATTCACAATTTAAATTGTCACCTGGAATTTCCACGTGATTTCAGTAAACTATAGTTCTACACAAAATTGTTATCAATATAGTGTATCCTGAATTCAAATGACACTCAGGTTATTTTGCTACTGCAACATTCTTAATTGGCACTCTACTATAAAACATGTTCCATTCCTATCGACATCATCACAGCATCCTCTCTCTCTAAAGTTTAAGTTCAATAAACCAGACACCGGCAGCAATAACTGCTGATCAAAGACAATAACAAAAACAACAAAAAAAAAAAAAGAGAAGAAATTATTGATTAAATTCCTCCTGGAGTTCACAAATTGGCGTCAGTTTTTTATACTTATACATACACTCACACACACATAGAAGAAACAGTCTGTTCCATTAGTTTATTTGTCCTTTTGAACTAACAAACAGTACTTTATCTACATCTACCTATACACCTCTATATTAAAAAAAGGAAAAAAAAAGGATATATGAAAGAATCGAGGATGCGACACTCAAAATTTGAACTTTTGCCAAACCAAAAACCACCAATGTCAGTATTGTCATATCTCTTTTTTTTGTTGTTCCTTTATTATTTTCGAGTCTCGTATCTTGTTTTGGACGAAATTCAACAGCACAGCATATTTTCTGTTATTTTATCGTCTACTAAACTTTTAGAGGAAGGTAGGAGAGAGCTATATCTACCTAACATCCTTTGTTTTCAAATTTATAAATGTTTGAAAAGTTTATCATATTTTCTGTTTTTTGAGAGAGAAACTTAAAGACATTACCCCCTCTAGAGAATTTTCATTAACATTCAATTCACATTTTCCAGAGAGAGGAAGGAAAGGAGATGTTGGTAAAACTATCAAAAAAACTCTCTAATCTCATAGAAATTTCCAAGAAAAAAAAAAAACTAAAATAAATTCAATTGAGACCAATCTATCATAAGGGAAAATATCTTCCAATATTAACTCGAATAAAACTTAAGTAAAACAACAACATATCTACACGTTTTGGTATGTGTATAAGTTTATAAATCCAAAAACCAACGAAAACCACTTCAGGGATTAACAAAAATCCTTTCAACAACTCACAAACACTACATTTTCTTCATTTTACTTCTTCCCTTCATATTTATCCATAACAATAACAAACAAACAGCTACAACAACAACAACAACTAAACTCTTCAACAAACATAATATAAATCCTATAGATAGGTTTAGGTATATGTAACTATAGAAGAAAAAGTGGACCATAGGATATACCTACTATACAATCTATATGAAATATTATATAAAAGCTTAGGTGGACACTTCCTGCACTTGCCATCATAGAGAAAAAGGATCAAAATATCTATGCAATACAATGAATTTCTTATTAATACACTTTTCATAAAGTACAATACGGAAATTGAAAACGGGGTTTTTGTCCCCCCTTTCGTCCTCCGAACTTGAATAGCGGGATAAATAATTTTACAAACCATGAAACAGGTGAATTTCGCCAAGAGTTTTATCAGTAGAATAAGGATAAATTGGGATATTTTTCGGAAATAGTTAATAACTGTAGTAGTAAGTTATCGGCTGTTCGAAATTTTAACTATCTAAATTATCATCTGTATTGTTCTTAATAGATACAGGGTGTTTCTTTGGAAAAAAAAAAGATTTTTAATGCCAGTTTAGTTTAAGCACAACATCTTTATCGGGTATTAATTCATGCTCATCTTCTATTGATCCGCTTATTCTTCAAGGATTTGAGTATTGTAGCTTTTGCGGTGCCTTCAAAATTTTGGTAAATTGAATATATTCTCTTCTAACGTCAACGCGTCTGACGAAGTTATGAAAATCACAGTGTTGAAGGGAACTGTGTATATCGATTTAATGTTCCAGTCGCTGCAACGACTAAAGTTTTCTGAGCTTAACAGATCCAAGCGCATTTTTTTTTTTCCTTTAAGCTCGTACTTTCCATAACGTTCGGTTCATTGTTCCTTTCGGAGGAAGGTGCTTCTTGAATAACCCAGCTATTTCAAACGTTGATTTGATAACTTCCAAAAAGTATCCTTGAATTGCTCATTCACTAAGTTGAGACCGTTGTCAATTCCCTAAAAAACAACCTCTACTTTTGAGCCATAAAATAGCACTAGGCTCATCATTTCCTAACTGATTTCTTAACTCGTATTCTTATTAAAAGACCCTGTTTCGTGAGCTACTAACTTTATGGCTGGAAGGCCTGGTAGCTTATTTCTTGGTTCTTCCAATAAATCATTAGAAGATATTGTGGGATTTGTTGAAGAAATTGCTCGTTTTGTTGGCGACCCATCTTCATTTCTTACAGTAGTCGCTGATATTGCTTAATAGTTTCAGGAGAATTTCTTGCAATTTTTCCAAGACTTAATAAATTCGCTAACAAAGGTATAGATATAGGCTTAATATTTGGTCAGTAAAAATAGGGCAGCATTGTGAAGTTCTATGAACTTCCTGGAATTTCTGAGAATTTGTTATTTACGGTGGTAAGGACTATGTTGACTGAGTATGTATATGATAATGAGATTCCATTCGTATGACAAATTTGAAAGATAACATGGTGTATGAATTTTCAATTTCATTTCTGCCACTCTTCAGCTACTTTATTGGATTCGAGCCTTTCGATGAATTTCGATTTTTGTTGTTTTCCAAACAGACAAATTTTGACTTTCTTATATTACATTCCCAAGGTAAAATCAAAGTCAAGCCGAAAAAAATTTCGGTTCAGGTTCTTCAAATCCTAGTTTTTCATCAGCAGCACTTCTTTGACAACATAATAGTGTTTTTCTAGATCTAGGTTCATAGTGTCACTGAAATTTTTCCACTAGGGTTTAGTTCGCATAGATTTATGTTAAATATAAGCAGTCGTAACTAAGTACCAACAAAATAGTGTTCGAATTTGCTGCAAGGTCACGTAAAGGTACGAATGTTCTGAAAAATGGAAAGAAATGTTTTCCATCATCGATAGGAATATGAATAATTGATTCTATATCATGAGGATGCTCGTTTAGCACCTTTATAGATTTCTAGGTTTCGAAAAATCTTAGGAGTATCCTTAGGTCAATCTCAGTGATAAACACGTAACTTTTACGCGTGGCATCGCACCTCGTCCTTGCATTAAAAAAGACTTGCAGGTTCCCAAAATACCACTAGGGCACCGCATCTTTTGTGTGATTCCTGTAGAATCAAATGACATCAAGCCTTAAAAAAAAGCCATGTGTGCTGTGGGCCTGAATGATGATTTTGTTGCGGAAGTTTGAAAATATCTTCTTCCACTCAATTGTGTGTCAAAAATGTCTTTGAACATTTACAAAGCATCTTTGTACATGATGTATTGGTTGTGCTTCATGATAGCACGCGTTTTTTACTGATCATTGGCGTGGCGAACGGTTAGACTCCTTCTGACCGCAAATCTACATTCAAATGTTCAACTTTTCCCCTTTAAGTTCTATTTTTCCATAAAATGGACCAGCTCTTAACAGAAACTCGGCCATTCCAAAGTAACGGAGAAGACATATTGACCTTGTTTCCAGTTTATCTCGTTGAAGAAGCAATCTTTTTTCTTGAAACTTGGAAGGTCTTAAGGGCTCACGATAAAGTTGATGTTCTAGAAGTTTCACGAAAAACTAATTAAACGTAGCCAAATTATTCACAGTTAAAGCGGTAACGGAGAAGACGCGTATACAAATCTTCTCCGCTACCGTCTTTTTCTGTTAATAATTTAGCTATTTTGAATTGGTTTTTCTAGAAACTTCCAGAACTTCAACTTTATCATGAGCTTTTAAGACCTACCAAGAAAAAATATTGCTTCTTCAACGAGATAATCTGGATAATAAGCGTGAAAATGTCCTAAAAATGCAAATGGAGTGGCCGAACTTTTGGAGTCCTAATCATTGAGAGGATTCTTCCCTTTTTTTTTCTACAGTTTCTGAATCCGTCTTGGTTAGAGCTTTTTTTTACATTTTTTTTTTTTTTCATTTGGTTCAGCCAGAAAAAACTTTCTACACTGGGTCATATTCTTTGGAGTCAATTTTATAGTCGGGCAAATAGCCTCAGCGTCACGTTTCTTTTCGTTATTTTAATTCCATTTTGTCAGCAATTAAATAAACTGGTACACAGGAAAGTTTTCATCCACGAATAATTTTTTCTTAATTTTTCTAAACTATTGGAAAATTTCGGATCATTTGTACTAATAGATAAACAAAAGTAGATTCGGAAGAACCCTAAACTTGAACCTCAAGAGATAACCTTGGTAGACGATATTGTCTTTTGACTTGTAAGATTTTCGTTTCTGCTGATTCATCTTCGACAGTAAACTTCTTTGTGTGTTACTTAAATGAAAAATTGTGAACCTCTTTAAAAAAACACCCTTTAACATATTATGAAAAGATTTCCAAACAATACCAAAGAGTCTAGACAAAAAAAAAAAAAATTACTCTAAATTTGCTATCAAAGACTCTGTGTTTAACTATGAACTTCAGAAAATTCTCCTTTCAAAAAATTTGTTACACATGATCAGAAGTGGAATAGCACATAATAAAGTGTAAAGGGATAAAAGACGCCACATAGCATGTTGTGCCCAAAGGATAAATCATCCAAGTATTACTCGCACAAAAGAAGACAAAAATTGTGAATTGAGATAATGGAAAAGGTGGAAAAATAGAAAAAAAACATGTAATAAAATAAAAAAGAATAAGAAAATAGTAAAAAAAAATTGAAAAAAAAAACAAGAAAGAAGAGTAATCGAAAATATTGCACTATCATTGAGACAGAAGGAAGAAAGAAAAAGGACTTTCACCTTTTGGTGCTTCTTCTTTTCTATCTTTCTATCTATCTATCCATTTGTTAACCATCCATATAAACCCCTTATTTTTTCCAACATTTTCGTCCTTACACAGACGACATGTAGGTAGTATAGGTTGGTTTGGTTGGTAGAAAGGGATACAATGAACATCCAAGAGACGCATTAAATATCTTCATGTCATCCTTTTCCGAGAGATGGAAGTTTCAACAAGGATAAAGAATATACTATATAAGTATATTTTTTTTAGTATTCTTCTATTCGTCCTTTTTTTTTTTCTTCTCAAGTACATTGTTCCGGCTTAACGGAGGAGAGTAAGAAAAATATGAAAACCATGAGTTTTTATTTCGTTTTGTGTGAAAGTAATATACAGCAACGCACACAAAAATGAGATGGTTAAAAGGACGACATGACTGACATGAAGGACTCAGGTTTTTTTTTTCTTTTACAAAAAAAAAAAAATATATATATGAATGTATATTTTGCGACAAGAGAAAACGAGAATGCTTATTGTTGTTGAGGTCCAAAATAGGTAAGATGCTGGTGGAGGCATGGCAATGCGATGGATGGCGCGTCGACCAATGCCAACAACACAACACGACGACAGTGTTGGCAGCAGTACAACGCCAACAGAGAGATAAGTGGACATTAAATAAAAAGACAGATTTTATATAACATCTCGCCTGTTCGTCCCCGCTAACCTTTTATACTCTCACTATATACACTGTTTCGCCACAGTCAGAGTGTTGAAGAGCTTGCGATGTAGTAGGTAGAAGGTAGGTAGCTATCAAGGAGAGAAAGAAAAGGATTTAAATAAAACCCTTTTTGTGTGTGCGTGCTAGTTCTTTGCAAGGATAATATTTAAGTATTAAGAAAGGTGTGAGTTGGAAATACGTTTTATGAGATTTAGATGGCAGGAAAAAGATTTGTAGATATTTTATTGTTTTTTAGTACTTTTTTTTTTTTTTTTTTACACATTTTTGCAACTGTTTGTAACAGAAGATCAGACTTCAAATTGGATATATTTTTATTAGATAACTGCGGGGGGTGGTATAAGAGGAAATAGGCATTCAAATGAAAAATTTGGAAAGTGAAAATGATTGTTTTCAATATTGTGTTAAGAACCGTCTCTTTTGAGGCCTTTTACGATAGTGCTATAGACGCAAAAGATGAAATTGAGTTTGGTTCTCTGCCTACCTATTAAACCTACAGGCACACGTTGATGGGACAATGACAATGAGGGTCTGTGAAAAAGTTAACATCAAAGGTGTGAATAACGTAGTTTCGTTTTACTAAAATGTTATTCAAGTCTGAATGTGGATCTGAAGGATATGACTATGGAAATTTTAGTTTTTTGTAAAATTGAAATTTTGTCTTTATATTTCAGTATGGTTCCATGGATATTGAACGATATTATTATTCTCCTTCGATTTCGAAAGAATTTTTGTTTTTTTTTTTCTAATATGGAATTTTGACATGTCGGCCAAGATGTTGGTATATTGAAGAAATTATGAATATTCCGGAATTTCTTAAGAGAATTCGAAATACTGATACTTTTCTAGGCTCTCTTTTGCATTTTATCACATAAAGAACTAAATTTCCATGCTGCCCATTTCTGGATCCGCACTGACTTTTGAGAACTTACATATATTTCTAGAGAACAGTGTTATGTGTTAAGTAAATCTGGATGATTGAAATTTCTTTCACTTTGTATGACATTCAAGTGAATGAAGTGATCGGTATTTCTAATTTTTATATTCCGGCTACTGATGCTTCTACCATTGACTATCAAATTTTAAAATTTTGCTCAATTCAATCAAGTGAATAAATATTTTGGACTCAGTTTCGGACATTTACAATATTTCATATTCTACTACAATTATTGTGTTATATTTTGTCGGTAGTGTTAACCATCGTCAGCAGTATTTTTTCCTGTAACATTTCCAAATCATTCCCAATTTACTTTAGATCTTAAGACTCTCAAAAATCTATTTGTGATTGTATGCAGCCAAGCTGATGTTTGCTTGGTTTTCTTTCTTTTCTAAAAATTAATATTTATTTGGTCCATATTTTCGTTCCGACATCAAACTGTTTCCAAAGTATTTCCCTATACAAACTGTTTTATAAGCCCTTGACCATCCATCAAAACTCCACTCTTAAATCATTTCTAGTTCACAATTATGATTTATTACTTAAGAAATCCAACATAAGAACACCATTTCATGTAATATTTCTGTTTGATTTCTTTTAAATTTTGACTTATGTTGAGTGGCAATTTTGGAGTGGATTGAATTTAGTTTTGCTGTCTTATAAATCGATGAACCATGGCAGCCACCACAAAAAAGTGACGCCATTTTCTAACGTTACACTCTCGCAGTGCGGCAAAAAATGTCAATTAAAAATTAAAAATAACATATTAGATATACAAAAATCTTGTATAGCTTATTTGAAAGATAATAACCTAAAGCTTAATCCAAATGAAGGATTTTTAAAAATTTCGTCATTTAATAGGGTAAACAGGGGTAAAACGGAAAGATGAAATTTGGGCTAAAATCTAAACTCGAAGTCGGTGAGAATTGATTTTTTTTGCTATGAGGCGTATTTTTTCTACAACTCAGTAGCAACTCATTTTTTTATTTTATTCGAAAAACAATAAAAACAAATACTTACTTGTGTAATATTTATTATTGTTTAGCGAATAAAATCAAAAATGAGTAGCTACTGAGTAATAGAAAAAACACGCCTATAGATAGATGAGATTAATTTAACAATAGCTGCATTTAAGAAAAAATTCTAAACAATTTTGAAACTAAGCTATAACGTTTTGTTTGAACATTGTACACGTGGTGGGGCTATGACAAAATGATGATTTTGGGTAAAGGAATTTTTTTTTGACAATTCTAAAGATGCCAGGTGAAAGATGAGGGGAAAAAAGTAGGCGTCTGATACTGATTTTTTTCCAACACTCTGCGTTTCGAAATATGAATTTTTGAAAAACACCTTGTTTTTAGGGTTTTTTTTGTAATTTTTGATTTTTAGCTTATTTTTGGAGCTTTCAAAAAATCTTAAACTTATAGGACATGTAGGTTTTGGCCTTATGCGTATATGCGCAAAAACTTGGAATCGTTTAGCTTGGTATGAATAACGGAAGAAACAAGTTTTTAAAAAACACGTTTTTTGACCGTTTTTTTTCATCGTTTTTTATTTTTATCTTTTTTTCTTTCATAGATACAGGAATAAAGTATATGGAGTAATGATAGACCATGACTACGACTATATGTGTGCTAAGTTTCAATCATTTTCGTAAACACAATTTTGAGATAACGGTAAAATAAAATTTTAGAATTCAACAGGTTATAACTTTTGACCAAGAGCAGATAGAAATTTTATTAAACTTCATCCTGATACAATTACCTTTCATTTGGTAGGGTAGAGTTGCCTATTTTCGGCCGTCTCCAGTTTCCGGCCACCTTTCGGAAAATCGTTGTAACTAGGGATTTCGTAGGGTTTATTCCAAAATTTTGCTCTTATGCTGTTCTCTTATATGTTAGAACAGCATACAAGCGAAAATTTGCAATAAACCCTTTCGAAATCACTAGTTATAACGATTTTCCGAAAGGTGGCCGGAAACTGGAGACGGCCGAAAATAGGCAACTCTACCCTATATCACACATAACGGTAGACTAACTACAAGCTACATGTTAAATCAAGAAACTTGCGAAAAACCTCAAAACATCAGTGGAGATCTGTTGCCCCCCGAACATCCACCAGCGTGGGAAGTACCGTAATCTCAATCTGGAAATTCGACATGGTTGACTTTAATAAATTCTAACTTCTCTTGTAGGCATCTTTTAAATGATATTGATACGTCAAATATGAAAGGTGAAATAATAAGCTTTCACATGGTATACAATTTTTTATAGGTTATCAAATAAAAAAATTGGTTCCATTGCGTGAGAACATGAAAATAAATGCTTTTTTTTGCTTTTTTAATGAAATTTGATCGAGTTCAAAAAATTCTACCTCTTTTTGTAGATGTCTCATAGACCTAATCGATATATTTATTTTGAGCTAAGGCAATAAGCTTTCAGATGGTATAAAATTTTGTATAGGTTGTTAGGGAAAAAATGGAATTAATGACGTGAGAAGATAAAAATTCATGTTTTTCTTTGCTTTTTTTGATGAAAATGATTGTTTTCAATAAATAATTTTTATACTTTTCGCACATTGTAAAAATTTAAAAATGGTTTTATTCTTAAGAAGAAATACTTGGCTTTTAAATTATTACTACATATATAAAATTATTACTACATATATAAAAAAAAACTTGTTACTTTTTTATATTCTTTCATTTATATTCTTTTTAAAACTAAGCGAAATGTCATATCAGGCATACGGCAGAATAGCCATG
Source organism: Episyrphus balteatus (assembly GCF_945859705.1). Taxonomy (NCBI): domain Eukaryota; kingdom Metazoa; phylum Arthropoda; class Insecta; order Diptera; family Syrphidae; genus Episyrphus; species Episyrphus balteatus. The sequence continues at coordinate 44,066,854 of NC_079134.1, forward strand.
TCATTATTCTTAAGAAAAGAAATTTGTGAAACAAAATTTTATGAAATAAAGAATTTATCTATCTATCTATCTATATACTTGGCTTTTAAATTGCATATATTTTTTTTTAAGCTTTTAAAACAAAAAAATTAATATAAGGAGAAAATAAAAAGGTATTTTTTTTTAGCTTTTTCTTGTAAATTATGATTGTTTGAAAAAAGTAAACGCTTCAATTGACTCATTTTAAACAAAAGCACACAACCTGTTTTCTGACGACGTTATCACGTAAAATCATCGTCAGTAAACCGGCTTTACAGACAACATCTTTTTAGGAAGTTATTTTGCAATGACCATTTCAGAAAAATCTGTTGAATAAAGGTTGCATTATTACTATGGGCTCAAAAACTTAAAACTTTTGCAAGTTAATCTAGAGTAAACTCTTTACTAACTGACAAAACATAACTGTTTTAAAGGGTTTATATTTTGTATGTACACGCGGTAGAAGCAATTAATAGTTTTTTCACTCAATTAGTTCTATCTGAAATTTCTTCAAGTCTGCAATTTCTTCTGTCACGTCCCGTTTCTTGAGCAGTTACCCATTTCATTTCATTTCATTTCATTTCATTTCATTTCAAAAGCTTAGAACATTGGCTTTATTGATAAAAACAACTTTGTAGCCATTTTTCAGGTTTATATTTTATATCCAGACAGTAATGAGAGCAATTTTATTGAAATTGGTTGAACCGTTTGTGAGAATGTCATTAGTACATGCTTCTAATTTAAACAACTATTTTCATGATCATAACTCCAAATAAATTAAAATAGAAAATAAGTTAAGAAACTCAAACTAGCCTTCTCCAAAATGATGCACTTAGTATAAAAAAAAGATATTCTCATAATTATTTAATTTTTAAAATAAAGGTTTATTCAACTTCGTAAAAGTTGAACTTCTTCTTAATCGAGTTTTCCCTCTAAATAAATTTTTAACGTCTTTTAGTGGATTCATTTGAAAAATATGATACATTTATAATTTTACTTACTCAGGATTTCCCAACTAGCTTGAACCAATTTTGATAATTTTAAATCTTAAATTCTTGCAAAAGACATTGTAAAGCTCTTAACTTATTCCATTTACTATCTCAAAAGCTAAATTTTCATAATATAATAATTCTCATCATAATATGTGAAGAAAAGCTTTCACTTTTCTACACTTAATAGGAACATTTTTCACCCACCATCCTTACAAGGATGTTCCTTCAAATTTCACTAACGCTAACTTGTCTTTTGATAAATAATGTTAAAATAAATGAACAACAGAATATATTTACTTAAAGTCAACAAAATACATAATTTGTTTTAACATTGCAAAAATAAGAAGAAGGTTTTAGTAATTTTATTAATTAATTTAAGGCATATTTAGTTAAGGATGACATGTTTCACATTTTAACTTTGCCTTATCTTACAAAAGGTATAATAGGTAGATTTTAAATTTATTTTAACATATCTGTGCATGTAATCTGGTGGCACAGTGTCAAATTTTCACAATTTCTATCTTCATACACTGGTAAATTAATCCTATGAATATTAATAGGGTTAATTCAGTGAAAAAAATGAAGAACTTTCGTGGTGATTAATATTAATTTTAATGGTTATAGTAATATCCTTAGTTTTAAACGGTATATATCCCGAATTAAAACATAACCCAAGTCTTAATACCAGTTGAAAAACCATCCCCTTCAATCCTTTATGGATATGTAGAAACTTGAACTTCTAGCGATCATTCAACTTTTAATTTCCAAATGAAAAAAGGAAATGTTTTCACGCAAAATCTTGAAAATATTTTTACAAAAGGTATACATTTTTGTAAAGACTTAAAAAAAAAAAATAACATTCTTAATTTTACGCTTGAATTCCGTTTCTCATTTGCACGCAACAAACACACTTTTTTTTCCTGAAAACAAAAATAAAGTTTAAAAAAGGAAACTTGAAAAAAAGAAGGGGGATGTTTTTTTTTTTTTTTGTTATCCAACTTTATGTGGGATATTTGCCATCAGGGAAAGATTGTGAAGCAAAAAACAAAAAAAAAATAAAATAATAACCAAACCAACCCAACGATGATGATGAAGGATGAAAACGGATGTGGAAAAAAGTACATAATAATATTTCTAAACACTTCTCGTTAAAAAAATAAAAACAAAAAAAAAAAAAACACAGAGAAATTATAAAAAACTTACAGGTTCCAGGAGCAAACCCATACAAAATAAAGAAAAAAAAAAATGAAATATAAACATGAACAGGGACAGGGGCCAGGATTCTTAGAATGCAGGGATTCATGATGACGTATTGTTTGTTTTATTCTTATTTGAAGATCTTTGGATGGAGTTGGTGGAGGAAGTTGGATCCGTATCCGAGATAGCATCATCCAACAACATCCCCTGTGTTTTCTTCGCCATTTAAAGTAAATTCCAACAACAACAAAAAAAAAAAGACGAAGTTAGAGAAGAAAATGTAAATCAAGTCCCTTTTTTTTGTAGTTTTTTTCCTACTTTTTGTAGAAATGAAAGAAAGGAAGTAACTCATCTAATGTCGCCAGAAAGTTTTTTTTTTTTCTTCTTATTTCTTTTGCAAAAAAGAAGGGGGAGCAATCTTACTATTTATAAATAAAGTGGTACAATAAGAATAACAGATGAGAAGAATTAAAACTAACGGATAAAATTCAAGAATAGTATCTCTTTTGCCAACTCCTATCTTGTCGTTCTCAATAAGAATTTAATTTATTAGTTTTTTTTTTTCTTTGAAAATAGTTTTTAGATTTAAAGCTTTTTAATTTTGTAGGAAACTGTTTTTTTTTTTTTTTTTTTTTTTAATAAATTTATATTTCTTTTGAAGAGGACTGAAATTAGATCTATCGTTTTTTAATTTATTAAGGAATTTGAATTATGAATAAATTATTTTGAAACTAAAATTCACTAAAAAGAATATCTGTTCTTTTAAGACTAAGTTAACAAACAGAAAAATAAAATAAATAATTGTAAATGTATAGTTTTGAAGGTAGGTAATAATTGAAGAAAACAAGTAAAGATCGAATTTATTGATTTATCCTCAATAAGTTTAAAATTTCCGATTTTGCCATATTGTTTTTAAAAATTAAATTTAAGTTTTTACTAAAATAAAACAATTTTTTTGTTTTAATTTTATAAATTTAATGATATCAAAAGATTGTCTATTTTATAAAGTTAAACAAAATATACGGGAGTGAGGGATAATCTTCCATCGTTTAAGCGATAGATGCAATTTTCTCACAAATTAATTCAAACACAAAAAAAGTATTTTGAACACAACGGCAACACCTACAATATTTAAATACACATTTTTAAAAAGCTACAAGTGTATTCCTTTCTGTTAAATTTTAGTAAAAATAAATTTATTAAATAGTTTTTGAAACAATGAACTCAGAATTAAAAAAAAAAAATGTATTGAAAACATTTTTTTAAAGTTTTCAAACTTTTTTTTTTTATTGTAAGGTAGCTGAATTCAGTTTTGGGTGATTCCCTAGAAGGGAAATAAATTTTTGTTTTGAGAAAAATAACAATACCTGCCATTTAACGGAAATAGAAAAGTAATTTTTTTTTTCAAAAACGGCTCTAAAGATTTTAATTAAAATTTTTTGTGTAGTGTTACAAATAAGACTCATCTTTTGAAATAAAAAAATAATCTTTTTTTTTACCGTTATTAACGGTACCTACCATAGAACGCTTTTTTTGGTGTCTGAATATCTCGTATGTGACTAAAACGATATTAATGACAATTTTTATACAAAAGTGTTTAAAAATCGTAGTACATATTAAAATTTTAGAAAAATCTAAAAAAACACATTTTTAGGTTTTTAAAAAATATTTCAATTTTTTGTTTTCAAAAATCAATTTTTTGAAAACGAGTCTGCGAAATAATTCGAAATTTCGTTTTTAAGTGTCAATTAATTATTTTTTTTTTAAAATAGCATGCCAACTTTTTTTTGAAAAATTAAACAAAATTTTTATGTACTTTTGTACTGTAACTGCTTTTTTAAGAAACGGCGCAAACGATTTTACAAAATTTTGTCGAAAAATTCTCTTTCATACAAGAAATCAGATGGCATGCATTTTATTTTAAAACAGGCTTAGAATATTCTAAGTAAAAAAAAAAAATTTGCAGTTGATAAAACTATAAAATAAAAGTTCGTTTTTTATTTAAGTTTTTAACTCATTGGAGAATTATTTAAGAATCAATTGAAAAAATACTCCTGCTTAATTTTTTTGTTGTCATCGTAAATTTCGAATGGCTAGGTGTTTTTAAAGGTCAATTATTGGCTTAAATTAAAAAAAATAATAAAATTATCGACAAATCATTTATTTTGTAATTGACAGCAGTCACTGTGGTGTATACGTAATATTTTTTTTTATTGAACAAATAACAAAATCTTTTATTGCTGACCAAAAGATCTACATATATAAAGATTGACATTTAAATTTAAGAAATATCAAGGGTTTTTCACACAAAATCAAGTATATGTAGGTGTTCTAACACATCCACCCACATAATCTGCAAAATAAAACCTACCTTTCGACATTTTGTCACAATGCAAAGTTATTTAAATTTGTTGATTTAACAGGAACAAAAACGAAATTTTCATTTCATTACACTTGATTCTCACACACAATATTAAATTTATAAAAAAAAAATAACAAACTAAAATAAATACAAATAAAAAAAAAAAGGACTTTAAATCTCAACCGAACAGCGGAAGAAAGGACAAAAAGAACAAATTTGTATTCTTTTAAGTTTTGTTTGTAAAGTTTCCTGTTTACTTATTTTTTTGTTGTCCTTTTTTTTTTGTCTTAACACTCAGAGAGTATTAAAATGAAATAAAAATAACATTTTGAATAAAAATACAAGAAAAAAAAAAATAAAATAGAAAAATGGTTTCAAAACCACACTATAGGGTAAATGCAAAGAAAATATACACAAACAGAAAACTCACATAGAGCGAAAGAGAGTAATAAAACTAAAAAGGAAATGAAAAATGTTTTCCAGAGATACCCAAAGGAGATGGGAAACTTTCGTACGTTTTACCCCCCAAAACCCATTTGTTTATTTCGTGTTGTTGTAATCTCTTTTGTATTCGTGAATAAATGTGAAAAACACACATAGTGTAGCCACGGTGTTTTTACGCACACCTAAGCAAAAATGTACAATTTTTCACGCATACTTAGCCAAAAATGTATATTTTTTCACGCATACTTATCCAAAAATGTCTACCGCAGCTTGTAGGCAAACCCGTATGACGTCAGAAGTTTCTCATCTCTTTTGGGTATCTCTGATGTTTTCAACGCAAGAAAAACAAGAAAAATAAGCAAAACAACAATAACAACAAAAAAAGAATTACTACAATAAACTTGAAACTTTAAGGCAAAGGCAATTTGAGAAGAGACGCGCATTGGGCACAGTTAAAAACCCTCCACATTTTTCCTCCTTTTTTTTTTGCTTTTGCTGCTGCTTACTTTACACAACCCATTTATCATTCTTTGCGAGAAAAAATAACACACACACATACACACACAAAGTCATGAAAAAATTCTTTGCTAAGAAAGAAAACAAAAGAAAAACAAAAAAAAAAGTAATGGAGAAAACAACAAAGACCCCTAGGACGTGTGCTAAGAGTGGGTGGCTGATTGCAATGAGGGTGCTTTTATATTAACCCTTCCCATCCATCTTACAATCTTGGTATGTCTTTGTTTTCGTCTATGCTGCGGTTGTGATGAAGGAAGTTGATTTTTTGTTTTATTTTTGTGCATTCCCTTTTTTCATTGACTTTTTTTTCTATTCTTTTCGTTTTTTGCACTCACCAGTTTTAGGTGCACGTAGTGTGCGTGCACTGCACTTCACACTCATTCTCGAAATATTCTACATAAATTATTATTAAAGGACTTTATGCACACATTCAAGTCCTGATTTTTATAAAATTCTTGAAGTAATCACTCAAAATTCTTAAATTCTTAAGTTTACTGGAAATTTAAATAAAATTGATAATTTTTAAAATGGTCACTTTAAAATATTTTTTATATATCTCGTGAACTAAGGCCCAATTTATTCACTCTCCATTATTTTTAAAGGCTCCATTAAAAATTATAAAACTGTCAAATCGCATACAAATTTTAAAATTTCCCTTTTTTAATGGCGACTTTAAATTTAATGGAGTGTGAATAAATTGGACCTAAGAGAAATTTGAAAATTTTGCTTAAGGAACTTTTTGTAGGAAATTTAATTTTCTATTAAAGTATAGATTGTTTTTAAATTTTGGTAAAATAATTTAAACAGAAATGTAAAGGAAAAATAAAAAAATTTGGTTTTAACTGATTTTTCAAATTTTTTGTTTGTTTGCGTCAACATTTCTCGATCATTTTATTTTATAGAATATTTCAAGTTATTTCTTTTGATAGAAAATTTAGCTCTTTACAAAAAGCTACTTAAGTAAAATTTTGAATTTCTTCTTAGTTTTGGAGTTATATAAAATTTAGTGTTCCACCTTTCCTAGACATTATTCTTAATTCAAGAATAAAAAGTGTCTACAAAATCACGACCCTACTGTCGGTCCTAATGACAGGCATTCCCTTATTGTAATCACTAAAAAGTCTGAAATTCTAAAGTTTACAGAAAATTTGAATTAAATTGAAAAATTGTTCAAGTGGTAATTTTTCAATATTTTATATATAATTCTAAAACTTAGCGAAATTTGAAAACTTAGCTTAAGTAACTTATTGTAGGATATTAATTTTTTTTTATTAAAGTTGATGGTTTTAAAATTTTGGTAAAATAATTTAAACAGAAATATAAGAGACAAATAATAAATAATAGCTTTTAACTGATTTTTCGAATTTTTTGTTTGTTTGCGTCAACATTTCTCGATCATTTTATTTTATAGAACATTCCAAGTTTTTTCTTTCATTAGAAAATTTAGTTCTCTACAAAAAGCTACTTAAGTAAAATTTTGAATTTCTTCTTAGTTTTCGAGTTATATCAAAATTAGTGTTCCTACTTTATTTTAATTCAAGAAAAAAAAAAAAAAACTGCACCGTCTAAAAAATCACGACCCTACTGTCGATCCTTATGACGGGCATTCCCTTTTTGTTACATCACGAAATGAAGGATATGAATATTTATGAGGAGAATTTCTTTCAGTAATTTTGGCACGACATCGGCAAACAGGGACGAGGAGAGTAAAAGAGTAGCAAATTTCGAAAGTACCTTAAAGAACAAGACCATAAGGACAAGAAAAAAAAAAAACCAAGCCTTTGACTTTGAGAGAACTGGAAGAAATCTAGGAATGTTTTGGCATTGTGCATTATGCATGAAGATGAAGAAAAAAAAAAAAGACGTCAGTGATGACGACGACGGAGAAAGAACACCAACTCTTGAAGGGATATAACAAGGAATGGATAAATTTTTGAAGTAACTATTCTTGGAATTCATATTGGGTAGGGTAGAAAAGTTACTGTATAAGAAAGTTCTTCTTCTGTAAAGAAAAAAAAAGCATAATTTGAAAGAAGACGAGATGTGTCGTGTGGTGCAGGCAAGCAGAAGTATAGGTACCTAACCCCAACAATCTAAGTCCTACCTTTAAAATGAGAAAAAAAAGAGATTTAAATTTTTTTGTTTCATTCCTATTTTAAGTTCTAGGAAAAACATTTTTAACTTATCTTAATGAAAATGCAAAAATTCCAAGGATTAAGGGATTAAACTATTTTAAAAGGTGGCATTGCGCTGTAAGTTCATTGCTGTGGTTCACAGGAATTTTTTTTTGTACAATTTTTTTTTTCTAAATTGGATTCAAACTTACCGACCGCAAAATAGGAATCCTTTCAAGGTTTAGTTATTAGCATTTGAATGTGTTTTTGTGTTGATTTTTTTTTTACTGGAATTTCTTTAACCTGTTTTCTAAAATTAGAAGTTTTTTTTTTATTTTATGGAAAAAACAGGACGTTACTGTATAACGTCATTTCATTTTAATTTTTTTTTTTTTTATTTTATTTATATTTGTATAAAATGTACTTTGAAGTTGAATTTGTGGAAAATTGAATTAACTTATTTTCCGCATCAGTAAATGCAAACAAGCCACAGTCAGTACAGCAGCACAGACAACAAGGTTTTATATACAGAGAATATATTAAAAAAGAAAAAAGGATGTTGATTATTCCCGTTGACTTTGTTTAATGTAGTATCAATAATAATACTTTGTTAAGGACACGTTTTCAAATGAAGACTTCTTGAATGCCTTTAGATTTGAGGTTTTGGGAGACTTTTTGTTGCGATTGGAAAAATGATGAGATAATCGTAATTGCGTCTTGCAGAAATGAGATTAACAAAGGATGTTGACTGAATTTTATGATGTATTAATGTTGGGTACTTGTCAATAACACTCGTTTATACGTGAAATCGATTATTTTTGTGTTTTGAGTAAAGCCAATTTTAAATGTTGTTTTAAGTAGGTATACCTATAGTCTAAGAGCCGGCAGCATATTTTGGCAGTTTTGATATAACCGAAATTCGAGTGTGCACATATCTAGATATGCACCACAGTATGTCAACGGAACAAGTCTGGCAGTGATCTTTTTCAGCTTTCCCTTGCCAGACGCATCCAAAGTGCAGCAAAAAATCAATTTTTGGCGTTTTGGTATAACCGAATAAATGATACACCAAAAAATCATAAAAAATCCCCTGATTTCGAATCTGTGGGTACCGCAAGTTTCTTTTTCAGCTTTCCCCCCGCCAGACCGCTTTAAAGCATTTTTAAGTGCATTTTTCTTATAAAAAACCTAATTACTTATTTTCTGTTAGGTATAACCGTATGATGGTAACAAATTAATATTCTATGTCTATTCCAGGTCTAGAAAATATAATTTTTAGCCAGCTATTTTTCAGCCTTCCCTCTGCCAGACGCATCCAAAGTGCAGTCAAAAATCAACTTTTGGCGTTTTTCTAGGTATTACCCCAATAAATGATACACCAAAAAATCATAAAAAATCCCCTGATTTCAAAAATGTGGGTACCGTAAGTTTCTTTTTCAGCTTTCCCCCCGCCAGACCGCTTTAAAGCATTTTTAAGTGCATTTTTCTAATAAAAACCTTGATTACTTATTTTCTGTTAGGTATAACCGTATGATGGTAACAAATTAATATTCTATGTCTATTCCAGGTCTAGGAAATAAAATTTGTAGCCAGCTTTTTTCAGTCTTCCCTCTGCCAGACGCATCCAAAGTGCAGTCAAAAATCAACTTTTGGCGTTTTACTAGGTATTACCCCAATAAATGATACACCAAAAAATCATAAAAAATCCCCTGTTTTCAAAAATGTGGGTACCAGAAGTTTTTTTTTAGCTTTCGCCCCGCCAGACCGCTTTGAAGCATTTTGAAATGCATTTTTCTAATTAAAAACCTAATAGCTTATTTTCTGTTGGGTATAACCGTATGATGGTAACAAATTAAAATTCTATGTCTATTCCTGGTTTAGAAAATATAAGTTTAAGCCAGATATTTTTCAGCCTTCTCTCTGCCAGACGCCCTTAAAGGTTTCCCAAATAGGTTTTTCCATAGAAAAAACACCTAGTTTCTGTTTTTTTCTTATAAAATTTAAATAATATTTTTTTGTTTAGAGTAACCATATGATGGCCAAATATTAACTTTCTCTGCCTTTTACTGATTTAGAAAATGTAAGTTTAAGCCAGTTTTGTTTCAGCCTACCCTCTGCCAGACGCCCGAAAAGGTATTTCAATAGTACGGGAAAGTTAGATTTTGCTATATGGGGCATGAGGGTCTGGGAAAAAATCCGAAATGCATTTTGACTTTAGGGATTAAAAGAGCATAAACCCAGGGATCGAAAGAGTCTAAAACCACATTTTGTACAACCGCACCAAGAATCATATTTTGTTTGTCCCTATACAAAAAATTGCAATTTTTTGAAGTTTTTTGCCTACAGATCGAAAACGGTCTGTCAAATCGAAAAACCAATATTGAAACAAATGAAGGTAATTAAAAGATCTACAACTTTTACAACGAACAAATTTTTTAAAAAACGCTCAAGTAAAAGAGATATGACAAAAATAAGAAAATCACTTTTTGACGTGTTTAAAAAAAAAACACCCTAACTTTTAAACCAAAGGGATAATCGAAAAATGTTACTTAACATATATTGTAGAAAATTAAATTATTTCAAGTTTGTCATACATTGTTTTTTTTTTTGTAGGTTCAAAAATACGCGAGTTATGTGAAAAACTAAAATTTGTATTAAAAAAAAATGGCGGCCAAATGAGGCAGAGAAAGTTAATATTTGGCCATCATATGGTTACTCTAAACAAAAAAATATTATTTAAATTTTATAAGAAAAAAACAGAAACTAGGTGTTTTTTCTATGGAAAAACCTATTTGGGAAACCTTTAAGGGCGTCTGGCAGAGGGAAGGCTGAAAAATATCTGGCTTAAACTTATATTTTCTAAACCAGGAATAGACATAGAATTTTAATTTGTTACCATCATACGGTTATACCCAACAGAAAATAAGCTATTAGGTTTTTAATTAGAAAAATGCATTTCAAAATGCTTCAAAGCGGTCTGGCGGGGCGAAAGCTAAAAAAAAACTTCTGGTACCCACATTTTTGAAAACAGGGGATTTTTTATGATTTTTTGGTGTATCATTTATTGGGGTAATACCTAGTAAAACGCCAAAAGTTGATTTTTGACTGCACTTTGGATGCGTCTGGCAGAGGGAAGACTGAAAAAAGCTGGCTACAAATTTTATTTCCTAGACCTGGAATAGACATAGAATATTAATTTGTTACCATCATACGGTTATACCTAACAGAAAATAAGTAATCAAGGTTTTTATTAGAAAAATGCACTTAAAAATGCTTTAAAGCGGTCTGGCGGGGGGAAAGCTGAAAAAGAAACTTACGGTACCCACATTTTTGAAATCAGGGGATTTTTTATGATTTTTTGGTGTATCATTTATTGGGGTAATACCTAGAAAAACGCCAAAAGTTGATTTTTGACTGCACTTTGGATGCGTCTGGCAGAGGGAAGGCTGAAAAATAGCTGGCTAAAAATTATATTTTCTAGACCTGGAATAGACATAGAATATTAATTTGTTACCATCATACGGTTATACCTAACAGAAAATAAGTAATTAGGTTTTTTATAAGAAAAATGCACTTAAAAATGCTTTAAAGCGGTCTGGCGGGGGGAAAGCTGAAAAAGAAACTTGCGGTACCCACAGATTCGAAATCAGGGGATTTTTTATGATTTTTTGGTGTATCATTTATTCGGTTATACCAAAACGCCAAAAATTGATTTTTTGCTGCACTTTGGATGCGTCTGGCAAGGGAAAGCTGAAAAAGATCACTGCCAGACTTGTTCCGTTGACATACTGTGGTGCATATCTAGATATGTGCACACTCAAATTTCGGTTATATCAAAACTGCCAAAATATGCTGTCGGCTCTCGGTCTACTACTGCTATCAGTTATTTTATAATATGAGCATTTTATTCATTTTATAAGAATTTGAAATGAATTTTTGTGTGCAGCTATTTTGGGTTGTTTTCTTTTAAGAATAGTATTTCTAGCATTTTTTTTATTACATAAACAATTATTACTTTGTTAAAAGGTGTATATAAAGAAAGAGCTTGCAACAAATTTATAAATAAAGTAGATGCGAGTTATATGGCCTATCTATGTCAAAATTTAAATAAATAAAACTACTTATTCAAATAAATAAGTTTTCTTCTATCGTAAAAAGACATAAAACAAAACATATAAAACAAAAACTTTACAGTAGACCTTATTATACTATGTTAGGGTAATAAGGCCTGGGATTTTTTAAGATTTACTCTGTACGTTTATTAATTGAAATTAATATGAAAATGTGAACAAGTAATATATTTTTATTTAGCATCCATCAGGGCATCCAGAGTAATAAGTACAGTAAATGACATGACGTTGATATAAGCCAAGAAATTAATTTGGAAAAATGACATGAGTAATAAAATTTCATAGCATTTCTGTAACAAAGCCTTTTTAGGCAATAGGGCTCTATTAGAAAGGCTTGGTCCCATCATATTAATTTTGTATTCTTAAAGCTTTTTACTGTGTTGTTTGATGATGTGCACTCTTGGGCAGTTTTAGAACAAAATGGTGTATCGAGCTCACTTTCGATGTAGAAAAATTACAGTGTTCATGTGAGTTTTTATTCAGTAAAATTGGGACAGATTCGCTTTCAGAGCGGGTACAAAATCACTTTCTATTATTATATTCCTTCTGACTAGTGCCGTAAAATTTCTCTATCAAATATATTTTATACATACATTAAATAAAAAAAGTAAATTTTTTATTTAATATAATACAATTTGTATAATAAAATGTTCCACATACGCCACAGTGACCTAGGAAAAATATTTTAATTGCAGCTTCATAAAATGAAACCAATTATTAATTTAACATTTAAATTATAAAATAAACCATAAATTCCACACATTATTCCTATAAAATCGACAAGAAAAGAATGAAACGTCCATTGGATAGATATGGAAAAGTATCTAAAAAGAGCATATTAAACTATTGAGAAAAAAAAAAAACAACTGTGGAAGTGACTTATTTTTTGAACGTTGTTGGATACGTGATTGACAAATGAAAACATTTTAAGCATTAGGGATTAATTTTGTTTTTATATTGTTTTTAATAATAAAACAACGTTCTTTAACACACAGCAACACAAATTCCACACATTAGTATGCATACCCAAATCCAGCATTCGATTTTCATAAAAACTCAAAGTTCTAAATTCCGATCTATTAGGTCTAGCCTATCTCATTAATATAGACTTTTTTAAACCCAATAAGGTTTTCGGTACCCTTGACTTTTTTTTCCAAAATCGTTCGCAACGTCTCCGTATGCGTAGTATTTTTTGGAAAAAAAATTTCAAAATCACTAGAAATCATTTTTTAAATAAATTTTCTAAACATAAATATGTACATAATAAATACACAATAAAATTATAAAAATGGGGTTATTTTAAATTACTTTACACAAATTCTTAAAATAAAAGTCTTAATTATAAACAAAAGTTCTTTTATCTATATTTTTTTTTTTGTTTCTGTAAACATTTTGTGGGACAACTTCGGGTGTGTTCGGAAAAAAAAACTTAAAGTTTGCCATCAAAAACAATTACAAGTGAACTTTCCACTTTCAATAAAATATGACTGAATGCACTTTTGATAAAATATACGTGATTTGAATGTATGTAGCACCTCTTTTGAAATACATAAAGCAACTAAGAAATTTGTATTGAATTTTCACTTAGCACGGAAAGTGTGTTTATATTTTTTTAACAGCAAACAAAATTGATTTAATGTTCACTGTCCTTGGCGTTTTTGATGCTAACCTACTCGTAACTTCATAATTATGTAAAATTTTGGCTCACAATAACCCAATATTAGTATTTCAAAACGGTCCACAAAGATTAACTAGTTTCATTGTGTACCTAGTAGCAACAGAAATGTTATTCTTAACCAACTTAGAAGTAACGCATACACCTTATCATTTTTCCATTCGTGATTGGCTATTAAAATATCTTAAACCTGAAGGATGCGTTTTTCTGATAATAATTTTTGTAGATATCCTCTTTGATTTGATTTTAAAATTAGATAAAAGATTACACTGGCCAACAGTTTTTAACTTTTTAAAATTTCCCAGAGAGATTTACATAATATCAAATCTTATAGATTTGGGCTCAGTCAGCTCAAAAAACATATTGGTTTCTTTCTAGCAGCTCTAATTTTATTGAAATATTTAATTTTTCATATTTAGGGGATTATTCTTACTAATTTTTAAGTTTTCCTTATTTTGAGCGTTTATTAACTCAATGTACATATTTGGGGTCAGTAAGCCCAAAAATCACATTTAATTATTTCTAGGAGCTCTATTTTTTTTTTGAAATATTTTAGTTTTCCACATTTTGGGGTAATTTCGTACTAATTTTAAAGTTATGCTTATTTTAACTGTTTGTTAACATTTTCCAGAAAATTAAAAAAAAGTCCGATTTATGTAAACAAAAACTAAAAAGTGTTCTTTACACAAAACTGTTTTCGGAGCTAAAAAAAAAAAATAAAAAAAAATGAACTTAGCTTGAACATGAATTAGTTTTAAGGTTGAGATTAGTTAACGATAAGATAAAAATGCTTTTTCATCAAGTTCCAAAATGTGAAAATCAGTTTCCAAAATTCGTTTGAAACAAAAAATTTAAAATCAGTATTCTTTGTTTAGCATAGCAACTGATTCACAGTCGCCAAATAGCTACCATTTAGTTTTTCTCGGGAAGGAATCAATGGTACCCCTTCCAGTTAATTGTAGGTTATGAACTTTGAAATGTTCTGAACTTCCAAAAAGAGTAGCTTCAAATACTAAGAACTGAGTAAATGATAGTAATTTATAATATGGCTTTTGACTCTGTCTCTCGGTAACCATTTTTCTAAAAAAAAACAACACCGTTTCAGTATGACAAAGTCACACAACTTTCGATCCTCATGGATGAAATCATAAGAAATCAAAAAAATGAATATGATAGTTGGACTACAGCAAAAGGTTTTTTTCGCACCTAAAACAATATTAACTGGAAGAACAAAAGAAAGGCGAACAAGCCGCATTACGTTTTGATTCATTACCATAAGTTTATTCGCACATGTCTCAACAAAAGTGAAAAACCATGGCGCCAAATAAGGAGCTTTTCGACAAAAACCCTTAAAGTTCTATCTGTTAAAAATGAAAATCAAAAATCCCTGAAGAAAAAAAAAACAAGCTAAAACTTATCAAATTTTCTATTTTACTTGTCTGCTGATACAAAAACATTACAAAAATTCCGATGAAGACTATATAAGTATTCATTTTGAATACCAAAACACTTTGAAAAACCACTACTGTTGGTTCTGGTTCATTAAAAATCAAACTAAAGGTTAAAAAAAAAACAGGTGAAACCATCATCATGGAGGGAAATTGTATGCAGACATTATAAAAATATTCAAGAAAACAAGAACACAAAAATTCCACCCCATCACTGTTTTATAGTGTAGAGTGGCCCCAACGAGCCAGAAAAACGGAATCCCTAATTACTGGCTCCTTGTTTATTAGCTTTCAACTCTCAACAAGAAGCAAAACAAGAACACAACAACTGATAGACGAGAAGTAGAAAAAAAAAAAAAACACATGAACATGTTATAAAAATAAACATACACACATGTACGTATGTTAACTACAAACATGTACTCTACACCCCTCGACTGTGTTTGAAAAACTACTATATTCTGGGAACGGTACAAAAAAAAGCAACAGTAGCCTTTGAACTTTATGACGCTTATACAACTCTGAAACATAAAGTTTGTTTTTCTTACTTTTCTTCAGGAAAATGCAAAACATGCCACCATGAATAACAACACATACCGTCGCATGCAGAGTATTTGGTATATGTCAATGGTCAGTGTAGAAAAAAAAACAAGGATTGAATTATCCTTTTTTTTTGGTTGGTTGGTTGGAGAGAGAGAAAGGGTTTGTGGGTGGGTTTGGTGTTTTTATCTAATTCTAATGAAATCTACCCTACAATACTCTATACTCTGAGAGTACTGCATGCTAATGAGTTTGTTCGCTTGTCCGGTTTCCCTTTTTATATTAATTTAAATTCTATTTTTTTCCACCCTTTTGATATATCCTTGCTTGCTCAGCCCCCTTATAGTCGTTCGTGTTGGTCGTCGTTGACGTTGTTGATGTTGTTGTTGTTGCTGTTGCCGGACTTGGGCCAACATTGCTGTGTGAAGGACGAGAATGGTTAGTTGATGGTCATACCCATGAATGAAGGAATGTTTATGTTAGCCGGCATGTGCTGAATGTTATTTTATGGTCACAACACATCACAATATACAAACACAGACACTGCGATTTATTTATAATGGTTTTGTTCGTGTGTGTATGTGAATGTGTATATTCACTTTGTATTATAACTTTCAATTTATTTAGACATTTCTTTTTTTTTGTTGTTTTGTGTTAGAAAGGGGAATTTTTAAGTAGAAATCTATATCAAAGCGCAATGGAAAGCAGGGTCGTATTTGAGATGATTTATTATAAAGGCACAATGAGAACATAAAAAATATAGGTGGCTTTGCAATATTTGCTGCAAAAATAAATCACCTCGCACTTAAGACAATTTTTGGTGCTACTGAGGGTCTGCCAGAATTAGTTCAATATTGCATTGTTCAGGCCCGCCAAAGTTCTTCTTATAGGTAAAGATGAAAGGAGATCAGTTTTTGGTTTTATTACGAGCTGAGCTTATTTCAGCAAAGATGTTCATCTAAAATCTTCCACACTTCAAGCAACCCCAGATCTACTTGCCTAACCTGGCTTACGTTAACAACTTCTTGAAACTTAGTTAGCCCGTCATCGTCATGTCACGTTAGAATTCTTGGATTCTGGCTTACAATTACAATAGCTTCTAATAGACTTTGACTGAACAACTCACTTCTTCAAGGAATTGACAGACAATTTTTACTACTCCCTATTTCTAGGCCCGGCTCCTTGTGGGCTGTTTTTTTTTCGCAAGTTGTCAGATTTAGTGAATTTCTTATAGTGTTAGAGGCCGAATCATCTCATGAAGTGTTTTTTCAGAGCTCTTTGATATTTTTGGGTGAGGTGAATATAGGCTTATCTAAATTTTTTTTCTGTTCTTCATCGCCTTCAGCAATTTAAATTCAGATAAAAAGCTCTGGCAGATCACCAAGCTCAACCGAAAAAGTGCCACTAAGCTATCCCCGTGTAACTCTTTAAAATATCATCTTGGTTATATTGCTCAGAAGAGGGATGAGTCTTTTCACAATAATTTTTACATTTATTTACAAGAAGACGAAATTAATGATATTGCTTGATGATTCAGCTGACTTCTCTACATGACTTCTATGATAGATTTCTTTAATTACTTCAAGAGTTGATATTCAAGATGTCACAAATTATTTCAAATTATGTATTATCATCTAAAAATCTAGCTCCTAGCAGAAAACGGTTTGCATTGATTTTTAAGGAGTTAAGTAAATGCCCTACTTGCTTCTTGATTGAATTCTCTTCTGAAGGAGGTATGTAGAAATAGCAGTTTTTTTACCTGCTCAAAAAGTCCAATTTGCACTAGTTAGCGATATCATGACTTAATTTTTTTGTGGAATAGTTAAGTGTAGTTCTGTGCATTATGTGGTTAATAGCAGAAAGTGTGCTAAATGCTTGCCCTTGCCCAGTACAGAGATCACCCACGTAAAGTTCAGTCGCGCTGACAGCCACTGACTCCCATTCACTAACGCATAGCCTAAAGCCGAGTTCTCCCAACAGAGCACCCCGCACAGTGCGTCGATTGTATGGAGATGATGGAAAAAAATCAATTTTCAAAAACTAAGCTGAGTTTGCATACAAAGTTTATTGCAAATGTAATAACAACAAGTTTTACAAAGTTTAGCAAAATTTTCACGCCCCCTGCCACGCCCACTTCTTAATATGATTATTTATATCTAGAAAACGACATGCACGATTTGAATAAAACTGTAGAATTTTGATGATCGAGCTCAAAAATATAAAATGGTGTCGACCATATCCGCCCCCTGCCACGCCTACTTTTGTATAAATGATTTAATTCAGGAACTTGTAATTATAAAACTCGAAAAAAAAAAAATAAAAAAACGATATTTTTTGTGTTTGATAATTTTTTTTAATATTTAAATTTTATTCTTGTGAAGTTAATATGAGCTGTTAATACCTATATTAAAGTGCACAATTAAAAATGGTTTTTCAATTTTCTGTATCCGATGAAGATGATTGATTATCGTCATCGTCATCACAATTAATTATATATTTTTTGATAGTGTCATCGTAAATTTTGGGCTTTCTTTTAATTTTTCTTTGCGATGAAATAAATGGGTCTGACAATAATAATAAGTGATTTAAAACGTCTTTGCAGTTATTTGTTCTTGAAGATTTCCTTGAATGATTAAGCCTGGTTCGGCGAAAAGTCTTATGCAAGCCTTCAAGAGCTTCCTCAGACAATTGACCAATGGGTATATGAAAGCTTTTCATTACATCTACACTATGAAAAAATAGTTTGTGCAATGTACAAGGCATATAATACCATCCATATAAATTCAAATAAAGTGTACGTGTTTCATGGATGAGTACATCAAAATTTTCAAAATGTATTTCAGCACCTGTTGCCATTACTCGTAATATTACACTTAATTTTTGAATCAAAGTTTGGTCGATTTTTGTGATTTCGGAACTTTTCTCAGGATTAGAAAAAAATGTCCGAGCAGTGTTGCCATCGTTTGATGAACCAAAGCCTTGCTTTGGTTGGTCAACATTTAGTCCCATTTTTGTTTTGAATTCCATCTGAATGCGTTTTTTTTCTATTTCGAAAAGAGTTTTGTATTCCTCTCCTTGGACTCGCCATTTTTTAAAGGGCAGCCTATAAGCAATGTGCAACATACATTCAAACGACCTTATCCAGAGATGGAGAGTTGAAAGACCGAAACGATAGTTTTCTTCGTTTGGTTGTTTCTCATAACATTTGGCTGTATTCATTTCGCTCGGGAGTGCTCCGCAAATATAGCATTTAGATGATGAATTTGTTCCGGATAAGACATTGCACACACTTCCATCAACCATGGTCATATAAAACTCGAAAGAAACATTGCAGATTTGTCCTGCTATCATTTCGGTATGGTCATAAAGGCTCATTATTTTTTCTTGCATATTTGTCTCCTCCCGTCTTACAAGATCGGAACACTCTTTTTTAAATAAAAATTTCACGGGCCTACAATGTAATATTGATCCAGGACGATCATTTACCCAAAGAGAAACACCAGAATCGATATCGACCAATCTTAGAGGTACAAATGCTATAAGGAACAAATATTCGTCCGAGTTTTCAGTATTATCAAATCTTAGCTTATAAGCACTATGGTTGCCACTGCCATCAAAACCCCATTTGCAAATTAGTTTAGCTTTTGTTTCTCTACTCACTGTGACAGATTTGCAAATGCTTTTAACAGTTTTCTCCATAATATCCTGAAAATCAACTTCCGCTGAAGATTCCGTAACGTCGCATTTTGGAAGAATACCAGCCTTAGCTTTCCGTAATGCGTAAATACTTGGGAAGCAGTCCTTGTGCAGAGCATTCACGGTTTTTCTCAATACCTCATACTTTCGTTCTGTTAAGTCAAGGTCAAGATACAATGCAAGGGCTGCTCCCGGTGACAAAAACTGTTGCTCTGAATTTGAATTAGTGCTTGAATTTAATGCTGCTTGGTCTGTAGCATACTTTAATTCCTCGAGCGATCTTGTCCTTACCAAATCATGAACTTTTTGTTTTTTAGTTTTTTGGCAACACTCAACAAATTCTTTTTGCGGTCTCCCGCGCTTATTACTAAGGTCTTGGCTTGTCGATGCACTCATTAGAGTTAGGATGTTTTGGGGAAAGGAGTGAAAATTGTCAAGCCAGTCTTTATTCTTTTTTAAAAACCTATCACGTTTTCTGTGGCAACTTTGCCAACGTTTATTTATTTCCGAGCAAATTGTTGATGCGTGTTTTTCTACGATTTCTTGATCTTCAGGCTCTAAATTTGATTGTATATTTAGTTTTAACTCCATAAACTCCAAAACATCACGCACACGGGCTGTTGAGTTGGAAAACCAAACATCAAAAAGCTCCCTATTTGAACACATTCTGTAAAAAATACTTGTAAACAAACACTTGTTGCAAGAGAAAGCGCAGGCTGCTGCAAAAAAATCTTACTTTTTTTAAAAGGTATAATTGTGTACTTTCTTTAAATAAAAACACTTTTTTCCCATCGGACCCCTCCAAAAATATATAGCTTATCGAAGTTAGTACTTAACACGCACAAAGAAGCTTAGATTTGGACTCTCAAAAAAAATATAAATTTACATGCAAAAAAAAAATAATGCAGTTAGAATAATAATATTTTCTCTCCTGAATATGAATCTAGCAAAAAAAATATCATATGTTCTTTTTTTCTTCAACAAATGCTCTTTTGAGCATTAACGAAAAATCTTACTCTCATTTTTTGTTTTTTTTTATTGATCTTCTGAGCATCTCTGACGACAGAAGATTGAACTTTATCATAAATTAACTGTTGATTCATTCACTCAGACTAATTACCTTGAATTTGGCATACTTGCTCCACATTTTTGGCAAATTTTTTTTTTTGATTTTTTTCCACTAGTCGCCGCACTGTGCCCCGTGAGAAAACAAAGGTTCCTGAGAATGTCGCTTACTTTTGGCCCTATTGCTAGATTAAAGATATTAGACTTCTAACTGGAATAACAAAGCCCGGTCATCTACGTGGCAGGTTACTGTCTTCGAACTCAGTTTTTATGCATTATCAAAAGGCTCGGTGCGAGTTCGTTTAGCAAAAAACCCGATGTGCAAGTCTTTTACTCAAAAAGCTTTCTGTGAATATCATTCGATCATGTTCTTTTTTCCATTGCTTGGTATTAGGGGCTCTGATTTTGATAAGAGTTATTGGGAATACTATTGTTAGCACTGGCATGTTAAGCATGTTGAATGTAACGTGACCTCTTGATCCAGCAGAATACCCAATTTGTGAATTTTACTCGCTCGAGTCCTTGTTGCCGTTTCTTAATGTTCCAAGTTCCAAGAAAAAAAAAAAAAATTCTATAAGATGCTTAACGTAACAAATATCCATGTTGTCCTTGTTAAATGTTCCCAAAATTTTGAATGATTTTTTTTAGTGTATTGTTGATTTCCTATCAAAATAACATTAGGCTATTGATTATGTCATTTAGAAAGGAACTAAGACGTTCACGGGTTTTTATTGCAGGAATTGTTCAACGGGTTATAAAAGAACATAAAACCGCAGAGTGCTATTAAATGAGAGGGTGGAAACTGAAGATAGGGGTGTAAAAGCCCCCTTTTTGGTTTTTTCAATATATCTCGTAAACCGAGCAAAATTTTAGTATATTGCTCTTGAAACTTTTTGTAGAGAATTAAATTTCCTATTAGAATAATGTTTTTTAAAAATTGAAAAAAAAAATTTCCATACCAAAATAGTCGAAACAATCATAAAAAAAATATCAAAAAAATCGATTTTTTGAGTTTTTTTGCTTTTTTAGTTGTACATTTTTTTTTGGGGTGAGATAGACATAAACATTGCTCCAAAGAAAAAAAGAAGATTAAATTTCCTTCAAAACCCTGTACTCACTTATTTTTTTCATTGAAAATTAACCGAAGTATGGCCATTTTAATTTATCTTTTTTTCGCATTTTTAGTTTTACTCAAGTAAAACAGAAACATTTGAGGGGAAAGTACGATAACTTAAGCACCAAGAACTGATAATGAGATTTTGTAGAGGGGTTAAATACAATATTAATTTTAAAATGAAGTTATTTTAATCAATTGTTTTTGAAACAAACGAGTGATTCCAATAATGAAAGTATTTTGTCTATTTTTCAATTTTCTCAAAAAGTAGAAGGCATAGGAACATTATGATTTTCATGATTTGATAAGAAATCAATTAAGGCAGTTTACTTTGTCGATCAATTTCGTATTGAAGTCCACAGTCTTTGTGAAAATAGTACTCAATGTGCTTTTTAAACTTTTTTTCACAAGTTTTGACTTTGAAATCGGGTATTTCAAAAACAATTGATTAAAATAACTTCATTTTAAAATTAATATTAAGTTTATAATTCTAGCTTTTGAAAAAAGTATCAATCAAAACTGTGAGTGTTGCCGTTGTTTTTTAATAATTTTTTTTTATTTTAAGTATTTTTTTTAGAAAATTGCCCCTCCTTCCAAAACTGGGGGACATAGACTCAAATGTTTCTGTTTTACTTGAGTAAAACTAAAAATGCGAAAAAAAGATAAATTAAAATTTCCATACTTCGGTTAATTTTCAATGAAAAAAATTAGTGAGTACAGGGTTTTGAAGGAAATTTAATCTTCTTTTTTTATTTGGAGCAATGTTTATGTCTATCTCAACCCAAAAAAAATGTACAACTAAAAAAGCAAAAAAAACTCAAAAAATCGATTTTTTTGATATTTTTTTATGATTGTTTCGACTATTTTGGTATGGAAATTTTTTTTTTCAATTTTTAAAAAAACATTATTCTAATAGGAAATTCAATTCTCTACAAAAAGTTTTGAGAGCAATATACTAAAATTTTGCTCGGTTTACGAGATATATTGAAAAAACCAAAAAGGGGGCTTTTACACCCCTATCTTCAGTTTCCACCCTCTCATTTAATAGCACTCTGCGGTTTTATGTTCTTTTATAACCCATTGAACGATTCCTGCAATAAAAACCCGTGAACGTCTTAGTTCCTTATTGCCCTGTTTTTTTCGACATAATCAATAGCCTACATGTTGGTTTTTCAGGATAGCCTGTTGATTGTCAGATTCTTCTCACCTTCTTCTTTAATTTTTAATTTCCGAATTTTTCACCAGGTTTCCTCAGCTTTATTGACATGTTTTCGCATTAATTCGCCTATAAATTGATCAAATTTAAATTGATCGATAACTTGACCATTTGCATTGCTTGGTCCTTTAATACCTAGCTATTAATTCGAGAATTCTTCAGTCAATATGCTATTGAATTTTTGCATTTGGACTTTTTTTTTTAGTATTTTGATGATTTTTTATCGTGTTGCTCAGTTTATTAATTTATTATTTTTTTACTATTAATTTGCCCAATAGTTTTTTTTTCATGTCAGCCTTCTCTCCTACCTACGCCTAAAAGTTAAAGACTTCTTTTAAATGTTGATTCGACGGGTATTAAGTTTCGCTTATTGATTTTCTGGATTGATTCATTTTTAACCTAGTGTTTTCATAAATATCAATGTTCCTAAGCTGCTTCCATATTAAGTCGATCAACTTTGTTTTTTTAAATGTTGACCAGTTAGGTCTTATTTTTCATGTTTAATATCAGTGAAACGTCATTTTTGAACTCAGCAGCCTTTTCACTGTCAACAAGCTGAAACATCGGCAACATTCTTTGATCTTATCGATTTCAATCGGGTTGAGTTCGGATTGAGCAACACGTCCACATTTACTCCACTTAGTTGATCAAGCGTGTTCGCCATCACAAATTAACGTAATGTGGACGCAGCTTTAGACAAATTATTTTGGGCCTTAAAAGAAAACATTCAATAGGTTTGTTATTTTAGCTCTTTTGTCAAATCCACCCCTGGAATAACTAAAACTATAGCTTCGTGACCTCGAATCGTAGATCGTTTGGTGAATGCATTATGTCGGTTGTTGTATGTTTGTGTGTGTGTGTTGATTCTTTGTTGGTTAAATACCGAAACGGTTCCTCCTAAACCATATTCAAAGGGTGTTATATAAAATGCTTCTATTTTTTCTCTTTATAGTAATTTGTGGTTCTTTTATTCTTCATTCTCTATTTTTTTTTTTTTTTTTTGTTAAAAAAGTTATCTATACCTCGAGCATAAAAGGTGAATCCTAAATGAATGCAATTTCTTCTGCACTTGCAATTCTAAAGTCATTCCCCGAAAACCACTACCCTTCTTTCTATAGCAACCCATCATGTGCGAAAGTTTGTGGAAATATATGTATTTTTTTTTTCAGGTAGGACAAACAATTTTTTACATTCCAACGAAAAATAAATATTTCCAAACAATAGTTTCGCATTCTGAGGTTAAAACCATGAACTTTATACAAAAATAAAATTTACTTTGAAAAAAAACAATCTCTAAAGTTCAAATAATGAAATTGATTCTTTAGATACGCTGACGCTGTTTTCTTTAGCTGAGAGCAGACTTCTGTTTAGTTTATTTTAGTGAGCTTTAAAAAAAGGTGGGGTTGGGAAAGTCTCTATTGAAAAACTACAAAACTCAAAATGGGTAGTATAAAAATCCTTCCTTGTTATAATGGTCAATGGTCGTATAGTCAGTTGGGCGGGTTCTTATGTGTGTGTGTAGTTTATGGGAGAAAAGTAGTCAGTCTTTCGGTGAGAAATGGTGCTGCAGTATAAATATGCAATTATATGCAAATTTTATGAATTGGAATTAGAGAAGAAGAATGAATGAGAAAGAGAATGAGAGTTGCCATGTTTACACTAACAATCTGGTGAATATAGTTTTTTTTTTTGTTTTTTTTTTTTACTTTTTGTGAAAGAAAATTATTTCAAAGCTGAAATAATGGATTTTAAGTGAACTTTTAGAAAATGGAAATGGTTAGGGATTACAAAGTCTACTGAAGCATATTTCGAGTTTTTATGGAAGTAAAACTATTTCTAAAGAAATTTAGTTTTAATATGAAACTGTTTCACTCTTGTACCTATTGTAATTTTGAAATGGCAGAAGGTCAAAAACTATTTACATTGTATTCACGGTATTTGTCCTAACACTCCTTGAAAATTTATTGCAATATTTTCAAAACTTACAATCTATTTATTTAATAAAAAACAAATACTTATTTGCCTTTTTCTTCTTTCTCTTTTCAGGTAAGCAACAAATATCGAAACAAATTGACAATGAAATTTTTGGTAAGAATCTTCTATAAAATATATATAACACCATTATGTATAAGGTTTATATCCTTTTTTTAAGGTTTCTTGAAGATTTATCGACATGTTTCTTTTTTGTTCTATTTTTATTATCGACGGTTTCTAAAACAAAATTATTAGCGTCGTTGTATTGAATACTCTAGCTGTTTATTAGTTTGAAGTTGATTAAAGAATTAATACATTAGTAGAGTAACTAAAGCAAATTATTAGGGAACCCGGACGAACAGCTCTGATTTTGACGATATTTTTTTTTCAAACGTAGGTAAATAAAGTCTATAGATTAAAAATTGCCGATGTTGCCGTATTGTTTTTCAAAATTAAAATTAAATTTTTTTTTGAACAAAACCCATTTTTTTTTGCTTAAATTTTATAAAACAAATGATAGCAAAAGATTCTCTAGGTAATTTAAGGAAAAAAAAAATATATGGGAATAAAAGACAATCTTCCATCGTTTAAGCGATAAATGCAATTTTCTCACAAACTGACTTCAAACACAAGAAAAAATACTTTAAACACAACGGCAACACCTAGATTATTTGCATACACGTTTTTAAAAAGCCAGTCATTTCTATCTGTTAAATTTAAATTCACTAAATTTAATCAAGAGTTTTTTAAAGAATGGTCCTCAACTCAGGATTTTGAAAAAAAAATGTTATTAAAATATATTAAATGGATTTTTTTTTTCAAAATTTTTCGTAGTAAAATATGAATTTATTAAAAAAAAAAAGTTTGGCCATAAATCTTATCAATTCCGAAGAGGAAAAGGTAATATTATATTACAGTTTTGAAAAAAAAAAAAAAAAATAAAAGTTACTTCAATTTCATTGGATTTTTTGGATGAAAACTGAATTTTTGCATTGAAATATATAATTAATTTTCTCAAAAACTTTGGCAAATAAGAACTTTGAACTTTTGCTATTTAACTTTCAACAATAAGGGCTATTGAATGAATAAAAAATAACTTTATATTTAAATGTTGAACTTTAAAAAAAATAAGTGAATTTTTTTTCAAAACTTCTATTAAAAAAAGAGTTTGTCAGCCGGTTCACGGACGATGATTTTACGTGATAACGTCGTAAGAAAACAGACTGTATTCTTTTAAAATGAGCCATTTGAAGCGTTCATTTATTTCAAACAATCAAAATTTACAAGAAAAAGCTAAAAAAAATTACCTTTTTTTCTTTTCTCATTGTAGGTATTAATTTTTTTTATTTTAAAAGCTTACAAAAAAAAATTATACCATTAAAAGCCAAATATTTCTTCTAAATAATAAAACTATTTTTAAATTTTTACAATGAGCAAAAAGTATGAAAATAATTTATTGAAAACAATCATTTCTTATGAAAAAAGTGAAAAAATCACTTCACCCAAAAACTCATTTTTTTGATACAACAACCTATAATAAATTTTATACCACCTGAAAGCTTATTGCTTCAGCTCAAAATATATATATCGATCATGTCTATTAGACATCTACAAAAAGAGCCAGAATTTTTTGAACTCGATCAATTTTCATCAAAAAAAGCAAAAAAAAACATATAATTTTATCTTCTCACGCTATTTAATCAATTTTTTTTAGACAACCTTTTAAAAAATTTTATATTATGTAAAAGTTTATAATTTCACCTTTCATATGACGTTTCAATCTCATTTCTGCGATGCCTAGAAAAAAAGTTAGAATTTTTTAAAGCCAACCATGTCGAAATTCCAAACTGAGATTACGGTACTTGCCACACTGGTGGCTGTTCATGATCAACAGATCTCCACAGGTGTTTTGAGGTATTTCGCAAGTTTTTTAATTAAACATTATATAGCTTGTAGTGAATGTACAGTTATGTGTGATATACCAAATGAAAGATAACATCATCAGGATGCATCATCAATAAAGTTAAATCAAATTTGTATTTGCTTTAGATCAAAAGAAAGAGAACCTGTTGAATAATAAAACTTTATTTTACCGTTATCTCAAAATTGTGACTACAAAATTGATTGAAATTTTGCACAGATATAGTCCTGTCTATTATCTATCTACAATATAAATTTCATTTATTTATCTGTTGAAAAAAAAAAATAAAAAACGAAACTGTTAGAAAAGGTCAAAAAACTTGGGACAAAAAAAAACTTGTTTTTCCCGTTATTCGGCCAAAAACCATTTTGAAATACCAATTTTTTGCACATGTATGCGCACAGTCATAGACTACATACATGTTCTATAAGCTTGAGATTTTTGAATGCTACAAAAAATTTAAAAAAATAAAAACTCCCCAAAAATACCCCAAAATAAGTAGGTGTTTTTCAAAAATTCATATTTAAAAACGCAGAGACTTAAAAAAAATCCGTATCAGACCCCTAACTTTTTTTTATTAAAAAAATTCCCCTACCTATAATCACTACTTTGTCAAAGGTCTAACTCATGTTTAAGTTTTAGAATTTTTTCATTACCATTGTCAGTCTTGTAATAAATTTATCTATTGATTAAAAAAAAATTCAACTCTTTACATTGTCGCGTTTAGAAAATAGCCAATTTTTTGAAATTTTGTTTTACCCCTATTTACCCTATTAAAAGATCAAATTTTTTAAAATCCTTCAAATGTATTTAACTTTAGGTTATTATCTTTCAAATAAGCTATAGAAGATTTTTGTATCTGTAACAGTTTATTTTTTATTTTTAATTGAAATTTTTGCCGCACTGCGAAAGTGCGAGAGTGGAACGGGAGAAAATGGCGTCATTTTTTTGTGGTGGCTGCCATGGTTCATCGATTTATAAGACGTTATCACGTCAAAAAAAATAGTATTTTCGACATGGGTGGCGTAGAACTTGTAATTTTTTAAGTTTAGGTACAATAATTAGGCCCACCATTTACTTTTTAGACTGTTTTTAAATTGAGACATTTTCCAATTAACTTATGAAAAATATTATAATTATTACGCCTTTCTTACAGTCATTCGCCCAAAAAAACAAAAACACTATGCAAATCACATATACCTAACAAAATAATAATAACAAAAATTCTTGACAAAACTTAATGAGACGCACACCAAATTAGACGTCAAAACAAAAGTAATAACCTTTCGAATCTTGCGTGTTTTTTAAACATATTTTAGTTTTTTTTTTTCTTTTCTATGTTTTGGTTTTCACTTAATGTTACATTCTTATTATAGTTTCCGATGGAAATTGGACCTAATTTAGATTTAATAAACCAAAAGAAAAAAAAAAAATACAACTGAAAGACCAAATTTCCTGCTGTTATAAAATTCGTGTTAAACACTAATGTGAGTTTTGTTACAAAACTCATTAGGCATTTTTAATTGGAGGGAAATTATTTTTTTTTCATTTCTTTTTTCCATAACACAGACGAAAGTATACTATCGTAAACCATCATAGACAGAAAAAAGCTAGTATTTTATTTTTATATGTTCTCATAATTAAAATCGATTAAAAATATTTTTAGGGTTAACTTTTACATTTTTTTGGACAATAATAAATTTAATTTTGTTGAATGTTTATGGTACACCTTAAGCATAACAATAAAATATCGATGCATTTTAATGAAACAAAATCTTTTAATTTATTTTACTTTTGTTATAGAAGAGTAATTGGTTGTAAATTTTAGAAATTTTTCAAATTGAATTTTAATTTTCTTCATCTTTATTGTTGCCAATCAAAATTAGGAGTTGAAATTGTAATAATGTGTTGGGTAAGGTATTGGATTGGAACGATTCAATCCGGTAGTCGTTTATTTTTTCAAATAAAATTTAATTGAATTACCTCAAATCGTTATTAATTAATTTGAGGCATTCTGAATCTAAATTCAAGAAAGTTTTTGTAATAAACTTAATAACTGATAAGCTCTTCTTTTGGACAGAGCAGCCTCATCATTATTAAGATATTAAGAAATGATGACAAGATTGTCCGTCCAGTGCTGGCTGGTTTGAAAAGCTTAATGATTTGGCCTTTTGAGTTTTTTTTTTCCATAAAGAAATATACGAATATCGTTGATTTGTTGGGTCTAAAGGGCACTCAGGTTAAGGAACCGTTTTTCAAAAACCAGTTTTCTTAAGAACTTGAAGAGATAAACCCTTTCTGGACAGTTTACCGGCGCACAGTGCATTTTTCTGGGACATTTTTCACATCAAATAGGTACCAAATGACTAAAAAGTCATTTGGAAGGAAAATTTTTCATTTTCTTGGTACCGTAAAACCCACCTCCCGATTTGCCATAAAAAATGCACGTACAGTTCTGAGCTTTAAGTTTTCTTAAAGCTAGTAGTTTATTCTTTATTTATTTTTTTTTTATTCAAGTTGTTTCATTAAAAAGTTTTAGAAAAATTAAGTTTTAAAGATGAAATTTAGAAAAAAAAGAGGTTGTCTGTAAAGCCGGTTTACGGACGATGATTTAACGTGATAACGTCGTCAGAAAACAGGTTGTGTGCTTTTGTTTAAAATGAGTCATTTGAAAACAATCATAATTTACAAGAAAAAGCTAAAAAAAAATACTTTTTTTATATTCTCATTATATTAATTTCTTTTATTTTGAAAGCTTAAAAAAAAAAATATGCAATTTAAAAGCCAAGTATTGCTTCTTAAGAATAAAACCATTTTTAAATTTTTACAATGTGCAAAAAGTATAAAAATTATTTATTGAAAACAATCATTTTCATAAAAAAAAAGCAAAAAAAAACATGAATTTTTATCTTCTCACGTCATTAATTCCATTTTTTCCCTATCAACCTCTACAAAATTTTATACCATCTGAAAGCTTATTGTCTTAGCTCAAAATAAATATATCGATTAGGTCTATGAGACATCTACAATAAGAGCTAGAATTTTTTGAACTCGATCAAATTTCATTAAAAAAAATCAAAAAAAGGATTTATTTTTATGTTCTCACGCTATGGAATCAATTTTTTTGTTTGATAACCTATACCATGTGAAAGCTTATTATTTCACCTTTCATATGACGTATCAATCTCATTTCAAAGATGCCTACAAGAGAAGTTAAAAGTTTTTAAAGTCAACCACGTCGAATTTCCAGACTTCTCACCTTGGTGGCTGTTCGGGGGCCAACAGATCTCCACTGTTGTTTTGAGGTAAAAAAAAACGATGAAAATCGGTTAAAAACGGTCAAAAAATGTGTTTTTTTTTAAACTTGTTTCTTCCTTTATTTAGTCAAAACTCACTAAACGATTCCAATTTGAGATTTTTTGAAAAGCTAAAAATCAAAAACTACCCAAAAAGACCCCTAAAAAACAACGTGTTTTTCAAAAATTCATATTTCGAAACGCAGAGTTTTGGAAAAAAATCCGTATTAGGCGCCTAATTTTTTTTCCTCATCTTTCACCTGGCACCTTTCGAATTATCAAAAAAAAAATTTATCTACCCAAAATCATCATTTTGTCATAGCCCCAACACGTGTACAACGTTCAAACAAAACGTTATAGCTTAGCTTCAAATTTTTTTAGATTTTTTTCTTAAATGCAGTTATTCTTAAATTAGTCTCATCTATCTACCTATAGCAAAAAAAAAATCAACTTTCTACAATTTCGCTTTTAGATTTTATCTCAAATTTCATCTTTCCGTTTTACCCCTGTTTACCCTATTAAAGACGGAATTTTTAAAAATCCTTCATTTGGATTATGCTTTACTTTATTATCTTTCAAATAGGCTATAGAAGATTTTTGTATCTCTAATAGTTTATTTTTAATTTTGAATTTAAATTTTTGCCGAGAGAGTGGAACGGGAGAAAATGACGTCACTTTTTTGTGGTGGCTGCCATGGTTCATCGATTTATAAGACGTTATCACGTCAAAAAAAGTTATTTTTTTTTTTTATAAAAATCGCCAAAAAATTCGTGTTTACCAAAATAGGCTGCCATGGTTCATCGATTTATAAGACGTTATCACGTCAAAAAAAGTTAATTTTTTTTATAAAAATCACCAAAAAATTCGTGTTTACCAAAATAGTGCAAGGTGCAACTGATTTGACCAATTTATAAATTGGCTTCACTAAAAAGTAGCCTGCTTATCTACCTGTTATGGGACATAATCCTGGGTGGTAAATTTGAGAAATTTAATTTATGATCACGTTTTAGGTCAAAATACCGCACTGTGCGGCTCACAGTGGAGTTTTGCATGAATTTTAGCGTAAACATTTGTTGGGATATACATTTCTTGACGAAACTCAATGAATATGGGAACTTGAGTGGCTTTAATGCACTCAATCCAAAATTTTAAAAACAATTTGTACCGAATTTTTATAACTTTCACATCATGAAGTTGCTTTTATAAGGTGAGAATTTACCCACTTTATTGTTATATAACGGTCTTATTTCGGTCAACTTTTAGTCCCCATATCGCGGATCAGTTGCTGACTTTTTCAAAGCTGATTTTCTATTCGCAGTGTCCAGTATTCAGTTTTATGAGTATTTCGTTTAAGACATTAGCTATGCAAAGAAGGGGGACTTAACACTTTGCTGTATGTGTATCTCACAATGTCTTAAGTAAGGTGTTGATCCGGGTTGGGGTCGAAATTCTGTATGTGCCAAAATTCGGATTCCAAAATTTTGTATTCCAGAATTCTGTATTTTAAAATTCTGTAAATTCAAAATTGTGTTTTTTAAAATTCTGTAAATTCAAAATTCTGTTTTTTTTTTTTAAATTCTGTAAATACAAAATTCTGGGTTTCAAAACTCTGTAGGTAAATGATAAAAGAAAAATTGTTTTGATAATGAACAACAGTGGGCACTTTTTTTCATTATCAATACAATTTTTCTTTTATCATTTACAGAATTTTGGAGTACAGATTTTTTGCATTTTCCTTGATGTGAAATATCTCCCCAATTAAATTGTATTATGGCTTACAGCTATTGGATTGAGTATGAGTGAATACCAATATACGAATAATATTTGGCAAGAATCTTCATACATACATATTTTATCATTTTTTTTTTTTGTGTAAAGGGCCTTAATGGCCTTAACTCTTATTTCCTAATAAATCCTTAAGTTCGCAAACGACTCTTATACACTGCTTTACTTAATTTGTTAACTGAATTCAAATTGTTCAACAGGCAAAATAAAATTGTAGGTATAGGTTTAAAATATACAGAAATCCAAAAAGACGAATAAAATGGATTTGCAAAATTTCGAAAACAGAATTTTGGATTTACAGAATTTTGAAATACAGAATAATAGAAAAGCAGAATGATGGAATACCGAATTATGTTCATACAGAATTTTTTATTCAAATACAGAATTTTGGTCATACAGAATTTTGGTCATACAGAATTTTGGAATACACAATAACGACCCGTTTTTTGTTGGTCAAGGTTATTTGATTTTGATGATGAGATTTAACTTTTAGTTCAATAAAAAACCTGGAGACATGAAAAAGTTGTACGCACAGAAGGTACCAAAAGCATAAGTTATTTTATTAGGAGATTCTTGATGTCAAAATTTGGAAATACTACGCTTAAAACTATAAAACAGCTCTTTTAAAAAAAAATTTCTACCTTCCAGGTAGAACCTTACCAAATGCTATATCTATGCATCTACCAAAACTTCTTGTTTTTTTTTCTTTATTTATTTTTAAGATACAATCTTAAATGCACACACCTCACTTAACCAAACAGCATATTAACTTCATTTGGTCTAAGGTCTCTTATAAAACATAATGCGTGCCATGGCGCCCCCATGCATGCGTGAAAAAATGAATTCATCTGATGATGACCATTCCTTTTTCACACCATCTTTACCTCATCGTGTGTGTGTGTTTGGTGTGTGTAATGTGATGTTATAGAGGTTCAAATGTACACGTTCCATTGAAATCTTTAATCATCACATCCCATCCGTCGGTCGTCGTTCGTCCCCTTATACCGCTCACCTCTCTCTACCCTATTAACAAAGATAAATATAAAAACCGACACAAAACACAATCCTGACAAAATCGTGTAAACAATTTCAATTCCGCCTTTCAGCTGAAAACAGTTTATCATATATACGAGTATAAAAATTCTTGAATATCCAATGAGGAGAATTCCGCCTCCAGAGAAGTTCCAGAAATGAAATCGAAAGGGAATACAAAAGATATTTTAATGCCATTTAAGTTACAAAAAAAAATAAATACAAAAAAAACAACATAGAATTCAGGATGACAGAAGAGAGCGTTATAGGAAAAGAACAATAACAAAAGTTCATTGAGGCCAATGACGACGACTCTGCCGACACGACAACGACGAAGCATTTCGTATTCAGATCTTGTGTCAATTGAATAATTTGTTTTTGTTCCGTAAACGGAATAGGGAATAGATTTGTACAGCAAAAATTCTTCTGCCAATGTCAGTTTTCGATACGATACGGCAAAACGGTGTCGTGTCGTCGTCAGCGGGTTATACCCTTGGGTTAAGCTAGAGATCATAGACGCAATTGGGAAAACAGGGATAGCGACCCCAACAACGTGTTTTGGGAATAAAACATGACTTTTAATATATTTTTTTTTTTTGATAATAACCAAATTTATTAATAAAAATACTATATTGTTTTGTTTATTAAAAATTCCATCAATAGTACAGGTAAAATAGTTACAAAAAAAAAAAAAAAAAAAAAATTGTTACCCTCATGAAACTTGTCAAAAACTTTACTTTTGGAATAAAGAACCAAGTATCAAAAGTCTATAAAATAAGAACAAAAGCAGGGACAAAGAATCTATAAAGTTCCTAAAAATATTTTTGGTGAAAGGGCGTTTTTTTTGAGGTTTTGAGTTACATATGTGTAAGAAAGGTATCATAACAGCTGACATTAAAATTTTGTTAATTTTTAAAACTTGGTGAAAACGTGTCTTTGGTTGTAAGAAATGCTCTTATGGTTAAAGTAACTCTATAATGTTAAAGCTTTTTAGACTGAAGAAATTTCGGAAAAATTTAAAATTTGATATTTTTAAGAAATTTCATAAATAGTATTATTATAATTATTTAAACACCGTTTTAAACCGTTGAAAATCGTTGGAGCCGTTTTTTAAATAGTTTTTTATGTATAAAAATGTTCTAGGTAACATTTTTCAAAAAAAAAAATTGGTATGTATGCCATTTTTAAGAAAATATTATTCAATACATAAAAACGAAAATTTCGATAATATTCATCAACTCGTTTTCAAAAAATTGATTTTTCAAAAAATTGAATTAATTTTTAAAAATCCAAAAATGTGTTTTTTGAAAAATTTTAATATTTTGTAGGTGATGATTGTTTTAAAGTTTTTGTATACAAATTTTGGCCGAAGTCTGCTCCTTCGTTTACGAGAAATTCATATATAAAAAAAAAACCGTTCTATGGCAGGTACCGTTAATAATTGTACAAAAAATACATTTGTTTTATTTCCAAAGGAAACTTTTATGTGTTTCACTACACACAAAAATTTTAGTCAAAATCGTTAGAACCGTTTTTGAAAAAATTAACATTTCTATTTCCGTTATGTGACAGGTACCATTAGTTTTGGTCCTAAAAACAATTTCAATTTTCGATTCGATAATGCAAGTACAAATGATAACCCAGCTCTAAGCTGTCTATAAAAAATATTTTAGGTAATAAGTTCCACAATAAGTCCTATAAAATCAATGGAATAAAAGGAAGTCGTAGAATTTTTTTTTCAAAATGTTGCCTTTGCCATAGGAATTACGAAAAAAAGTGTCTATACATTTTTTTTCAAGTGAAAGAGTGTTATTGTTAGGTGTAGAGAAAAATGTTTGTTTATTCGAAAAACTAAGTAATAGTAGCAGTATCCTATTGAAATTCAGCAACTATAATAATTTTGAGATTGGAAACAAGAATCTTAAGTGTCTGTAAGAATATCATGATTAAAAGGGTGTTTTTTTGGTGAAAATAAAATTGATGAGTCGCCTGAGTCTTCTTAAAAAGGTTTTGGGTGAAAGGGTGTTTTTTTTTCGAACAGACAGTAAAATCTGAAAGTCCCAAAAAGCCAATGATTCCTTGTGGTTTTTGTTTCGATTGATTTTTTACCATGGGCGTAGCTAGAGATTTTATCTAGGGTGGGCCAGATGTTATCATCGACCTGAAGCCATAACCATGAGTGTGCAATTTTTTTTACTAGGTCTTAATCAAAAGCAACATTACGATGGTGGAGAATTAAGAAAAAGTGGATCTAGGAATTCTGTCCGTGCGATTTTTATAGAATTTTGAAAGTTTTTTTTTTTTTTTTGTTCTTTTTCTACCTTAATTAGAAAGTGTACCCCCATACAAATTCTTCAAGTTATACCTAATAACTTGAAAACGGCTCTAACGATTTTCATTAAACTTTGCAGGCGTAAAACTGCATTTTTAGTTTTTCTTAAAAAAGTCTAATAACAAAAAAAATGATTTAACAAAACTTTGCCCTGAATGTCGGCTCTTCCCCAACATCGACAAAATTTCTTTGAAATTTATATAAAAGAAGCCCTTTAAATTTGTAAACTAACATAAGTGTTAGTTTACAGCAGGCATGTCAAACTCAATGGTTACAAGGGGCCAAAACAGCGAGATAAAAATTTGTGTGGGCCGCAGAACATGTTAAGCTACAATTTTTATATGTAAAAAAATTTTGTAAAAAAAAACAGCAAAAATGAGGAAACAATTTTTTTTCATTTACCTTTTTTTTCTCAGACCAAAGTTAGTTATTCAGGATTTTATAGGTAACTCATTCCTCTTAATAACTGAAATAACTGCTCGCATCGACAGGTACCTACTGTGAAATTTGCAAACGATTTTATATGGCAGTTTTCAAGTGCACAAAAATACTTATAAAATCGGGCATTTCAACGAATTTGGAACTTATTTCGAAGTCAAATTCGGCAATAATTCTATGTTTATGGAACAAATCGAAAAAAATTTAGAGAACTTGTCTTTCAAGAAATATTCTGCAAGTCTTTTTCGTATTCAATTTTATAGTTTAGATTTTTTGCGTAGTATTTTTGATACGTCAAGTCCTGGTTTATCTTCTGATGTTCCAAAAGAGCTAGGTTGCATTTGAATGTTGCATTTGTTCACATATTCGTTATTATTATGAATTTTGTTCGCAGTTTTGAGTTTAACTCAATAAATGTTTTGCTACATCTAGGTAGGTATCATGAATTGTAAACTCTGCAACCATTTAAGATAGCAAGACATGCTGGTTTAAAGACTTTTATCATTAAAAACTAAAAAAATATTCCAAAGCCCCAAAATCGTTTGTAGGTTAACTCAGAATATTCGCTTCCTAGTTCACTTTAAGAAATCACATAACTTACCCTGATTTAAGCCACGAGATCTTATAAAATTTACTATTTTGTTTGGTTTTGTCCCATATTTATTTGTTGATTAGGAAAAAAAGGAGGTGCATGTTTGTCAAAAGCTGTGAACATAAAATCTAAATTATAATCTAAAACACAAAATTAATAAAAATGTGGACAGGGCCGGGCCGCAAAGTTATTCGTTGTGGGCCGCATGCGGCCCGCGGGCCGCAAGTTTGACATGCCTGGTTTACAGCAACTACGTGACACAATCGTGCATTTTATTTACTTTGCTCCTTTAATTGGCAAATAATTCGCCACGCTCTGTTGTTTTTAATAACTTAAAATTAGCAAAAAGTTTATTTTTAATAATATATTCGATCGGTATTTTTAATAATATATTCGATCGGTAATGTAATCGGTAACTCATTTTTTTTTTTTTAAATGTGTGTTTTTTGTTCAATGGTATCGTATTTTGTTAATATCTTTCAATATAAAAAGGAATCAACTCCAAATAGGCAATATATTTTTGATAGTTACTGGTTTTTCTTTTTATATTGTTTAGTGTAATATGGTATTCCGTTTTTTAAAAGTTTATTATATCGAAATGCAATTGGATGGAGTTACATCACTTTTATTTTGAGCGACACAAAAGTTGAATTCAGTCGCAATTTATGACAGCGATTGGCTTTAAAAACTGACCTTACCAAGTTTCAATTTTATTTGCTTTATTTTTTTGTTTAAGGTGCTCTTGAAACTTAAGCCAGAAGTGTAGGTACATATAAAAATAAAAATTTGTAATTAAAAGTTGTTGTATGCGGGTGACTATATGACTCTAAAGCCATATTTTAAATATTTAGCAGAGGATACATTTTTGACATTTGAATGTCTGGTGAATAAAACATTATCTTTAGCTCAATTTAGCTGTGTGAATTTGGATACATTTTTAACGTAGATAAATATTTTTTTTCTGCAAATCGAAAGAAATAATGATTTTAAAAAAAGTATAAATATTAACAATTTACAAACTTCCAACACGCGTTGTCATGTGAATTTTATTTTTGTGTTGCCATTAATGGGTAACTAACAATTTTTTTCATCATCAAAAAAATGAAATATATTGAAAAATATAAATTTTTCCTAATATACACTCATAATTTTGTACTACTTTTTCAATTTTCTTTCTTTATTTTCAATTTTTGATTAGTTATTGAAAAAAATACTCAAAAAATTCTGCACAAAATTTATTCTCTGAAAATAAAAATCAAACCGGCTCTTAGAGCAGGATAAATTTTTGACAACTGAAACTATCCTTTCACCTCAAAAGTGTCAAAAATATTTTCTCGGCTTAGTATTTAACCCGATTCACACACGGTCTAAGGCCGTGTGTGAATTGCGTTAAATAGTTAACAACGTGTAAAATTTTTGACACTATTGAGGTTAATAAAAAAAATTTCAGCTGTATGGATTATTATTGTTTAGAATTTTGTCTGCCTTTTTCTGCCATGATACTCCTTTTTAATAAGAAAAAAAAAAAAATAAAAGCATCTGCAAAAAAAATTTAACTAAAATTTAACCAGGTGCCAGAGCCCAATAAATTTTTAACAGCTGAAAATTTTTTATTAACCTCAATAGTGTCAAAAATTTTACATGCTGTTAACTATTTAACACAATTCACACATTGAAAAAGCTAATTATTGAATCCGACCTTTTAGACTGCTCATATAAACGGGGTATTTATACATATCGCTGACTAACAAAAATATACATAAACACAAGGCTGGTTCAAAAAAATCGAATTTTTTTTTGATTTTATACTCCGATAGATTGCCAGACATCTCTAGAATATACTCACCAAATATGAAATCTTTGTATTAACGGAAAGGTCCTTTGCTTCGCAATTTTCCATTTTTTATATTATCCTTCTACTAAAAAAATCATGTTTTTATAAATCGGCTTTTTAGCAGGTTTCTTTACATATTCTTGTAGGAACGCTCTATAAAAAAGGCCTTTGACACCATTTTCGTTTATCTAACCGTTTAAAAAGATATTTGACGTCCAAAAATCTTAATTTTGTAAAAAATTAAATTTAATTAAAAAATTAATTTTAATTAAAAAATTAATTAAATTATTAAACATACATACAGCCCTATAATTCTCAGCAAGCGATATTACAAAAAAAATGTTAAAGGGAGCTAAAACCAGACTAAAAGTTCCGTAGAACTGTCGGTTTTTCTAGGGTGGGCCATTGATTTTCTAGGGTGGGCCTGGCCCACCCAGGACCCCCCCTTCCTACGCGCATGTTTTTTACTTAAGTTCTTAGACGTTTTACACGAATGAATGGCTTTATGGGACCAATTTCAAATTTTACTGTACCTTTGATGTGTTAATCTTTTGTACCATCAAGCCTTAAGGCCTAATTTTTTTTTATTCAATGGATTATTGTTACCATGTGAATTTAATAAATCTGATATTTTGGTAATTATTTTTATGTTTTGTTGTGTAGTTCTTAGCAGGTTGGAGCAAAAAATTAATCACTGCCTATAAAAGTTTAAAAACCCAGCCTGATTCAAAATTTCCAATTACTCAAAAACTAATCCTTGACATATAAATTATTCAGCCGCAAGCCAAACAACCGCACATCACTAGTTTTCTGTCCCCATTTCTAACTTGATGTAACAACAATTTTTGGTTTTGCAATCTTTTAACTAATCATCACTTCCGACAAAGGAAATAAAAGTGAAAAGTCAGTATTTACTCATATATCAGACATAAATAATAATAACATGATAGTTTTTTTTTTGTTGTTGTTATCCCAATCCTTGCAATATATCATTCATTCATCATCATGCTAAGTACATCACAAAAAAACATAACCACTACCATCAGCACCGGAACGAAATGCTATACCACACCATCATTGTCGTCGCACATTGCAACTACTAGCATCCCGCACATCATTATTTGTGGCATAGAAATTCAGTCAACCTTTTACTGCAACATCAGCTACATAGAAGAGCTTATAGCCAGCTATCTCTTCTATACCATCATCATACAGCTCGGTTACATTTACATTTTGCTCTGATTTGTGTGTCTTATACGACCACTCTGCTCTCGATATCAAATCAAAATCACAAGTGAAATTGAAAATATTATTATCACTGAAGCTGAAGCATCAAACACAGACTGTGTGCTGCTGAGCTGAGTTGATGCCAACGACCGTAAGACATTCACTTTTTGGATTGGATCGAATTCCCTTATTATTGTTTTTTATCTATGAAGTTGCATCTCTCTCTTGCATCAATTATATTAATACGTTTGTGATTGTGATACGCCCGTGTACCTATTTCCTTCTTTTCAATTTAAACTTTTTTTCCTAACGGTTTGTGTGATAGTCCGTAGATATCATGCTGATATAATCTGGATGTAAACACGATAGTAAAAAGAATTAGGGGTTTCACAACTAGGTCGAATAAATTTGCATCGAAAAAGGTTTAAAAAAGGTTTGATAAGTTTTTGCAACTCCGAATACCAAAACCTCAAGATTCTCAAAAATTCAAAATCCTAAAAACCTAAAATCAAAATATTTAAAATCACCCATTAGACTATGTTAGTAACGAAACTCTCGAAATCGGATTCTAAAAAATTTCAGGTGTTTTGAATTTCGGTTTTTCAATGTACATTTTTGTTTTTAAATCACGACTATTTGCGATCTTTCTGTTTTTTGTTTTAAGTCTTGATTGTTTTTGATTTTTAAGATTTGGGATTTTTAGAAACTTGCGTTAGGATTTTACAACAATGAGATTTTAGTTGCTGAATGTCATAATTTAATTTTTTCGATTTTCGGCTTTTGAGTTTTGGCTTTGGAGCATTTTTTTTAGGTTAGGCACCCTATAATATAAGTTTAAGGCCCAATTTATTCACTCTCCATTATTTTTAAAGGCTCCATTAAAAATTATAAAACTGTCAAATCGCATACAAATTTTAAAATTTCCCTTTTTAATGGCGACTTTAAATTTAATGGAGTGTGAATAAATTCGACCTAAGACTTTCTAGATTTGGTTTTGACGTTCAGGTTCAAGTATTTTATAAAACGATTTTGTTTTTCTTACGGTTTCTAAAATTTTGTGGGGGTTTTGAGAACCCTTCTTTTTCAGGAGTCAAATTCTTTTTAATTTTTTTTTTTTGATTTTCTTGACTTAAGAATTTCGGAACTTCGCAGTTTCGGACTTAGGGCCGGTTTGTTCACCCTCGATTATCTTTTAATCAAGGATTTTTCTATGGAATAATCCTTGATTAAAAGATAATCGACTGTGAACAAACTGGCCCTTAGAAGTTTAAAGTTTTTGAATTTAAAGATATGGTTTTCAGTGTTTAAGAGTTAATGGATTGCAGTTCCTGGGAAATGCGTTTCATTTATTTTGGATAAATGGACTTAAAGATAGTAATAAAAAGTAAGCTAATGACAATATTTTGCGTGCATCATAACTTTTCTTATGATCGTCATGCAATAACTTCGTTCTTATATTTTCTTGAATAACGAAATTTACTATTTTCTTAATTAAAGGCTTTCCAATTTTTTAAAAAGCAAGTTCTTCAGTTTTTTATGCGTACGTCTTGAAATTTTAGTGTTGAGCTCATGGTTTATATAGTTTATTTTATTATTTCGGATCTTAAGATTGTTGGTTTTCAGAGTCTCGAAATTTCTGCATTTGGGTTTCGTGATTCTATTAGACTCACATTTCATAAGTTAAAGATGTGCCACATAGTTCAATCAAAGAAAAAAACCTCAGTTTGCTTAAAGTTTTTAATATCTGGAGAACGACTTGACGTACAGAAAGTTTGAAAAATGTCTCTGCAATTAGTCTTTCTTGTGATATTGAGACGTATAGTTTTTTTCAAAATGGTGGATGTACTACAAGACCAATAAGGAAAATAATCACGAAAACAAAAAATAATAAAATATTGAAGGATTTTTTATGTAACGAATTTTCCCTTTTTAGCACTTAATTTCTTTGAGTTTTCAAATGTTGACATCAAAAGAAAAAGAGTTTAAATTAACATTTTGACTAAACCTTTAAAAAAAGTTATTAAAAGTGAACATGGAAGAAAATAACACGGTGTAACACTCGAAATATACGTGGCGGAGACCTATGACGTTTTGTAGAGCTAGTCGCACTGATTACGAAACGGTATTTAAAAAGTCCCTAACACCCCCAATATCTGGAGTTAGGGGCCATTCACCTTCACACATTGAAACAAATCTAGCTTCCTCAAACTTTTACCCATTTTCGATTTTTTTACAGTTGAAAAATATTTTTATCAGATTTTTCAAAGTATTTTTTATTTTTTAATTTTCTCAAAAACTAGAAGACAAAGAATCATATAGTTTTCACTGTTCGATAAGGAATCAATTGAGGCAGTTTTCTGTGTGAGTAATTTTTTTTTATTAAAATGCACAGTTTTAAAAACTTTGAAATCGATTACTTCAAAAACTATTGGTTATAATATATAATATATATAAAGAAAAAAAATGTTTGTATTGAACTCCTCTACAAAAACCCGTTAGTAAATCCTGGCGCCCAAGTTATCTTACTACGTGCCAAAACAACATTTTTGTTCTATACCTAAAAGTTCGAATTTCTGTATCTGGGTTGAAATCGTACATTTTTTTTTCTAAGCCAATTTTAATCTGATTTTCATAAAAAATACCTCGCTTGATTTGGAAATAAATATTATTTTAGAATATATTTTTAAAACAGCATGTTGTTGTGAAAATATATACTTTAATTTGATGTCGAAGTTGGGTAAATGACGAAAAAAATGGAATTTTTGAACTTTGATAGCTTATTAATTCTAGGTGGTTTAACCGAGT
Organism: Episyrphus balteatus; assembly: GCF_945859705.1. Classification (NCBI taxonomy): domain Eukaryota; kingdom Metazoa; phylum Arthropoda; class Insecta; order Diptera; family Syrphidae; genus Episyrphus; species Episyrphus balteatus. The sequence continues at coordinate 44,108,617 of NC_079134.1, forward strand.
TACATGTTTTATACATGGAAAGGTATATTTATCTCCTAACAGAAACTGTAAAAAAAAAATCGAAAATGGGTAAAAATTTGACGAAGCCAAATTTTTAGGGGAAGTACGTCCAATATGACATACCATAAGCTTTTTCGTCAATAAAATAATACCCGTGGTATATAACACAATTTTTGCATTTTTATTCATTCTTTATATTATTTTATAATAGTTTTCGTACTAAAAAATAAATAAATTTAAATAAATTAAAACTTTGAAAAAAAAGTAAAAACTTGTTGGTGTCCAGTATGCTTCACCTTAATGTAGCCTGCGGGACACCGAATGTTTTTGATGTTGCAAACCCGCCCATTTTGTTTTCATTAGCAGCTTCAATCGCCTGAGCCATGATTAGCGGTCGGAAGTTCGCTTATACCCCATTGACATATTTAAAGTTAAAATTAAAAAAAAACAACAACAATTTCTATGAAGTTGAAGGTATGTCGTTTTGGCCATAGGTAGGGTATGTCATTTTGTCCATATTGTAGTTTTGACACATTTTTATACAAAACATGTTTTAAACCCTGATTTCATAAAAAATATTAATAAATTTTTAACTTTAAATTGTAAACTGTCGTTATACCCAATTAAATATTCAAAAAAGCTACATACAACTCCCAAAATAACAAAATTAGTCCAACCCCATAAAAAATGAAATAGCTCCTATAAACACACTTTACTTTATATTTTTGGTTTTGAGGCTGTCAATTGAGTTGTTATTTTGACAGAATTTCTAAATTCATAGGTTTCATCTACTGAGATAAGAGGTAGGGTTACATGTGGTACACATTTTAAGTTAAGGTTGGTATGTCATATTGGCCGTGTATGTCATTTTGGACTTATTTCCATTAGCCATCAATAGGTGAAGGTAAAAAAATACGTTTTTTGCCCCTAACTCCAGATTTTGGGGGTGTTAGGGACTTTTTAAATGCCGTTTCGTAATCACTGCGACTAGCTCTACAAAACGTGATAGGTCTTCGCCCGCGTATATTTTAAAACCTTATTTTTGTAACACCGTGTAATAAATTGTATTGAAATGTTTTATTTTTTTTTTACGTACCAATACTTTACCTTTATTATTTTAAAAGAAAAAATAAGAAGAAAACACAGATCTTAAACCATGGAAAAAAATTATAAACAAAAGACATATTGCACACAATAAAAAAAATAGTGTGCGAGTACCGCACTTCCGTGACAGTTTTAACTGGAAAAATATGTATGCAATGTAACGCTATGCCACTTGCTGAGAAGATTCAGTGGTTGCGTGGTATTTTTCTTGTCATGCTATACCCATCATGTGCTGTTTTTTTCGTTTTCTGTTACATTTTTTTTCTTGTGAAAAATTTCTTTTTTTTTTTTTTTTAATTTAAATCTATGAAGTTTGTTATTTTCAGTTAACTGGAGTCTAGTAATATTACACATGAATATGACGTTACTCAAAATATATTTTTTACAAGAATTCTTTGTTTAAGTATAAAAAGGGTTAGGTTTTCTTAATAAAAATAAAACTTCTCAGAAAATTCAGTTTTTGCTTCAGAGAAAATTTTCGACTTTATTCACTACTCCCAAAGCATCAGATTTTTTAAGTTAGCTATTTTGTCAAATTTAGAGCAGAAATTTAATCAAAATCCTTCGAATTATTGAGAAAATTTTATCCATTATCTTACAGTCATGTTGCAATTCCTGGGCTATGTTAAGTTGAAGGGTGGGATAACGAAGAAAGTGAAAATCTGTTGGAATGACCATGGTTATTCGAGAAAGGTCTAAAAAGTGGTTTTTAAGATGAAATAAAACAAATCAACTTAATCTTCTTAACCCTCTACTGCATGAATTATGAACGAAATGAAATAAAAATTTTTTTAACAACTTTTTAGGGTAATTAGGGGTTGAAAAAAGGTATTACATAAATTTTTTTATTTTTTTACATATATATATAATTTTTTAGAAACATAAACCATATATGGGTTATTATGCAGCAAGTCGATTTCCAGCAAAAAATTAATAACCCATATATGGTTTAGTATGCATTCAAGGTATGTTTTATAAAGTATGTTTTTATTACATTGGACTTTCCTTATTCATGGAATTTATTCAAACTCTGTCTTTTATCATTGTTGCAGGAGAACACCTTCCATTTTCTACACGTACACAAAACGTTTTCAGTCCGCAAATTTGACATATTGGTGTTTTTGTTTGCCATTCAGGGATATGGTCCATGTTTTCAGTCAGCATTGAATTTAACGGCTTTTGCCCTTGGTTGTTGTGAGTGAATTGGAGTTTCGGAATTAGATGGGGCTGGACTTCCGTGACTTGTATATAGCTCCCTCAGCTTTGTTTTGTTCCATCTCTGCTTTGATCATCTGCCAAAGCTGAAGGGCATCCCCTTTTTCGTGACATTGTAGGTGTTACAGATTTGCAAAAGTGCTCGGAAATGGCTTGTTTGATGTTAAAAAGGGTCAGAATCTGAAGCTAGATCGTCATCACTTCGAAAGCCATCACCAGTTTAGCATTATCACACTTATTTTTTCCATAGAAAGTCTTCGATTTCATTTTACAAAAAAAAATAAAATTCCCACAAAAATCAGTAATGTAAGTCGCCAACGCATGATAACCCATATATGGTGTTTTGGAAAAAACCCAAAAAAAAGACAAAAAGTATTAAAAAAACAAAAAACAAACTTCGTAAACATATACAAGTATAATAAATTCATACGAAACTTATTTTTAATTGGATGCAACTTACTTATTTATTATAAAAAAACGCTTGAAAAGTTCACACTTTTATTCACTGATTTGCACTTTAGACATGCTCTTGAAACAATGAGTTTATTTCAGAATCACGACTCTCTTACTGATAAATAAAAACCGGTTAATTATAAAAAAATAGACATAGTTGTATTAAAGTTTTTTCTTTTTGACATTTGGTGCAATATAACGGGAATAAATCGATATGAAGTCGATAAACCATATATGGGTTAGTATGCGGTAGAGGGTTAACAAGAATGTTATATGGACTACATTCAATCAAGCAAGAATTCTAAGTCAAATAAATAACATTTGAGGCACAATACCGACAGCAGTGGATTTACTTTTTCTAAATTATAAATTTTAAAAAAGGTCACTGTGGCGTATGCGTACTATTTTTTTTTTGTGAAGTGAATAGAAAATAATGCTTTTATAATTTTCAAACTAAGGATAGGATAGCGAAAATAAAATTTGAGCTATCCTGGGCTAATCTTGGGCAAACAAACCACGTTTTTAAAGAAACGATTTTTTCACAGGAAAAAAATCATAATTTTTTCGTTTTCTAATATAAAAAAAGTTTTTTGTTGAATCTTTTGAGAAATTAGTAGAATAAAGAAAAAAAAAAGTTGGGCTTTCATGGGCTAACGTTAGGCAAACGAGCCACAGTGCAAAACCAACAATTTTTACACTGAATAAAAAAAAAACTATTTTTTGTGATTTCTGAAGTGAAAACTAAAAATAATTCCATTATTATATTAAGTTATCCTGAGCTAACCTTTCGATTGCCCAGAATTAGGGTCCCTAATAATAAAAGTGTAACGCTTAAGTTGGTTAAAAAAATTTAATTGGTCGCTTCCGTGATTCAATAAATTGTTTCTAGAATCAGTTTTTACTTAAACATCTGCAAAAAAGCAATGGTTTTTGGCTTGTCACTTCCTTCCTTTCTGTTTAAAAAAAAGTTGTATGTTTGTATCGTAACAATTATTTCTAGATCTTATCTAAACTCCTTTTTTTTATGCTATGTTTTTTTCTTTTTTTTTATTCTTGTTGAAGATAATTTACTCCTATTCCCAATCCATAGTTTTATTTTTTTGTAGTGTGTATCACACTATCAAAAGCTATGATACCCACATAATTGCTTTGTCAAGGTTTCAGGAGATGCATACACACATCGCATCAGGATGATTTTGATCTCTCTCTATGTTGTGCTCCTCTCAACTTGAAAAAAAAAACTAAAGGTACTATATGAGTATATTACGAGGACTACAACCAAAGCGATTCCTTTCCTTCCTTCCAGAGCTTCAGCTCTTATATTAAAAAATAATATAAAAAAGAAGAATAAAGAAGGAATGAGAAGAAAAAAAAAACTGCAGTGTCGCAAATGTCAAACTCAAACACCAAATGGAGTGGAATCTTATGTTACAGTGGATAGATGACGATTTGACGTGGGTCGGGTTTTTCAAATGGAAGGCTCAGGCTCAGGTCCTCGAGAACTATCGCAGATACAATATCTATATATGTTTCCTACATAAAGCTAAGCAGTAGATGACGATGACGGTGGTGGTGGTGGTGCGGATAGTTAGTGGTTGGGTTAGATGTGGTTGCCCTACATTTCAGGAAGAGCATCATATCACACAGAGTAGGAGCATACTCTATATATTTATCTATCTCCCTTACTCTTCTAGTCATCATATTTGAAGACAAGAGCAACTAAAGTGGTTTCAGGTTTAGGGATGAATATTAATGTGATTTATTTATGCAGCTTTAGAGAGGATTTAGTGTCCTTAGGCAATGCTTGTTGGGCGAAGATATAATTTTAATAGTATATTTGTGTGTGTCTCTGTATGTGTGTAAGTGTATGCCGCAAGGTAAGGTTTATTTAACTATCTTCTCTAGTATTTCAGAGGAGAGGGAGGAATTTTGGTTTGGGTCGAACTAAAAGTTTGCATGTCCTTGTCTATGTAAATGCATGTAACTACGTAGACTTGCAATCTGGGACATTATATTGTGTAGAAGAAAATTGAAACAACTATAAGACTGGAAGCGTGACCAGTACCAGTACACACCTGACAATATATACCCGTGAAAACGACCACGATGGCGACCAACCAACGAACGCCACCATAAACCAACACGCAGCTTTTGTTAAATTGATCCTTCGGGCACTTTGATGTTTAGACTAATTAAATTCATCTACAAGAATTCACAAGGAATATGTTTGATGGTTTAGACTTGAGTGAAGTTATCTTTAAATTAACTTTGATAGTGAATATTTGTGGAAATAATTGTAACATGAGGAATTTTGTATCAAAGTAAAGTATATCAATTAAAATTGTACAGTTGAGCTTTTGTTTAAAATTTAAATAATGTTAAATACTTTGGATTATACACAGAGAGAAAATAACGTACTTTATTTCTGGTATATTTAACTTTATTGCTGGTAAATTTTTTAATATACTAGAAGTAAAGTTCTTTCTGGCGTTACTTTTTCTTCGTGTACATAGGTTACTTGAAATAAAGCCAAACGTATGGTTTTTTTTTATTTAAAGCATAAGCTTTAATGAATAAGCTTCATAACTAACAGAATAACAGAATAACTCAATATGGTCGCCAGATGGCGTTTGCCTAGTATTCTTCATTGCACCCGGTGAAATCGCGATTCTTCGATCGTCATTCCCTAATATCATTTTGATAAAAGGGACCCCTGTTTTCCAGTATCTACATAAAGGTGGTATTAAGTAGAAAAAATTATTCAAATTGGGTAAGGACTTCCGGTCGCACATGCGTTTTGAAGTTTGTCAAAATATGGCAAAATTCCTTTTTTTTACGAATTTTTTTTAATGCTTTAGACTATTTGGTAAAAATTTGAAGTAAAAATGAAGTTGACACAATCAGTGAATGCTATGAACTCGTTAAAGATTTGAAAATCTGTTGGTCAAGATGGATTTGGCTATGTATCATTCTCCTCGTGTCGCACAGTGGTGATTTATGGCGTCAAAAATCATTTACACGACCATTTCTTGACGAAAAGTCATGAAATTTGGTACAGTGAAGCATATTAGTATGAGAAATACGAAAAATCTTCCAACTTTTATTTTTTCAAAATGGTGGTTCCAAAATGGCGGACAGAATAAGCGTTTATAGAATTTTCTTTTACAAAGCTGAATATAAGCTAGAAATTTAGCTAAATTGATGTCAAAAAGATGTTCGCTATTGGATTTGTTTAGAACTGTTCATATTCAATGAAAAACAAAATTTAAAAAAATTTAAAATAAAGACCATAACGTACCAAAGTACCTAGTAAAAAACACTTTTATACCCTTTCTATGCTATTTCTTGGATTTTTTTGATTAAATTAGCACATTTTTTTACATCTTTCCTATTTATTTTCATAAAAATATAGTTGCCAAATATATAACGTCAAAAAAATTAACTTTATGTGAAAATAAATATGAAAGAATGTAAAATACGATACGATTTGAAATTCAAAAAAAAACCAAAAACGACCCACCTTAATCTACATGGTTCGGGAAGTACTCGAATTCACCTTTTACACTTGCTAGATGGTAATTCCCACCGCCTCCACTTTCTCTTTCGGATCGTCGATTATATATGGCTTCCATTTCCGCTATATTTGCTGTCAGAAGTACGTTTCTCTTCTCCACAGTTCTCTGGAGCTTAAGGCACGGAAGCTCGTTTTGATATTTCAGTCTAAAAATCTAACCTATTAATCTGCTGAAACATACTCGCGGTCGCTACAATTAATATTCCAAATTTTCTTGTTTCAATACTAATTTTTAGACAACCTATTTCTTTGATCAAGTGGTTTGATGTTGTTGTTCGACGACTTCAATTTCCTTATCTCCAGGTCGTGTGGTTCGATAAGTCTTGTCAACAGTCGGTGATAATTGAGGCGTTTAGTGCTGAGGCTGTATCGTTATTTGGCGACTCTCCAGAGGGGTTTTTGGAATTAATTTTTTTGGACCAAAAATAACGGTACTTGTCATATAACGATTTTGTTTAAAAAAATCAAATAATAGTTTTAAGCTAAGGTCTATCTTTTAATGAAAATTTTTTTTGTTGGAAAATCATTATTAACGGTACCTGCCATAGAACCGTTTTTTTCAAATCCGATTATCTCCGAAACTGCTGATTCGACTTTTTGTGAAAAAGCATTTATATAATTTAAATATAAGCCAAAAATAAAATTTTGAAAAAACTAATTTTTGGATTTTTAAAAAAACTTTGAAAATTTTTTTTTGAAAATCAAATTTTCGAAAACGGGACATTGAATTTTTTTGAAATTTTGATTTTAGATGTTGAATAGTTATTTCTACAAAATGGCATACCAATTTTATTTTTAAACTTTTTTTCCAAAAAATTATTTATAAAAAATTAGTACATATTTTAAAAAACGGCTTTAACGATTTTGAATTTTTTTTTTTCTAAAAATTCACCTTAATATATCAAATAAAACTGCATACTTGTTTTGTGGGTTGATTTGATTTCAGATATTGTTTTATTTTTTTGAAAAATTAATTTTATTTTTTTGTTTTTATATACCTACATTTCAAAAGTTACTATATAAAAAGTCTTAAAAATTTAAGCAACTTAAATTCTAAGAGCAAGTTCGTGCTACCCAGTCGTGTATTTTATTTTGTGAACATTTTGTTCTTCATATATCTAATGATTTAATTAGCTTTGAAAAAATCTGAGATGCAGAGAAAAGATTACCATGATGATTACAAAACAGAGAAGTTCAATTTGAAGAATTGATACATTTGTGTCAGGCATTCAAAGAGTTATGTCTTATTTTAAAAATTCGAAGACAGTCACTTTCTTTTTATTTATTTTGTAGCGTTAACTGCTATTTAAAGAGTGATTAAATAGCAGCTATTTAAGGCTGCTCTTTTTGTACGCTGCTCACTGCTATTACTGTTCTTTAAAAATCACTTTTTAGCACACCTCTAGTTATCTCGGTATATGTTGTTGTCTTAAAACTATTCTTTAATAGTCAAAATTCATTTTATTAAACAGATTTTTAAAAGACTTGTAAAAAAAAACATGTATAAAGTTAATATTTCCAATTAGTACCGACCAAAGCACGTATATGCACCTACACTACATAGATACAAAATGAAAACCAACCCAACCAGAGAGAAGCTTTAGACAGAAGCACACACAAGACACAATGCACGGACAATTAACTTGTGTAAATACAATGACATACAATTCATTTCTCTAATTACGCTGATGATTGCAATTCCTTTTTTGCAGTACAGTCATGGAAAGGAAAAGGATACATAAATAGATACGTGTTGAGGAAGGGAATAGGTAGGTATGAAGAAAATATAGGTGTGCAATATTATACACATTCAAGTTGGGGAGGTAAAAAAATTATACTGGGAAACCAAAAACTCTCCTGTTTTATGGACTTTTCAAAAAAAAAAAAACAAAAAACTCCAACCCAACCCCACTGAGCAGACAAAAAAACACTCAATACCACCCTCTCCAAATTTTCTGTCGTTAATCCTTAAACCCTGACTCCTTGACTGACTATACGGAAAAGATAGCTCCCTCTCTGTTGTTTTTTTTATGTCTCGTCTGTATATGAAAAGAATTTGATATATAAGTAGGTCTCTTCAATGCTATCATCGTGTAATTTCACTTATTCGTCATCATCATCGTCATCCATGTCGTCGTCTTCGTCGTCTTTCTTCTGTGTGGAACTTTTTTTTTGTATTTTTATTTTTTTTTTTTTTGCTGTTGTTATTTTTTTTTATGAGTTTTTTCCGACTCACCAAAGCCGTCGATGGATGACTCGGCGCGTCTTTTTCCTTTGTTATAAAAGGGCAATTCACCACCCCTTTATAGAACAGACTTCAAACCCCCCTCCCCCCTCCCTCTTTAACCACTGCCATTTTTTTTGTATTCTTCTTGTCTGCAGATATATTCGCAAATATTATAAGAAAGTGGAACGTTGAAGGGTGTCTAAGGGATTAACCTTTGCCAGGACACAATGTAGGGTGATGGTTTTACTCTCTTCTGGAGTCACTGTGCTGTACTTTCATATTTATTTTATACCAAAAAAACAGAATAAAAGAAGAAGATATAAGTAGGTACATCCACTCCACAACGAGTTTGCTGTGTCTGGTTTTTCTATATGTAACTCCTATAGAAGCAAACCATCATGTTTATAACGATGATATCCAAAGACTCGCTATGCTGCAGGTAGAATAGAACAGAAAACCCCCATCAGCACTTCCTTTTTGGTGCGCTATTGCTATTGTTTTTCAGCCAGCTCCTAGCTAATCCTTGATTCATTCATTTGGCGTGTTTTGGTCGGGAATAAGAAAGCAATAGGTAGGAGTTTTTTTTTTTTTGTGAATTATAATCCTTCGTGTGTATGAGAGTATGTTGCAAGGAACATTATCCTCGGAATGATAGATGTGCTTTCTTTGCACGTAATTATATGCCATGTATCCTCCAACCCAACAAAGGTAACATACACTACACTCTGCCTGTGTTGCACACATAAAACCCACTACCAACTTTGTTTTAGCCAATAGGAAGGATAACGATTGCTTCTGCAGTTTAATGAAGATTTAGTGGATCCACTGGAAAACGTGCTAAATAGTGATAGAGTCTTTTTTTGTGAAATTAAAAAAAAATGCACGACTGGGGTCGCATGTATTTGCTTTTATGGTAAAAGTAACTCTAATGTTGAAAAAAATTAAGGAAAATTTAAAATTCTTTAACAAAAAAAAAAATTTGATATTTTTAAGGATTTCATAAGTAGTGAAAAAAAAAATCTGTTTTTATTATTGACTATTTTAAATAATCTTTTACACAAAACAAAGTATGTTATTTGATTTCTTGTATAAAAAAGAATTTTTAGAAAAAAAAAATTCGAAAATCGTTTTTTAAAAAAATAAATTTTTATAGGTATATAAAAATTTTTTAACATTTTTCAAAAAAAAAAAAAAAAATGGTATACCATTTGTAAGAAATAAATAATTCACACGTAAAAACAAAATTTCAAAATTTTGTCAACAACCCATTTTCAAAAAATTGATTTTTCAAAAAAAAAAAAAACTTGAAATATTTTTAAAAAATCCAAAGATGTGTTTTTTTTTTAAATTTTCTAAAATTTTAATATTGCTCTTATTTAAACGCTTTTATACAAATCGGATTAGTCGTGTACGAGATATTCAGAAATCAAAAAAACCGTTCTATGCCAGGTACCGTTAATAACGGTACTAAAAATATTTTTTTTTTATTTTAAAAGTTGGCTCTATATAAAAAACTACATAAAAAAGAGGTTGTCTGTAAAGCCGGTTTACGGACGATGATTTTACGTGATAACGTCGTCAGAAAAAAGGTTGTGTGCTTTTGTTTAAAATGAGTCAATTGAAGCGTTTACTTATTTCAAACAATCATAATTTACAAGAAAAAGCTAAAAAAAAAATACCTTTTTTATTTTCTCATTATATTAATTTTTTTTATTTTAAAAGCTTACAAAAACAATTTCGAAATTTAAAAGCCAAGTAATTCTTCTTAAAAATAAAACCATTTTTAAATTTTTACAATGTTCAAAAAGTATAAAAATTATTTATTGAAAACAATCTTTTTCATTAAAAAAGCAAAAAAAACATGAATTTTTATCTCCTCACGTCATTAATTCCATTTTTTTCTCTAACAACCTATACAAAATTTTATACCATCTGAAATCTTATTGTCTGAGCTCAAAATATATATATCGATCAGGTCTATGAGACATCTACAAAAAGAGCTAGAATTTTTTGAACTCGATCAAATTTCATTAAAAAAAAAACAAAAAAAACATTTATTTTTATGTCCTCAAGCTATTTTATCAATTTTTTCAATGACAACCTATAAAAATTTTACACCATGTGAAAGCTTATTATTTCACCTTTCATATGACGTAGCAATCTTATTTCAAAGATGCCTACAAGAGAAGTTAGAATTTTTTTAAAGTCAACCACGTCGAATTTCCAGACTGAGATTACGGTACTTCCCACACTGGTGGCTTGTTCATGATCAACAGATCTCCACTGGTGTTTTGAGGTTTTTCGCAAGTTTCTTGATTTAACATTGTGTAGCTTGTAGTTAGTCTACCGTTATGTGTGATATACCAAATGAAAGGTAATTGTATCAGAATGCTCATAAAAGTTTAACAATATTTCTACCTGCTCTTGGTCAAAAGTTATAACCTATTGAATTCTAAAGTTTTATTTTACCGTTATCTCAAAATTGTGTTTACGAAAATGATTGAAACTTCGCACACATTTAGTCGTGGTCATGGTCTATCATTACTCCATATACTTTATTCCTGTATCTATTAAAGAAAAAAAGATAAAAATAAAAAACGATGAAAATCGTTTAAAAACGGTAAAAAAACGTGTTTTTTTAAAACTTGTTTCTTCCGTTATTCAGTGAAAGCTCACTTAACGATTTCAACTTTTTGCACATGTATGCATAAGGCCTATATGTCCTATAAGTTTGAGATTTTTTGAACTCTCCAAAAAAAAAGCTAAAAATAAAAAATTACCCAAAAATACCCCTTAAAAACAAGGTGTTTTTCAAAAAATTCATATTTCGAAATGCAGAGTGTTGGAAAAAAATCCGTATCAGACGCCTAATTTTTTTTTTATAAGACGTTATCACGTCAAAAAATTTGAATCAAAATTGTTAGAGCCGTTTTTGAAAAAAAAAAAATAAGTTTAGACTGTAGCTCGAGGTACATACAGACAGACAGAATTGCAGGACCCACTTTTTTGGCATTCTCCATCATCGTAATGTCATGTAAAATTTTTATCTCAAGTTCGATTTTTTTTTCCGAATCCTAAACTTGCCCTATAGTACCTATATCGTAAGTAAAAATACAAGTACCAAAGGATATCTTTAGCTCAAAAACAACACACAATACATATTCGGATAGGATATCATTGGAAAAATCACTTAATTCGTGATTCATCTCATGAATCCTGTCTGTCTTCAGTTTGAATGATGGTAATTTAAATCTGGACCTGGGAATAGAGTTTTAATTTTTGCTCCCCTATTTATCGTTTTGCATTGATTGGAACGGTAATCAGGCGATGCGTCCTTCTGACGGGCCGCCATTCACGGCCATTGTATAGATAGATCCTAGTTATCCTTGTGGTTTCTGTTATTCACGCTGCCTTTTAATGGTTTAAGTGAAATTGTAATTTGAATTCATAGAAAACAGGATGTGTGTGTTTGTGGAGTGGGAAAGTAGTTAAGTTTGAGGTTGGTCTGCCATAGTAGTCAATTCAATCGGGATATATAGCCCCTGTTGGCTATTTGATTTCGTTAAATTGCAGTTTGTGTTGGGTTTGTTATAGGTAGTAGGTGCAGGTGTTTCCAGAGAAAGGATTCAAATATAAAACCCTTCTGGCTATGTGGCTTTAATATCTACCTTCCTTCCCAACCAATATCCTATTCATATTAAAGTAGGTAGGGAGGGTTAACTATATTTGTATAGGTGTGAAATCAAATTGCATAGCGGGAACCGCCTTTTTTTTTTTGGTTGAACAACGTTAATTTTGAATTATACAAAAAAGTGGTTATTTAGAAAACCCGCACCTATAAATCCGTAAATTGCTACTGCTGCTGCTGCTGTTTTTCAAATATACTGGTTCGTTTGGGTTACATGCTATATAACGACCAACCGAAAGGACTTCTACCTAATATGTTTAGAAAATGTTGTTGTTGTTGTGGCTTTGAAATATTATTAAAAACCACTCCTCTATATGCATATTGTTATTTTGTGTTCATATTTTTCGTATAGTATACTAATATAAATAATTTAGTAGTTCAATCACGTTGTTTGGTTGCGTTGTTGGTGGTGATTTAACAAGAGGAAAATCATCAATAATTTATTTTAGGTGTGTTTTTGTATGTTGTTGTTGGTGAATAAAGAATGACATAGATATAGAATTGACACAAAGTTGATTTAAAAGGATATTGCTGGTTGTTTGCACATGATTTGTTGGGGACACATTTTTTATTTGGTAGGTATGTATATATATTATTATTGTAATATTTTGATTAGTTGCAATTTGAATGGCACATCATTACAACCCACAGTAGTACAGGAAAGATAGACTTTTTCGTGGAACGAAATACATTACGGCTGACTTTTTCAAATCTGAAAGAATGGTATTGGAAAAGCTTAAGTCCTGGTTTTCGGGACACCAACCCTATGGCGAAATCCGCCATTTTGAAAAACGCGAATATGTCTATATCTCCCAAACTGTTGGCTTGATCGAATAAGTTACTTAACAAAAAATGTAGGAAATATAAATATCTTGTTTTGTTCATTCATTGTTCTTCAGCTAGGACAACACTTTTGAGGTTATGTCTTTTACTTTTTAGTTTTTCGGTTTTTTAAAGTTTTTATCATTCCCGGTAATAGTTACATAATTTTTTGAACAGTAAAAGTTATGTATATGCCATCAAATTTTCAATAATTTGGTATATTTTTGAAAGTCATGCGATGTATGAGTCGAAAGTTATTGATCTGAAAACTATATTTTTAGTACTGGAAAAATAGTTTAAAGGCAGGCATTTTGTGGAACGAAATATAGGAAGGCTGATTTTTCAAATCTGAAAGAAGGGTATTAGAAAAGCTTAATCTAATCTAATCTAATCAGCTTTTCCAATGCCTTTCTTTTAGATTTGAAAAAATCAGCCGTCTTGTATTTCGTTCCACAAAATGTCTGTTTTTTTTGCTAACTTTCCTGTACTACAGAGAGAGGATGAAAAAACAGTTTTTATAGTAGTTTCATCCAACTACGGCAGAACCAAAATGATATATTTGGCTGATATGTGTGTTATGTGAATCACCATAGCTTCTTAACTTACATTCTTACTTAGGGTGACCAGCAAATTAAGGCGGCGTTACATTACAATCCAATCCATTGTGGATTCGGGACGGGACTCAACCAACAAACTTCTCCAGCCAGCTCTATCTTTAGCTAGCTGCTTCCAGTTTCGCACGCTAAATTGATTAGGGTCCTCTTTCCCTTGCAAGTGCCACCTAAGACGAGATCTTTCTCTGGTGCCTCGACCCTTAAGGTTGCTTTGAAGTCGAAAATTTTACGGTCCGTACAGTTTGTTGTTGTATCTTCTCTAATCACAATCAATCAGTCGGGATCAAAAATCAACCGTGAAATGTGTAGGTGAGGAAATGTGTAGGTACTAGCTACGACAACATTTTGCCCCGCAGCAAAGTCGACTAGCCTAAATCTGTTTTCGGACGTGTTGCCAGGCAGGCTATGCTTTCCGATTGTGTTTTATCTTCCTAGCTTTGCATTAAAATCAGCCAAAACAATTTTAGTGCTATTGATTTGCTCGTAGGTTTTATCGAGGAGATCGTAGAAACTATCTTTGGTGGTATCGTCTTTCTCTTCCAAGGGGACGCGACGTGAGCACAAATCAGGCTTACGTGTTCGGCCATGATGCCGATTGTGGTGAGGCGCTCGTCGACGCCGCTGAAACTATGGACTTTTTGCCCGAGTGTGCCTTCAACGACGAATCCGCCTACAAAAATGCAAATGTGCGCTGTTGATATTTCTGCCTTATAGAGTTTCTGCGACCTCTGCTAATTTTTGGTCAATTAAGGAACCTGCAGATCTGACATTCACTGTCCATATTTCGTTTGCAAGGTTTGTCATCAGTATATTCGTCCGTATCCGAGGCTTGTCCTCCTTCTCCTGGCCTTGCAGAAGCAACAGCTCAATCCGCTTCGAGCTCCTGTAAACCATGATGGGCCTTTTGCGAAAACAAGTTTCCCGGTCGCATAGCTCTAAGCTTAAGGCTTACCACCACCTCATACGCTGAAGAAAAAAAACAACTTAAAATCAACAAAAACCACGTTGATTCAACTCATTTTCGGAATGATTTTGAAGATGAAAATTTTAAAATCAAAGTAGAACATCGTTAGTTTAAAGTGGTTTGCCGTTATAAAATATCTTTGAATTAAAGTTGTTTCGACTTTGAAAAAAAAGCATCAATTTATTAAAAAAAAAAAAATTGGCAGCCACTGGGGATCGAACTTACAACACTTGGGTCACCAGGCGAATGCTTTACCAACGTGCTATCTCATTGTTCGAAATAAGGGTGATAAAATGCAACAAAAGCTAAAGTCCGACAAAAATAAAAAAAATTTCTTACATTGTTTCAATTTTAATTTAAAAATGTTTCATGCTACTTTTTACTTGCGATATATATACTAAATGGTACTATAGGGCAAGTTTAGGATTCGTAAAAGAAATCGAACTCGAGATAACAATTTTACATGACATTACGATGATGGAGAATGCCAAAAAAGTGGGTTTGGCAATTCTGTCTGTCTGTCTGTCTGTATATACCTCGAGCTACAGCCTAAACGAGTGAAGTGATTTTCTTCAAACTTGGTAGTTAGCAGTTTTTGGTGATTCCCTAGAGGGAAAATTGAAATTTTTTTTTTTATGACCAAAACTAACGGTACTTGCCATATAACGGAAATAGAAAAGTTCATTTTTTTTTCAAAAACGGCTCTAACGATTTTGATTAAAAATTTTATGTGTAGTATTACACATAAAAGCTAACTTTTGAAATAAAAAAAAATTACGGTTCCTGTCATAGAACGGTTTTTTTGTTTCTGAATATCTCGTACATATTTAACCCGAAATTTTTATGCAAAAGCGTTTAGATAAAGGTAATATTAAAATTTTAGAAAATTTTCAAAAAGTTTATTTTTGGATTTTTTAAAAAAATTTCAAAATTTTTTTTTGAAAAATCAATTTTTTGAAAACGGGTTGGTGAAATATTTTGAAATTTCGTTTTTATGTGTAAATTAATTATTTCTTTAAAATGGCTCTAACGATTTTGGAAAATTTTTTTAAAAATACCTTTTTATGCAAGTAATAAAATGGCATAATTGGTTTTTTGTAAAACATAATTTAAAACGGTGTTTCTTGTATAAAAAGCTTTAACATTAGAGTAACTTTTAGCATAAGAGCAAGTACGTGCGACCCCAGTCGTGCATTTTATTTCAACACTAAATCAACGTTAAACATATTAAATTTTACGTTGCATTTTTTCTCTCAGTGTATCATAATAATAGGATTAAAAGCTATACCTATTATGTTACGTTATATTAAATATGACTCCCACTAGAATCAAATTTCCGAAAAACGATTTTTGAATCTCAGAAATCTTTGATTTGAAATTTTGTGGTTCAAAATTTTGTTGTTTTGAACATTTTTGTAGAATTCTGGATGGCTTCTGCAAGAATGAAGTCATTTTGTTTTCAAACATTAAAAAAATTAAATAGAGGAACAAAAGGATACTCTAATCCATCCTTACTACCCTTGGGAGTTGTAGTGTAGACTCTTTTCTTAATTCAAAAAGACTGAATTCTTTCCCCTACAACACTTTGCTAATGTTCTTCGCTGAATAAGCTGATATCATTATTATGTAAAAAAATCAAAGAAAAAGAAAGACTTCATGATATAGTCTTAGTCTCCTTTACAAATGAATTTTTTATATACATCCAAGAAGACCTTTTTTTTTAATCTTCTATTGGTTCTTATAATATTTGCAATAAATACAAAAAAAAAAAAAAAATATGAAAGAAAAGTGCAACGTTCAACGACTTTCTTTCGTTTTTTCTTCTTCTTCAAGGCTACATTACACATTTCTATAAGAGATCATCCAATGGCTTGAATTTGAATTATACTCTCGTATAAAAAATGTAAAAAATATATCTAAAAGGCATTAAAAGATGTAAAACACAAATCTGTGAACAGACACAAGAAAAAAAAAAGAAAAGAAACAAATAAAATAAAATTGTCAAACGTTTTCCTGACGTAGTCGTCATCGTCTTCGTCAAGGCGTTATTATGTACGATTGCTGCTGACGCTCGCGCTTGTAAAGATGATGATAATAATAATAATGATGATGTTGATGACACTATTATTTGCCTTTCGAATTTATGTTCACTCGTCCTGAAGCGGATCACATCTTAAATTCACTTTTTTTTTTTTGCATACATACATACACTGACAGAAGGCAGAAGCGCATATCCTTTTGAATTGGAAACACAAATGAAACTTCGTCATCTTGTTGACTATATAAGAGCCTGTAGGATAGAGTTGAAATCTGGTATACCTTGGGTAAAAAGAAAACTGCCGCCATGTCGACACGACGACAAGTCGGCAGTTGTTACCATTGCAACTCGTAACTCTTTTACTATGAGTTCAAGAATAGGCAAAATAATAAAGATGGAGAGACTGGTGGAGAGATAATATGCAAAAGGCAAAAATTGTTTCTGCACCATATTGTAAAGTGGGGGGAACAGCTCGTGTGCTCATTTTTGTACCTACCTACAACAGTTGTTGGCTTTTTGTTTTCTTATTCCTGTGTAAGGATTACAAGGATAACTTTTGTGTTTGAATAAAATATGAATCCTTTTTTCTGCCTTTTTTTTTTGTCAAAAGAGGGGTGAAGCTACTTTCTCTATTTCTATGTTTTTATTTGACAAACTACAAACAGAATGTAGTATTAGGATTAAGGTGAGATAAAAGTATAAGTCTAATAAGCAGGACACAAAAAATTAACTTTTTTTAAGTTTTCTTTTGTTACATTGTGTCAGAAGTGGGATGTAATACAAATAAAATATTCAAATTAAAGTTTATCCAACTTGAATATTAAATGACTCAGTGAAAACAGGTTGTGAACAATTAATACAATTACGTTGAGTTGATTTTATTTATTAAAAAAAAAATATCATTGAATTGAAAAAGCCATATCCTTTTGTTTTCCTATTCATTTCAATGAAAATTTTCGAGTTGGGGGTAGTTGATAAACCCTTTTTTGTGATCCAAAATCGAACAAAAGGTGTTAAGCTCAATAAACATACAAAACTACAATGCAATGGTTGGTATAGTTTTGGTATACACTAAATGAATAAAATGGCGCCATGCAATAGCGTACTACCTACTATTTGTTTGCTCATTAGCGAAAAGTGGAACGTGATCTTGTTTGGCTTCCAATTTATTTGTTAAACGAATTGAAAAGTCCATTTACAAGAGAGTGTGCATTGAACTTCAGGAATCGTTGAACGATAAATTCTCAAAAAAAAAATTAAAAAACAAAAATTGAAATTCCAGACACACACAAACACTCATACTCTTATTGTTTGAATATTTTGAAAATTATGAAAATTTATAAACTCACACTTGATTTTGGTGCGGAGCGAGCGAGCACATGAACCGAATATAGCTATATAGCGAGAGCAGAGTGTTAATTGATGTCAATGTGTGCTGTCATTCCAATCATATTTGTTGTTTTACTACCATCAATTGACATAAAGGTTGAGGGCGCAGCAAGAGAGAGAGTAGAGTAGGTGCATTTGAGCGGTCTTAATGCAATTAGACTAACATACATCAGCAATAACACGAATGGGTCTTTTGTTCTTAAGGGTAATGGTACAGTTTATGGAATTCGGAATATTCCAAAACGACCGGCAATAATGTAAGGGGTTGGGGGAGGTGTAATGTGATGAAAAGGCTTTTGAATACTGACGGGTGATATGAATTCATCAACATTTTTTTTTTGTGCGGTGTGATATTTAACTATTTTTTTTTATTCTTCTTTTTTTGGTGTATTTTGTTGGGTGGAATTTGTCTTCTCGGTAGCAGAGTTGGTTGTAAAAAAAAAAAAACAAAACAAACATTTTAGTACTTGTGATGTTTTGTTATGAAAAAATTCATCGCACAATTATTTTTTACATTGAATAAAAATATTATAAATAATTTAATAAGGGTTAATTTTTTTAGCAAAAATTGTCCTAAAATATAATAATTTCCACCCCATATTTATCTAACCCACTTAATTTTTAAGAAGAAAATTCGTGCGATAGCGAGATTTTCCATTTTACTATTTTATTTTAAGTCGAATACTGAAAAGTTGAAGCAAAAATCTATTTTAATTTTTAAGAATACAAAAAAATTCAGAAAGCCACTTTCTTCAACAACGTTTACATAAGAGTGTTTTATTTTGAAAAAAATCTTTAACTTTAATAATAATAATAAATAATTACAATTAAACAATAATATTATTCGATACAAAAAAAAAGTTGTATAGCGGAGTTGTAGAGAATTTTTTAGGTAAATAATCTTTTCTCGGAACGTTTTTTCATAATTTTGATAAAAAGTGCTCAAAACTTAAAAATTTTCATTTTTTTCGTTTTTTTTTTTTACTTTTATGGCTTGTAACTTTTTTAATATTCAGAATATCGAAAAAGTGTTCTTAACATAAAAGACGCGAAATTTAATTGCCTACCTTTTTTGTACATACAACTTTTATGTAGGATAAATAGAAATCGAGATATTCAACAAAAACAAAAATCCAAGATGGCGGCCGAAAGGTGAATTTCGCAAGTGTGAAAAATCAGGGTAATGATATTCAGCCATAATGATCTATCGAATGAGCAAAACAAATTTTTTAATATAATAGATTTAGACAGCTCTTTTATAAGCCAAATAATATTAAGTAGAAACAAAAATTGGGTGAGGACTTCGGGCGGTTTGAAATCTGTCGAAATTTTTTCATTTTTATAGACTATTTGGTAAGTTATTATTTTTGCCATTTCTTTACCATATGTAATGAAGTTTAGGACACTAAAGTATATTAGTATGAGAAATACGAAAAATTTTCCAAAAACGGCGGACAAAATAAGCGTTAATAGAATTTTTTTTTCAAAACTGTATATAGGTAAGCTATAAATTTAACTAAATGAATGTCAAAAGGATGTTCGCTCTTTTATGTAGAATTGTTAATATTCAATGAAAACAACAAGTACCAAAGTAGTAAAACAGACTATTAGACCTTTTTTTATGCTACCTATTGCTTGGATTTTTTGTTTAAGTTAGCATAGAAATAAAAAAATTGAAATAGGACTACATGGCAGCCACCAATAGCAGCTTTCCAATACAAAAAGAATTATCAAAATCGGTTCACTCAAAGTTATGAGGTAACAAACACAAAAAAAAAAAAAAAAAAATACAGTCGAATTGAATACCTCCTCCTTTTTGGAAGTGGGTAAAAAATAGTTCAATCAACGATGTTTTCGTTGATTTTAAGTTGTTTTTTCCCTAAGTGTAAGGTAAAAGAAAGTGAAAAGTGTAGGGTCTGAATTTTCCTTATTCATTTTTTAACTTCTCTTATTTATTAAACCAACTGTTTCGATAGCTCATATTTTACCTTGAGTTCGAAGTATGCCAATACCTATTTTTAATATTTAGATCCAAATTTATAGGTAATATAATATTTATTTTCGTTGAGAAAAACTAAAGGGTTTCAATTCAGAAGAAATTTTATAATAATAAATATTTTGAGAGCAAAAACTTAATATTAAAAAACATTTAAAAAACAACAAGTAAAAATTTAAGTTAAAATTAAAATTAGAATCCTGATCCTTTATGCTGGCGGCAACACCAACCATTCCTGTGGAAACAATTGTAAATATTGAAAATGCCCTAATCTTAAAGCTCAAGGCTCAAGCTAGCACTGAAACACTTAAAAACTTCGCCGTAAAGTTAAGAACTTAAATATATTTTTCAGATGAAACAATAAATTTTTTCTTGTAAAATCTGTTTCAAAATCGTGTGTAGTCTGAAATAAAAAAAAAAATAAAAACTTTGTACAATCTTTCAAACAAACCCACTACCACTACAATAGCCCTCTAGCACTGTTACCATATACCCAAAATTAACAAAAACTGATTTTTAATGAAGCCAAAAGTTAGAACTTATTAAAGCTAAACTCTATTATAACTTCTTTTTCCATAGATACAAAAAAAAACCTAAAATATTCACTCCCCAAACATACCTAACTAATTTACAATAGAAGAAGAAAAAAAAAACTAACAGCTTTTCCAACCAAATAAAACACTTTTAGCAGTTCAAAACTTCTTTGAGTTTACAAACCACCAACTGCAAAAAATAAAAAAACTAGAAAAAAAAACTTTTTCCAAAAATTATTTCCAAAGTGGGTGTAGAAAATCGATGAAACTTTTTTCTCAAAATTAATTTCGTTGTACTTTTTTTGTTGTTGTTATTCTTCATCCTTTTACACCAACACTATTCTAAGGGGTATAAACGTTTTGTTGGAAAACCTTGAACTTATTTAAATAAAGTTTTTGTACTAATTTGTTCGAAAAAAAAAAACAGCATCAGAGAAGAATTGAAAGAGAAAGAGGGTTGAATTTATTTGAAAAGATAATAATTTGCTTTTAATTTTTTCAAGTATTCCTTAACATATTATTCTGCAAGTTGGTTTTTATTAAGTTGAACATTTACTCGAAACTATGCAAATAAGCCTCGTTATTGAGAATGTAAAAATTAATTTTCAAGTAATTTTTCGAGTGTAATTATCCTGATGGTACTTTTAGACAAGATAATGATTTTGAAAGTTTACAGTGGTTGATTTTAGAAATTGTTTTCTTGAGTTTTTTGAGATGAAGGACCTTAAAGGATGTAGGATTTGTAGTTTTGATGAAGAATTTTTTTATGATAATAATTTTCCATATGCATTTTTTTCTTCCATATTCCCCATTTAACCCAATAAACCAAACAACTTTACCCCTACACATTTTGAATCCAAAAATAAACTCTAATAATTTTTTTTTATTTCTATATTTCCAGCTGGCCTCAAATACACCGACAATCAACGAGTCATAATACATGTGAAAGACGTCAACGATGAACCACCATACTTTATTAATCGGCCACTGCCAATGCAAGCTGTTGTCCAATTGAACGCACCCCCAAACACACCCGTATTCACATTGCAAGCTCGCGATCCGGATACCGATCATAATATTCATTATTTCATTGTACGCGATCGTACCGGTGGCCGATTTGAGGTTGACGAACGTTCTGGCGTTGTCCGCACACGTGGCACTGATCTTTTTCAATTAGATATGGAATATGTATTGTATGTGAAGGCCGAAGATCAAAATGGCAAAGTCGATGATCGACGATTCCAGAGTACACCCGAGGAACGTCTATCGATTGTTGGTGGCAAACGGGCACCGCAATTTTATATGCCTAATTATGAGGCGGAAATACCGGAAAATCAAAAGAAAGATTCAGAGTAAGTTAATTGATTCTTTTTTTTTGTTATTAAAAAAAAACAAGTTTTATGTGACGTTGAAAAATATGATTTGGAAATTATTAGATTAATATTGTGGTGGAGTAGAGTGGAAAAATTTATGGGATGAAGATAATAATTTGTAGATCAAATCTTGATTGAATTATAATTTTCATAAAAAAAAAAAAACTCATAAAGACCATTAAATACAAAACAGCAGATAGTAAAGATAAAAAAGTGGACAATTATTTTAGATTTTATAAATTTCAAGTTGAAAGGTACCTATTGTAAAAAAATGTTTTGTTTAAAGACATTCACTTCACATTCTTCGCTAACAACCGATTTTTTCATTATACACGAGATGACGAACCAATCTTTCAGTGGTTTTGAGATTTATTTTAATGGTTGTGGAGGTTCTCGCAATTTCTAAAAGATAGTTTACAAACCTAAGATGTTGAGGAGTTGACAATTAAATTCCTAAGATGAAATTTCCCATTATGCTCTGCAGGTACTCTCTTGGTTGCAAGCTCAAGCATCAGGAGACCGACCTTTGTTGATTGATTTTAGCTTTAAGGTTAAAGAATCTTGTTTAGATAAAGACTATATTATTTCCCAGTTATAGAACTTCCATCGTGGAAATGAGATCTAGTGATTACTCAAAGTTATGCCAAATATTGGAAAAGTGAATAGGGTATAAGTTCCGTGATAGGAGATTTTGCAACAACACATTTTTCTTTCTATTGCTTTAGACTGCGCAAGGCATTGAGATCTTTTGAGAACAACTTTTTCTTTGGAGTATTTTTTTTTTTTTTGGTTTTTCTAAGAAAATAACAGTTTATAATCAATCCTATCCTGGGGCCAAATCGTCGCATCCGTACGAAACTTCAAGTGTACGAAAGACAATTTCGTGATACATTTAATGAGTACAGCGATTGGAATGACGGCATACGTTAGAAAACAGAACGTAATTTTTGGTAGAATCTACAACTGTAGGAGGCTAAAATATAATTGGGTGACAAATTTGACTTCACCGCGCGTAAATGACATGACGTGCCGTGCGTTCGAATCCCCCTTTTGGAAAGAATTAAAAAAATTTTTTTTTAATACATTTTAAGGCTACGGCCACGTCCTGAGCGGCTGAGCGTCTAAGCGGCTGAGCGTTTTGGAAAATTTGATTTTTCAAAAAAAAAAAAATTCAGCATTTTTTCAAAAATCCAAAAATGCATTTCTTTGAAATTTTTTATTTTATTTTATTATTTTTATTTTTTTTTTATTTTTGATTTATACTAAGACTATATAAATGCTTCCGTATAAAAAATTTTAATAAAATTTAATAAGTCGTTTGAGAGAAATTCAGAGTTTAAAAAAACGGTTCTATGACAGGTACCGTTAATAATGACTTTCGAAAAAATCTTTTTTTGTTAAAATATAGGCCTTGTCCAAAAACCCACACTTAATTTTTTTTTTGTTTTAATCGTTAAAAGAGTATTTGAGAAAATTATACTTTTCTAGAATAGGTGCATCAGGTATGGTTAAATAAGATTCTAAAAAAATTAATTCCATAGAATCATTTGCACAATCTCCAAAAACTGCTACATACCAAGTTTGAAGAGAATTGATCCATCCGTTTAGGCTATAGCTTCTTAAACAGACAACGATTCGAGTCCCAGGTTCGATTCCTGTCGGGGCCTTTTTATTTTTTTTTTATTTTAACGAAAAAATATTTTTTTTCAAAAGAAACCATAATTTTCACCATTTGCTAAAATGTTAGTGGTAATTTAGTATATAATGTAGTTCGTCGCTCAGGATTTAAAAAAAAAAAGAACAGAGCTGAGCGGCTCAGACGCTCAGGATTGACGCTCAGCCGCTCAGGACGTGGCCGTACCATAAGAGTTTAATTATTTGTTTGGCTAATCATGTCGTTTTAGTTTTAAAATCTAATTTTTTTTCCATATGATTCTAATTTGAGGAATTATTTTTTTCTTAAATCAATGGTCTGCAATGGGGGTTGGTGCTGGTGCTTTGAACTCTTTTGGTGAAATTTAATTTTGTTAATATATGCCCTAATGTATGTTTTCGTGATTTTATGAAAAATTATTTTTTTTAATAACACATACATAGAGTGGCCTAATACGTTATGACAGTTCCCGACAGCACTTAAATAAAGAAAATTTAAGCGTTGCACATAGGAGTATTTCGATCAAAAACCTGGACAAAATTATTTTTTGAAGTTAAACAATTTATTTTTGTTAAAAATTATTATTTATGCAAAAAAAGGCGTTTTTATGTAAATAAGTTGAAAAACTTTAAAAACGCTCGTGATAAGAAAAACTCAAAAAAAAAAAAATTAAATTTCATACTTCCAAAATGTGAAAAATTAACATATCTAAAATATTAGAGCGTCTAGAAAGGAATCATTGTGATTTTTAGGCTAAGTGAATCCAAATGCATCAAGTTCAATAACAAAAATTTCTGGAGAATGTTAACAACCAGTAAAAAAAAACTTAGGGCATATGAGTGTTTTTTACTCAAAGTGAAAATTTCATTCGCAAATCATTTTGTTAATCGCAAAAATTCGCACCCAAATTTTTAATATTAAATTAAAAGAATAGTCAAAGTTATCATAAATCTATGTATCGAAGCAGAATAGTAGGGTATACTTTAACAAAGCACTTAGACTAAAAAAAAAAGCAATACAAATATCTACCTATATGTGGTAGACTCTTTTCCCACTGCCATTTAACTGCACAAAAAACATTTAATATTTCCAAAACTACTCTTTAATAATTATTCAATACTTGCAATTTTATTTTTCATTTGAAAATTTTATGTTTAAAAGCACACTCGCTCACAATCAATCTTCTAACAATACTCTCCAAATAACCAAAAATTAAAAAAAGAGCATTTAATTTTATTACTCATGAATGTTTCAAAAAATATCATGTATGGTGTATTATTTTTTGAATCACATGTCGCTCTTAAGAGAACACAACATTTGAATCTATACATCTTTTTTAAATGATGACATTTAGAAAAGGTATTTTAATTTTCTTACCTATATTAAAAAATTAATATGTACCTACAAGATGAGCCAAATTTTTTACCAAAATGTTCGTCATTTCAAAGAAAAATGCAAAACAAACCTTTTTTTTGAGTAATATTTAATAAAAAGATATCTCTAAAATGATATGTCTCCTAGAAATGGATTAAACATGTTCGTGTAATGAACTTAATTACATACCTTCAAATCTTACCTTTATTGCTCCCTAATTGACGGTTCAATAGCTAGATGTAAAAATAAACAATATTTTTGACATTTTCACATTTTCGAAAACGCAACATTCTTTGAAAGGGTAGTTTTTTGGAGAAAAAAAAGTTATTTTTTGGAGATTTTTACATTTATAACTTTTACAACGCAATCCAAAATTTTCTCGAAGTTTGAAATGTCTAATTTGCCTGAAAAAAAGAACAAGTGAGAAAAAAGCCTCCTCAGGTCTCAATATGGTTCTTCGATAATCCGACTACTACATAATACAAGTTTTAACAGTTTGAAATTTATTTATAAATTTTTGTTTCTGGTATATTCATTTGGTAATACTCTTTGGTTTTAAAATGTTAAAACACAAGCTATGTGGAATCCTAACATCCTACATTTTTGTGACACTTCTCTATATATCCTTTTATGCTTCCATATATTTCATAAAGGTTAATTTTAAACTTATCTTATGACAGTACGAAACTCGAAAACAAAGTTCTTATAAAGTTTTCAGGAACACCAACAAAATAGAGACTCTGAGGGTTTATGTGTAGGTAAAATAGTGTTCATAAATACATGGTGGGTAGATTTTTTTACAAGAGTTAATACACTACCACAGTAAATAAAACAAAACTGAAAGACATAACTTTAAAGTTATTGTTATTAGTCGTAAAACCTAACCCACTCTTTTATGAGGAAATGTTGCAAAGCATATTGAAAAAATGTCTACAGAACAACATTAACATTTTTAATGATGTTGTTTATATTATTAGAATTCCTGTGTTGTTTGAGAAAAACGTGATAACTTCAAATTATTAAAAAAAAAAAAATATAAAATAACTTAAATGTTTAAAAAGTCGTTGCAAAATGTTTATTTTTTTTATAACTGGGCCAAATAATTAAATAATTTCTTCCAGTTCATAAAATTTGAAACCCTTTTCCTTAACATTTCACACTTAAAAAAAAGATAGAAGGTATCTAGATTAAACAAAATTACAAAATCTTATTTTTTCAAAAATTTGTATTTATTAAATAAATAAAAATGGAAATTCAATAACTTTCAATGTAAGTCTTATAAGTTCTTGTTTTACCTTTTCTTTTTAAAAATCGAAAACATCTGTGCCCTTTTTTATTATTTTTTTTTGCTACCACTTATGTTACCAACAAAATAAAACATCAACAAAAAATCTCAAGTTGTCAAAAACATTTCTAAAACATAATTCAAAATAATGTCTACCTAAAGACTTAAAATTACTTTGACACAAACATGCTGACACTTTTCCATGAAACTGTACAAATTTTCCAAGAAAAAAAGAAAAATCTCCACTAGCTTATGGTAGTTCTCAAAAATACATTTCGTCCTAAATTTTCACCACCCACTATAATATAACGACTATACAAAGTACACCTCTATGGGGACTAATTTTTCGCAATTTCCGGTTCCTGTCTAATAAATGTCTTCACAAAAATTATCACACACACCCACACAAACACATATATATGTAGTTCAATTTCATTTTTTTTTCTAAGCTTTCAACAGCAGCGGTTAACATTTCATGGAGCATTAAAATCTTTTCGGTTAATTCCCTTTCAGACATTTTGTAAATAAAGCTTCAATACCCGTTATATACCCTTACTTTATCCACCTTCACACACACAAACAAACAACAACAAAGAATTTAACAAAAAAATAAAAACAGGAGGAAAAAGTGTAAATCTCCTGTGTCAGTAAACTTGGAACGAATTCCATTTATACGTTTACAGATATTGGCACAATGTTGACATTTAATACACGTGTAAAAATTTCCACCTGCTCTTTCTACCATAAAACGGTGACGTTGACGGTAGCTATCAAAAACCAGAAGGGAGTAGGAGGTTGAATGTGTACTGTGTACCTATAATTCGTGAAGAAAAATCCCTCATCCGCATGAGATACAATTTTCACACCAAATTGAATGATGTTGTTGGTACTGAGGACGAAGAGTCGAGTACCTTTATATTTGTACCAGTAGAGCTGTAGAGCTAGTCCTAGTAGCATAGCATCAGAGCAGCTTTCAAAGTTCAGAAGACGACGACAAACTGTCAGAAACATGGACCCCAGCAGCAGGAACAGGATGCGATGAATATAATTCTTTGCTTACTTTTGTGATCAACCGAATTGCAAACATTCTCTTCTCTCCTCTTTTTTTTTTGTGTTGGTACATTTATCTACACACACACATACAAATAGAAAACCATCATCCCTTCTTTTAAGTTTAGTTTTGTTTTTTTTCATACATAGGTACACATAGAAGAAAAAAAAACCAACTTCATTCTTATGAATTTATATACACTTTTACACTTTAACAATATTTTCACCCTCATTTTAGCCAAAAAAGAAAAAATGAAGAAAATAGTCGACTGGAGAAGAGTTTTGGGTCGTTTGGTCTTAGAAAAATGTTGTCGTTTCTTCTTCCATCTTTTGGGTCGGCAGAGAGGGTAGTTATTTTTGTGTAACTTTTACCACATCAATGAAGTATGAAAAAGGTCCTTTTTGTAATGTCCTTTCTTACATTTTGTAAAGTTGAAAAAAAAAACTAGATGTACACAATGAACTTTTTTGCGTATGTGTATGAGAGTGACGCCATTACTTTTCATTAAAAAAGCATGAAAAGTAATTTTCCTGATTGACTTTATTTTTAAAGGTTTTTTTTCTTCTTTTATTGTTATCTTTCTTATTATTCGGAAAAGGCGTTTGGGATATGTGTGTCCTTTGTAAAAACAGAATATACATTGTTATCAGAGAATCACAGATACAAACGGAATACAATTTTAATATTAAAATCTAAATACCTATTAAAAATGTAGTTGGTAATAGGGGGCTTAACTTTTGAAAGAAAAGGAAAAATGTTGTTGCTGTGGTTAATATTGAATTTATCTTAGACACATTAGTGGAGTCAAATTAGCTTTATACCTCGGAATCCAGGGAAAGTCGATGCATCTGAAAAACGAGTATAGGGCTGCATTATAAAAGGGTCAAATAAGAAAGTTAAAAAAAAAAATTTCACCGCTCTCGATTACAACAGTTTTTATGGACCGTTAACTGTCATTCCGTATGCAAGCGTCAATCGGAATTGCTGTTTCATTTTAGATTTTGATCAAACTTTGTAGGGATGTTCTCTAGGAATGTAAGGAAGCAAATCCATGATGATTTAATTTTAAGTTGCGTGGTTTCCCCGCTACCCGCATTCGAACTTTTTCAGAAGGTCATTTTTATGTTATTATAGCTTTGCGTCTACTAAAGATATATCTTTGTTTGAAACGCCATTTTAAAGCTTAAGAGTATTAATTTTTGAATATATATTAAAAAATTACGTAATAATTATCCCTGAATTAAAAATAATTTTTGAAAAACTGGTAATTTTGCTGATTTTTCATGGTTTTTGACTGGCTCCAGAACCTTGGCTATTATATGTAGGAAGCTTATACTTACCAAATATTAAATATAGATGTTTTTCAACAAAATGAATCTAAAATGAACTCGATGGCTGTACTCCTTATGTAAAAATTTTAAGTTCAAAGTATTGAGTATTTTAAAAAAGCTAATTTTTATATTGTCATTTTCTACGATTTGACTAAACGAAGAAATGTGAAACTTACAGTGTGTTAAGCTAAGAGTACGAACTAAATATACTATTGATTTCATGCTTCTATCTTATGTCAAACATAGTGCAATCATAGTCTTAAGTAGGGGTTTTTTTGGCTTTTTAGCATTTTTGCGAATTTTCAAACAAGCGGTACACTAAGAAGATATGAAAATAACACAATTTTATTTAGAGAACTTAAAGCTAAAAGTTTCAACTTAACACACTGTTAGTTTCATGTTTCTATCTTTAGTCAAATCGTAAAAAATCATAGTATAAAAAAATATTTTTTCAAAAAACTCAAAACTTTGAACTTAAAATTTTTGCATAAGGAGTACAGCCATCGAGTTAATTTTAGATTTATTTTGTTGAAAAATATCTATATTTAATATTTGGTAAGTATAAGCTTCCTACATATAATAGCCAAGGTTCTGGAGCCAGTCAAAAACCATGAAAAATCAGCAAAATTACCAGTTTTTCAAAAATTATTTTTAATTCAGGGATAATTATTACGTAATTTTTTAATATATATTCAAAAATTAATACTCTTAAGCTTTAAAATGGCGTTTCAAACAAAGATATATCTTTAGTAGACGCAAAGCTATAA
This sequence comes from Episyrphus balteatus, assembly GCF_945859705.1. Lineage (NCBI taxonomy): Eukaryota > Metazoa > Arthropoda > Insecta > Diptera > Syrphidae > Episyrphus > Episyrphus balteatus. The sequence continues at coordinate 44,138,069 of NC_079134.1, forward strand.
TAACATAAAAATGACCTTCTGAAAAAGTTCGAATGCGGGTAGCGGGGAAACCACGCAACTTAAAATTAAATCATCATGGATTTGCTTCCTTACAGTCCTAGAGAACATCCCTACAAAGTTTGATCAAAATCTAAAATGAAACAGCAATTCCGATTGACGCTTGCATACGGAATGACAGTTAACGGTCAATAAAAACTGTTGTAATCGAGAGCGGTGAAATTTTTTTTTTTAACTTTCTTATTTGACCCTTTTATAATGCAGCTTTATACTCGTTTTTCAGATGCATCGACTTTCCCTGGATTCCGAGATTTTACAAATTTTATGTCTAATTTGACTCGACTACATGCAAAATTGCGAAGAAGTATGACTATCAATGAGAGGGTGACCAGTTGTGGTTTCGGGTCTCAACCAACAAATTTCTCCAGCCAGCTCTAGAGTTCTGTATTATTCTTTGGAAGATGATGTTAAGGAAGTCGCATGCCTAGCCATTAAGCTTTTATTGACATCAAAGGTATCAGTTAGGGCTTTTTAGACCCCGATTCTCCATCGTCATTCTGGCCAGAACCACATTTAACCGTTCCACAACAGATAATTTCATAAAAGTTATAATATTAAAATGGTGCAAATCAGCTTTTCTGAGCATGTGGTCTAGACGACGCCATTTGAGGAGCTGATTTCCAAAACCAGCAATCGGAAAAAAATCAGAAAATGAGATATGCATGTCATTTTTTAGGTCTTTTCAACGTGCGTCTGATTTAATAAAAAATAATTTTGTTAACAGCACACAGAGATAGTTATTCAATGTCAAAACACGACTTTATTTCCAAAAAAGCCTATTGAACACCAAATGGTTTTTCCAAAATGACCTATGCAAAATGTTCTTTCCAATAAGTCCTCTTTAGTATAAAAAAATGCCACATTACGACGATGGAAGAGTTTTTAGTTTTTCTCAAAAATTTGGGTAATGGAAATGGTGTTGTGGGTTTTTACGAAAATGGACTTATTTTTTAGCTTATTTCGTATTTTACCTGCAAAAGAAGATTTTTTTAAATATTTTTACTTCCAAAAGAAGACATAATTCAATAATACTTCCAAAAGCAGATATACCAACTTTTTAATAAATAATTTTCAATATAAAGACTTAAGATATATTTATTTTGAAAACTTTAATTTTATTAAAATTTCGTAAAGAATAAATTTGTAGAAGATTATTTTGCTTTATATCTTCTGTATTACGAAGTAAAGGTTTTTGGCATTTTATTTAAAACTACCTTCAGTTCAGATAGCTGGTTTTGGAAATCACCTCCTCATTTGTACGTATCCATACCCATGTCGGACAACTTTTTTTTTGGAAAAATACTGTAAACAAAATGCACGACTGGGGTCGCACGTACTTGCTCTTATGCTAAAAGTAACTCTAATGTTAAAGGTTTTTATTCAAGAAACACCGTTTTAAATTATGATTTACAAAAAACCAAGTATGCCATTTTTTTAATTGCATAAAAAGGTATTTTTAGAAAAAAAATTTCCAAAATCGTTAGAGCCGTTTTTAAAAAAAAATAATTTTTTATATATAAAAAATTTCTAACATTTTTCAAAAAAAAAGTTGGTATGCTATTTTGAAGAAATAATTAATTTACACATTAAAACGAAATTTCAAAATTTTTCAGACACCCGTTTTCAAAAAATTGATTTTTCAAAAAAAATATTTGAAATATTTTTTAAAAATCCAAAAATGTGGTTTTTGAAAATTTTCTAAAATTTTAATATTAGTCTTACCTAAACGTTTTTGTATAAAAAATTTCGTTGAAATCAGGTAAGTCTTGTACGAGATATTCATAAATCAAAAAAACCGTTCTATGACAGGTATCGTAAATAACGGTACAAAAAATATTTTTTTTTATTTTAAAAGTTGGCCCTTATGTGCAATACTATACACAAAATTTTTAATCAAAATCGTTAAAGCCGTTTTTGAAAAAAAATTAATTTTTCTATTTCCGTTATATGACAAGTACCGTTTGTTTTGGTCCTAAAAAAAAAATTTCAATTTGTCCTCTAGGGAATCGCCGAAAACTGTTAACTACCAAGTTTGAACAAAATCACTCCATTGGTTTAGGCTCTAGCTCGAGGTACATACAGACAGACAGACAGACAGACAGACAGACAGACAGACGGACAGACAGAATTGCCGGACCCACTTTTTTGGCATTCTCCATCATCGTAATGTCATGTAAAATTATTATCTCGAGTTCGATTTTTTTTACGAATCCTAAACTTGCCCTATAGTACCTATATCGCAAGTAAAAAATACTGGCAAAATACTGTATTTTCAATACAGTATTTATCAAGAAATTTCCTTTGGTAAAAAAAACACATAATACTAGCTTTTAATATAATTATTGACAATAAAGTTGTATGTAATTTTATACAAACAATATAAACATAATAATTATATTAAACATACAAAATACATTTTACAAAAAAATGTCAAAATCAATATAAATTTAATTTTTTACCGAATTCCAAAAAGGATTAGGTATTCAATTCTACTACTTTTGATTTTTTTCATTTTTATATGAAAATTGCGATATTACATTTACTGTTTCCCTCTATAACTCATAACTAAGAAAAGTGTAGTTAGGGCCTTTACGAGATTATGGGCAGAATTCGTCCATCACTGAACCCCTTGCCTTAATTGAAATTGGTGATATTAACATTTAAAGGCAACGAAGACGACGCACACTGGGGCAAGACGATTGAATTCATGGCATCAAATCAGCCGGTACAGCTAGGAACCTGAAATTTCACATGTAGGCCTATGAGACTCTTGCAAAGTGATGTCAAAACAAATTTTTACCACGCCCCCCAAAAACGCCCACTTTATAGCTCATAATTTCTGAATCGATGTACAATTTCTCCTATTTATCAGCATGAAAGTAGGTATATGAAAATCCTAAAAAGGCGTAAGAGTATATTTTTTTGTATTCACATAACTACTTCTTACCTATACTCTTTAATGCAATCATCATACCTATAGAAAAAATAAATTTTTTAAAAACATTTAAAAAAAAATTTTTTTTTAATTATTTTATTTTTATGAAAACAGTGAATATATGACTTTAAGTTAATCAAAAATATCATCAGCACTATATTCATCAAAAATGTTAGCTTAGGGGATAATATTTTGTTTTGCTAGTTGTAACAGGATCCGAAATCCGTTTTACTCGATCACCTCAGGTTTTCTAGTTAATCTCAAAAAGTGTTCACAGACACCCTTCAAGGAACTTTTTTTTTGAGGTTATTTTGAAAACCTGACGTGATGAGGTGAAATGGGTTGCAGATTCATTTTCATTCACATAGTCGCACCCCCAAATCAGAACTTTTTTTTTTGTGACTCTGACATTTTTTGAGGTTATTTCCTAAACAAAAGTCCATATAACACGAAAAATGCAAAAAACCGGCACGATTTTTTTTAAGAACCTCAAAATAGACATACATCGCATATGGAAAACAAATAAAATATTACTTGATCGAACCATGTTCATAATTAAAAGTCTATGAATTTAAGAAAATCTCTAAAACAGAACTTTCTAAAAAGAGATCATTATAACTTTACTCAAACTTTACACATAATGTACATATATATATTTTTTTTTGTGTTTTGTCATAGTTAAATACCCCAAGTTGAAGGCTCTATACTAAGATTTTTGAACGATTGAAAAATATATCGAATACAAAAATCGCAAAGATTAGGATGAAAAACAGCTAATTTTTGTTCTGATTTACAGATTAACAATCAGACTTAAAGATAAATTGATTGTGAAGAAACGGAAGAATCTTTAAAAAAATTGAAAGCACTTCTTAAAAGAATGGATATTGCTCTATAAGATAACATACAATAAATTGCACGACTGGGGTCGCACGTACTTGCTCTTATGGTAAAAGTTACTCTAATGTTAAAGCGTTTCACTGAACAAAATAAGTTAAAATTTGATATTTTCACGGAATTTCATAAGTGGTACAAAAAAAAAATCTTTTGTTTATAAATAATTAAATACCGTTTTAAATGATATTTTACAAAAAACTAAGTATGCCATATTATGTCTTGTATTAAAAAGAGTTTTTAGAAAAAAATTTTCGAAAATCGTTAGAGCCGTTTTTTTAAAAAATAATTTTTTATATGTATATACAAAATTTCAAACATTTTTCAAAAAAAAGTTGGTATGCCATTTTTAAGAAATAATTAATTTACACATAAGAACGGAATTTCAAAATTTTTTACCAACCCGTTTCAAAAAAATTGATTTTTCAAAAAAAAAATTTGAAATAGTTCTTAAAAATTCAAAAATGTGTTTTTTGAAAAATTTAAAATTTTTTTAAATAACGATAGTTTAAAAGTGTCTGTACAAAAATTTTAGTCGAAATATGTTTAGTCGTTTACGAGAAATTCATAAATTAAAATAACCGTTCTATGGCAGGTACCGTTAATAACGGTTCAAAAAATATTTTTTTTATTTCCAAAGAAAGCTTTTATGTGCTTCACTACACACAAAAATTTTAATCAAAATCGTTAGAGCCGTTTTTGAAAAAAATTAACTTTTCTATTTCCGTTATATGACAGGTACCGTTAGTTTTGGTCTTAAAAAAAAAATTTCAATTTGTCCTCTAGGGAATATCGAAAACTCTTAACTACCAAGTTTGAAGGAAATCGCTCCATTAGTTTAGGCTGTAGCTCGAGGTACAGACAGACAGACAGACAGACAGAATTGCCGGACCCACTTTTTTGGCATTCTCCATCATCGTAATGTCATGTAAAATTATTATCTCGAGTTCGATTTTTTTTACGAATCTTAAACTTGCCCTATAGTACCTATATCGCAAGTAAAAAATAAAGATACTCTCAATTTAGCTTTTTGAATTAATTCTAGTTTTTGGGTCGCCCCAGTGTGCGACGCAAGGCCGGTGAAGTTCTTCGAAACCAAAACCAACAATTTAGACCTGGTCGTATTCGGTCTCTAAGAAAGCTCATTGAAATCCTATGTTAACAACATTTTCCTGTAGAGAGTGAATCCTCTAAAAACATTTGCCCTGTTCCAGAAAAAGAATTAAAAATGACTCGATCTATGCATATCGGCTTTTCTTGACGAAAATTTGTACCAGTTTAGAATTGGGGTGCTATTTCCCAGTCCCAAAGTGAACTGCGTATTTTTAATTCATACCTTTGGTTGAAAAGTTCTACAAATAAGCCTTCTTACCTGTTCATTTCTTTGTTTGCAAATTTTCTTAATCATTTCTTTGATGTCGTCTATGGTTAGCTATCGAACTGCATATAGCCATCGAGCAGTGAGTTATTTCGAATATTGCCCCCTCTCCACATTATTACCACTCAGCAGTTACTGAAATTACTTGCTTAACTTAATACACTTATTACACAGTTTTACTCCAATCTACTGTTTCCAAGTGCTTCGGCATTTGAAGAAATATTTCCGAAGTTATTCCTTTATCTAAGGTAGTTCTATAACAAAGAATAAATTGAAATCTCACAGTTTATAGGGAGCTTTAAGTTTTCTTCTGTTCTATATTAACACATTTAACACTTAAACGAAGATCCTTCCAAAAAGGAGGAAAACAAATTTAAAAAAAGAATAATTATAAAAGTTATACCTGTGGATTTCAATTTTTCTATTTTTAGCGATCCTATTGTGATAGGTAGGCACTCTATAGAGCAATGTTAATTTTCCAGTGTTCCACTGTTTTTTTTTTTTTTTTTTTATTGAGATCTAAAACGCAACCTAGGACCTTTACAGATCATCAAAGAGGTCACTAAGTTAATGTAAAAAGTTCGACTTAAATACAAAAAAAAATATATTATAAACTAAAGTTAATTATTATATGAATAGCAAAAGAAATGTATACATAGGTATAAAAAATTCAAAAAAATTCATGTACAACTTTTGCTTTATAAATATACTGTATAATAAATTAAATTATAATCGCTCATGCTTGCTTAGCCCTATTTTATCAATTCATATAAAAATACAAAATTTTTTAGAAGTATATTTAAAACAAAAAAATAAAGGAATAAAATAGCAAAAAAAAACTTGTTTTAGCCAAAGTAGATATGCCAAGAAAAAGCAAATTCAATTATTGTGGGTGTCTTGGAGGAACAGACTAATATCTTTTTTAAAAACATTAATTGATTTAGAAACATTTCTGATATGATCAAGCAAAGAGTTCCATAATTTGGCAGAACGCACCATGAAGGAACGCGCCATAATTTTAGTTCTATGTGGAGCTGTATTAATGTTCGTTGGATGAAGTCGAAGTGCGCTAAACGTAATGCTGTTGAAGATATATGAAGGAGTTTTAGTTTTAATAGTTTTAAAAATTAAAATCATTGAACGCATTTTAATAAAATTTTCAAAAGATAAGCCAAGAAACTTAGTTACAAGTTCACTAATATGATCAAACCTTCTTTTTTTAAAAACATACCTCACAGCAGAGTTAAAGCAAAGTTTAAGTTTATTAAGTAAACTCAAATTGCAGCCACTATAAACTTCACAGCCATAGAGTAAGAATGGAAAAACGAGGGCCTTGCATAACTTCCAGCGAACCTTGAGAGGTAAATAATCGCTTATCGAATATAGTTTTCTTAATGTGAAAGTAATTTTTCTGATTAATCTGTTTACATGAATTTCCCATGATAATTTTTCATCCAAATAGAAACCTAGTACTTTAACGCTACTTTCATATGGAATTATATTGCCATTAAGATTCAGCAAATTTAATGAAACTGGATTCAAAGAGGTTCTGAAAACAATAGATTTTGATTTTCCAGCGTTTAAAACCAAAGAATTTTCCTTGGCCCAGTTAAGTACCATATCAAAATCGAAAGAAAGTTCTGTTACACACCTGTTTGGATCACTCAGCTCAGTGGAATGTAGCATCTGTACGTCGTCGGCGTATATAAAAACAGAACTATGTTTAATAACCGAAGGCAAATCATTAACAAGCATTGTGAAAAGCACAGGGTCCAAAATCGATCCCTGGGGAACGCCCCGGTGGAGGGATAAAAATGACGAAGTTTCCATGTTCACGTTTACAGCCTGGCTTCTCCCATTAAAAAAGGAAAATATAAGATTACATGCCATCGTAGAGAAACGAAACAGTTTCTTAAGTTTAAGACAGAGAATGTTATGATCCACACTATCGAAGGCTTTACTAAAATCGAGAAGGAGAAGAATAGATACCATTTTCTTACCTAAATTTTGTCTTATATTATCCGTTATATTAGTTATGGCTGAAGTCGTACTGTATCCCTTACGAAAACCGGACTGGTTCTTGAAAAAATTATTAGATATAAAATTATTTTTCAAAAGTTGATCCTTTATAACTCTTTTACATACCTTGGAGAGTGCTGGCAGAATACTAATAGGCCGAAAATCTGAAGGCTTTACAGGCTTTTTGTTCTTCGGCACTGGACATATTCTAGCCGGTTTCCAACCAGAAGGAAATTTTGAAGTTGTAAGAACAGAATTAATGAGAAAAAGAAAATGTTTGCCGAACGCTGGGAAAATTAGTTTCAGAAATTTAATGGAAATTCCGTCAGTTCCAACAGCATTTGATTTTATAGTAGAAAACGCTTCATAAAGTTCACATTCGGATATATTGCGGAAAGAAAAACTACTCTCCGCTTCAGGGTACAACACATCGGAACGGGAAGTGTTATTTGATGAGGAACAAGAAGCGAAATAAGAATTTAAAGAATTTACATCAATGCTGGAATTTAAGTTTGATGATGTATTATTTATTCCAATATCATTTAATTTAGACCATAACAGTTTGGTGGAGTGTGTACCCGAAAAAACATTCACAGAAAGCTTTCTTTTTTCAGAACGTACCTCTTTGCAGACAAGATTTCTATAAAAGCTATAACAATTCCAACGATTCTCAGTGCGCTCTTCTAGAAATGCTCTCAGTGCAAGATCTCGCAGCTCTTTAGCTTTACAGATGGATTTTGTAGTTATAATGTTAGACTTTTTATTTCTTTGTTTCAGTTGTTTTAGTGGAACAAACTTATCCAATAAATACTTCATGGCATCATTTAATATTAACAACCTTAAATCCACATCTGTTGTTGAGTAAAACGACCCCAAGTCATAAAAATAAGCTTCGGATAACAGTTCATTAACATTTACTGTGTTAAAATCTCTAAAAAAGAAATTTGAACTCGACGTATTATTATTATGATTAATCTGAAAGGATCCAAAAATAAACGCATGCTTAGAGACACCATGAATCCAAAATTGATCAGTAAAGTTCACAAGTTCGGGTTTACTCACTGTTTCCAATAGAAACTTTCCCTCTTTCAGGACTTTTTTTTTCTAAATGATGACAATATTTGCCTAAATGCTTTCTAAATTTCCCACTGTTAACACCAATAAAGTTTCAAAAATAAATCAATTTGTTTTTTTTTTGGCCTAAACCTCAAATGTGTAACCAAAAATGTTAAACCAAACACTAATTCGGTTTTATATTCGCATTACATCTAGTAATTCCTTTCTAACAACCACCATACCACAAAAACGAACAAGAACAAAAACAACAATATTTTATGAAAAACCCACAGACCCGATACTTAACAATGATTTCTGACATTACTTGTTCTTGTTTTCTCAACAAAAACGTTTTACAATAACAATTGCCTCAAAATTTCTGTTCAGTTTTTTTTTATTTCTACCGAAAAAAGGGACTCGCCTGCCTACCAAACCACTACCCTAGTCTATTTTTATTATAAAAATAAATTCACTACGCCATATTCACATGCTAATGTAACTTTAATCTAATCGTTTTTTGGTTTTTTGTTTTTTTTTCTCTCTTCTCTGCAGTATAATATCGGTAAAAGCTAAATCCTTTGCCGACCGAGAAATTCGCTATACACTTAAAGCCCAAGGACAAGGAGCAGGCACATTTAACATTGGACCATCGTCGGGTATCGTTAAACTGGCAAAAGAATTGGATTTCGAAGATTTACGACAACCGCATGTGTATTCGTTGATTGTGACAGCTACCGAGGATTCTGGAGGATTCTCCACATCAGTTGAGGTAAAATTTATGTTACACAAAAATTGTATGAAAATGTGAATAGACAGACAGAGTCGATATTGTGTGCAATATCTACTGCAGTACTTAATCAGTGTTGCCACTTTATAATATTTTTTTTTAAAAAGGATGAAAAAAGTTAAAAAAAAGTCGAAAAATTGAAAAGATCCTTAAAATAATTTTTTGCTTAAATTTTGAAAAAGCTTCTACACAGAGAAAAAATAATGCCAGGTATAAATTTAATTCTGGTATATTTAACCATAATATAGTTAAAATTACCAGAGACTAGTTAAATATACCAGAAATATGGTTAAATATACCATAAATATAGTTAAATATACCAGAAATATAGTTAAATATACCAGGAGTTAAATTATCCCTGCATTATTTTCTCTCTGTGTAGACTTTGAAAAAGTAAGTTACGAAAGATTAGAAAGAATTTTACTGTCCTTCAAGTTTAATAACTTTTTCTTAAAAATTCAATAAAAGTAGCAACACTGTTACACTACTGCAAGTCTTTCTCATCGCTTTCTTTTTATTTTTATCCCAAAAAACCAATTGCAATTCTCTTGTTCTTCTTTTTCGTTTATTTTCTCTCCATCGAACACACCAGTTAACAATTCGTGTAACAGATGTGAATGACAATGCACCAAAATTTGAATTGCCCGATTATCAAGCACACAACGTCGACGAGGACATTCCACTTGGAACGAGCATCCTGCGCGTCAAAGCCATGGACTCCGATTCAGGTGCTAACGCCGAAATCGAATACCTTGTCTCCGATGATCACTTTGCAGTCGATTCCAACGGCATTATTGTGAACAATAAGCAATTGGACGCTGACAACAATAACGCCTACTACGAGTTTATTGTCACAGCCAAAGATAAGGGTGAACCGTCGAAAAGCGGTGTAGCCACAGTTCGTATTTATACAAAAAATAAAAATGACGAAGAGCCAAAATTCTCACAGCAAGTTTACACGCCGAATGTTGATGAGAATGCCGGTGCCAATACTCTGGTGACAACGGTTGTAGCATCGGACAAGGATGGTGACAATGTTCGTTTTGGTTTTGTGGGTGGCGGTACTAGTTCCGGGCAGTTCGTTATCGAGGAGATAACTGGAGTTATACGACTGCATAATAAGGCTATTTCGTTGGATCGGGACAAGTACGAGTTAAATGTAACGGCCTTGGATGATGGTTCGTGTTGTGTGAATGGCGATCAAACTATACACACGTCGACAGCTGTGGTTGTGGTTTTTATAACTGATGTGAATGATAATAAGCCAGTGTTTAAGGACTGTGGGACATATTATCCGAAAGTGGAAGAAGGTGCTCCGAATGGTAGTCCGGTGATAAAAGTTCAAGCCACTGATGAGGATAAGGGTGTCAATGGACAGGTAAGAATATGTGATTTACTATTAAAAATAGTTCATTTTTTTTAAGATAAATAGGGACATAACATTTAATGTTATTCTATGGAGACAAAATAAAAAAATAAAAAGCCTTACAGTTCAAAACGTTCAAATAATAAGTATGCTTTCGCATGACAAAAAAAAAATTATTCTACCAGCTTATTTAAAAACTCCTTAGACGAATTTTATAGGTTTAGGAATTTTAATTTGATGTTCATATGTATATCTTAGGGTGGGTCAAAAAAATCAAAATTCTTTTTATTTGGTACTCCGTTAAATCGGAGTACCAAATATTAATGGGAAGGTCCTCTGCTTCGCAATTTTCCATTTTTACATCAAGCTTCTACTAAAAAAAATCATTTATTTTTTAAATTGACTTTTTAGCAAATTTCTTTACATATTATTGTAGGAAATTGAACGCTCTACAAAAAAGGCCTTGTACACTTTTTTCGTTTATCTAACCGTTTAATAGATATTTGAGGTCCAAAAATCAGAAAATTTTTAAAAATTCGTTTTTTTGTTCTTAATTTTGTAACAAACTGAAAAATTATAACAATCACACGCGCAAGACATATTCTTGTAGGAAATAGATTGTTCCACAAAAAAGGTCTTATTAACTTTTTTCATTATTCTAACCATTCTAAAGATACTCGAGGTCAAATTTAAAAAAAATTATAAAGACATTTTTTACTTTTCAAATTTTTTTTAATTCACTGAAAATTCATTATTTTCAAATTAACAAGATTTTTTCTTGTAGGGACTTGAATGTTCTACAAAAAATTCCTATGAATCAAATTGATTGATAAACATTTTTTTTTTACATTTTGCATCGAAAAACGAATTTCAATATTTTTTCAAAGAAAAAGTGCAACAGCTATGAAAATTTTTAAATGCTCATGGTTTTAGTCAATAATTGTAAAAAAGTAGAAAAAAAAAAGAAAATTTATAAAATTCATTCATTCGTGGTTGTGGTAAATGAAAACGTAAGATGGTGAAATTTAAAATACACTGAACGAAAAAAAAAGCTAATATTTTCTAAACTGGTTGCGATAGAAATTGTTTTTTTTTTTTTTTTTTTTAGATTTTAGTACAGTCATAAGTTTAGCCATCAGTCATTTCAGGCTTATCCATTTTTTACCGGATAAAATATATTAGTTTTTGGCTAAAAGAAAACACTTTCTTACATGAAAAAAACGTGTAGGCTTATTTTATTCTTAATTTTCGTAAAGGTTCCATTTATACAATTGATTTTTTCGGAATTATTGTAGATTGTCCTTTTATCCACGAAAAACACCCTTTTACCCAACGGAGAAAGCAACCACACTGAGGGAAAAAACAACTTAAAATCAACGAAAACCACGTTGATTCAACTATTTTTCGGAATGATTTGGCGTTGAAGACGAAAATTTCAAAATCAAAGTAGAACATCGTTAGATTAAAATGGTTTACAGTTACAAAACATACTTAAATCAAAGTTGTTTCAACTTTAAAAAAAGGATCAATTTAAATAAAAAAAAAGAAAAAATTGGCAGCCACTGGGGATTGAACCTACAACTCTTGGGTTGAATATTAAGATGATAAAATGCAACAAAAGCTAAATTGCGACAAAAATTGAAATTTTTTTTAAGTTGTTTCAAATTTAATTTAAAGATGTTTCATGTTAATTTTTTCAACGTTAAATCAACGTTGGCCATATTACATTTTACGTTGCGTTTTTTCCCTCAGTGCAGTTGAAAACAAACGGAATCTATATTGAATTAAGCAGATATCTGTTTGGATTTTTATCCAGAAGAAAAGACATCGTTTTTTTTTGTACTCATACTGATTTTCTTCATTTCTTAAAAAAAAAAAAACAGTCTTTCATTCAAGATTATTTTGCTGACTCTATTGATTCTTATAAATTATAACAAACGAATATTTTCACAGGCTGTTATAATACCTTTCCAAAAAAAAAATCAAAAAGTTATTTAAAAATATGTGTCATATGATAATATTCGATAAACAAAGTTTCGAATAGAATTTAAAATATATTAATTGAAAAAAAAGTACGTATACACCGTAGTGTACATTACAATTCATTTAAACGAAATGAAATGGAATTAGATTTACAGTCGAATTTTTTTTAACTAGATTTCGAAAATGATTTGAAACAAAAAAAGCCGTTCTTCGATAGCACATCGAATATTGGCTGCTGAATGAGCAATAGTTGCTGGTTTATCATTATAAGCGAGAGATTTGACATACCCCCACAAAAAGTTGTCCAAACGTTTGGTTTAAGAAATTCATAGTTGCAAGCGCTGTATGGCATGTTGCACCGTCTTGTTGGTATTATTTCTGCTCTAAAGGATGAGAAACAAAAAGCACGAATCATTTGCCTTAAGCTTTCGCCATTCACGGTAATGTTGACACCAGTTTTGGATTAAAAGACAAATTGGCCGATGATGCCTTCGGCATGTAAACCGCACCCCACATTGATTTTACTTGCGATATAGATAATATAAGACAAGTTTAGGATTCGTGAATTTTTTTTAGAAACAAAACTAACGGTACCTGCCATATAACGGCAAATTACCAAAATATTTTTTTAAACCGTTATTAACGGTACATAGCATAGGTTTTTTTTTTTGTTTCTGAATATCTCGTATATGACTAACCCGATTTCAACGAAAATTTTTTTGTTTTTATGTGTATGAGTAAAAGTTCAGATATTTGAACAAAAAACAAAGTTTTTTCAGCAAAAGTATTCAATGTTATTACGGATTGTTTTCAAATGCATAACTTGACATACATTTTACCTTTATTCCAAAATGTTACTTTAACGGAATTTGTGAAACATTTCCCAACTCATTAAATAGTCTAAAAAAAATTTAATAGTAAATTGTTGAAAAATAATACAAAAAAAAAATTAATTTATTTATCATAACATAAAGTCAATTGTTTTTAATATTAAATAAAAACAAACAAATTTCCATGTTTTCCATTTCAATTTCATTTATAATGCAAATTGATTTAATCTAAAACTAAAAAAAAAAAAATAAATCATATTTTTAACAAAAAACCACTCCCAACTCATTTATTTTTCCACTTAAAAAAAAAAATATTTAATTTTTTATTTAGTCATATGGAAGAATATTTCATTTGAATTATAAACACTCTTAATCAAAATCAAATCAATTTCCTATTGAATAGCTTTTAATCATAAATCCATATTGATGTTAAGTTAATCAATTTGATCTGAAAATTTAAGCCAAAATAAAATACTCTAATAGTAAATTTATATTCATTAATTTTATACTTTCTTTTTTTTTTGTTTTAAATTTTTGATTAAACTCTTTAAAAATTGAATACAGTTCTTGTATCGAAAGGGATCAATTAAAATTAAATAATATACGTTTGCATGTACGACGAATATAAATAAAAATATAATTTGCACCCTTTAACGTTGTAAAGGTTATGTACCTTATATCCTCCGGGTAGAAAAGTAAGAAAAAATAAATATATTCCTTTCATTTTATCTTTTATATTGATGATACACAGGGCTCTCTCTGGGTTACATGTTCAAGTAATTCAATCACCCGGAAGCAGAAAAATAATCCTCGAAATCGTTGAAATAAAGAAGGAATAAATTTAAAGTACAACAATATCAACACATTCGATATTCAGTCGATACCATGTATCTCTGTATCATGTAAGGTTTAATAGACAACCCTTTTTGATACCTATACACCTGATATAACACAATCCTATCCATATATATGCGCGCCTACTCGGAATATTTTAAAAGGTGAACTTCTGTTTCCGGCAAATTTTTTTATATACATCCTTTATGCATAAACTCAATTTTGTACAACCAACCTTTCTACACTCGATATACATGCATATTCCTCGTGTAAAGAATAATCAAAATATAGAATATTCCTTTTTTGTAGCTTTTTTTTTTTGTATTAGAATTAAGGAGAATACAAAAAAAGGTGATTAGATTAAATTAATAAACAAAAGCCGGTTACAAAACAAAATTCAATCGAAACAAAAAATGCTTTTGCCAAAATTGAATGATAACATGATGGATACTTTGATTTAAATTTCATAAAAGGACAAATCCTTTTGGTCCTTTTATGAAATTTAAACCAAATATCCATCATGTTATTTTTTTATTTTTGTTCAAAATGTTATTTAAGCACAGTAGTTGCTTTTTTTTGTTTATATTTGAAGTTTTATTATGTTACTGTGTTGAAATGTATAAAAATGTACATTAAATATTTATTTTGACATGTTATATTGGGTCTTTATGTCAAGAAATGCACTCGATTTGTCTTTCTGTTACAGGCGTGACACTTTTACAATTTGCTTTAAAATTTATAATTTATCTGTTGGAAAATACTTGATTTAGTTTCATTTTTCTTTCAAAATAACAAAACAAAATAATTTTTTTATCGTTACGGGTGTGACATGATAACGTTGCCGGTGTGACATGAAACTCTTTTAAGAAGCTATCCAAATACAGTATATGTATGTTTTATGGAAATATGTATAGTTTACTAAAAATATTTTAGATTAAGTTTTATTATCTAATCTATCTTGCGTTACGGGTGTTATATTGAAACAGCATGATATTCTCATGTTTATTCTTTTTCAAATGTATATAAGATTGGTCATATTTATTACTACTGTTTTTAAAATGTGTCATTATTATGATAAGAAAATATTCGTTCCTAAAATTGTTACAAGTGTGACAAATGTTGCGGTTGTGACATGAAAATCTTTGAAAAGACTGCAGAAATACACTGTGTACATTTATAACAATTTTATGAGAACGTGTTGAAAATATCTTTGATTTAGATACCTGCGTTACTGGTGTTATGTATATAAAAAGACACATGATTTTCTTATTTAAATTATTTTAAAAATGCAACGCAACTGCTTAAATGTGTCCCAAAATGATTAAAAAACATTTGTTTTAAAGTTGTTACGGGTGTGACAAGACAGAAGATTTTTGAAAATTATATCCAGAAACAATGTTTAAAATTATATCATGTTTATGGGAATATGTTTTTTCTATTTGTTGAAATTGTACTCTCACATGCGTTACGGGTGCTACATAAAAAGACACATGATCTTATAATTTTGAATTTTCTACAAAATTTACATCAGTCAAATAAGGCTGGTTCAGTATTTCTGCTAAAATTTGTCTCAAAATGATTGTTTTCTAAAGTTGTTGCGGGTGTGACATGAAACAAACTCTTAAAAAAGGCTGTTTAAATACAATGTTACCAATTAAAACGTGTTTATGTCTATTTTATTTGTTGAAAATATGCTTAAATTAGTATCAGCATCTAATTAGACACATGCGTTACGGGTGTTACATAAAAAAAACATTAATTTCTAATCCAAACTGCTTTCCAATTGTGGGTATATCGTATGGACATCTTCAGTATTGCTGATGCTCTAATGTGTCACAAAATAATTAAAAATCCTTAAATTGTTACGGGTGTGACAAGTAAATTTTGCGGTGGTGCCTAAAAACTTTTTTGTTAAAGAAAAAACAAAATATAAAAAAAATTATTATTTTAATGAGAAAATCGATATTAAAGTCAAAAAATCTTTCAAACAAAATTGTTGTTTTGTCTACCTAAATATTTGGTGACCAAAATAATTGAGAAAATACCTCAAAAATGTTGACACATTTTTAACCACCTTTAACCTCCACCGTCTTTGTGTCTCACATGGAAAGCAATTTGCTTTTCGATACAAAATAAAAAACTAACTATTTAATACAAAATCATTAAAATTCCAACTCAATTTTAATCACAAAAAAAGACAGGGCAAGACACACACTCCTTACACATACCAAAACAAGGAAAACAGGATGGAAACAAATTACTCTTCATTCAGGTCCTAGAACAAATGATAGCAAATGTATATAAGTATTGTTACCTCTACCTCTGTTGTATACACAAATTTTAATAAACTTTCCAAAAGAAAGAGAAGACAAAACATAGTTAAATTGTAGGGTTTTGTATTTTGGCAAAAATATAAAATACAATAGATAAAGACAACAACTTTAACTGCTACTGTGAGGAAGACTTGGTAGGAAAAAAAAGGACTTAATCATTAACACACTCTACTCAAACTCTGTACATCCAGAAACATCATTATCATAAATCATTTTCACGGAGGAAGAAAATAAAAAAAAAAAATAAAACACGCTCATCAGAAGAGTAGAGTTAAGCTCTCTGCCTTGAGATACTGTTATATAGTTTTTTTTTTTTTAATCTTTTTTTGGTAGATACTTTTCTACCACTCTTTGTTGTATTTTTGGTAAAAAAGTTTCTCCTTTCATAGTTTTTATTTTATCTTCTTACCTTAGTTAGTTCTTTATTTTTCTGGATTTTGCTTTTAGCTTTAGGTTTTTTTTTTTGTTTTTAATTTTTCTGTTTTTAATTTTATTTCATTAATCATTTCAAGTTTTTAAGAAAATAACAAATGAGAAATCAGAAAATTAAGAAGAAGAAATTATTTTATAAACTGCACAGATTATGAAGTTGTATTTGGTTCCTTTTTTTAAAATTTTTTTTTCATAGGAACCTCTCAGTTTTATCGCGAATTATTTTGTTTTCAAGTTAGTAGTGTAGAATGAAGATGAAAATTTAAGATTGTGTTTCATTTTGATTTATTTCAAATTTATTTTTACAGTGTGCATTTCTAGGATTAAAAAAAAAAGTTTTAAAATTTAAAATTTTCAGCTTGATTAAGTTCTTATAAGAACTTTGGAGTTGTTTTTTTATATTTTTAATTTTAAGCTAAGGTAAAAAAATGACATGAGATTTCTTGCCCAAAATACGTTTTGATGCTGTGAATAAGAAAAAAATATTTTAATTTCAAATAATATTTTGTCATTTTTTACTGATTATATGTAAAAAATTGTTATAGTTTAATCTAATATATAGTAACGTTTCCAGAAACGTTTTGAATGATAATGACAAAGGTATCGAAAGACAAACAAATGCGTTACCCGGCGTTACTAAAAATGGTTATGGTTCAAACAACATTTGTAGCAATGTTTTGAATAATATTTCTGTATTTACATCAGATTATACACAAAACTATCGAAAGCCAAACAAATGCGTTACCTGTGTTACTAAACATTGGTTATACCTAGTTTAATTTAAAATATAATAACATTTGCAGAAACGTTTTGAATGATATTTCTGTATTTATATCAGGTTATACACAAAACTATCGAAAGCCAAACAAATGCGTTAGCTGCGTTACTAAAACTGGTTATAGTTTAATTTAGAATATAACAACATTTGTAGCAATGTATGTAATGATTTTTCTACATTTATGACAGGGTACACACAAAACTATCTAAAATCAAACAACAGCGTTACCAGCGTTACTAAAAAATGGTTATACCTAGTTTAATTTAAAACATAATAACATTTGCAGAAACGTTTTGAATGATATTTCTGTATTTATATCAATTTATACACAAAACTATCGAAAGCCAAAAAAATGCGTTACCTGCGTTACTAAAAATGGTTATAGTTCAAACAACATTTGTAGCAATGTTTTGAATAATATTTCTGTATTTACATCAGATTATACACAAAACTATCGAAAGCCAAACAAATGCGTTAGCTGCGTTACTAAAACTGGTTATAGTTTAATTTAGAATATAACAACATTTGTAGCAATGTATGTAATGATTTTTCTACATTTATGACAGGGTACACACAAAACTATCTAAAATCAAACAACAGCGTTACCAGCGTTACTAAAAAATGGTTATACCTAGTTTAATTTAAAACATAATAACATTTGCTGAAACGTTTTGAATGATATTTCTGTATTTATATCAGGTTATACACAAAACTATATAAAATCAAACAACTGCGTTACCTGCGCTACTAAAAATGGTTATAGTTTGATTTAAAATATAACAACATTTGTAGCAATGTATTAAATGATTTTTCTACATTTATGACAGGTTGCACACGAAACTATCAAAAATCAATCAACTGCGTTACCTGCGTTATTAAAATTTTTATTTTTAATTAATCTCTTTAATACGGACATTAAGTAAATCAACCATAAAAATAATAATTTTAATTAAATATCATTGCGTTACCAAAAATTAACTTCCAAACTTTACTCTTCAATACACTGAATTACATTTTCGTCAGAAATTGGTATTTCTCACATTACAAGTGTTCCAAACACCTATTTTCCATTACCATATTTGAGGGCCGGTGAAGTATTATAGGTACTGAAGTTTTTATGCTCATGAACTTTTCATAATGAAACAAATTGTTTAAGTTTTCTGAAATATTTCCACTCACCAAAAATGTTTTTGAAGGTTGCTTGATTAGAAAACCTACCTGGTATTTGGTTTTCAAATTTAAACACCACTTTGAACTTTGCAACTTCTTTCATATTAACGATTTATGTACAAGTTCAATTTGGCAACACACATATTAACTAAATGTAGTGCCAACAAGAATTGCACTTCACAAACTAAACTTAACCCTTTAAAGCCACCTCCATAATGCAAAGTTATGCTGGTAAACTTTTTCGTTAAATATCTGTCCCTACCGCACCTTTATATAAAAACTTCATCATCAATTAACTAGTTCTTTTGAAAAATACCACATGAGTCAAGTAGTTTTAGAATAATTTCTTCTTATTATTATTTTTTTTCTTTGCAAAAATTGAAGAAACTTATAATATCCTTAAGAAACTTATTTCTATTAGATAATAATGCTTTGGCGCATGAAAATGCTATAGAAGAGGTATAGTACCATTAAAAAGGACTCTAAGCAAACGTTTGTTTTATATACATAAACGATAAAGTAATGACATCACACAAACATGCCAAAAGGAACCCAAGGACGAAGCCAACATCATCGCTTGCTGCACGGCACGAACTTCTATAAGGTTCTCTCTAATTAAAATTTAATGGCAAAGTTATAGAAAGTTTTTTTTTTTTTTTTTTTTTTTTTTTTTGTATGCACACTCGCACTTAACTTCTATTTTAATGCGTTCATTTTTTTTTTTTTTGTTATTTCATCTAAAACGGATCCAGTGCCAGTGTTTCACTTGGGCATTCTTTTCCTTTAGTAATAAAACTACTCATTTCGTCTCCTTGGTACCTACCTCGCCATCTTTTAACACGAAAAGGAAATTTATAGTTTTTTTTCTCATTTTCATCTCCTTTTTGTACTTTCTCTTTTATCTTGTGAGAAAGACAGGAAATTGCATTTTCACCATCAGTATATATCTGCTGGCAGGAACACCTTTGCTATTACATTTTCAATATAAAGTAAGAAAAAGGACATAGTTGCATTATTAGATCTGTGTGTGTGTGTGTGATGTAGACAAAGTCTTGAGAAGCCCACAGCGGCGTAGAAAGTTTCTTGGGGAAGTTTAAATATTTATTTTCTTGGCAATGTCAAATGCTATTAGAATTTTCAATCGAATCGAGTAAGTTCGATGTGTGCGGAAATCCAAAATGTCAAGCTTTTGACAAACATTCGTTTTTACTATTTTTCACAGCTCTTTTTCTATTTTATTTTTTCTATTTTTTTTTTCTGTTCTCATGAGGACATAACTATAGTAAATTGTGTATATGTTTAAATAAATAAAATAAAAATCAACCATTCGGGACATCCCCGAAAATAATAAAGTAAAAGAGTTTGACACAAAAAAAAAAAAAAAAAAAAAATTGTGTACTCACTAGAGTGACGATGGATGACTGACACGGTTTTATATCAACAATGTGCATTGTCCTTGTTCGTTTGTGTTGTTTATTTTCAACTCACCTATTTCGTATATATGTGCAAAGGACATTGGATGGGATTTATATTTATTAACAAGTTTGATAGATGTGTGAGGACTTGTAGAGTAATTTTAACATGAATAGAATTAATGGATTGGATCAAAATTGATGAGTAAAATCAAAAACAATTGAGTATTTTCAGGGTTGGACATTCTGTTTAATAGTTTATTTAATTCAATTCATATCACTATCATTAAGATTCCCCGAACATTGAAGACTTTATTATACCTGTGAGAGAGATTTGTTGGTACACTCGGGCGTATGCGTACTTTTTTAAAAAACTTTTTCTTCATATTATTCTTTCTGATTTTTGGAAGTGAAGCAAAAAAAAAATGTTTTTTCATGTAAAATCAGAACAACGATAACCTCGTTGCACATTAGCTTCAGGTTCAGGTTTAATCTGAGCCATTGTTTCGAATATATTAATGCATTTCAAAGAAGGTTGGGTATCATAAAAAAGTTTTCTGATTATTACTTCCGCTTTTTAAATGGAAGTTTTCTTTGTTTATTAGGATTTCTTAAACGTTTAGCACTGAATTGATGTTGATGGTAACTAATTTAGACCGACTTTAAAACTAGCAGATTTGAGTGAAGAGTCAAAAGAATGTTGAATTTTTCAGCCAAGTGCTAATTTTTTCTAGGAAGAATACCATTTTGACTGAAATGCTATGTTATACTATTTTAAATATATTTATCAATTACGAAAAAGAACAAAAAATAATATCGTGACGTAGGTTATAACCTGGCTTATTTGAAATTTCGATTTTTATTCTGTCACAGTTAGAGGAAATGTTTTGCAGAACAGGGTTGTAAAAATATCAATTGACAAAAATGCATTTGAAATAAAGAAAAAAAATATATTTATTACAAATAAAAATAAAATGTATTGAAAATAGTTTGAATTAATAATATAGCAACTGAAAAATATTTGCATTAAAAAAAAATATTTTTTACAAATACAAAAATTATGCATTAAAAAAATGTTATTGCATTGCAACTGAAAAATATTTGCATTGAAAATAAAATTTTTAGGTATTGCAAATAAAAATACTTGGCATTAAAAAAAATAATGCAAATTAAAAAATTTTCAGCATTAAAAAAACATTATTCAAAAATATGTTTGAACAATTAAAAATGTGTACATTTAATATTTTTTTTTTTAGCATTCGTAAAATTTCATGCAATTTTGGATGTTTTACTAAACATTAGCTATTTGAACTATAACATTGAACGTCAAGTATGGTCAAACAGCCAAAATTGTAAGAAATTTGACGAATATTAAATAAAATATTTAATGCACACATTTTCCATTGATTTTTTTTTTCAATGCAGAACATTTTTTATTTGCAAAAAACATTTTTTTTTTAATCCAAAATATTTTTATTTGATATAAAAATTTTATTTTCAATGAAAATATATTTCAGTTGCAATAACATTTTTTTATATGCAATTTTTTTTTTTATTTGCTATAAATATTTTTTTTTGTTGTTAAAATTTTATTTAAAATTTGTAATACATTTAAAAAAATATTTTTTACAATCCCGATGCAGAATCAGCAAAAAATTCTAAAGAAAAAACACATTTTGATTAAATTAATGTTCTGAGACAATTTAAATTTTTATTATAACATCAAAATTTTTGTTTTATTTCAGGTAAAATACTCCATTGTGCAGCAACCCAATCAAAAAGGTACCAAATTCACCGTCGACGAAGAAACTGGTGAAGTTTCAACAAACAAAGTCTTCGATCGTGAAGGTGACGATGGTAAATTTGTGTCGGTAACAGTAAAAGCTACCGATCAAGGTGAACCCAGTTTGGAAGGTGTATGCTCATTTACAGTGGAAATTACAGATGTGAACGATAATCCACCATTGTTTGATCGACAAGTGAGTTTTTAATTTTTTTTTTTTTTATTAAAATTTAAAACATATTTTAACATGATATCTCTTTTCCTTCAAAGAAATACGTCGAAAATGTCAAACAAGATGCTAGCATTGGTACAAATATCTTACGTGTGTCTGCTTCTGATGAAGATGCCGATAACAATGGAGCAATTGTTTATAGTTTAAGTGCCCCATATAATCCAAATGATCTTGAATATTTCGATATTCAAGCTGAATCTGGATGGATTGTATTGAAAAAGCCTCTTGACGTAAGTGTTAATCCAGAATTTCTTAATAATTTTGATTTATTTTTTTAGTTAAAATTTAAAAAAAAATTAAACTAATTTTAAGTTTAATTTTGTTTTTTTTAAGTTTATAATTTTATGTTTTCCATTAACAAAATTACTCCATTATAGGTGCGAATTTATATTTGAAAAAAAAAAAAAAAAAAAAATTGTAAAATTTTCTGCTTTATGAGTGAATGTATTTTAAATTGATTTCAAATATTAAAGTGTGTGTGTGTGATTTTTAAAAACAAAAAAATATAGGTTTAAGTTTTACAGATTTCAATGGCTGCCGCAGAAATAGTTAGAAACTAAAAAAAAATAAATAAATAAATAAAAGACTCCCTTTTTCTAACACCGCACACTACTTGCAAAATCAATCGATTTTATTGCGTACTTAGGAGAATGAAAAAGAAAATAAAATAAAAATTAGTATAGAATATCTTGCTTGTATATTTTTTTAGTTGAATTATTTAAATTTAATTTTATGTATATTTAATTTCCAGCACCAATTTTTTTTAGTTTTAATAAGAAAAATATAAAATTTAAACTTGAGTTGAAAATTTGCAAATATTTTATAATATTATGAATATTTGTTATTTTTTTTTTAGTTTTAATTTTATTTATGCAAAATAAGGACTGAAGATTAGGGATATATTTTGAGGTTAGATTAAAAAAATATAGGTTAGAAGCAACATTGAAAAAATTCAAATCCTTGTGGTGTTGCTGAAAATTAATTTTTTTTTTTTTTTTATATATTTTTTAGTGTAGGTGGTGTATATAGCAAATTTCATTTAAATTTTTTGTTTAATTAATTTTTGGAAACATTCACCTTTGTACAAAATTGACACAAATTTTATATCTAAATGATTTTTGCTAGTACACAAAAAAATTATTTTCTTAATTTAATTTTAATTAAAAAAAAATCAATTTTAAAAAATTGATTGAATTAATTATTTTTTTATAAATTTTTTTTTTTGCGCTGGTATTATATATATTTATACATTTTTTTAAAGAATATGTAAGCAGTGCAAATTATTTTGTTCAAACAATGCAAAACCACTTTACATCATAAAAACTGCACTATGCGGTATTTATATATTATCATGGCATTAAATAGTAGGATTAATTATTTTATTTTTCTTTTTTCAAAATTAAAATTCTTCGCTTTGGTTTTGGTTAATTTTATCTCCAATTTAAATTTTCCTAAACAAAATGAAAAATACAAAATTTCAATTTTGTTTAATTTTTTTTTAAATAAAAAAAAAAAAACAAAAAAAAAACTCATGCAAAACATTGAACATAATATTGTTTTTTAACATTTTTCTTAAAACATACGAAAAATTATAAAAAAAATCATCATCATATTAGAGGTGAAGGAAGGCATATTTTTGTGTAAATAGCTTATGACAAAATTATATATAAAAAAAATTTATATAAACGCTTATATTTTAAAAATTTTGAAAAAATAAAAAAACTTTGAAAGAAAAGTGACATTTTCAACGAAGTGTTTGGGGCAATCAATAACAAAAAAAATATAAAAAATTGACATTCATCATTGCGTTGCACTCTCTATGTTTACAAATATACAAAGAGAATTAATTTTTTTTTTTGGAACGATCATGGAATTTTTTGAGTGTCGTTTCACCGAACAATAAAACGCCGAATGAAAACGAGTTTTTGAAACATTTTTTATTTTTGAGCTTTTCAAAATGGCGATTTTTTTTTTTCATTTAATTCAATTTTTTTTCACATAATTTATTTTTGTCTACAAAAATAATATATATATTTTTTCTAGTATTTTATATATTTTTTTAAAGCTTATTTTGTTATAATTTTGAAGTTTTTTGATTTCAAAAAAATTATTCCCAATATCCATAATATCCTTTGAAAAAAAACTTAGAATTATAAAATATTTAAAATAAAAACATTTTGCAGTAAACAATGCCACTTTTAAATTTATACTTATTATTACTTAAACGAGGATTTGAAGTTACAAAAAGAGACAAAATAATAATATATGGCAGATATTTGTATGTTTTTCTTTGAGTTAAAGTGCATGTTTTTTATGTGTGTTTAGGTTTTCTTAAATTTTTATATTTATTTATGTATGAAGAGAAATAATTTTATTTAACAAAAGCAGTAGAATATTATTCAATTCTTTATTATTTTTTGTATTCTCGTTCGATAAAGAGCTATAATTTTTCACTTTAGATAGTTAGATCTGTTGCTTAATCGATGCGGATCATACATTTTATAATACCTAACTGACCAAAATTTACAGAAAAATTTACATCTGAGTGCTCATTAAATCTGATACAAACTTCATTCCAATTTTCCAAAATCATGTTTAGACGGATTGAATTTTTTTCAAGAAGAAGGCTACTAACTCACAAAATAATGAAACAATAATAAAAACTATTTTCGATTATTTTTGAAAAAAAAAAAACTCTTCTTACTTATAGTCAATCTTGTTTCAGAATAGCTCATTCTAACTTGCCTGTTAAACTCATTTAATATCTTGAAAACCATGAAGGAAATGGTTATTGACTGAATTTATAATTTTCGTCAATAGAGCTCAAAAAGAAAAAATAATGCAATGTTTGAAATAAACGTCGTATATTTAATATATTTTTTTTGTCCTCTGAATAAATTCCTCAAATTCCGCTCCAAATCTTTTTTACAAGAGCAAGTGTAAATAAAATGTTTTACAGAATAAGTCTATTTTAACATTAAAAGTAAAAACTTGGAAAAATCTAAACACTATATATTTACGTTCCAATTTGAAAAGTCCTAGTCTAGTTTTTTTCCCCATAAAAAAAAAAACAAGTTATACATTTTTATTTTACCACAAAAATAGATTTTTTTATAAGTTTCTTTCTTGAGAAACCTTCCATTATTTTTATACCAAAAACATCTAAAAACGAAACAGTCACCAGTCAACAATTTTAATACTTTTGGAAAAGAGCGAAATTTCCCAAAAATATTAAAACCCTCAAAAATTACGTTTTAAACCCAAAACAGTGGTTTATTAAATTTGTTGTTAATTTTTGAAACACCTGGTGTTCAAAGTTTTTAATGATAATTTAATTAGATTACTTAAAACTCCCAAAAACTTGTGTTTCTAATATTTTCACGAGTTACATACATATTTTAAAAATCTGATTTTACATTAGTAATAGCATTTTTTTGTGGAGATTATAGAAATGTGATAAATAAAAAAAACGGTTTTCTTTAATATAAGGCTTAGACTTTTTAACAAATGTCAGAAAAACAGTATCAGCGCCGTTTCGATATCATAGCTCCTGCGATCTTGAATGTTTGTTTAGTTGCAGGGCGGATGCTAAGTGTTTGCCATTTTCCAGTACAACGGTCGTCCGCGTAAGGCCTTTGCACGACGGCTGCTATATTAGGATCCAATTCGCATTCAGCAACGTTTGCTGATAGCTTTGACATGAAGAAACGCTGAACTGTATCCATTGCTCAAAGCACCAGCCTTCTACTTGACACGCTGCTGTTTAACGATTCAACTCGCATCCCAAATCCCAAAACCTGGGATCGAATCACAGCATACGTTCGTTAAATAAAAAACAACAATAGTCAATACGTTAACGTATGATCGTAATCGTGTGCCGTGATTCGACCCCTGAAACGAGTTCGTTAAGCACTGAGTTTTATTTTGCAAAAAAAAATTGGGTAAAGTTGAAAAAATTGAGAAAAAAATCACTCTTTCAAGATTTATGGGATAAAAACCTACACTTAATTTGTTTAAACAATAGACTTATATACATCATTCAAAAGGTCAGGAAATCCTCTTTCCAAAAACATATAACATATTAAGAATTGTTAAAAAAAATGACTGAGATATTGATAGATTACATCGTAAAGTCTGTAAAAATGGTTTTTTTGTAAATAAAAAAAATTGGAGGGTTCCAAAAATATAACAAAAATATATTAATGCATTATTTGACCATACGAACAGCCTACATTATGTAATTTTTCAAGTGTATTTTTTTTTTATTTTGTAGCACAGTGTAGTTAGTGAGTTTAACTTGTCAACAGACGATATTCTAAAATAAAATTAAAAAAAAATTATTAGGTATTTTGTATGTTTTAAAAAATGCTGAAAAATTCCTTTCCATTTGTTAATGAATAGTCTTAAAACCTCGGGAAGCAAAAATGTACTGTTTTAAATCAGTGGGCACTTTCGACTGACACATTTATATCGGCTTTGCTATTTAATTTTTTCATTCTAAATTCCTCATATAAGTAGATGCTATATCAAAAAAAATTAATTTAACCTTAAAAGTTACTTGATTAGGGTAAACTAGGGCAATTCTGATCTCTTCAAACAATAACAAAAAAAAAAACAATAAATAAATTTAAATAAGTTAACCTGAAATCTCTCAAGTTATTTTGTAGGTATCTAAATTGAACAAAAATAAAATTAATATTTTACTGCTTTTGTTGTAGGCATTAAAAATTTTTATTTCATTTCAACTGCACATTTATATATATTTTTGTATTTATTTTATTTTATTTGTAATTTTATTTTCTAAGAAATAAATCTAATTTAAGACCATAAAATAAAAAAAAAAAAACCAAAACAAATATCCAAAAAATTTAATAAGTTTTCTTGTTGTTGAAACGACATTATATCTTTACTTCACGTCTACTTCTTCTATACGTCTTCAAATTGATACCCAACAAAAACACGTCTTGGTTTCAACAAAGAAGGGGTGTTATCCTGTGAGTACAACGAAAAAAAAAATAAAAATCAATTAAATGTATTGCTAACGTATATCTTTGAAAAAAATATTGCTACGGGCTTTTTAAAGAGAAGAAGAAAAAACAACAACCTCTCAACTCAACCACCATTTTAACCAGACACCCTCTCTCTTTGCCTCTATATATGTATAGTTGATGAGTTTCTAAAGTAGCAATCATCCCAAAACCCCACTCTTTTTCTCTCTACATCAATGTTGTACAATTTAATTAAGTCGTCTTTCCAATTTAAAGCAATCATCTGTGGTAGCCAAAAAAAAAATAAAAATAACACAACAAACTCAAAAAATCCAAACGAATTGGTTTTTTCCTTCCTCCCTTATTTAAAAAAAATAAATAAATATAAATTTCATTTAATTTTGTTTTTAATTGACATTAAGTTAAGATAGATTCTTAATTAAGTACAACCGGCATTTTTACAGGAAGTATCAATTACCTAATGTTTGTAGAATTTTTAAATTTAAAATAATTTCATGTAACTTCTAACTAAACCCCTGCAGATAAAAATATCCTTTCAAAAATTATTCCTCCTTAATTTTTATTGCTGAATGTAAAAAAAAAAATATTTTGTATACGTATTTAATTTATTTAATTTAAATAATTTTTAATTTTTTTTATTTAAAATATTTATGTATGTTAATTTGATTTTTTTTTATATTTTTCATTTTACATTTAACAACTCGCCATCTATGAATCGACGTTACGAACTATAAAAATAAACACAAAAATCTATACAAAAAAAAAAAAATTAATCCATAATCGTTTCTACCAAATACAAAAACCATTTTAAACGCAAATAAAATGTCATCCACAAAATGTGGAATCAAAAAAATAAAATTATGGGAAATTCTACTCAATACACAAACCTACATTTCGGGGGCATTGTTGTCACATAAATAACACACAAAAATTATGGTGTTGGTACTAATTTCTGGTGATGGCGTCGATATTTCAAAAATTTTAAAAAATAACAGCGCGATAGATACCGTTTAAGAGTACGCGCCTCCGATAAAGGTGACCCTCCATCATATGCAGATGTCGATGTTGAATTAGATGTCGTCGATAGAAATAACAAGCCACCAATTTGGGACAAAAGCGTTTATGGCCCCATTCACATTAGAGAAAATGTCACTGTTGGTACGGTTGTAACATCGGTTAAGGCAAGGTTTGTATCATAGCTAGAAACGTACTACTTCTATCGAATCCTACAACCACTTACATAATAATAATAATAATACTATTTCTATCTCCCTCTTTTTTTATGGGAGATTTTTGTTTAACCATAAAAATTATAAAATTTATAAAAAAAAAGGTTTTTGTACTAACTAAGCAAAATGCTACCAAGTAGTTTATCTTCTTCAGTCGACCGCTATCATTTTTCCCTACTACTAAAAAAAAATTGGTTATTCATTCACAATGGTAATTTTGCTATTGAAGAAAAAAAAAAAAGTTCACGGTGACTGGTGGATTGATTTTTGAATTTAAATTTAAAAAATAAAAAAACAGTTATAACAAACTAAAAAAAAATATAAGTGATGGGAAAGTAATTTTTTTTGAATTTTGATTACAAGGTTTTTCGCCGTTCTTTGTAAAAAAAAATTATATTAGACATTCTCCCGACTCATCCTATTCTGTTATCAAACAAAATTTTATAAAACATAACCTCTGATTTTGTAAAAATTGTAAATTGTATGCCATTCCCCCCACATGAAAGGTCAAATTTTATCCAAAAAACAATAAACTAACAAAAGAATGAAAACAAGGTAAATGTTAAAAACAATAAATACAAAGCTTGCAAAAAAATATTAAAAATTTTGAATTTATTTTAAATTTTGAAAAAAAGCTAACATTTATAGTAAAAATAATTAACAAAAAAATATTTGCACATAATTAAACCCTTTCCCCCAACCACATTCCAAGATATTTAATTTATTTGTTTTTAAACTTAAATTTAAATACTAATTATGGAAAATTATTAAATTATTTTTAATACATAAAATTAAAAGCTGAATAATTAATTTTGTGATCTAGGTATATTTTGGTAACTTTATAACTTTACTTTTTGATGCTTGTAATAATTATAATGAACTGTTTAATCGGCTCATAAATAATATTGGTTGGTACCTGCTCGAGTACCTAGTAATGGTAGGGCTCGTAGCGGTCTTCAAAATCAACAAACAAAAAAAATCCACCCTCGCCCTCTTAGAACAACAACAATTCAATGTATATTCATAATAATTCCACGGAACCACCACCAACCACCATTTAGAAAATGGAAAGCATCACCTTTCTATAGATGTTTAATGAGCGTTTAACCTGAGGACGTTTTTTCCAACGGACTCTACGGACTGGCTTGCTTGCTTGTCTGAATATTAATTTTTCGCACAGCAAAATTAATGCCAACACAAAACTTTGTGTTTTATTTGCTTCAATTAATATGCAATTTTGTTCGCATAAATCACCAAATTGACTGAAATTATACACATCTAAAGCCAGAGTACAGGCAAAACGCTAGAGAGTGATGTTCTCAGGGTGGCGTTAAAATGAATTGTTGTAAAGGGATGAGGTTTTATTAAATTTCTGAAGAAGAATGAAAATGAGGGTCGATTTTTGGGTTCATGTTCATTTTTTTAGTTAGTTTTTCACAACAAAAATTATTCAGCTTTTTTTTTTGTTATAATAATTTATCTACACACTTTTTATAAATATAAAATAAACACACCTAAAATATACATCTACATAAAATAATATATGTAATTAATTCGTAAATAATAATTTACTATTTTCATGTAGATAGAAATACATATACATAATTTATAGTAAAATGTTATAAATTTGTAAGCTAATAACAATCCTATTATACATATTATGCATTTGAAAATGGAGTTTTATACACAGGAAATCATATATCTACTAATATTTATTTTATTTAAATTAATGGAAAATTGCATTGAAAATTGGCTTTTGTTTTATTTTATATATCTTAACAATGCTTATATTTCTGTTTAAATATTTTTGAGTTTTAGGGAAATTTAGTTATCGAAATTAAAACGAATTGTGTATTGTGTATAAGCTTGATGAGTATTTATATTGATAGGAGGAAAAATAAGTTGCAAGAATATACCTACAGATGATGCAAATAATTTATTGTTAATATAGATTTGAACTAATTTCAATTAAAATAATTTTTGGGAAAAACCATGGTAAAAAAAAAACAAAAATTTCCAGGTGGTAGAGTTTCACTCTTAAATTTTTGCATTACTTTTGAAATACGAGGTTGGAAAAAAAAACTTCCTTGTAGCACAATTCCATCTCCTTTACTTCAGAATTTACCCAGCAGCGACAAAACAAAATTTTATCGCAAAAGATCTTGACATGAACAAATCAGCGGTTTTATATTTTCTAAAGTTTTGAAGAGGTGTTCTTCAACTTTGGCCAAACCATTGCGTTTAGCTCTTACTCTTCTGAAAAACTGCTCTTGTTCAGCATATTCCCAAAAAAAATTTGAATAGTCATCCCCCTAAACTATCGAGAAAAAGCGCTATAATATCCAATATCAGGGAAGCTTTGATAAATAGTCAGATTATGGAATGTCTTGAACAACAAACAATTTTAAACGACCGTCAGTACGTAACAATGAATGCTTTATAGCTTATCTATCTTTCTGCTAAAGTAAAATTATTTCGTTCTACATAAATGTATCAAGCTCTCTTGGCAAAAATGTTTGCAGGACGATTTTCTGAGCATTAGAATTTAAC
Source organism: Episyrphus balteatus (assembly GCF_945859705.1). NCBI lineage: Eukaryota > Metazoa > Arthropoda > Insecta > Diptera > Syrphidae > Episyrphus > Episyrphus balteatus. Next base: position 44,169,133 of record NC_079134.1, read on the forward strand.
TTTGAAACAAATTGTATTGATTCAAAACTGATTTCACGAAATTAATGCAGGCATTCCACAAGGATCCATCTTATCACCCTTTCTTTTTCTTTTTTTTTCATCAATGACCTTTTATGAATAACTTCCAATCCTCTTCATTGTTTTGCTGACGAAAGCACTCTAAGTTTTTCATACCTATTTCTTGACTCATCTCCTAACTCCTTGGATATCGAACTAGAACTAATTTTCTGATTTTGACGAGATTTTTCAATTGGGCATTACACGGTGTTACAAAAATGAGGTTTTAAAATATACGCGGGCGGAGACCTATCAGGTTTTGTAGAGCTAGTCGCACTGAATACGAAACGGTATTTGAAAATCCCCTAACACCCCCAAAATCTGGAGTTACGGGCAAAAAACGGTTTTTTGGACCTTCACCCATTGAAAAAATTCTAGCTTCGACAATTTTGTACCCATTTTCGATTTTTTTACAGTTTCTGATAGAAGATAAATATACCTTTATAACAATGTATAAAACATGTAACTCGGTTAAACAACTTAGAATTTATAAGATGTCAAAGTTCAAAAATTCAATTTTTTTTGTCATTTGCCCAACTTCGGCATCAATTTAAAGTTTATGTTTTCAAAACAACATGCTATTTAAAAAATATATTCATAAACTATATCTATTTCCCAATCAATCGAGGTATTTTTTATGAAAATCACTCCAAAATTGGCTTAGAAAAAAAAAATTTTCGATTTCAACCCAGATACAGAAATTCGAACTTTTAGGTATAGAACAAAAATGTTGTTTCGGCACGTAGTAGGATAACCTGGGCGCCAGGATTTGATAACGGGTTATTGTAGAGGAGCTCAATATAAACATCTTTTTCTTTGGAATGGGGGTCTATCTCCCCCCGTTTAGGTGGGAGGGGCAGTTTTCTAAAAAAAAATTATCAAAATAAAAAAAAATTATTAAAAAACAACGGCAACACTTACAGTAATAAATGATACCATTTCCAAAAGGTAAAATTGTGCATTTGATTCTAATTTTTAAATCAATATAATATTCCCAATAGTTTTTGAAATAATCGATTTCAAAGTTAAAAATAGGGGAAAAAATTTTTTTAAAAACTCATTTTATACTATTTTTGGCCAGACTGTGAATTTTAGTAAATAAATTACTTAAACAGAAAACTGCATCAATTGATTCCTTATCGAACCGTGAAAACTATATGTTTCTATGTCTTCTAGTTTTTGAGAAAATTGAAAAATAAAAACAAATAAAAACAAAAAATATTTTGAAAAAAGAAAAATCTGATAAAATAATTTTTCAATTTTCCCAAAAACTAGAAGACATAGAAACACATAGTTTTCACGGTTCGATAAGGAATCGATTGATGCAGTTTTCTGTTTAAGTAATTTATTTACTAAAATTCACAGTCTGGCCAAAAATAGTATAAAATGAGTTTTAAAAAAAATTTTTTCCCCTATTTTTAACTTTGAAATCGATTATTTCAAAAACTATTGGGAATATTATATTGATTTAAAAATTAGAATCAAATGCACAATTTTACCTTTTGGAAATGGTATCATTTATTAATGTAAGTGCTGCCGTTGTTTTTTAATATTTTTTTTTTATTTTGATAATTTTTTTTTAGAAAAATGCCCCTCCCACCTAAACGGGGGGAGATAGACCCCCCTTCCAAAGAAAAAAAATGTTTGTATTGAGCTCTTCTACAAAAACCCTTCATCAAATCCTGGCGCCCAACTTATCCTACTACGTGCCGAAACAACATTTTTGTTCTATACCTAAAAGTTCCAATTTCTGTATCTGGGTTGAAATCGAAAAATTTTTTTTTCTAAGCCAATTTTGAAGTGATTTTCATAAAAAATACCTTGATCGATTGGAAAATAGATATAGTTTTAGAATATATTTTTTAAATAGCATGTTGTTTTGAAAACATATACTTTAAATTGATGCCGAAGTTGGGCAAATGACAAAAAAAATTGAATTTTTGAACTTTGACATCTTATAAATTCTAAGTGGTTTAACCGAGTTACATGTTTTACACATTGTTATAAAGGTATATTTATCTTCTATCAGAAACTGTAAAAAAATCGAAAATGGGTACAAAATTGTCGAAGCTAGAATTTTTTCAATGGGTGAAGGTCCAAAAAACCGTTTTTTGCCCGTAACTCCAGATTTTGGGGGTGTTAGGGGATTTTCAAATACCGTTTCGTATTCAGTGCGACTAGCTCTACAAAACCTGATAGGTCTCCGCCCGCGTATATTTTGAGTGTTACACCGTGTTATTAACCGCGTATAGTAAATAGAGTTTGTTTTTAAGAGGATTACTTTACCGAACTCGATGTTTCCCACCCATTATAAGCAAAACATACCTATTCAATTTCCAAGGATAGTGACAGCAGTGAATTTTTCTATCAATGGAAATTATAGTGAATTTATCCTTAACAAAAAAAAAAAACTCCATAATCGCAAGTTTACTGAAAAAATATCAGAAAGGAGGACGTTCATATTTTGGAGACTACTTTAAGTATGAAACCCATTAAAACCGACAAAAAAAGAAGATAAAAATATCCCTTTTTTAAGGGTTTCTTTGGTAAAAATGGTCGAGCAGGAGTTAATAAAAAATAATATTTTAAAATCTAAATTTGAGTGATGTGCATCGCTTAAACCTACTAAAAACCGGTTAAAAAATTTCTATAAGTAGGTATTCACAACAGTTTTTTCGATTTTCCATATAAATAGTAAGAAAGAGATTTTTTGGCGGTTTTTCTTATAAAAATTAAACCATCATTTAAAAATATCCATCAAAGGCACTACGTATCACTAACGTGTTTTTTTTATATACTACAGTGCATCCATAAAAATTCAAAATCTGGACAGAATTTGAATTAAATTTACTTGATTAAATTTGGTTTCCTTTCTCTCTTTAATATTTATTTTATTCAAAAAACTTTGAAATTAATATAAAAGTGCACTTCTGACATTTTCGTTTCATAAGTTTTAAGTTTTGTACAGTTTTTTTTTTTTTTTTAATTTATTAAGGAAATTTTCAGTTTTCCTTAAGCGAAGTCTCTTTTTCCTATTAGAAAAAAAAAATCATGTGTGGTTGAAGTGAAACCTTAAAAATCATTTAAAAAAAATCGAAAAAATATAACTTTTTTGTATTCCATCACTTTTTTTTATATGAAAACCTACAATAAATTTTATACCATCTGAAAGCTTATTGTTTCAGCTCAAAATAATTATATCGACCATGTCTATACAACATGTACAAAAAGTGCTAGAATTTTTTTAACCTAATTAGTTTTCATAAAAAAAGCAAAATAATCAATCTCTTTTCTCTTCTAACGACATTCAATCCATTTTTTAAATGATAACCTATAATAAATTTTATATCATTATTATTTCACCTTTTATATATGACTCTTCAATCATATTTCTACCATGCCTACAAAAAAAGTAAGAATTTTTTAAAGCCAACCATGTCGAAATTTCAAACTGAGATTACGGTACTTCCTCTACTGCTGGCTGGTCATCGGCAACAAATCTTCACAGGTGTTTTGAGGTATTTTTCAAGTTTTTCAATTAAAGATTATATAACTTGTAGAGCACGTACCGTTATGTGTGATATATTAAATGAAAGGTAATATTATCAGCATGCGTATTAAAGTTGAATAAATTTGTTATGTGCTCTAGATCAAAAGATATAACGTGTTTAGAAAAAAACATCTTTACACCGTTATCTCAGAATTTTGAATATAAAATTAATTGAAATTTTGTACAATTATAATTTATTTAATTACCTATCTACTGTATAAATTTCATTGATATATCTATTAAAACAAAAAAGTTATGATCAATTGATTTTTCATGTCGCTTTTTCGTTTCATCTTGTTTCAAATCACTACGATGCTAAAGAAGTTTTCACTTCAAAATAGTTTTCGTTTTTGTCACTGATTTAAATTACAGTTCTATTCTATTTTAAAATTTACGATAGCTTGAAATGAATTAAAAAATAAACTACTGAATTTGTGGTTAAATTCATAAATGTTTTAATTAGTTCATTTTCAGTTATTCTTGAATTTGAAAAAAAAAAATATCATTGATTTTTCCAATAGGTACTTGCAGCTTATTTTTCCTCACTTTTTCAAAGGCTATTTAGGATCGAGACAACTCCACTTTATACTCTCAACAAAAAAAAAAAGAAACAATTTGCACTGCAGTAATTTTTTATGTTTAGGAAAAATGTAAAAATTTTGTATATTTTTGTTTTCATTTCAAAATGTAGGTAGGCAGAATAATTTTGATTTATTTCATAAAATTCATTCAGAAAAAAAAGAAAAAACATCAAAGCTTCTAAGTACGTAAAACTAAATGAAGTAGCAGAAATCATAATATAATTTATAGATAGTGATTTTTTTTCAAAGAAAAAAATATATATCAGTTTTGCTTTTGCTTTAAATTTTGATTTCACTGCATTTATTTTATTTTCTGTTTTACTAACTAAACACTGCGTATATAATTAGAATGAGTAACAATGATTGTATATCATATTTTGTTTTTGTGTGTGTGAAAAAAATGAATTTTTAAAATAACTAAAATTGGATTTTTTGAAAATAATTTTTTTTATATTTTATTTTTCTTGGTTGTGGTGTTGAATTGGTATTAACAGCAACAAAAACATTTTCTTTTTGAAAACAAAAATTTATGACTGAGAGAGGTTTTCTTTCTTTCGTTTTTTTTTTTTTGGTTACAAAATGGGTTATTCTATAATTTTTTGGGCTAAAGGTTATTTTCTATTTTTTGATAAAACAAAAAAAAAAAAAAAACTACAATAAAAAAACTCAATATTATATCGATTTGTTTTTTGCTTTTTTATTTCAAATCGAAAATATATAAAAAAAAATTATCAATCAAAATGCAACTTTACCAAAATCAACAAATGTTTCAAAAACAAACTCAACGATCACAATTTTCCTGCCCGAATATATATCTAAAAAAATATGCATGAATATATACTATAATCCATGTATGTGTGAATTTTTCAACATGGGAAATTTTTGAATATGTGTGTTTTTTTGAAAACCAAAACAAAACACAGCGTGAAACATATAAGCTAGAAGCTATGGCCCAAGACAAAGGCTATCCACCCCTGTCACGTACAGTCGAGGTGCAAATTGACGTTGTCGATCGGGCAAATAATCCACCCGTTTGGGATAATACGGTCTATGGGCCAATTTATGTCAAGGAAAATATGCCAGTTGGCGGAAAAGTCGTCTCAATTAAAGCCAGGTCTGTTGCTTAGCAAAATGTTAAAACATTTTTTTTTTTTTTTGTTAATCGTATATATTTTTAAAGTTTTGGTTTTATAAGGAATATATAGCTTATAATATGAAAAATGTTTTTTTTTTTTTCATATAAAAACAATAATTTTTTTTAAGAAAAATTTTTGAGATAAAAGTTTTTAGTTTTGTAAATATATTTTAAATGTGTAGAATTTGAATTAATATAAATTTGAATGTTAATGTGTTTTGAAATGTTTTTATTTTTTAATTTTTTTTGTTGTGTTATGTTTTATTGCACTAACCTTACCCCTAAAAAATCATCATCAAATTCAGAACTCACATGTCACAAGACGCATTGTAAATTTAAAACATCGTTGGGCTCAATCGAAACTGAATCGAAACTTTGGTAAAAAAAATGTTAGCGAAGGCCTTAATTTTCCATATTTTTAAAAGTTTGGATATAATTAGATCTTAAATACAGAAGATTTGGATCAAATTATACCTTTTATTCAGTACTTTCCACATTGTATATTCTATTTTGTATTTTATAATTGGTTCTTTGTACTTGTACTTTGTACTTTGTACTTTGTACTTTGTACTTTGTACTTTGTACTTTGTACTTTGTACTTTGTACTTTGTACTTTGTACTTTGTACTTTGTACTTTGTACTTTGTACTTTGTACTTTGTACTTTGTACTTTGTACTTTGTACTTTGTACTTTGTACTTTGTACTTTGTACTTTGTACTTTGTACTTTGTACTTTGTACTTTGTACTTTGTACTTTGTACTTTGTACTTTGTACTTTGTACTTTGTACTTTGTACTTTGTACTATGTACTTTGTACTTTGTACTTTGTACTTTGTACTTTGTACTTTATACTTTGTACTTTGTACTTTGTATTTTGTACTTTGTACTTTGTACTTTGTACTTTTTGCTTTGCATTTACAAAGTACTAAACTAAATTTATGAAGGTACCCAAGTTCCCATTAAAAACATACAAAAATTAAAATTCTCCGGTTTGCTTAAAACTCTAGAAAATTGCAATCAAACAATTTCACAGGCAATTAAAAACAATTTCCTAGTTCTCATCATCTGTATTCTTTCCATTTAACTTTAACAGGTTATTCATTTTTATCAAACATTTTTAATCAAAACTTAAGCAAAACAAACACATTTTATCCTCTGCTTCTTCTTCCCAACAAAAAAACAACATCGATTCTTATAATAATGGAAAATTTCAATATCAAAAATGTCCATATAATAATGATAGAGAGTCAGTCAGAGAGAGAGAGAGCAGGAGTCTTTCTTAGAAAAGACATTAGGTCACGAATAAATTGCCATCTTCAATTATTGCCTGTAGGGCAGCAGCATCAAGAAAGTCTGCCAACTTACCGAGAGAGAGATGAAAATTCGATTTACTTTTCATTTGCATAAAATCGTTCAACTTTCGACATCGATGATGGGTCTTTTCAACTCCACCCACCTCATCTTTCAAGGCAAAAATAACATTAAACCAATGTTTTTTGGCCAGAGTTGTTGTTTGTATGTGTGTTTATTTTCATCCCAGAAAGAAGGACTTCTTAGAATTTTGTCCTGAACCAACAACAACAGAAAAATAAAGAAAACAATAACCCTAGATAAAAAGACATAAATATTACGAAGAAGCCAAACCATCTGCTTGGGATGATTTTTTACTTATGTCCTTGGGATAATCTATGACCTATATGAAGCTTAACTCTTTCACCTTTTAAGACTATAATGGGCCAATGGGTTTAAGATTTTTTCTAACCTGATGTTTACCAGACAATAAATTGATCCGATTTATTTTAAGAAAAGTATAGACTTGGCCAAATAATCAATGTATATGGACTTAACCTTTTTATTTAAGCTTGATCCTGTCACAATTCTTTTTTCATTCTAAACATTTTTTGACGTCCTATTTACCATAAAACAAATAAGTTTTAGATTCGATTCAGCCCATTCCACACATGCCTCAATCCATCACATCCGCTCGACTATCATTTATCCAAACCTGCAAAGAAAAACTCCCTCTCCAACTCACCCTGTCACTCATTTACATACATAAACACAATCCTTAACCTTCCTTGATCCTTAAATCAAATCAAGAAATCTCCCAAGGATCCTCATTTATGTTTTTCTTTCACCTTTCTTCACTCTCGCATTCACTATACAACAAACTACTAGTATATCCCACTTCTGAGCTTCTGACACGTACAAATCATTCTAGAATTTGCATAACATTTGCCCCAATAGAATCTTCTTAAAATATAGGTATATTGCCCCATCCTAAGGCAAAAATCAACCATATCCATATCTCTACCCCTCTAGAATTTATAGAACCACAATTCCCCCCTCCCCCCTTCTTTTCTATCCCACAATAACTCCTTCACCGACTGAAATGCACTATTTTATTTTTCTTATGAAAACGTAAAAAAAAAAAATAATACTAAAAATATAAAAAGCCTTGTATTCGCATATATCCTTGCTCAAAATATTAAAATCAGACACAAAAAGGATAAACATCAGAAGAAATAAAATACAAAAAAAAAAAAAGTTAAATTGTTTGTTGCCACACCACGAATTCACACACACATTTTCGGGTAACACATATCTAGAGCGTCTCTATCTCTATGCTTTAGTTACCGTGTTTTTAAAATTTTTTTTTTGTTTTATTCATTTGGGATTCTTGGTTGTTCTAAGGCCAGGAAAAATTAAAGAAAAATGAAACAAGAGAAATCCTTTAAATCCCGCGCACTCTTGATAGATTGTGGTTAAAAGTTTTAGGCACGAACGAAAAGAAAACCCTTTTTTTTCACGCCGACATGATAATATAAAAATTTTCGTTTTTTTAGGAGTTCGTTTTTTTGTTTATTATTTTTACGTGAATTGTGTTTATGTGTGTGTGTAGAGATATTTTTTTCTCTCTATTTCCACTTTGTGTGGCGAGAACAATTACCGAACAACATTTTTAGTCTTAAAAAAAAAGAAAAGGAAATGTGGAATACAAACTTTATTTTTTTTTTGTTTTCTGCACAAAAAAAAAAAAAATATGTACAATCCTGATCCCAGGATGCAAAAAAAAGCACTGTGATTGCATGTTTTTTTTCTATAGAGAGCGCACCTCGTAGTTGAAAATTTATATAAAAGAAAAATAAAACAAATAAAAAATTGTTTTAAGCCTCTCAGCACAACATTAGTTTATTTTATTTTTTTTTATTTTTTATTCTACGGTAAATTATAAGGTCAGGGATCAGGGCTGATATCTTAAAAAATAAATAATAAAAAAAAGAGGAAATAATTTATGAGTAAGGAAAGTACTGCCATTAAGATGAACATTAGAACAAAAAAAAAAGGAAAATTAAAAATGCAAAAATATTACGTGTTTTTATTTTTTTTTAAATTAAAATATTTATTTTTTTTTTAAATTTTTGTGGGAACATGTTTATTTACCTACAAAAAAAAACTTATTCCAATGCATTGTAATGGATATATGATGAAGTAAAAACAGGGTGAATTTAAGAATGATTAATTTTCACTAAGTTAAATTTTTTGTAAATAATTAAAAAAATTTAATAATATTTATAGTAAATATGTTATCAACTTTAATTTTGTTGCTTAAACTCTACATAGAACACGAAGTTGTTTGAGATGATATTTTGAAAACTTTGGTATCACTAAAAGAAATTTTGCACAAGGAACTGTGAACTGAAAGACGAATTGTAAAATCATATGAGATTTTATCATTTTAACTATTCAATGATATTATTCATAGAATCACAGGAAGAACCTTTTCAGAAAAAAGGAGTCATCCTTCCATTATTTAAAAGATTTGTTTGGTTTTTTTTTACATTAGAAAGTGTGAACTAAGAGATAAAGTGTAAAATTATATGGGATTTTATAAAAGTTTCCATATTCTTTTCTAAGATAACTCACTGTTTTTCCATGGTTCACGGTTTTCCTTATTATGTGCCAGCTACATAAATGAGACTAGAAAAACAAATTTTGAAATATTTTTTTACATAAGAAAGTGTAAACTGAAAGAGACAAAGTGCTAAATCGTATGGGATTTCAAAAATTTTAATCTTTTAAACTTTCTTATCGGAAAATCACTTCCCGAAACGTCTTCGATCGCTTAAAATGTCAAAATAACTCTTACTGCCGTTGATTGGCTGTTAGCACTGGATTTTCTTTTAAACGGCTATAAGCATCTTCTGGAATACTTCTACTCCGTGTGCTCTTGTATGGCTAGACAACATCTCCATTTCAAAGATCTTTAAGTCACGTATTAGAACCAGCTGATTATTGCTTGGTTCCTAATCTTTGGACACTTTGACGCTTTAGTTGAAAAGTCAGTGCTGCTGAGTTTTCAGATTTTTTTGTAGTTATTGCTGCATTGTTTTATGTGTTGCCCCCGGTAGCCTGGGGTTTCGGTTTCGAATAGTTAACTTGATGATGAGACTGTGCTGAAACTACTGGTCGTTGGCATCACTGTCAGCTGAATCTTGACAGGTACAACTTTTTCACACACTTGCCTCTTAGACTCTGGTAACTTCAGGTTCTAATTTCGGAACCTTCCCAACATTGACCGGTCGAGTTTTGAGTGTTACTGTTATTAGAAATTTTTATAGCCGACTTTACTTCTCGAAACGTAGCTATTCCAATTTAAGATGTTTGATGCATCTCATCATTCGATTAGCAGATGGTGAGCAATATGAGACACGCAGAGCTGTTATTCTTCATTAGCAGACAGATGAAAAATGATGGTCACAGCAAAAGTTGATTGTTTTTTTTGCGTTACTCAACTACTTCTAGACTTTGAAATTTCTTATAGTTTGTCGGTTTTCTTCAGTTTAACCTCACTCTTAGGGAAAAAATAGAACAAAAAACCACGAACTAAAAACAAATAAAAACGTACAGTCACTGGAAATCCATCTAAGTATCCTTGCGTTACTATTTAAGTGCTATACCATCAGACCAACTCACAGTATTTTTATTAACTGTAACTTTAGCTGAAGTCTGATTAATTTTGATTTTTATTTTTCAAAGATTTTTCAATATTAATCAAAAGATGTTTCATGTAAGTTTTCCAACATTCCATGAAAAGTAACCATGACCATGTTGCATTTTACGTTACGTGTTTTTGCTCAATGCTTCGTTCCGTTTAGTCGTAGTCTGAGTATTGACTATACTAACTGTATTCTTCTATTATTCAGCTGGATGACACATAATCTGGTTATAGTTGTGCGAGTTCCTTAACATTTATTTGTATTCAAGAAGTCCTTGGTTTGCTTCCTTGTTTATGTCTTCTACTCACAGAAAAAAAATATCATGTGTGCAATGCACACGTGGCTGAAGTGAAACCTTAAAAATCGTTTTAAAAAAATCGAAAAAATATAACTTTTTTTTATTTCATCACTATTTTTATATGACAACCTACAATAAATTTTATACCATCTGAAAGCTTATTGTTTCAGTTCAAAATATTTATATCGACCATGTTTATACAACATCTACAAAAAGTGCTAAAATTTATTTTAACCAAATTAGTTTTCATAAAAAAAGCAAAACAATCAATCTCTTTTCTCTTCTAACGCCATTAATTCCATTTTTTAAAAGACAACCTATAAAAATTTTTATATCATTATTATTTCACCTTTTATATGACGCTTCAATCATATTTCTACCATGCCTATAAAAAAAGTAAGAATTTTTTAAAGCCAACCATGTCGAAATTTCAAACTGAGATTACGGTACTTCCTATACTGCTGGGTGGTCATAGGCAACAAATCTTCACAGGTGTTTTGAGGTATTTTTCAAGTTTTTCAATTAAAGATTATAAACTTGTAGATCACGTACCGTTATTTTTGATATATTAAATGAAAGGTAATATTATCAGCATGCATATTAAAGTTAAATAAATTTGTTATGTGCTCTAGATCAAAAGATATAACGTGTTTAGAAAAAAACATCTTTACACCGTTATCTCAGAATTTTGAATATAAAATTAATTGAAATTTTGTACAATTATAATTTATTTAATTACCTATCTACTGTATAAATTTCATTGATATATCTATTAAAACAAAAAAGTTATGATCAATTGATTTTTCGTATCGCTTTTTCGTTTCATCTTGTTTCAAATCACTACGATACTAAAGAAGTTTTCACTTAAAGAAAACGCTTCTGAAGAGTTAAACCGAACGCGCCTCTTGAAACAATGCTCGAAGTAGTTAAATGTCATCAAATCAGTATTCTCTTGTGTATTACACAGTTTATTCGACGAAGGCAGAAGCAATCCTGATATACAACTTGCAAAAGCGAACCTCTTTTTGTACTTTTTTTTTTTTATATTTTTTAAATATATTTTTTCAGAAAAACTTAATTCGAAACATATTACCTACCTTGAAAGAATACATTTTACAGGAAAAGGAGATGGCACATTATTGGGCCCAGTGTGTTCACTAACGAAATGGGTATCAAATGAAAGGTGACGGTAAGCACATTACGTGGGTAAAATATTTTCAAATTAGTTAGTGGGGTTTTGGAGATATTTGAGTTTGAAGTTTCGGATTTCAAAATCAAGATTTCAGCTATTTTTTCGAACAATTAATCGTAGAATGCGTAGAAAGGACTTTTTAGATTGGAAATTAGTTAATCTTTCTTTTTCTAGTACATCATTTTTCTCTAGGAGTTATACTTTCAGAGTAACAGAACCGCAAAGTATCTCATTCTCAGTAATTCCGCACTTAACTCTAAGAGTTGTTTAAAATATTTAAAATATCAAAAAACACACAATTTTCGGTAGTGTAACTCTGAAATTATAACTCCTAGAGAAAAATGATGTACTAGAAAAAGAAAGATTAACTAATTTCCAATCTAAAAAGTTCTTTCTAGTTTTCTGTCCGACCAGTCGTTCTCGAGATATTGAGACATATGCGTTTTTCAAAATGGCGGTCGCCCCACAAGACCAAACAATACGCAATCTGAGATTTGTACTTGGGATAAACCCCTCTTCAATACTGCATTCAAACTTAGCTGACGTCATAGCTTTTTCCAGATTTTTCCCCATTGACTGAACTATAGTTTCTATTCTTATTATTTAATAGGCATATTTCAGCGCGTTTTTGTGTATTTTGCTTATTATAAGGTTTTTGTATGTTTTAAAGAACTATTTTATATATAGAATTAAAGGTTACACATTAAGCTATCGAAAAATTGCAAAAAAAAGTGCATGTCACCACTGAATATTTTGATATTTCGATGTGCCAAATGCCTCGCTTAAAAAAATCACCTTTTGAGAAGTAAATACCTAATATGTATTATTTTTTTTAATAAAGAAAATAACTTTTGATACAGATTTATAGACAAAAGAAATACCTTTCATTTGATACCAATATTATTTCTGTACACCCATTATTACGCATTCTACGATTAATTGTTCGAAAAATTAGCTGAAATCTTGATTGTGAAATCCGAAACTTCAAACTCAAATATCTCCAAAACCCCACTAACGAATTTGAAAATATTTTACCCACGTAATGTGCTTACCGTCACCTTTCATTTGATACCAATTTCGTTAGTGAACACACTGGGCCCAAGCTCCATAGAAAAATGTGCCATCTCCTTTAAATGTAGATTTACTAATTTTTTTTTCAGTCGAAAAATAAAACAATACCTATTTTTAGCAAGAAAACTAATATTTTTGAAGCAATGAAGTGACTAGCTTCAAAATACTCACGAACTTCCTTAGAACTTTGCAAAAATGCGAGTCAAAAATAAATCCTTATAAGTGGTATCGGTAACTATTTACATACATAAAATATTTACTAAAGAAGATACAGAATATCAACGTTGAATATCAGATATTTCTTGGAAACAAAAATTACGTATTTCGCTAAACTTTACAATTCTTCGTTTCAGCAGAATTTATTTTATTTTCAATCAACAAGAAACTTTAGATATCATTTCTTAAGAATCACCCTGTTTATGAACTTTTTTTTTTATATTTTCTTTAACCAAAATGTAAAACTATTTAAAAAAAAAAAATAAAACATTTATCTGAGCGCACTAGACTTATAAATTCTAAAAATGTCTGCTCTTAAATGCATTAAGAATAACAGTTACATTATATTTTTTTTATTTTTTTCTGTATGTGTGTATTTTTTTTTTAACTTTTTCTTCTTTTTTTATTTCTTTTCTTACCTTCCGTCTACAACATTAATGTATATTTTTTGTCATATTTTATGTAATTTTTTTTTCGTCTTGAATCTATTCAGAGGACATCGTTGAGGAGAGAAAGCGTATAAAAAGAACTTGTTACATCCTATTCTAAAGGAAAAAAAAGTTCCTTTTTTTGTGTTTTCTTGTGAGTGCGTTTGTGTGGGAAAGAAAACGCAAGTTTTTTTTATTTAAATGTTAAGGAATACCTTCTTCCTTCCATATAACTAAGATGTTTACAACAAAAAAAAAATCTTGTTGGAAAGAAAAATTATCCTCAAAGACTGCGACGATGCATCAAGTTTTTATTTCTAAGATGTATGATATAGATATACGACAACAAGGACATTGAAAAAAAAAAAAAATAAAAAAATTTAAAGACTGAATGATAGACCCGGACAGAGTATTAAAAAAAAATAAAGAAAACATACATTTAATAAAGTTTTTTTTTTTTCTTTTAACTTATTTGTGTGTAGAATTTTAATATTCTTGAGGTGATTTTCGAGAATTATATTCTCTTCAATAAAAAATAATAATATAAAATTATTATGGCTTACTTAAGTCGTTCTTTTTTTTCTAGCAAGCACACAAAGGGAATTATTTCGTAGAAAATAAAAAAAATATCAAAGATGGAATTTTTATTCAAAGTAATATGTTAAAGTCAAATTTCTAGAATAACGACAACAAATTATGATACATTTATGGTTTCTATGTTTCTTAACATTAATGAAAATCCTGTTTTTTTTTGATTTTTTCTCTTGTTTATTTCTAAGAAATGTTCTAAAAATAGATCCTTTTTCGAATACAAAAAAAAAAAAAAAAAACACATTAAAACTGATTGAATTTAAGAAATGTAATTAAATCGTTAGTAATCGTTAGAACCTAGACATAAATTATTTTTGTATTTAGCTTGAAGATGGCGCTACTGAAATTAAGAAGAATAACTTGTGGCATCTTTCAGCCTGTAATATCTTGGAAAAACCGTGCCTCATGATACTTAATGGCAAAATCTGCAATGCTAACTTGCAACCCGTGATCTTTATGGGAAATCCATGATACTATCCCTAGAAAAATATAATGAAAAAATTAAGACCCGTGATACTTAAAAAAAAAAAATAAATTACTCTAACTGGGCTTCTTTGGCGATACTTTTTCTTCCGTTGTTCGTTCTTATTTTATCTTAATGTGTTCACCTGGTTGACTTCAGAAAGCGGCGGAAAGCTTCCCGGTTTTGGATTGATCCGTTTCAGAAGCCATATAAACGTTGAAGCTTATGTCATTATTTTTACGGTCTAAACTGGTGGTAATCATCGAACAAAATCGTGAAATTTACTGAAGCATTTTGTGATACTTAGCAAAAATTGTTGTGATACGTTTCGGTGCAAACTAGTTACTTCCCGAATGATTTCTTCATACTTATCTAGGCAGCAACCGCGGCTCACAAATGATACTCGTTGGAGAAATCCATGATACTTACCGTGGCAACTCATAATGCTTACGCTTATCAGAGTGATCTGTGATACTATCTATTGCAAGATAGATATCATACTTACTGAAGAAATTTATGATAAATACCAGTATAATTCTGTGATATTGACAAAACAATTTCGTTATAATTTCGAGGCTTACTATGATACTAACCGGATTAATGAGTGTTAGTTACTAGGGAAATCCGTGATAAGTACTGGAAAAAATTGTGGTTATTTCCTATCGGTGTAATTTTATCCGGTGAAATGTTTGATGCATTCTGTGTCATTAATTATCGGTTCTGTGATACTTTTGGTGAAAACCTCTGATAGGTACCGAAAAAGTCCTCTTTATTTGTATTCAGGGTAACACGTGAAACTTACCGAAGAAATCCTTGATACTTTACTAACCGGGAAAATCTGACCAGTCTAGCTGGAGTAGTTAATTCATGAAACCTTTAACATTTATCAATAATATTCATGATAAGTTCCGGGAAAATCTTGTGATATTTCCCGAAGAAAATTCATGACACTTAAAAGGGCAGCATGTGATACTTACCGGAGAAATCTGTGATACTTACCGGGGCAACCAATGATATATATTCAATTGAAAAATCTGTGGTTCTAACAAGTGATAAAACTTGATTCTTACCGTTGAAATCTTAACGCAGCAACCCATATAACTTACCAGTAGCACTTATCTACTCACGCATCAGTCATACACTTACCTTACTAATTGAATAAATTCTTGATAATTACTAATGTTTTCCGTGATATTCCTTCGGCCCCGGAGCTTTCCATAATACTTAACAAAACAATTATTACTGATAGTTACCCCCAGAAATCCGTGATAACAAGCAGACAAATTGGAAATTATCACAGGAGCAATTCTTCCCGTGATACATAATGTTTCCACCTTAGCTAGATCTGTGATAGTTATGGCCAAAAAACATCAAAAAAATTATATTTAAAAATTTTTGGACTTTCGTCACCACTGTAATAACGGACCCATTTTCAAAAAATAAATGGCAATCGCTTCAAATAATCAAAATCTAGGGGCGATATTTTTTAGTTTTTTTTTTCATTAGTCTTAACAAAAAAGTTATGGCCAAAAAACGCAAAAAAATAAAAAAAAAAAAAATATTTTTAAAAATTTTGGACTTTCGTCACCACTGTAATAATGAACTGATTTTCATAAAATAAGTGGTATTAGCTGAAAATCTGTTATACTTATTGCAGAAATTTTTTGTTCATACCGGAGTAATCCGAAATACAAGATTTCTGTAGATCGAAATATGCTATGATACTCACCAGATAGACTGCATGTTTAAGCTTTTATGAGTCTTAAATTTGCAAAAAAAGACAAACATTTTTCAATTCTCATACAAAAATATTTTTTGACCTTTCGAAAGTAGTAACGATATCTTTTTTTTTGTTTTTGAACCTTGACTTACTTACTACCTTGACACACATTTGAAAAAAAAAAACTGTATATGTATTTAGCAAAGTATCCTTACTACTCTTTTCGGGGTTAATTAATTACAACTTTGAGCTAAAGTCACGCTATGGCTTCAAACGAAAATGTAATGTTATAAAATTCTTATATTCCTACCTGGTACCCCCCTAAAATCAAAAGATTTTTTTTTAAAGAAGGTTATTTGTATTCAAAGTTAAAATATAACTTGAAAATAACTTGTAGGTGACCTTACTCTTAAGTTACAAAGTCCAACACTCTGCACTTACTCAACGATGTCCTTTAAAAGTAAAAAATATACTTTAATAAACTTGTCTTATTCTTTTAAGCTTTAAACTTTGTTTTTTTTTAAATTTTGTTTTGTTAGTTTTCATCAAAGTAAAAATCAACGCTAGTTAATACAAAAAACAAAATAATAATAATAAAGTTGTTTTATTACTCAGTGCAAATTTCTTCAATTACCAAAAAAAAAATTATATAAAAAAAAAAACTTTTGAAAACTAATATTTGATCTTCAAAAGTTTTAAAGTGAAAACAAGTCCTGCAAATCTACTTAACCTACAAAAAAAAACAACAAGTTTATTTAGCCATTTTAGTTGCTTTAGCAAAAAAAATCCTTCTGCATTAAAAAATATCGTCAAAAGGTAAGTGGAGTAGAAGAAAAAAAAAAAAAAAAAATCAACTCTTCATCCCACAAAAACCTTCTTCCACAACACTTGATGGCAGTTTTTTTTTTTATTTTAGTTTTTTTTTTTGTAATTATTTTAATTTTGTTATAATTTCTAAGCAAATAAAATTATTGTAGCATAAATTGTAGGATATAAATAAATGCAAAACAAGTGATGAAAATAGCAACGAATTAGAAATCAAAAAAAAAAAAATTAAAAACTTAAAATCATTTTTTGCCACCCCACAAAGTGTGTATAATGTAAACCTTGAATTCATTTATTTTAACTTTCCCCCAACTTAACCCATCATCGTATATAAATACAGAGTTTGGACAGCAACATCAAATCAAAAAAAAAAAAAAAAAACTCACAAGCATTCACCCAAATCCTTGGCTCCTTATACAAAAAAAAATTATTTTTAAAACATTTTTAGAGTATATTTTTCCTGACAACAACTACTCACCGAACCCATCCATCAATCCACCCTCCTCACAAAATCTCTCTCAACACCGCATTCTCACATATAAAAGAAAAATATATTAAAAAAAAAAATAAAAAAAAAAACTTCTCATCATCCATTTAATTTTTCATACGCGAAAAACCATCCCATCCTTGTGTAATGGAAACATAAATATATACAAGATATTTTGTATGTATATAAAAATATATATTTTTTTTTCAACCATCTTTTTGTGTGTTGTCCCAATTTTTTTGAAGGATACTACCACAAGAAAGTGTAGTGGTATCAGCAATGTTTCCAGTTCACATTAAAATTTTTTTTTAAAATATTTTTTTTTGAAATAGGAAACATTTTTTTTTTGTTTAAACAAATTTTTTGAATTTTTTGCACTTAACCAACCAAAAGTTAATTAAATACAAAAAAAAAAAAACAAGAAATGCAAATTACATGTTGCGACATACTTTTTGAATTTTGAATGGCGCATGGCATTTATTTTTTTGTAAAAACAAATTTTTGTTAATTTGGTTAAGATGTGTAAAGGAATATTATATTAATAGCCTTAGAGCTTGAAATAATATCCACCACCATGTGCAGATTTAATTTTTTGTTATTTTTGTTATAAAAAGCACATTTTTTTAAAAATCGCTTTATATATAAATAAATGTATATTTTTTTAAACCATGGTGATTTACTACGTGAATATTTTTTTCCCAGTTAATAATTTTTTTTTTTTTTTAATAAAAAGTTAATTTTTATTCATAAGTTATATGAACTTTTTTTTTGAAAGATTTTTTGAAAATATTAAGTTTATGTTTAAAATTATGTTTTTTTTTTTTAGTATTGCAATGGAACAATTTTAATTACTAACAATAAATGTTTCTATATTTTATTTGCTTTTTGTTTGTTCCATTTTGTTAGATATTTTTTTCAACTAAAAATTAGAAGTAGAATATTAATTTTTATATATTTTTTAAATTAAGATTAATTGCATTTAAGAAAATTACTAAGCGAAAGACTATTAATTAAAAAATTGGATATTTTATAATTTTTATTTACTCCTTGAGTAAAAAATTTTAATTTTTTTTTTCTAAAAATTAAGACCTTCTGACTGTTTTATATATAGCCTTGATTTTGTGGCATTAACGAACCCCTTCAACCTTGGACTTTATTTCACTCTCAAAATATAAATCCGTTCTTAAAAATATTTAAATAGAATAATATCCAAATATTCTTGCAACTCCCTTGATGATGCCTTCGAGCGTCACGTACGACAAAGCTCCTGTCACGTACAGACAAACATGATTTTTTTTTCAAACTTGTGATCATATTTTCAGACTGTTTCGTTTGAAAAAAATCCTTTTACCTTTAGATTAACATTAATCATTTTCGAGAAGTATAAAAATTAGAACTAATTGCTTACTTTATTCAAGGAAAAAACAACGTCACGTACAGACAGAACGTAAATAACTCAATGTTTCAGCAATTTTAAACAACTTAATCCACTTATATCCAAATCCGGTGATACTGTAAAACTTCTAAAAATTTTTTTTTAAGTTAAATAAGTTATAATATTAAAAAAATATATTTAAATTTTTGTTAAAAAAAAAGGATACGAAACTTTCTGTCAAAAAGCTAGTAATTTTTTTAAACATGCAATAATTTTTTACCTACTAACCAAAAAATTAATTTTTATTCATTATTTAATAATTTTCATATACAAATAATTCATATAATAAAATTTCTAATATAAAATTTTTTCTATTTTTATTTATTATTATTATGATGATCGTCTGCCTGAATTTTATTCAGTTCTGGCATTGAAGGAAATCCTACAGTATTTTACCGTTTAATGCCGGGTTCTACGGCACAAACAAATAAATTCCATACATTTTACTTACAACAAAGACCGGATAATGGAGACACATGGGCTGACATTAAAGTTAATCATCCGTTAGACTATGAAAGTATAAAGGAATATAATCTAACAATACGTGTTGAGGTAAGTGTTTTTTTTTCTTTTTCATATTAAAATATTAAAATTACATAAGGAAACAAAAAATAAAGAAAAATGAAAAAAATTCTAACAAATCTAACAAATCTAAATAAAATTGATATATATTTACATATCCTATGGAAATAAATATTAATTTCAATTATTTGTATACATTTCATTTGTATATGACCTTGTCTGGAAAGGTTTCTTTTTATTGGGTTTTCTTTGTCTTGATTAAAATAAATATCGTTGACTTTAACCTCAAAATTTTGTGTATTAAAATAAAATAAGAAATTTTTCAGAACGAATAAATATATGACATTATATTGTAGGAATTGCCCTTTATTTGTAATATTTTTGTTTTATATTAGGTAATTTTTTCACAAAATGGCCCCTCCCCCAATAGTGGAGTAACTAAAGCTCAAAAATTGGCAATATTAGGGAACCCGGCCGAACAGCTTAGATTTTGATGATCTTTTTTTTCAAACGTCGGTAATTAAAAATACTTTAAAGTCTATAGATTAAAAATTGCCGGTGTTGCCGTTTTGATTTTTTAAATTTTATTGAAGATTTTTGTGAACAAAAAAATTTTTTTTTCCAAATTTTTTCTTAAATTTCATAAATTAATTGATGCCAAAATATTGTCTAGGAAATTCAAGGAAAAAAAATATATGGGAGTGAGGGACAATCTTCCATAGTTCAAGCGATAGATGCAATTTTCTTATTAATTGACTTCAAACACAAAAAAAAATATTTGAACACAACGGCAACACCTACAATATTCAAATATACATTTTTTAAAAGCTAGAAGCTTAGTCATATATGTAAAATTAAAATTAAGTTAATTGAATGAACGGCTTTTGAAAGAATGGTAATTGAACTCAGATTTTTGAAAAAAAAAATTATTGAAAAAATTTTAACACGTCGTTTTTTAAATTTGGTCGTAATATAAAATGCATTTATTTTTTTATTTTTTTTGGCCGAATTTATTATGATTTCAAATTATAAAAGGAAATTCCAATATCTATTACGGTTTATGAAAAAAACTAAAAAGTATTTCATTTTCGACGAACTTTTTTAATAAAAGTTTTGAAAAAAAATGTAACTTATTTTTTTTTTTAAAGTTCAACATCTAAACATAAAATTATTTTTTAATCATTTAATAACCCTTACTGTTGAAAGTTAAATAGCAAAAATTTAAAGTTCCTATTTACCACAGTCTTTGAGAAAATTAATTATTTCAATGCAAAAATTCAGTTTTAATAAAAAAAAAGTATTGAAATTGAAGTAATTTTTCATATTTTTTTCAAAAGTGTGATATATTTTACCTTTTTTGCTTCGAAATTCAACTGATAATATTTATGGCCAAAAATTTTTTTTAAATAAATTCATATTTTATTAGAAAAAGTTTGGAAAAAAGTAATTTTAAATTTTTCTAATAACATTTTTTTTTTTTAATTCTGAGTTTGAGGACCATTTTTTCAAAAAGTCTTGATTAAATTTAGTGGATTTAAATTTAAGAGAAAAGAATGAGCTACTGGCTTTTTAAAAATTCATTTTAAAATATTGTAGGTGTTGCCGTTGTGTTCAAAATATTTTTTTTGTGTTTGAGGTCAGAATGTTAGAAAATTGGATTTATCGCTTAAACGATGGAAGATTGTCCCTTACTGCATTTTATATATTTTCCTTAAATTACCTAGAGAATCTTTTGATATCATTTGTTTTATGAAATTTAAGAAAAAAAAATGGTTTTGTTAAAAAAAAATTAATTTTAATTTTAAAAAACAATACGGCAACACCGGCAATTTTTAATCTATAGACTTTAAAGTATTTTCAATTACCTACGTTTGAAAAAAAAAATCGTCAAAATCAGAGCTGTTCGGCCGGGTTCCCTAATAATTTGCTTTAGTTACTCTACTACAAAAAAGATTTTTCGCTTGAATCTCGCGCAGGGTTTTAAAAAAATCATTATTTCTTTATGCATTTTTTTTCTATTAAACATTAAAAAAATATTTATTCCAAATAAAAAATGTTTGCACCTGAAAAAAAAAAATGCATTGAAAAAAATTTTGTATTGCAACTTAATAATAAAAAAAATTTTATTGCAAATAAAAAATTTTGCAACTGAAAAATATTTGCATTGAAAAAAAACCTTTATTGCAAATAAAAATATTTTGCATTAAAAAAAAATTGTATTGCAAATAAAAAATGTAGGTATGCATTAAAATTTTTTTTTAAATTCGTTAAATTTATTACAAATTTGGAAATCAAGTTCCTAAGTGGAAAAACTGTTTCTAAATAATAAAAAAAAACCCTAATTTTTTCAGATTTTTATTTTGACGCTAGATGGCGCCCCGAGAGGGTTAAAGTTTTTTCTCATTTGAAATAGTAGACATTTTTGATAAGGTTCTTTTCCCTTTTAAAAAAGGTATAAACCATTTTTCAAGGACCGGGGGATTAGTCAGGACATTCATGTCTTTTTTGGATTTATTAAACCAAAAATATTTTACTAAAACAAGCATATGACTAGCATGAAAAGTAAAATAAAACCCAAAAAATACATGTATGTCCTGACTAAACCCCTGGTCCTAGAAAAATGGTTTATACATTTTTGAAAAGGGTGTTTAATATAGAAAAGAAACTCATCAAAAATTTGTACAATAAGACTTTATCTAAGTCAGAATATACCCATTTCAAATGAGAAAAAACTTTAACCATCTTGGGGCGCCATCTAGCGTCAAAATAAAAATCTGAAAAAAAATAGGGGATTTTTTTTATTATTTAGAAACAGTGAAATATAACGAACGCCCTATTGACCATACATTAGGTTCAAAATTCTATTTGAAATAGTTAATGCATAGTCTAATCACCAAAATTGTATGAAATTTGACGAATTTAAAAAAAAAATATTTAATCACACATTTTTTATTTGCAATACATTTCTTTTAATGCAAAATATTTTTAGTTGCAATAAAAATTAAATTGTTCATGCATTTTTTTCAGTTACAAAAATTTTCCGCACATTTTGCATTGATTTTTTTTCAATCATTTTTTATTTTCAATCAATCAAATTTTTTGAACAATTTTTTTTTTTTAATTTACGGTTTCTTTCCAAATATGTATATTAGAATGAAATGAGTTACAAAATACTTTAAATAGATTTTTAGATTCCAGTCTTTCTTGGAGAATATTTTGCACGTTTTTGTCTTTTCACCAAAATATCAAAATACGGATTTTGTTAATCATATTCCAATATTATGTTTCTTAAATAGACAAATTCCACTCATCATGGTCTCTTCAATATTGATACTCGTACCAATTTTTACTTCCAAAATAAAAATTCGCAACTCTATGATTTTTTCCACTCCTCTACACTATATTTTGGTTGATCCCCAATGTCCCCAAAAATAGATTTGATTAAGATTTTTAAAATGCATTCAAACTTCAATAGGTATAAAGAAACAAATTAATATTATGATATTATTGATTTCGATTACTAAAAAAGGTTACATTTTTCCATAGCAAAATTTTCAACAAGTTCAAACTTTTATATCAAATTTATTTTCACCCTCCAACCAAAACACTTTGAACTACTTTTTATCGACAAATCAAATATTCAACAAGTTCCACTTTAATAAATCATTTATTAAAAACACACCATCAAAATTGGATACATTTCAATTTTTCTGCATAATTGTGTGGTGTATCGGATGTATGTATGTGAATATAGTAACTTTTCATCTTTTAAAACTTTTCAAAAACTCCTGTCAAATGTAATTTAATTAGTCGATTTCCTGTAAATAGTGTTGGCAATATCCTCCCTTCCCTATTCTATACACGGCAAACCCTTTTCTACACACTCAAAAACTGTCAGTAGTGACACAAAGTTTTCCTTTTTCGGATTTCGAATTACTGCTCTACATATCTACATTTATAAATTTGCTCTACACCATGAGGATAAACGAATTTAACGTGGTGCTGCTCACAAAGTCACACTGATGATGATGGTGAGTTTTGGAATTCAGAGAGGAATTCCTCTGCACAATAATTTGGAAAATTAATTCCATTAATTAGAGTAATTTCCTTTTGGCTTTTGAGCTTCATTGGTCTGGCTTTTTGGCAGTTTTTGATATTAAAATTTGTAGAAAAGTCACAATATTTCTATCCCCCCCCCCAAGCACAACACAACTCAAAACAAACCATATAGATTATATAGCCAATTGAAATTGTGTGGATTTGATTTGGATTAAGTGTTTCGGAACCACCACAAAACATGGATTTGTGTTTTTAGTTTAATTTATAATTACATAAGATTAAACTTTTAAATTAGACACATAAACTGTCGAAATTTTAGTAATATCGAACCCTAATAAATGCTGTCTCCTGGAAATCAATTATTTCAATTAAAAATGACTGTAAAATAGAAATAAAATGATGATTTTCAGCCTTCGTTTGTATAAGTCGTAAACTAAGCCCAATTTGAAAACTTTCCATAAGTAACTTTTCTTGTAAAATTAAATTTTCTATCGAAATATTTAGTTCAAAAATTTAAATAAACCTTTTTGGCAAAAATACACTTAAAAATAATTATTTTATTATTAAAATTGTAAATTGTAATTAATGAGTTTTAAAACAAAAAATTGTTTGCCTATTTTAACTTTTAAATCGATTATTTCAAAAACAATTTGTTGAAATATATTGATTTAAAAACTAAAATTAAATGTACAATTCTGCCTTTCGGAAATGGTATCTTTTATAACTGTACGTGTTGCCGTTGTTTTTTAATAATTTTTTTTAGAAAATTGCCCCTCCCCCTTAAAGAAAGTGGAGATAAACCCCCCTCTCATAGTAAAATAATGATTGTATTGAACTCCTCTACACAAAACCGTTATCTAATTTTTGAACTTTGTCAGCTTATAAATTCTAAGTGGTTTAACCAAACCACATCTTTTGTACATTGTTAAAAAAGTTTGTTTTGGAATAATTATTTTCACTTCTAATCTCTCTGTGAGGCGTGCTATTAGCTCATCTAATTTTCCTAAATACCAATAATATGATCTTTGAGTTTTGCAACGCACCGTTCTTCGTCCGCCATTGTACCACTGTACACAGGGTCACCGCTACTGCCATTTGTGTAGGTATTATTTTGTCGAGAGTATGTTTCATTAATTTTGGTATAATTTAATTGTACAACAAAATACATACCCTGCTGTTCTAATTGAAATTTCATCCATCATTAACTAAAACACTATATCCTTATACATGCGTTTGTATGTGTGTATATGTTTTAAGTATAGTCAAGAGTATATTCACGTGGATTTGTGTGTGCGAGTGAGTGTGGGCGCGTTTCCGAAGTGAAATATACTTAAGTTAGCTTAGCTTAGATATATCTACGGTCAAAATATGGATGATCCGGAGTGGTTGCATGCGGCCGGATAGGATAATCGCTAAGCTAATTTAATTTGAATAGGATTTCCGTACTAAGGATTAATATATACAGTGCTGCTAAAAACATTCCGGATTTTTTTGTAATTTTCATCAATTGAAATTTTATAACACAAAACTGGAACAAAATATTGTTTTAATATTTTTTCTAGATCATTAATATATCAGTCAAGGAATTTGAACACAAATTAATGTTCTTTAATACATTCAAAAATTTTAAAAATTGAAAAATGAAGGAAAGGCAGCATTTCGTCTGTGCAAAACTAACCGGATTTTTTAAGGATTTCAATTTTCGCTGTTGAGGCAACGGTTTTAAGCGTCACTTCTGTAAAATTTTTGTTTGCAGTGACAAACAAAGTTGTTAGCTTTGTGAATTGTATAAATTACTTAATGGAATAACGGAAAAAACGCATTATAGTCGCAAAATTCGTAACTGAGTCGTAGAACACTTTCAAGCCGAAATAAAACATAATGTTATCCCTTTGGAATGTTGTAAATTGCAACGTCAAGTGAGTATGATATCGTCAAAAAGTAAAAAAGAGAAAAATCAGTTCAAGCAGATCACTTGGGTGGATGCCATAACAAAATATCCTTAAAAAGTGATAGGCGAATAAAGAATTTTTTGATATAAGATCCCTTTGCGGCTTCTTAAACGATTTGTGAGGAGCTTAATCTGCCTTCAACATCAAGTACAGTAAAGAAGGCTTTCAGAGACTTGGTCTTAATCTGTCTCCACTCGGAAAAAGGCCATTCTTTAATACTAAGCATTGTCTAAAAAAGTTGGCAATTAAAGGATCTTTAAATTTTAAAATAAAAATACTTCATCATGGTTTTATTTACAAAAAATCATCTCAATTGCTCGATAACAAAACGGATAAATGATAAAAGCAATTTTAACTGGGTCTATTCCGATTGTAAATTGGCAGCCAGGCTCTCAAACATGGACATGTTTAAAACCAAAAAAATATGCTCCCTACCGTGAACACAGCAGAGGATCAGTGATGGTTTGGGGGTTCTTTCAGCTACAGGCTCTACTCCGTTACACAGAATCAACGGATTTATGGATTATTTTCAGAATGGAGAGATGTTGGAGTCGATAATGGCTCCATAAAAGGAGAAAGAAGTGCCTTTACATTGGCTCTTCCTGCAAGTTATGATGCCAAAAATTTTTAAAAGCTCGTAAAACAGCAGTTCGGGGTAGACAATACTCCTGGCTTGGAATAGCCGGAACAATTTATCCGACCGAACCCGATTGAAAATTTGTGGGCAATCTTTAAGTGACAGGTAGAGAAGAAAAAGCACACCTCAGCAACTAACGTACTTGCAGCTTTGAAAAATGGCTAGGAAGATATTCCTAGTTCTATTTTAAATAATTTGGCCGAGTCCAAGCCTCGTTGGTGCCAAGCAGTTTTCAAAAACAAAGGTTTCTGAGCAAAATATTAACTTTGAACATTAACATTAATAAATCCGGTTAGTTTTTCACAGCTGAAATTCTGGCTTTACTTCATTTTTTAATTTTTAAATTTTTTGTATGTGTTAAGATCATTATTTTTTGTTGAAATTGCTTAAGTGATATATGAACGATCTAGAAAAAATATTAAAACAATATTTTGTTCCAGGTTTGTGTTATAAAATTTTATTTGATGAAAATGACAAAAAATCCGGAATGTTTTTAGCAGCACTGTATGTACAGAGAGAAGAGAATTAGGATACGGGTTGTTATAATACGATGAGAAGTTATACTGATTCTATCTAACTACACATGTAGATGTATCAAGATAACCGGGGATCCGAAACAATTGTGCGGATAATTATTTGAAGTATATATCTCTTGACTTTGGCAATAGAAACGGAAACTTTGGTTAATTGAGGAATGTGTTGCTATTGATTCTAATTTCTAATTTCTGTGGGTGTTTTTGGTGTAGGTTAGGTCGTATATGGAGGTATTTATGTGAATATATATCGCAAAAAGGATTATAATTAGACGCATTCATAACATTTACTCGTAAGTTGTAAATTGATTACAGAAATATTATTGGCTTAACATTTTCGTTGAGAAATAGTTTGATTTCAAAAGGTTTCATTCAGTTCAATTAAATGGAATTTAGTATTTGAAGCAATGTTAGGTATGCAATCAAAGGTTTTTTTTTTTTTTATTCGACAAGAATTTGAATTTACTGAATTTTGGACTTTATAATGGATTTGAGAAACAAAAACAAACGATTTAAAGTTTAACAATTTCATTTTTTTTATTCTGCCTCTTGCAATTAACTAAATATTGTACAGTTTAAGCCTGAAAAATATCTTGGCAGAGCCATTAGTTTGTCGAATATCATCATATGACACATGTTTTCAAGGTATTTTTTGTATGCTGAATCTAATGAAATAAAAATAAAGTCAATACGATTGCTCTAAGAAAAGTTATTGCCGATTAAAAACAAGGGTGCATGTTTTTTGACTTCAACAAGTAAAATATAACCGAAACCCATGTGAAAAACATGCTACACTGATAAAATTCGGGATGAAGGTTTTAGATAAAGCAGGCACAAAGGATTCATAAGGTTCTTAAAATTATTTTTGGTGAAAGCGTGTTTTTTTAATGGGTTAAGTTGTGTGTGTGAGGAAGGTATCATAACAGCTGACTTAAATTTTATTAATTTTTAAAACTTGGTGTAAATGTTTTGGTTGGTATAATAATTAAGAATCTATAAAGTGTACAAAATTATCTTGAGTGAAAGGGTGTTTTTTTTTTTTAAGAAATGATGAAATACGGAATTAGTACCACAAAAACTAGGACAAAATTGTTACAATAATGAAAATTGGTAAAAATGTTTCATTTATAACAGAAACCAAGAACCCGAACAGTCTATAAAAAAATTTTAGGTTAAAGGGTGTTTTTTTTGAGAAATAGGGAAAAATCCGTGATTAGTCTGATAAAATCAGTGGTATAAATGGTACCCTTACGAAATTCATTAAATATGTTCTCTTTCAAATGGGAATTACGAATAATGTAAGTCTATAAATTTTTTTTTATGTGAAAGGGTGTTTTTTTTTTTAAAGTAAAGAAAATATGGGTATATTTGAAAAAGTATGTAATACTTGAGTAATATTAGTGGTACCCTATTGAAATTTAGCAATTATTTTACTTTTACGATAAGAAACAAGAATCTAAAGTGTCTTTAAAAATATCATGGTTAAAAGGGTGTTTTTTTGAGTGAAAACAAAAAAGATGGGTCACCCTAATGAAATTTGGTAAAAACATTGATTTTGGTATAGAAAGCAAGAATAAAGAGTTTTCATAGAGACAGTAAAATCTGCAATTGTTCCCAAAAAGCCAATTTTTTTTTTATTTCTTGATTTTATGTACTATTTTACCTGTACTAAAAGTCTGCCTTTATTTTTTGAGATTGAAATGTAAGCAATGTATTTTTATTGTATTTTAACGATTTGATATAGAAACAACTTTTAAAAAGCTTAAAACCTTGTGAAAATGTTCATAAAAATGTCCTGATATATGTAGTAAGACCGTCATCTTAAAAAGTTTAAAACTTCTTGTATAATCCCGATTACAAAGCGAGAAGAAATAAAACAGTCATAATTGCGTTCAATTCCTAGAACACGATTATAAACTAAAACCGTTTCTATTTCTAATTCAAACAAATTCTCTATTCTATAAGTTACAAACACTATGACTGATACAATTTTGAATATAATGTATTTTAATTTTAAGCAAGTGATAGTATTTTTAAAATTGTGAAAATATTACAAGTAGGTGTCTTACAAGTTCCAGATGTAAATTCTGAACAGTCCAAAAAATTTGAAGCCTGTTGTTCCAATAATGGTTTGAACATTTTCATGTTCATTGTATAAAAGGAAAGTGTATCGAATCTTCAAATTTAATTTCATTCGGGGTCGGGGTGAAAAAAAAACATAAGTTCTAGGTTCGTTAAAAAAAACTACATGTTTAATACATGCAAATTCTTGAAAACATGGTTTTTTTTATCCCTACCTCAATTTTTGACACCCCCAACCGACTTCCAGCCATCTGCTGCAATTCAATTGTTTTTCCAATTATGACCGATTTTAGCATACATTTTTGTAGTCAACTTGTTGAAAACGGGTCACTATGATTTTTTGAAACTTTCTTTTTATGTACGTATAGTTTAATATTTTCTTTTTAATTGCATTTAAATTTTTGTTATAACAAAAATGCAAGCATAAAAAATACAAATCTAAATTTATTTATTCTCTAAAAATTCTTTGTTATTTAAGAAGTTAAATCGTGTATTCTTCGGAAGTCAAAACCATTTTAAAATATATTTTTGTTGTTTTAAAAATCAAATTTATAATTATTTTCTAGTTTTAATTAAATTTCTTCTTAAATTTAATAAAAATATTCTTTTATAAATTTTTACATAAATGGCTTTAATAGTCTAAGCAGCTTTTACCGTTAAAGCCATCTAGTTGCAAATTTCTCTTTTTAAATAATATTTGACTATGAGACCTTCGCTGAAACGATTAAAATTACTTGAAAAAGATTTTCTACTAAAAAATATATTTTTATTTCTAACCAAAATTGTGCAACAAATAGTTTTTTTAATTTTTGAACAAATTAAATGGACGACTGGCTCCACACACTTGCTCTTATGATACTTAGAATGTAAAAGATTTTTTTAAAAAGCATTCGTAAAATGGAAATTTAATTTTAGTTTTATTATTAATTTTATAAGAAATGTAAACAAGGATTAAAAAATAGTTTTTAAAATAACAAAAACACCATTTCAATTTTGTATTTCCAATCTCCAAACAAAGTATGTATGCTATTTAATTTCTATAGTATATCAAAGTTTTTGTTCAAGAATTTCTCTTTTTTATCTACTTTTTTTTTAATTTTCAAAAAATTCAACTAATTTTCAAAAAATTGATTTTTCAAAAACAAATTTTGAAGTACTAAAAAATAAACCAATACAAAGTATTTTCAAATTGTAAGGACATTTTAATATTATGGATACTTAGAGCTCTTTTATATAAAAAAAAATCATTTAAATCGAGTATCTAAATGGATTAAAAAAATATTTTTAACACTGCAGAATTTAAACCTTATTTCCTTAACTTCAAAGAATTTTTTAATCGAAATCATTGGAGTCGTTTTTGAGAAAACCATTAAATTAAAGTAAATAACCAAAGATCTACTCTATTTCTAAAATCAACAATAATTTCAAAACTTTCATTAACAAGTTTGCAAAAGAAAAAATAAATTTAATTTCATACAAACATTTCAAATCTTACAAAACAAACAGCTGATTTCTTAGAATATACGAAAATATTTTTATTTCTGATTCCCAGTATTTTGCAAGATTTTATGGCATAAAATATTTGAAAATATCATCGTAGTATGTTTATTTTTCTATAAAATATTCCTACCTTATTTTAAGAGTAAAAACCCTAAACAAAATTTCAAGAAAAATGAAAAAATTTTACTCAGCTTAGGTACATCAAATAGAAAATCCCTTTTTGATATTAAGTATAAAAGAATAAAAGATTTTTCTTTTTCATAAAAATTCTTCTGAAAATATATATATAAATGAGTTTTTATTCCTTGTAGAATTAATTTCATCCTTGAACTTCTTTCACACACACACACACATAATCTTGAAAATGTAAAAAAAACAACGAAAACAAAACATTAATACGAAAAAGCTAAGAATAAAACAGTAACATAAAAGAATAATCGATTTAGATATGAGTCCTTAAGGAATTTTTGACTCTCAAGTCCCAAAACTATAGACAGAATATGAAATTCTCAGAAATATATACATACATATATACTGTGTAGATTGCATCATATCCAGGATCATGAACAAACACAAAAAACTACTACTCCCCATTCAATTTACTTTTTGAAGAAATAATTACCTAATACAAATACATGCACACTGGAGTAGACAATTTACATTCTGGATGCACCTCTTTAAAGGGTGTCTCAAAATTTGATGAGAAAGGAATGCTTTTTTTTTGGTTTTTTTTGGTAAAAATAGGTTCGGAAATACAAGAATACGCCCAGATTCTATGAAGGTCACTGTGGTGTATGAGTAACTTTTTTTTTTTATTTTTTTTTTTGCTGATAATATAAAAATGTTCCATCATTAGATGGACAGCTCAACGAACGTTAGGATTAAATCAATCTACTGGACTCCATCATTATTTTAATATTGTTTATTTTATTGAAACAAACATTTCTGGCAAGAAACTATTACTAACTCTGGCAGTTAAGAAAGTTAACAATCTAAATAGATTAATTTGACATCGTTCTGAAAAAAAAAACACCCTGTTTGATCACCCAAGAAATTCGTATACTTACTCTTCTCAAGTAAGAATAAGGATATTATTCCTTTTGCGAAAATAGAAATGAAAATTGCAAACACAAATGAAATGCTTTAAATGTCAATCTCCTCCCTGAACGCAAGTAGTGTCTAATTGGTTTTACAGGATCTCAAGCCAATGAATACGTGCATATCTATACTCAGCTCTACTCCCGATTGACATTTCGTTATCCACTTCAGTGTGTCAAAACTTACAAAAGTTTTGCCTTACTATGGAAATTGAATTCGTAATCGATAAAACCCAAAGAGTAACCTCGTATATACATATCTATACAAATACATATTTTATATATCTAGAGTATAAGGTAAAGAATGTTGTTTTTCACTTTTCATCACGAAAAACGAAGAAGAGGGATTGAATAAAAAGCTTGTCGAAGGATATGGAAACATTTCAATTTCCTTAAATTAGTTGGTGTAGTATTATAAAATATATCTGTGCGAGAGAATTTTGCTGTAGAAAAGAGAGAACACAAGAGTGCATTGAGACAATGAATGTAGATGACAAGGTTTTCTCATTTTGTTAAAACTATAAACCTTTTTATGAAATTGCGGGTAAAGATATACTCTGTAATTGTCATGATGGGAGACAGGAACTTTTGGGGGGGGGGGGGGGATGGAAAGGATAAATGTTAATGTTATATTGAATGTAGAACAAGAATTGACAAGCAATTCTTTGAGACAGAAGGGCGGGCGTGTTGTTAAGTTGTAACGATGGAGTAGTTATTCAATGGAAGGATTTGAACGAACATTTTTAAAAATGTCAAAATAAGTTTTTAAAATTTTGAAGCTATTGACTACTAACTACTATAATTATATTAGTTAGAATTAATTTTACATGACATTTGTGAATTTAAATGCTAGTGAAAATAACTTTTATTGGAGGAACAGTTATGTTAGTGTTAATAACTGAACACGCTAGTCAGGATTTATAAAGCCTTTCGTTCTTCTAAATTTTTTCCTTTTCCACAACTTGGACTTGAGCATTGTTAATGTTAGCGAAAAAATCTCGTATCCTAATCCTTGAATAGTAGTCGAGGTAGAAAGTACATACCGTCGATTAACTTAGTTGCGCGAGCATCCGTATGTTAAGTCGCCAGGCAGGCGGAAATGGCAACAGTTTCTTAATAAAAAATTAAATTGTCTTATCCGCTTCGACAGTTAATGGTATTTATTTCCATTTAAAATTAGAACTGAAATCGCCAGAAATAATACCTGCGAAGTTTATTTGGGCACAAAACCACTCATTTTTTTCGGAATCAGGTACACACCTTGCATGGAAACGAATTCAATTCTATTGAAGTGGAGTGAGAACAAAGACCCCACTCACACTCACAGTCTAGGCTGGATGTCGGCTTCAACAAACAAGCCTCACCAGCCAGCTCCTTCACTAGCTAGCTGTCTCCAGGTACGCACATCAAGTTTGTTGAGGTTATTTTCCAATTGAGTGCGTTACCTTAGATGAAGTGTTCCTCTTCCATTTTGCCTATCAGGTTTGCCTACGAACGGGCTGGTGTGCCAGAGTTTTCACATAGCCCACCTTAACCGCTCCATTACAAGACTCGGATGATAAAGGTTTTTACAGGGCTTGCTTGGGACTTTGAGAGAGGGCTTCACTGCTTCGCTATCTGAAAACTCTAAAATTATATCTATCGATGATGTGATGTGATGTTCTGCCCAAAAGAACCAAGACTCTAGGTAGGTAATGGAGGCGTCCAGAGAATCTGCTCAGAAAATCTCAATTAGCGCTGATTTGCGCACCACAAAGCAAATGAAGAAAAAAAGGAATAACGAAAAGCTTTTGGAAGCCCTTCTCCTACTTTTCAAAAGCCTGCCTTATATAGGGCATACCAATAACACAAATAGAATATTTTTTCGATCATTTGAGCTCCAAACATTTTTAAATCCAGTGAATTAAAATGTTTTGCATTAAAGGCCCACCCAAAAAAAATAAAATTGCAAGCACTTTTACATAAACGGGCCACTATGGGCCGTTTTGGTACCAAGGAACATAAAAACTGTGATACTTTGGTCAAAAAACTTTAGGGACTTAGTAAAGTTGTTGTGTTTAGTGGCCAGAAGACCTTGCCCTTTTGATAATACAACAGTCATCCGCTCACGTCCGTCCGCTATTCTTGATTCCGACTCCCATTTAGCATCGCAAAGCCGAGTTTGTACTTTAGAACATTCAGTAGAAAGGGTACATTTGTGTATGTAATGTAAACCACTTTTGGCCTTCTGGCTTGTTAAAAGTTATTGAACTTATTGGTAGAAAAGCTTTGGCATGTTAGGAATGCAGAATTATATCCATCGCACAGTGTGGCCAATGGTATCAAAAGCTGGCAAAAATAGCTATTTTTACTTTGTACCGAAATTGCCATATACAAATTTACTTTAATAGAGGGATTAATAGGCTGCACAAAACCGGTTTTTATTCCACGATTTTAGCCTAACGGGGAGAGTAACTACACTTTAAAATGTCACCATTGACGAAATTATTCGCTATTTAACTTTTTTTTAGCTCCCATGGGTGTTTCAAGTTTTAAGTGCTATTTCGTTAAAACAAAAGATAAAAATTTGAAATAAATATGGAATTACAAGCAAAAGGGAAGCTTTAGATTCTCATTTCTCTTTTGAATTATGAGTGTGTAGTTTGTTTGAAATAATTTTTCGAATTCGGTGTCTTTAAGATCATTCGTGTTTTGTGTGCGTCATACAAATTCCTTGAGAAAAAGTTCATAACGGTGTGAAGTGGCGCTTTGTTTTTGGTGTCCTTTTATTGATGAGAGTGTCATCTTTCATGTCAATTAAAAAAATGTTGCCCATGTTTGCCCCTTTATAAGTAAACGCTATGTGAAGTTATCTAAAAATAACCATTTTTTTGTATATATTTCTCAGATTCCGGCAGTGCTGACAATACCGGTCAACTAGATTTTTGACACAAGTACCTAATTATACTTTTCTGAAGGTTTAAGAGATTCTGAACTCGTATCTATAGTCAGAATTATTATTAGCCACAACTGAGAGTGTGTACGGTTAGCATGCTGGCTAAAAATTTAAGAAAATAGTGTTGATCAACAAAATGGAGACTCATCTTGAGATATCTCATGCATAAAATAAGATCGGAAAGATTAAAATAGTTTTTTGAAGAAGAAAAGCAGATCACGGCGTCAAACTATGCTGAAATAATAAACCACAATTAGTATAACCTCAAAAACATTCAAAGTAACGTTTTTTTCTTTGCATTTTATACCGTTAATATTTCAAAAAACGGAAGCTTAAAGCATATTTCTGGATGTGTATTCGAGTTCAGTATTCCTAAATGCTTCAGAAAAGTATATTTTGGTTCTTTGGACAAAAAAAAGTTGAATTTTGTTGACCAGTGTATATTTTCATTAAGAAGATTTTGTTATGACCCAATTAATGAGTCAGGTCAAAGAGAGATAAAACTATATTTTTTTAAGAAAAACCTTATTTAAATAATAAAACCAGTAAATTCAAAGTATTGAAAAATTAAATAACAATTTTCCTTCTCAATCAACTTCAAAGCTAAAGGTAACAGATACCTTCTTAGTTATATACGTTTTTAATAACTTTTCATAGAATCACAAGAGTTGTCTTAGTTTTGTACTTTATTATTGTATTTTTACCCATAACAAACTTAAAAACAAACAAAAATAATTTTTGCCAACTTTTCCTACCATCGACCACACTGTGCATCGGCCAAGGTTTCTGTCCAAGAATTCTGTTCACATCACTCTTTCAGGACCTGAAGCAAGTTCGTTCGGTACAAAACCCCCTTTAAAAAGAACCTTTGAGTTTGATTAGAGTCATTGGCTTATTTTTGCTAGTATTGGCATGTTGAAATGGTGAATGTTAACTATCGTGCCGTGACAAGCTGATGGCTTAAGAAATTGACTCCCTAAGTGGAATTAATTCCCAGGCACTTATTTCTCTTTTCATCGCACCTGTTAGAATAATTGCAAAAAGGGCTTTTATTATATAATTTCAAGCATATCTTTCAATGAATTTAGATATAGCCGATAGCGTTCTTCGGATTCGATTAGTTTTGCTAATCTAATTATGATTCTGAAAATATCCCCATGGTTTCACGAGAAATTTAATTGCACCATTAATTAAATTCACTGTTTATTATCCATTAATCCATGTTTAATAAATTGATATAAAATAAATTATAATAGAATTTTTTCGATTTCAAAACAATGAAATATATCTATTATTATTATCTATAAAATAAAAAAAAAACAACACACATTTTGCTTTATGTATTACTCGTGTGTAATAAATTTATAATTTTTAAAGCTTTGATATCAATTATTTTTTTTTTTTGCAATTTACAAAAAGAAACAAAAAAAAAAAACAATATCTATGCTGATTATATTGATTAATATCCATGGAAATCTAAAACAAAAGTCCTATATTACGTTTAAAATTTACCCTTTAATTTAATCAAAATTAAAATAAACATTACAATCAGGAAGTGTGTACATAATTTTCTATAAAGTGAAATAATATTATGAATTTAGAGACACAATGAATGGTGTCCTTGTGAATTGTTTATGTAAAATTTTGCGCTCATTATTTTCAAGCAAATTTTAAATGAAGCTAAAACTGTTATTGTTTTTGTCCTACAATTTAACAAAATTTTATTTTGTTATGATTTTAAACATATTGTTGAAAATTTTACTAATTCAACAAAACAATAAACACAAATTGTCT
This sequence comes from Episyrphus balteatus, assembly GCF_945859705.1. Taxonomy (NCBI): domain Eukaryota; kingdom Metazoa; phylum Arthropoda; class Insecta; order Diptera; family Syrphidae; genus Episyrphus; species Episyrphus balteatus. The sequence goes on from NC_079134.1 coordinate 44,205,292, forward strand.
GTTTAACAAGGGAAAATTATTTAAATGATGATGGTATTTTCAACACAAAATCCTCAGAACTAAAACTAAAAAAATATTCACCCCTAAACACAGGATGGCAAAAAAAAGGGACCTTTTAAAGGTGGCCATGAGTTCCTGTGATATTCCCCATTGATTTACCTAATGCCCTAAACAGACTATACACACAGATGTGTGTGTGGTGTGTACCAAAGGGATCAAATCTGACGGGAACGTAAAACTTTGTCTGTTTCTGTTGTTTTTTTTTTAGAAAAAGGATTGTTGCAATTACAATCTCCAAAACGGAACGAACTTAAACAACTTCACATATATATTATCCTGCTGCTAGGGCACAGCATGAATTCAGTTTGAAACTATGCATGATGGTATACTATGGGTAAATAAATTAACTTGCAGGTAAAAAGCAGAGGTTTTGTGAAATTGGCCAGAGAGTATACAAAACAGGGTGTTGGGGATTCAACTTTAATAACTTTTGGGTGCATGTGAGGGTGTGTCTAGGGAAAATATCAAAAACCATCATCATTTTGACCTTCTTGGAAGGTCTTACCAAATTTTCTACAAATAAAGTTGATTTAAATTCCAGATAAGCCCCACTGTAAGAAAAATTATTTTTCAAATTTAAAAGAATCATCTATCAAAAGGTAAAAAGCTATTCTTCAAACACCCTGTTTTCAAAAAAAAAAAAAAAAAAACAAAATAAACAGAAAACATAGAAAGGAAAAAAAAAAACATGTATGAATGTGTATTTTAACGAACACATCACACACACAAAAAACACAACTAAGGAAGGAACCTACCTATACCTCTCCTAATCTTTTAGCTTCGTGTTCATGAACTGGAAAGAAAGTCATGTTCAAAGGATCTTTCCACCAGAGAATATTCCCCGTTGGACCGAACAACAACCGACATACTATGAGATAAAACATGCAAAAAGTTGTTCCCCCAACCAAACGATATGATATACCAAAGAGCACTTTTCTTTGCCTTTTCACTCATCTTCTATACACTTTTTTCAATTTTTTGTTTTCCTTTTATGGATAGTGGATGGATATATTGGGTTTTTGGCTCAAACAAGTGCATGCATTATTCCAGATATACATATAAGTACCTTTACACATAACTATTCCTTTTTTGTGTAGTATCCTTTATTGAAGCAACGATCAAAAGCAGGAGCTAACTATAATGTATACATGTGTGTGTGTTGTATGATATTATTTGAGTATGTGTGAACATTAGTTTGCAAGGATTTGAATTTAAGCTTATTTTTTTTATTTTTTGATGAATATAATTTAAATAATTTATTGATGCTGATGGTTAACTTGAGCTTGGTGCTGAATGGCGACTCTGTTGCTGAAGGACTTGTGTCAAAAAGATTTTTGCATAATATTTCATGTGGATTGTTAGTGAAAGGGTAACCCTTTTATTTATAGTTATAATGGTTATGGTGCCACATGTTAATTGACACATACCTATCCTGTGGGCTTCTTAAGTAAAATATCAATGAAATTTTTTCGATTTATAAATCAAGAAATCAAAAAGTAACTGAAACCAAGCTACATGTCATTTTAACATTAGCCTCGTGCCTATTGTACTAAGGCCATCAAAATGGTGCTCTTCAAGTACTAGAAAGCTGAAATGGGTTGAGGTCAAAATCCCGAAAACCCAAAATACCGAAAATCCAAAATCCAGAAAACCCTAAATTCTAAAACCCCAGAATTACGGGATTTTGAAATTACGAAACCTTGAAAGCCCTTATGAAAGCCCTTAAGTAAGTCTATCCCCTATATCAGCATATTTCATTTGAATTAAAATTGATTGATATTATATTCATCTATACAAAAACAGTAACAATATTTCTTTTTATTTATAACATTTATGTTTTTTAAGAAAAGTAGATTTGGTTTTTTGTAAATTTCTCGAAAATGGCAAGATATTTTTGAATTTGGTTTTCTGTTTTTGTTTTAAAACCTAAATTAGTACTTAATTACATAAAATTTTGAAAAAATTTAAAAGTTTAAAATTTTTTTTTCAAAATTTTGATTTTAAACATTAATTTTTAAAAACTGTGCTATAAAATGGCTTTGTTTAAAATTTTCTATAAAAATTGTATCCTAATTTTTTAACAATAACAATTTCCGTCGTAAGAATTCCTAAAAATTAATCATCCTCAAAAATATATGTATAAATCCAATTTAACTGGGGTGAAATCGGCTAACGCGATAGTCGATAGTTGATAGTCAAAAAACGACAAGTTATGGATCAAAATCGTCAAGAGAGTATATCGGGGGTAAAACGAATAAACTCAAAGTGAAGTAAAACATTTTTCGGATTTAAGTCGCATAATATGGATTATAGTAGGTATAGTGAAAAATACAATTCAGAACAAAGTTGAAGAAAAAAAATTTTTCTTTAAGTTATTTTGTCAAAAATTTAGAAATGGCCGAGTTATTCAGTAAAACTTATTTTTAGTTAAATTCAAAATGGCGACTTTACCTCAACCACAATTTTCTTGAAAAAAAAAAAAAAAAATGGCACCAGGACGTTTATCACGAGGACAAAATTATTTATAAAAGTTTCATGCCGAAATTTTTTTACAATAATTTTGATAGTTTAGGCTTGAAAATGTGAAAGTAGAATAATTACAAATATTAATATTTTTTCGTTTTATATTTTGAATCAAACATTTCCTAAGAGTTCTTTTTGCTTTCATTTAGCGTTTATCTTAAAGTCTTGGCCAATTACGACCTTCCTGTGTTCTAAAAAATACACTGTGCTTCGATTGAATAATTTGCCTAAAAACAACTAAGTACCTATGTGTTATTTTCCGCTAGCCCAATATAATTTTAAAAGTTACAATGAAAAATAAAATCTTTTTTTATTTAATAACAGTGGTAAATTTGTTTGCACAGTTTTCACCGTGCAAAAAAACTTAATGTACTGAAATGTTGTAAATTTAGATTTGTACAAAAACTATGATAATAATTTTTTTCGGTCAGATGAGCCTTTATCGAGAAAAAATGTGATATTCAAGACGATCTCCGAAAATTTTACATTTTTTCGTTAATAACTTTTCATACGGAAACATAACAAAAAAAATTCTTAAAAAAAAAATAGAGAATTAGTTTTTCTACAAAACAAGACAAAACAATTTTTTCTACAATAAACGGAAACCGAGAAAATCATAAAAACGCATTTTTGAAAATGGCGGCTAAACCACACGGTTTTTTTTTTGTAAAAATTTTGTTTGCTTTATATTTGTCTTAATATAAGTCATTTTTTATAAAATATAAAAATCAAATCCTTTTCAAATATTCTCAGATGATTCCATTGTCTGTAGAAAAAACTGAGATTTTTTCGAAAAATTTAACAAACCTCAAAAACTTCAGTTCTGCTTTAGGTAGAAGGTCGAAAACTGAAATTGATTCACTCATTAGGTATACCAAAAACTACTTGCCCCTATTTTTTTTTTCATTTGCTTCATAGTAAAATGTATCTATTTACTTATCTATTTATAGTTTGCCAAAAAAAAGTTTGAGTAATGTATGAAAATCGATGATTTCTTGAGGAACTCTTGAGGAACGTTTAATTTTATAGGAAAGAGTTGTTCTAATCATGATTTTTCTTTAAAGCTTTGAATATACTTGTTCGGATTTTAAATGTGAGTTCTTGGGGGGGGGGGGGGGGAGGTAGGGGTGAGGTCATGACCCCCCCCCTTTTATACGCCGTTGAATTCTACTAGTATGATCCTTTGATCATTTATGTAGGATTTAGCTCGGACTTAATACCCTTACTAGTTAATTTGTAGTATAGATAAAAAGTAAGTCATTACGCCATACATTTTTGCGTACCTTCTGACCAAAAAACGCTTCCCAGTCTAATTTGTTTGTATGATGTTCATCTGTGACAGCATAGCTCCTAAAGTACATATCGGAATTTGACAATTGAGGTATCGTTGGAAGCGTTTTTCTTGTCCGCTGGTTAATATCTATTTGACGTTACATTAATTATTCGCCGTCAAGAGGCAAAAGTCATAAACAATTTAATATTTTTTTTAACGTACGGTAGCTGTGTAAATACTTAAACTCGAAGTTATAACATATCAAACTATAAAGGTATGCATACTTTGCATATCTTCTAAGAAAGACCTTGATTTTATAACACACTCCACGGAAAGTCAGGAGAAAGTTTGATAAGGTTTCATCAGATACCACAATGAGACATGTTAAATAATCCTAAAACACCACCCAAGAGAAATAAAAACTAGAAAACTTCTTCAAAATTTTTCATTCCCCCTTTTACTTAAAGAAATGAAATGAATTTATTTCTTATGACTTTCTCATTGTGTAAAAACTGATGGGAACACTATAGCAATGTGCCATATTGGACATTTTGTAATTAGGCTATATTTTGTTTTTAATTACACCGAAACGTGCTTATTATGATTCCATTAGTCTTACAAAACAACAGAAAATATATATAATAGTTTACATTACACTGTCAAATAATTTATCTTAATTAGATCTTTCATTGCGCAATGTTATCGATTAGAATAAATTCTTAAATATTAATAAAGAGCTTCTGTAAGGCACTAAATTTAACATCAACTCTTACACACACACACACATACACAAAGATGTATAATGATGTATAAAGTGTGTGTATTTTTCGTGTGGTTTTTCATTCTATGTGCGGAAATATGGTAAACATTATCATAAAATAAAGTGTTTGTTCGTGCTAGCACTCATGGAAATATGTTTGTTCTTGAATAAATTCCACCAAAAAATACATATTCTATGTTTTATGAAATTAGTTAGTTAGGTACATGAATTCTAAGTGTGGAAATAGTGTAAAAAAAGGAAACACACACACACACATCACGGCTTGGTCGTGTCATGTTGTATACCTAATTTTGGTTGAGGAATGTATCCTTTAACTTTGCCATGACTATGGCTAACATTGTAGGACAAAATTGAAGGTGTGAGTAGCCATCAGAAGCATCAAAGTTTGTAAAATTAATTCAAGGAGAGGACGACCAATGACGACCGTCATTCTCGTGTCATATGGGAAATTTGAGTGTTCCTACACGATGTTATACAAAATTCTGTCGGATTGTGGAAAAAAAAACCAAAGGATTTTACATTAAACAAAATAATATTCAAGGTTTTTTGTTATTTTTTTAAGTAAAAACTTTTTATGAGATGGGACACTGTAAACTTTCATAGAAAAAAAAAGGATTGGAAAATGTCCTGTCTGGTGCTTTAAGAGTAATTCTATGGACAACTTTTTAATTCTACTTGCGGGGAAATAAGTTTTAAGGTGTAAAACAAATAGCCATGTGTAAATTCAAACTTGTTTTAAACTTTTTCCGGTAGGTAATGGATTTTTTTCTTGTCACTTTGCATTTGTGAGGAAATTTTTAACAGATTTTAATTTTGGCCGTATGTGAATTGCGTTAAATAGTTAACCCCGTGTAAAATGTTTGACACTATCTATTGAGGTCAATAAAAAAAATTTCAGCTGTATGGATTATTGTTTAAATTTTTTTTTGACTTTTTTCTGCCATGATACTCCTTTTTAATAAAAAAAATTTAACCCAAATTTAATCAGGGCCCTATTGCACTAACCACTTTGGATTTTGCAACTTTGCGAAACAATACTTTTCTGCAAAAGTAAAAGTGCAAAGTGTTGCACCAAACATTAAAAGTTCCCCACTTTGCACTTTGCAATTTTTGATGTTTTTTTTTGTTTGGTTCAACGAAATCAAGGAATTCTTTGCAAATTGGCAAAACTTTGCGCTTTTCAGAAAAGTACTTTGTGCTTTGCAAATTTGTGGTTGGTTCAACAAAATTTGCAAAGAAGGAATTTTTGTTTTACTTTTCAAAAAAAAATAATTTCCTCTTTGCAAATTGGAGTTTGGTGAAACAGAATTTGCAAAGTTAAAGTGCAAAGTTGCAAAATGCAAAGTGGTTGGTGCAATAGGGCCATCATCTTGTAGATGCTCCACTAAAACTCTTGTAAATCATCATTTTAGGATTCGAGGCTAAGGCCCCAAGTAAAAATAGGTTTCTGCCACACCACCCATTGAAGCACTACCGAAGCACCACCACAGTGCTTTTTGAGCGCCCAAATATTGTTGTACCACCGCGGTGCACCGCAAAGTTGAAAAAAAAACTATGACGTCATTTTTCGTAGATAAAAATTCTTTTTGAACTTCTTATATCTCAAAAGCGTGACTTCATAGATTGTTTTCGACTACGGATTTGAATTTAAAATATTAAAATCTATATTAGAAAAGTATATCTTGGTTTACCGAAAAAATAAATTCTCAGTTTTATTGAATATTGAAATTTTTCAATATATCATGTTTTCTAATATTTATTTAAAAACATAGTTGGCAACCATATAACCTCAAAATACTCAATTTTTTTTTTGTATAAATCGAAGAGATGTCAAAATGGTGCTAATTTACAAAAAATATCCATGAAATAGCTTAATAAGAGGTCTAGTTTGGCCCTTTTTGGACTTTGTTTAAAAATTTTTAATTTTTTTTATGGAATATGAATCTATGAATTCTATGTTTAAAGTCTAAAATCTTTTTTACCTGAATTAAGCCAAATCTCTAGCTTATATACTATTTTGAAAAAGAAAATTCTATTTAAAGACTTATTCTGGCCGCCATTAAGTTGGCAGCTTTTTCGTATTTTCCATACAAATATTCTCCAGTGTACCAAATTTCATGACATTTCCTCAAGAAATGGCCGTGCAAATTAATTTTGACGCCAAAAAGCACCAAAGACACCACTGTGCGCTGAACCATAGCCGAACCATACTCGAAAATTACTTATTAGCGAAACCATCAGAACCACAACCGCATGATGATGAAAAAATACAAGTTCGTCGAATCACAGCCCATATCCACATCCCGGGTGCGGCTGATTTTTCCGCCCAACGAACAGTGGCCAAAAAAAGATTATTCTTTAAAAATTAAATTTTCATTTTAACTCGGGAATGGACACAAATGCTTCATTTTTGGATATTTTTCATGGAAGAAATAATTTTCGAAAGACGAAATTCCTTAAATTTTTACGAATTAAAAATTGAGGCTTTTCTGTTTTTACCAAAATTTCGTAGTGCCTTGTTTTGTGTTTTTGGTGTGGTGAAAAATTTCAATTTAAGCTAAATTTTCGAAAAGTGACTTCGTCTAATTTCATGGGAATTTAAACTTGACTTTTGATTTAAAATGTTAAATGTAAAATTAAACGGTCAGTACCTAATCCTAGGAAAAACCCTTTTTGTTGCCTTTTTTTGCTTGTGGAATAATACTTTCCTGTAATCTATTTCATATTTGAAAAATTCATTTTAAAATTGTGTGCGAAAATTCACTCAAAGTTTATTTCAAAGGACCAGGAATCCAGGACCTCTTTTGTATTCATCAGCTATAACTAATTAATGACTTTTCATTAGTGTTTTTTGTGAATCAATTCCGGTAGATAGAGATTTTATAATCACAAAAATCAATTTATTCAAAGTAAATATGTTCAATACTAAGAATGTTTTGAAATGGACAAAAATATCTTGGAAAATTCACATATCGAATACAGTAACATGATTCGTTTTTATTTTTATTGAAATGGAAATTCCTATTGCAACCAAAATTGGTTTTATTTTATTTGTATTCAAAAATAAATGGAAATTTTTTTTTTCCATAATTTATGTAATATTTTATGATTTTTTGCTGTAAAAAGTTTTCACAAAGAATACAAAGACCAAAAAATTTTACAAAAAAAAACACCAAACCCATCATAAAGGAAATATCGATAAAAAAAAAACATTTTGTCTGGCTTGGCCTTTATTAGAGGATATCATCAATATTCTTTTATTTTTATTTCATCATAGAATCATATATCAAAATAGGGAGTGTTTCCCTCCTAATTTTCTCGACATTTTTTTTTTTTTTTGGTGAAATAAATCAGATCGATATGAACAAATTGGAAAATTGCCTGTCTATTTTTTTTTTTTTTTTTTTGTTGTGGTCTATAATTTTATTGATTAATCTTCAATAAACGGACACAAGAGTGTGGGCTGTAATTGTAAATCAAATCTTCAAGATGTGTATTTAAAGCTTCTCTCTCAATTAAGGACTTTGAAAAGATATGGACTTAGCTTTCATGTCACACAACAACACCAACAAAACAACTTGCAAGATTATAATCTCGTTTCATTTCCGGTTGATAGTAGAAATTGTTGTTGGTTGTCAACCAATCGACATACTTAAACGGCCCATCACCAAGACCGTGTCCGTGTGTCATCCTTCAGAAATATTGGCATCTGATAGAGATAAAGAGAGAGTCTACTATACTACAACATTATTATGTTTGAAAGGTATAACAAATTGAAAATCGTTTCTGACAAATGTCCTGATTGTGAGTATACAACAAAGTATACACACATTGATAGATGCAACTATCATTGCAAAAAGGATAACAATCAATCAGTTAGTTGGTTGTGTTGTACTCACGTAATTATACCACAAAAATCGATTGATGCATTTGGAATCCTTACGCATGTATAATAGTCTATCTAGTGTAGTAGCTACTTCAACATATTTTATATAGAGATAGTAGAACTTATTGATGATAGATTTACGAAGGGACTGTTTACATACACTCATCAAATGGACTTGGACTTGTCACTCTACTATATAACCCAATGTCCATGTTGGGTAGAGATGCATTAAACCGCTGTATCTGCAGTAAACAGCTAATTGACCTAGATTGATTCATGTCCTTGCATATGGATGATGATGATAATGATGATGTGAAGAAATCATTGATGCTAACTACACTATTTCCACCTACCGTGTTCTATTAGTCTTTTGAAATTGTTTCCTTTTATAGAAACCTACTTCTATTAAAAATAAAACTGGAATTTAGAGTCGCAACAATTCAGGGTACAAATTAAATCACTCTTTTCATAAAATACTTTGGAAATATTTGTTCATGGATTAAAAAACAGGAATATTTGGCTAAAAACATCTAAAATCTAAATATTTATTCCATATAATATGAAAAAAACTTTTTATAGGCATATTTTTTATGAAATTTAATAAGCTGAAAAATATAGCTTTATAACCCAAACTGTGAATTTTACTGTCCAAATTCATTTTCGTTTGATATACCGATTAACAAATTTGCTTCTATAAAGCTTTACAGTTGGTAATGTAGCTCCTGTAAAGCTTTATAGAAGGGATATTGTTTATTGGGAAGACGGTTTTTTTTCGGACATGGTTAATTGATTGCTTTATAAGTTCACTGATCATACAAGTCCAAATCAAAAATACTCAATTTTATTTTCGTAAAAAAAGAAACAGTGTAACGAATTCATCGCTCAAGAAGAAGAAGAAGAAGAAGAAGAAGAAGAAGAAGACAAACAACAATAACAACAACAAAAACAACAACAACAACAACAACAACAACAACAACAACAACAACAAAAACAACAACAACAACAACAAAAACAACAACAACAACGACAACAACAACATAAACAACAACAACAACAACAACAACAACAACAACAACAACAACAACAACAACAACAACTTCGGTCTTTATTTCGGAAATGTCATTGAGGTTCAGAAAAGACTTTGTTTGAGTCAATGATGTTACCTGGGTACTGCAACGAATTCATCTTTCTTGGGTGCTCCAAGAGTCATAGTTTCGGAAATAAATCGCCAGAAATATGCCCGCGTGATAATGGTATGTTGAATAGACTGCATCGACAAGAATATTCGATTTAGCCTGAATCAGCTGCTATTTAGTACTTCTTTGTCCTTGCTGGCTATTCGGGACTATAAAACATTTAAAATAGTGGCTTTAGTCACAACATGCTTAATCTGTAGGCCGGAAAGTAGGTACATTTGTAAGCATTGTTGTTTGGGAATCTACTGATTTTGATATAAGAATAACATTTTATTTCACTATCACTACTACTTTTATCGTACTGAGCTCGTTGTTGGAAGAATTCTGTGGGTTTTTTTTCTAGCTCCATGGAACCACAAATTACTTCCTTTCCGAACATTGTTTGAAAAATCTTGACGTCGTACTTCGGGCAATTCTTCATTTTTCCAATATATGGTTCAAAATGCTTATTAGTTGGAACACTTTTCCAAACTTCTAAGGTGCTGACAAACAGTTTTAAAGTCTTACAAAATACATACCTAGTTTTCACCTTCCTTATTTTGTTATTCCACTTTTTTTCAAAATATACAACAGCACAGCTTATACGTTACCATTTTCAAACTTAAGCCAATTGAATTGTAAAATTACTATTTTCTCTTTTTTTTTTAATTCTATTTAATTTGATAAGACGATTTGAGTAGCAGAAAAAAAAACCTCAATATAACCTCTGACTTGAAAATTAAATAAATTTCCAGCATTTCAATTCTTTTTTTTATATATGTACCTCCCGCATATTGAATGGAATAAACTTTTTCATTTCTATTTTTTTATTTTTTACAGAACAATGGCGCACAACAATTGGCATCTGAAGCAACTGTCTACATAATGCTCGAGGATGTTAATGATGAGATCCCGCTATTCACTGAACGAGAACAAGAAACCGTACTTGAGGGTGAACCGATTGGTACAAAGGTTACTCAAGTGAATGCCATTGACAAGGATGGAACCTTTCCAAATAATCAGGTATGTGTTTATGTATAAATGTGAATATCTTCATATAGATACCTTTTTTTACCCACATACCGCAACCTATTTTATATATAACAACTTTAACAACCAAAACCTTTATACAATCTAAAAAAAGCTTTAGTCGAGACATTTTGGAATGACATGCTAATGCTTTACAAATTGTATATTTCAAGTGGAAGTCGTCGTCGTCGTAGTCGTGTTTTAGGATGGGTTTATGAGTTTTCATTTATTATTCTTTTTTTTAAATTGAATTTAAACATGAACATCTTTGTTTTAATGGAGTAGTGGGTAGAATGTGGGTGATGATAAGTATAAAGGAAAAAACTTTAAGGTTATTTTCTGTTTTTTTTTTGTATTTAAATGATTTGCAAATTTTCAAATGCATTAACAAATATAAAGGATTTGAAAAAATGCCATCGACTATGAGTGAATTGAAAAAAAAGTTTGAAAAGTTAGATGTAAGGTAACACAAAGTGGGTTTTTTAATACCTTTGAGAGAAATGAAAGCTTTTTGACTTTCAATATCTATTGAAATCGATTAGGTAAGTCTGGTTCAATTACCTATTACTCTTTTCATCTATAATAATTTGTATTAGTGTTTATTATTTTTTTTCCAGTATAATCGACTATTATTTTATTCATAGGTGCGAAAAAGTCTCTAGAATAGTTCTTGACAGGGTAGAGTAGAAATTCTTCTAGAAACTATTATGATCTAATTTATAAGTTAGGGTCCAAACCCCAAAAACTGAAATCCGAAACCCCAAAATCCCGAAAACCCAAAATCCCGAAAACCCAAAATCCAGAAAACCCCAAAATCCAGAAAACCCAAAATCCCAAATAAGATCCCTAAATCCTTAAAAATTAGGAATACTCTCAAAGTGAATTCTTTGTAATGGATTTACTCCTCCATCATCGTGCCTTGTGGATTTTGTCCAGGTTATATCAGTGCTTTTGAGGAAGGTCTTTGACATTATTTTCGTAAGCCTGCAAGGGCGATGGATTTGAAAGAAATTTTGGAAAAAAATTTGAAATTTTTTCGAAAATCTTAAAAAAAAATTTGTACAATTTTCACTTAAATGCTGAGGCCTGTTCACTGTGAACTGTAAACTTAAACATGTTTCGAGACTTTGGTCAAAATATATCGACCTCGGAATGTAATAAAAATTGTTTGGTTAGAAAAATCTCAGGAACTAGATCTCCAAGAATGTTTTGGTTTGCAGTTATGAATAGAGCTTAGAAAGATGTTTCATTTGATGTTTCACTTGATGAATTTTGAAGATTTTGGATTTTTGTTTGAAAATCTCAAAAAAATTAGATTTGTAAAATTTTTAAAATAAGTGGATAGGTCAGTTCACTGTGAACTCATATCTGTAAACCAAAACTTGTTTCAAGACTTTGGTCAAAAGATATCAGCTTAGGAATGTAAGAAAAAGAAAGAAATATCTCAAGAACCAGACCTCCAAAAATCTTTTGGTTTGCAGTTATGAATAGAGCTTAAAGACTTATGAATATAGCTTGAAGACTTTTCTTTAGATTTTTTACTCTATGGATTTGGAGAAAAATTTTGAAAAAGTATTGTTTTTTTGGCAATTTTTTTCAAAAATCTTAAAAAGATAGATTTGTAAAATTTTTACCTAAATGCATAGGCCTGTTCACTGTGAAATTATATCTGTAAATCCAAACTTGTTTCAAGACTTTGATCATAAGATTATATCGGCTTCAAAATGTTAGAAAAAGAAATAAAAATGTTTCTTTTGATTTTTTGCTCCATAGATTTGGAGTAAATTTTTGAAAAAGTATTTTTTTTTGGAAGGGGATTGGATTTTTTTCGAAAAATAAAAAAAAAAAATTAAAATTTATCAATCTGCATGCCTTATATGTATATTTAATTTAAAACCGATTTCGAGACTTTGCTCAAAAAAAATCAAATAAAAAAAAAACATGTTTGGTTCCGCATATCTCAACAACCAGACCTCCAAGAATCATTTAGTTTTCAGTTATAAATAGAGCTTAAAGAGACTTTTCTTTTGATATCTCACTCACTTTTTGCCACGGCAGCAGAAAAAATAGTGTCACTATCCTAAAACTTCTAAATCAAAATAAATTTTAATTCAAAAACCTATGCTTTCACTTTTTTCTCAAAAAAAAAAACAACACTTTTTCGCCTTAGATATTTCAAGAGACTCTCTTGAGTGTTTGGGCTTTATGGAATATTTTAATTTCGTTTGTTTTACAGAGAAAAAGGACCATCCTTGATATAAAAACACAATTTGCGAATAATTATTATATAAATAATACCTCGAACATTTTTCAATAACAACAAAAAAATTTATAAGTACCTAGCCTCGAAAAAATTAATTGCTTTCATGTTAAGTCTCAATAATTACGAAAACAATTAAATTAATTGTGTTCCTAAAAAAAAACAAAAACACAATAACAATATCAAAAAATCCGACTAGTCTTTTCTCTCGTTAAATTCAATTTACCAAATCCTTTCACTTATTGTATTTGTTTATCGTTTATTGTTTTTTTTTTTTTAATTTACATTAATCGCCTCAGACAAAAAAAAGATTAACAAAAAGAATTCTCTTTTTTTTTTTTAATTCAAAGTATAATGATCTAAAAAAAAGAAAAACATTTAAATGCTTACTTCCTCATCCCGATTTGAAGAACCAAAACTCAAATAATTAGAACGGAAATTATTTCAACAAAAATTCAGGTTTCGTCATAGTCTGGGACATAAAGCTGCTTTTTCTGTATCTAGAATAAAATTAATTGATTTTTTTCTGTTAATTGAACAATTCTTTAAGGATACTTTTTTGGTACTAAAAACCTTCATAGAATTAAAAGATATTAAAATTTTTGATTTTCTGAATCTTACGAAAAAAAAATGCCAAAGGCCATTAAAAATAAATGTTTTTTTTTTTTTTTAAACAAATGTCAAAAACAAACAATGTTTGTTACTTCTCAAACTATATTTTACTAAAGGATAAAAAAATCCTCCAGAGTGGAAGCTTTATCCATCAGCATAATAATCATGGTAAATTGGAAGAAATATAAGAGAAAAAAAAGGTCCACAGCGCAATAATTATAATCTGCACACGACTGTAACTACAACTTCAGTGATTGTGTGGCATAGTCGAGTTTCGAGTCTTCCAAAGGATGCCATATACCAGTAGTCGCATAGTTCAGAAAAAAAAAAAAAATAGTACGAAAAAAACAAAGTGTGTAAGCTTAACTAGTTTTCAAACTTAATCCATCCTTATTTCAAAGGATCATAAGACGGGGGCAAAAGGAAAGAGTATAAGTACCTACTTGTACATACCTACTCTTTCCCTCTCTCTTTCTCTACTTCTTCCCTCTTGTGTCCACTATCAAAAAGTTGAATAGTGGAATTGGGAATGAGTGTTGAAGTTGAAGGCGTAGTTATATACTATAGGCAAGCTGAAAGGCGCAAAAAAGGACCTCCAAGCTAATTAGGATCTCCATTGCTCACGCTTCGTTGAAGTGAAAATAAAGAATAAAAGCAAAGGAAACTTGGTATAAACCGCAAAGCATTATCCTGCCAACTAAAATTTCACATTCTTTAATAGAAAGCGAGATACCACCAACTTAAACCAAACGACTGACGCGACGATGACTCCCACAAGAAAAAAAAAAACCCTTTCCGCTTCGCCTTTTTGCTAGATAAGAAAGGAGAAAAAAACTTATAGTTGATCTACTTTAAAAGAAGGGAGTGGAAATAAGATCCACAAAAGGCATCGTAATTCGTAATGCATTCAGAGAGAGAGGGAATGAATTGAAGCAGACATATTTATTTCTAATCCTTTTTTTTGTGTGTGTCTTTATTTCCGCAGTTTATCGTACTTTCTTTTTAAATTGTTGTTTTGCTTTTGTTGAATTCATTTATCCATGACATTACACCGTTCTTTTTTGTGTTTTTTTCTTCCTTATTTTTTATCACAACAGGTCTATTATTATATTGTTGATTCACCACGTAATGAAGGAAAGGAATTTTTCGAAATAAATTTACAAAGTGGTGAAATTTTCACTAAAACCGTATTCGATAGAGAGAAGAAAGGAGCCTATGCATTGGAAGTTGAAGCACGTGACGGAGCACCATCAGCACGACCAAATAGCAATGGACAACCAAATTCAGGTTAGTGGCAATTTATAATTTATTTATTGTTTATTTATTTTTTTACACAAAAATGTGTAAAATGTTGCAACGAAAACAACAAACAAAAATAAAAAATTATTCGGCAAAGATTAAATCTCGTTGAAAATGTGATATAAAGCTTATGAAATTGTCTGTAAAAAAGTTCGGAGAATATTTTTACTTGTAAGTGATTAAAAAATAATTTATAGGTTATTAAATTTTTTACTACCTAGCATTTTTAATATGAATGGCTTTATTTATATGGAACATTTTGTTATTAATATAGTCTCAGTAACCGAAAATTCACATCTCTTCACAAAATTTGAGCCCTTTCAATTGAATCATGTATTCTGGCTAATCCTGGTTGTTTAGAGTTGTTTCAAATTTGGTCATCAAACGTTGGAGAATTGACTGTGAGAAGTCTATTATGTATTCCATGATTAAATTAGCAAAAAAACAATCTTCCTGAGTGAATTCTTTATTAGATAAAAACATATTTACAAGCACGTTCACAGTTTGTAAGCCATCCATAAGCAAAACTGATGTTTTAACTGGAGTTCCACAAGGAAGCTATATTAGACCACTTTTTTTTTCTTTTTCTAAATGACATTTCTAAAGAAATTAATATTTTTAAATTCTCAAATTCAATTACTTCAAATAGCTTTTTATTTTAACAATATTACATCGACAAAGTTTTTGGATAAAGAAACAAAAAGTAATAGAACCGAACAGAATAAGTGAAAAATGATGTCCTATTACAGGTTCAGAAGTCCGTGTTAATCTTGTTATTTTTAGAAGAATTCAAGTTCAAATTGTTGAAAACTTGAATGATTTAGGGCCATGTTGACTTTTCCACTTAACGACTCAAAAAATTAAAGCGGTTTCAAAACTTTTGGGAAGTTAGAACCAACTTTTTGAATTTTTGTCATTTTGAAAAAAATGTTACACATACGCCCCAGTGACCATTTAGACTGAAATCTGAAAACAACTAAATAGTTTTTAATAGCTGATCATACTTAAACCAGTAAACTTGTTTTGCCCATTCATTAGCCTTTCAAATGATATTATTGGTTAAACTAAATCTGCTAAGATCAATTAAAGCTCTGTCGGCACACAGGTGCGAATTTGGCAGGACAAAAATTAAAAGTGTTCACAAAAAAGTGTATTTTTAAAGGTGAAAATACATTTTTTTGAATTGTGAATACCATTTCATATGTGATTCTCTATAAAATAGTGAGACCGAAAAAAGTTCTAGCGACATGAAAAAGAATAAACCAAATTCGCAAAAAAGAGGTGTGCCTACAGAGGGTTAAAGCTCCAATCAATGACTGATTTTTCGCTCAGATTTCAAATGAGTACGTTAAAACCAAGCATTAGAATTTTGAAAATATTAGTGATTTTGATCCATGAAATAAAGATTTTAAAAACTTTTAATCTGACAATTCTTTGTTAGGTTTGCTTTAGTTGCTGACCATTTTTGTTTATACCACCATAATAAACCATTTAAATTTTTGTATCAAGGGGCACGGTAGTGCCCAGCCAAGTTCTCTAGCAACTTTGGCACTACACCCTTATTTACAGGAAACAACTCAGGCCATTTTCGACCCCCCTCTAACTTCCACACCAAAGATGCTAGAAATTTCAAACTCGCTACATTGAGTTGAGCTAGTCAAAAACAAACACCTCACAAAATTTCAGCCTTCTACGATGAGTAGTTTCTGAGATATAGGGCTTCAAAAATCGCTAAAACCGTAACTGACTGACTGACTCACTCACTCACTCACTGACAGATCATCAAAATTATGGAGAACTTCCCGATATCGTAGAAACTTGAAATTTTATACGGTGATAGGACTCGTGGTGTATACAAAGGAAAAAATCGAAAATTTGATATTTTCAATTCAGGGGGCGTGACATCCGCCCATTTCCACTGAATTTTCATCAAATATTATGGAGCACTTCTGATTATCGTAGAATCTTGAAATTTAGTGGAATGGTAGAGCTAGAAGTTTATACAAAGAAAAAAATTTAAAGTTTGAGAATTTCAGCCAGGGGGCGTGGCAACCGCCCATATCCGCTGAATTTTCATAAAATATTATAGAGCACTTCTGATTATCGTAGAATCTTGAAATTTGGTGGAATGGTAGAACTGGTAGTTTATACAAAGGAAAAATTTGAGAATTTCAGCCAGGGGGCGTGGCAACCGCCCATTTCCGCTGAATTATCATTAAATATTATAGAGCACTTCTGATTATCGTAGAATCTTGAAATTTGGTGGAATGGTAGAGCTGGTAGTTTATACAAAGGAGAAAATTTAAAATTTGAGAATTTCAGCGAGGGGGCGTGGCAACCGCCCATTTTCACTGAATTTTCCAAAATATAGAGATTTTCAATTCTACAGCCATACCTTGCAAAAAGTAGTGAAATCACAACAAAAACATTACTGTTAAAAAAAGAGCCAAGTTCTCCTATGTTGAAATTATGCTAGCACAAAAAGTATTGAGATGTAAAAGTGTACCAAGTTCTAAAGTTTGGGTTCAAATTCGTATCAATAAAATTTTGATTGTTTACTTGGCAATTTTTTAAATAACTTTAAAAATCGGTAATTAAAAGAAAAATTGTCAAGAGAACAATCAAAATTTTATTGATACGAATTTGAACCCAAACTTTAGAACTTGGTACACTTTTACATCTCAATACTTTTTGTGCTAGCATAATTTCAACATATGAGAACTTGGCTCTTTTTTTAACAGTAATGTTTTTGTTGTGATTTCTATTTCAACAACTTTCAATATTGTAAAGTAATTATGCACACCAATCAAACATGCACTAAATCACTATTTCACATTGCATCTTGTCTTCCATATTAGTTAGGTAAGTATTTTCAAGTCTACCATTGCGTCCCTGAACTCAATTTGTATTTTCATTTTCAACACAATTTGTGTGAAATATTCAAGAACGAAAAAATAAATAAAAAGAGGTTAAACACTTTTCTGCCATCAGCTTTATCGTTAAACTTCTCAAGAACTTTTTGGAATACGAAAAAAAGGCCTGTGTGTGTGCTTCAATACTTTTTTTTTTTTTTTGTAAATTGCGGAAACATCGATTTGACGTGTTTTGAAAAATAAATAAATAAAGTTTTGTTACCATCGTCATCATCAGGAGAAAAATACGAAGACGAAAAACCAAATTTATTTTTTGCAAGAATTCTTGATTTGCATATCGGTGGCAGTGAATGTTTTGCCAAAAAACTCTTAATTAAATTAACGTGTTCAAGAAAAATGCTGCATTCCATCAAAATAGAAGAATAAAAAAAAAAAAAACTTCCGCATTGCCTGATTTTATAACTAAAGACGTATAAAGATGGAATATTTATAACTCAGATTTTTTCGTTCTTGCCAAAACTTTTAAGAAATATACAAAAAAAAAAAAATTGTTTAAGGTTTCATCTTTAAAATTGTGTGCATCCTTGAGGCGCATTGGGAAAAAATATTTTATATAGTATATTTTTAGGAGTAGTTGTAGATATAAATGCAAAGCAGATTAAAAGGTACCTTCGTAAAAAGACTATGGGTAAAACGTAAAAACCAGCCAACTATACAAGTTAAAACTAAAAAAATAAAAAATGTCGAAACCAATGTTGTTGTGTTTTGGTTTTTTTTTCTTCTTGACTTTATGCCTCCAGCAGAAACTATATAAAAAAGAATAAGAAAGTTTATCTTGTTTTTTTTTTGTCTTCCTTCAAATAGAACTTTTATGGAAAATTCAAGCAAATATCTTTTAAGGACATCTTCTTCTTCTGGGTTGTTTGTTCTTTGCACGTGAGACTTTTTAGCTCTCGGATTCTTGTTGTTTGAGGTATGAACTCTATGTCTTTTTGCTACTAGAATCGGAGGGGGAATGCAAAAAAAGAAGAGGTTGTTTTTTTTTTTTGCTTGCCTTGTTCTTTAATTGGCTTTATTCAATTTTAAATGGCAAAAACTTAATTAGGAAAACAAACAAACATTTATCAGCCTTCCGGAAGATTTTAGCGTTTCTTAGGGGGGGAAAACAAAATAGAAAAATAGGATTTAATTAATTAATGAGCCTCTCTTATTTGAGTTTTGCACTGTGACTATCTTGTTATTTTTATATTATTTCAAGAGTATCTTGTTAGAAGTGTGTTCTTAGAAGATTTTAAAGCTTTTAGACCGTTTTTGAAAACAAATCTGCGTAAACATTTATTTTATATGTCAATCATTAACAAAAACTTGAACTGAAGAATAAAAATTATCCTATCTTAGTGCATTAAGCTTTAAAGACTATAATCTGTTAATTGCAAGTTCTGCAAGTTCAAATAAAATGCACGACTGGGGTCGCACGTATTTGCTCTTATACTAAAAGTAACTCTAATGTTAAAACTTTTTATCAAGAAAATTAGGGAACATTTTGAATTTGATATTTTCAAGAAATTTTTTAAGTATAGTGTAAAAAATAAAATTTCTTTTTATAATTAATTAAACACATTTTTAAATGATCTTTTTCACAATAACAAGTATGCTATGTGATTTCTTGTATAAAAAAGAATATTTAGAAAAAAAAACAAATCGAAAATCGTTAGAGCCGTTTTAAAAAAAAAAAAATAATTTTTTATACATACAAATTTTCTAACATTTTTCTAAAAAAAATTTGGTATGCCATTTTGAAGAAAAACGAAATTTCAAAATTTTTCAGAAACCCGTTTTCAAAAAATTGATTTAAAAAAAAAAATTGAACAATTTTTTTAAAAATCAAAAAATGTGTTTTTTGAAAATTTTCTAAAATTTCAATAATACCTTGACTTAAACGCTTTTGTATAAATTTTTTTTGTTGAAATCGGGTTAGTCTTGTACGAGATATTCAAAAACAAAAAAAAAAAACGTTCTATGACAGGTACCGTTAATAACGGTGCAAAAAATATATTTTTTTTATCTCAAAAGTTGGATTTTATGTTAAATATAACACACAAAAATTTTAATCAAAATCTTAAAAGTCGCTTTTGAAACAAAATTTACTTTTTTATTTCCTTTATATGACATGTACCGTTATTTTTTGGTTCTAAAAAAAATTTCATTTTGTCCTCTAGCGTAGGGAATCACTTAAAACCTATTTACTACCAAGCTTGAAGAAAATCGCTCCAGTAGTTTAGGCTGTAGCTCGAGTTTTCTAAAAATTGTTATCTCGAGTTCGATTTTTTTTTTGCCGAACCCTAAA
This sequence comes from Episyrphus balteatus, assembly GCF_945859705.1. Lineage (NCBI taxonomy): Eukaryota > Metazoa > Arthropoda > Insecta > Diptera > Syrphidae > Episyrphus > Episyrphus balteatus. Next base: position 44,225,410 of record NC_079134.1, read on the forward strand.
TTTGCCCTATAGTACCTATATCTCAAGTAAAAAATCTATTGGGCACCCATTAACTAAATTCGTTGATGCTTGATTTTGTGATATGAAGTGGACCATTCTTTTTTTTTTTTAATAAAAAAAAGAAGCTTAACTTCAAAGCGCCTTGTGGTGGTCATTCTAAGAACTAAAAAAATCATTTTTAATTAATAATTTGAAATACAATAGTTCTCTTACAATTTGTATAGAATTTTTGCTTTGACTATCAAAGACCGTGTTTTCTCTATTCTAACCAAGGTAACGTCATTTTGAAAATATTCCTTTTGTTCCATAAATAGTATAAAAGAACCAGTTAAAACACAAAAACAAGTCAAAGAAAATGGCTATTCAATGGTCATATACCGCATATTTTTGTATAAACAACAGAGTTATCTTTTGTATCTCTCTAAAGTGTAGAGTCAAAGTGAAATCTAAAATGTGCATACAAAATTTCCCCATATATCCTTTTTCTATATGTAAGTTACGTACTTATACGACGACCCACCATCATCATCATCATCTAGATAGTATATGTGTACGAGTATAGTTTCTAAAACCATTGTTGCTGACAACGTGTTACATTGTTTATTTGCATTGTGGTAAGCCACAAAACGACAGACAGTTACATACAATCATAACCAAATGGTTTGGTTATGGGTATAGTATCTTTTTGTATATACAATAGCATCTCTATGGTATTTATCTTTTGGGAATTATGCATGAATGCATTTATTTGATTAAACTTTTTGTAATGACGGTGGCGGCGGCGATGATGGCGATGATGATTATGATTACGATAGAAATGGCTAAACATAAATTTTCATCAGAATTTTTAGAATTTATGTTCAAAGATTAGACAGATAGATATCGGTTATTTTGTAATTTCGCAACACTTTGGATGTGTTTGTAAAATATTTTTGACAAAAGCATGGACATAAATCAAAAAGATCTGTTATTGTTCAATAAAATAAAAAAAAATAATAAAAATACTACAATCTATGGGCATTCTTGACAGACTTTCGGATTTACGCTATTTAGGCTATAAATACTGAAAAGTTACTAACGCATATTCGAGGCAAGCAAGCTTCTTCTGGAAGCTCTATCCTTAGCGAATTGATGCTTCCCAATTAGCATGCCAAGTTAGTTGAGGTCCTTTTACACTGAGAGCTATTTTTAAAGAGCAATAATAGCAATGAGAAGCTAATAAAAAAAGCAGCGATTAATAGCTGCTTTTTAATCACTCTTTAAATAGCAGTTAAAGTCGCAAATGACCTACTCTTTAAATTTCTTTCTGATTTGAAATATGATTGAAAATATTTAACACAAAATCAATAATCAAAGCAGTAGATATTTTGAACAGAATGCTTAGTAGTGAAGTTTTAAAGAGAACATTTGTTGAAAAAAAGAGCACTGAAATTTCAAATAACAGAGAACAGTTTTGCTTATAAAAGCAATAACAGAGAGCAGTTTTGCTTATAAAAGCAATGAAATCTTTCAGAGCACCGAACACTTCTACTGTTCTCCATTTTCACTTGATCGCTTCATGTTTATCATTGTAAATATAAGAAAAAAAACACACACCAAATAAGATTGGTTTGCAATGCAGTGACCAGCTATGTTAAAGAGCAATTGCAACTGTTGACTGCTCAGAGGAAGAGCAAAGTGATTGAAAGTATCGCTCCTTTCTCGTGCGAGTCGCCTCTTGTTTTTCGTGAGAAGCCGATGATCTTCCATTCTTTTTCGTTTGAACAGTCATTGACAGCTTTGGTTTTTCTCTGCAGCACCGCTTTTGAAGCTTTTTGTTCAGCTGAATTTCCTCATAGTATTTCCGATGTGTTTGCGATGCACAGTGGTCGATTTTGAGTCACTAGGTGGACTTAATTCTTTTTTATGTCTTATTGGCTTTGAATATTATTTTTAATGTGATAACGTCTTACAAATCGATGAACCCTGGTCTCCCGTTCTTCCCGTGCCTGTTAGCAGTTTTTTTCACCTTAGCTGCTATATTCATTATCAATATACAGCTTAAACTATTACACTGGTTTACAAGGGTTTTGTTGCCAAAACAATAATATACTTTTCTGAAGGTTTTCGGTGTCCTGAACTCGAATCCAAAGTTAAAAAAAAATTAATCAGCTCCCGTTTTTGAAATATTACCGTTAGACGATGCAAAAAAACGTATTTTTGGGTACTTCGGACCTTATTCTTTTATATAAGGAAAATTGTTTGAACATATTTCCTATAAGAACTGTTTTCCATCTTTCAATGCCTGTTTAAATCTTTCTGATATCTTTTTTATTGCCCGAGATATTTTTAATGGGAAAAAATATTTCTTTTTCAAAAATTTTTGACCGTTTTCGAGCTCTTTTGACCGTTTTTTATTTATATCTTTTTGGTTTTGATAGATATATTAATCAAATTAACAGGAAATATAGATTAAAGCCAGCACTATATTTTTGCAAAATTTCAATCATTTTCATAGTCACATTTTTGAGATAACGGTAAAAAGATGGTCTTTTTTTTGACACGTAATATCTTTTTACATAGAGCATTTTTAAATTTGATTTATTTTTATTTTGAAAAGATATAATATAACCTTTCATTTCATATATCACACATAACAGTTCATGCTCTACAAGCTTGACAATCTTGAACAATGTCCTTCCGTAAAAAAAATGGTCAACTTAAAAAGAGCAGATTGGTACCTGAAAGAGACGAAAAAAATAGTTTGCGGCGGTTTTCGGCACTTAATTTTAGCATCAAATTAAAGGTAATGATTCAAACTACAAAATATAAAAAATTCACGATGGCACTCTTCGGCACTTTTTTTTAATCGTCCAAGAAGTAAAAAATAAACATCTGAGAACTATCAAAAAAATGCCTTACAACATTCAGTTAATAGAAATAGAATCCGACTTTTTTTTACAAAAAACAAATTGAATTTTAAAATACATACCACTAGCATTTTCTGACAGTTTTTTGTTCAACTCAATTGCTCACTTTTATCATAAACTATCACTTTGTAAACACTTGTTAATTCGAGGACGTTAAAATAGAGAGTGAGCAAATCATGAATGATTACATTGAGATGCTTCCCATGAATAAAATAACGGAATCAAAAAATTATTTTTGTTGTTTTTTGTTGTTTAAGAATATTTACTTTCGGCCTAACGGTATTTTGTATGTTGACAACAACTTTTTTTTTTCGACTTTTGACCAGCTACGATGTACTGAATCGACCAGTGTGCGATGGCCTGAATACCGTACCATTTTACATCGGCTTCTATCAGGTTATGGTCAAAGTCAATGTTGACTCCTCGGAACATTACGTTCGGACGTCTATATAATACTGAAGGAACGTCTAACGTCGATTACAATATGGTCAATCTGTTTGACGGTTATTCATTCTGAGATTTCTTGCCAGAATCCGTAGTCGGAAAACGATCAATGGCTGAACAAAAGAAACTACAAATGAGGCATCTGAACAGTTCTCTAGAGGGGAAATTAAAATTTTTGTATGACCACAACGACTCTAACTCTAACTGTGAGAGCGGTACTAGCTACTAGGTTTCTAAATATCTCGATTTTAACGAAATTTTCTAAGAAAAGCTTTCAAGTAACCGTAATATTAAAATTTTAGAAAATTAAAAAAAAAAAACAAATTTTTGGATTTTTAAAAAATATTTCTATTTTATTTTTTTGAACCATCCTTTTTTTTCAAAAACGGTTTGGTAAAAAAATTTGAAATTTCGTTTTTATTGTATAAATTAATTACATCTTCACAATGGCGCACCATTTTTTTTTTTGAAAAATGTTAGAAAATATGAAAATATAAAAAATTATTTTTTAAAAACCGACTGTAACGATTTTTGAATTTTTTTTTCTAAAAATTCTCTTTTTATACAAGAAATCAAAAAGGCATACTTGGTTTTGTGTAAAAGATCATTTTTAAAACAGTGTTTAGTCAATTATAAAAACAGATTTTATTTTTTTTTACTACATTATGAAATTCCTTAAAAATATAAAATTTTAAATTTTCCCTAATTTTGTTCAATAAAAATATTTAACTATATGACTAACCCTTTGTCGGCACAGTGCGTCGAGTGTATGGGGGATGTGGACAAAAATCAGAATATAAAAAATTTTTGTTTCTTTGAATAAGAAAACCTTCAGAAACACTATTTATGGTATATTTCATCAAAGTAATGATAAATTTCACAAAAAAATAATAAGCATTTAAATAATATCGAATGAGAGCCAACTCTGCCGGCAAAATGAGAAAATTGTCCAAAAAATGACAAAAGTGCAATTAAATTCCCCGATATTTTGGAACAAAATATTTTGAAAAACGCTTTAGCATCCACAGCTTTTTGTTTTACTTAAAACAAACTCATAAAGCACCTTTATACTTGAAAATTTTACAATTTAAGCCAATTTTTCGAAAAAGTCCTTATTTTTTAGTTCTGAAAATGAGTCTACAAAAATGTAAATATTTTGAAGATGAGCAAGTATGAGCAAAAAAGGTGAGCAGAATAAGAAAGTAGAAATAAAGGGGAACCTTGTGGCATACAAGATTCTGCTACAGCTTTGCTACAGTCTGATATAAATTTAGTTTTTGAGTCACAAAAAACAGACTTTTTTAGGTTATATTTTTTAAATACTAATTTCACTTTACAAAAACAAATTGACATACACACACCTGATCTACAGATATTCATTTTGATGATTAACAAAGAAAAAAGTCAAGAACATTTTTGTTTTCACTTAAAAAAAAATTGATAAACATCAATTTGAACCTTAGCTTGAAAAATCGAAATATCATGAAAAACACCACTAATCTTTTTGAATCTTATATTTAAGCAGTGAAAAACTGTGTTTTATTATTGTTGAATATAAACCCTACATGTGAAGCACCGGTTTTTCATCATATAATAGACTTGATTTTTTTTATTTTTGTCCACTGGTCAACGCACTGTGCACGGGTGTGAATTTGGCAGGACAAAAATAAAACGTGGTCACAAAAAAGTGTCTTTATAAGGGTGAAAATACAATTTTTTGGAATTGTGAATACAATATTCGAATTCCTCGCAAAATTCTACATCAATTTCATATATGATTCTTTATAAAATAGTGAGACCGAAAAAAGTTCTAGCGACATGAAAAAGTATAAGCCAAATTTGCAAAAAAGAGGTGTGCCTACAGAGGGTTAAATATACCAGAAACTTATCCCTGGCGTCATTTTAACATCGTTTGGTAACTAAAAGTGTAGCAAAACTCAATTTTTGTTTTGGTGTTATACAGTTCACATTCACTTCTGAGCAAAATAAAGGCAATGGAATCGGACTTGGGCTCACAGATAATATTGTGTTCGTTGCTATTCAGCCCCTATTTTTAATAACATTTCCTGTTTTTAGTTTCTGCATTGCACAAAAAATCTAATCTATTTTTTTTAACTAAACGACATGGTGTGGTCAATCTCAGTCCGTACTGTACATATTTTATACTTTTGTATATCACCAAAATGACATTTACAGACAAAAATATTTTACAAACAAAACAAATATGTCAATAAAACTGTCCTAGATTGAATATATCTACATTTAGAGTTACAGCATCATGTAAGTGAGATTGATCTGAAATAAAAGGATAGATTACAAAAAATGGATGTGTACATGAACATAGTCAGCAGATCCTTTGTAACCAAATGCGATTAGTTTTCCATTTGCGAGAGAGTTGCATCAATGCAATACCATATCGCCAACGCAGCGACTTGAAAATATTTAATTAAATTCCTTTTCTTTTATATTTTTTTCTTCTTTTTTTTTTGTTTTTGTTTTTATTTTTAATTTCTAATGACAGTCGAAGCAGAATATTCTGTGTATCATCATCATTTTACATAAATAAATGTTTGTGTCTTACAACACATTCAGAACCAGGATTCAGAGCAAATGGTGGGACTTGCGATATGGTGGCAATGATGGTGGTTTTAGTAATTCAGAGGAAATTCAAAAGCAAAGTAATTTCCTTTTGCTTTTTGTGTGACAAATCATTTTAAAAGTACTTATACATATACATTAAATACATATATCAACAGGGAGAGAATATGTATGTTTTGCAGGATTTTCTTTAAAACAGGATCTGATGTATCTAATGTTTTTGGTTGAGATATGATGACGACACACAACTCTACGACACGATGACACGGTGAGGGAAATGTGTACATTTGAAAATGATGAAAATTGTAAGAATGAAGGACATATTTACTCTACATAAATATGTTTGTATGTTCGACTTAGCAGTAAGCACTAACACTGAACTGATGACAGAGCTAGCGCTGTGATTTTCTTCATATGGAAAATGGAAGAGGGAAACTAATATCACACATCGTGACATGAGTTTTCTGTTTTTTCCACAGCCATGACATAAAAACCTCGAGCTTGAGGGAACTAAAGGACATTTTTTTGCTTTACTTTTTTTTTTTTTATTTAAAAACCAAAGTCGTTCATGTAAATGTTTTTAATTCGCATATGTGTTGAGATATTTTTATATGGGGAAGGGCATGAAAAATATTCTAAAAAAATAATGTTTAATCTGTGGTTTATACCGCGGATGATTGAAGAGTTTCCCCAGAAATTTAGTAATAAAAGAAAAAAAAAGAGACATTTTATGGGATTTTTATTATTGTTTTTATATTTTGTATATGAGATTACTTAAATGGAAATTAGAAATGCTCTAAGGGTAATCAAAAATACATTATGTGATGGGTCTTTTTATCTTTTTAGTGTTATAAATGGTATGAGGAGAAGACATATAGGACTTGGGGTTATTAAATTGAGTATGGTCGGGGGAAAGCTCTTGAAAAGCCTTAGAAATGAATGGTCCAAAATATAGGCTTACAAATACTATATTCGAACAGTCACTTTAGTATTTGAAATCACAAAAATTGCGTGAACGCGATTTTCTTTGCATTTGATTGTTTCCTCGAAGTTTAGGTACAAAAATACTGGGAACGGGTCGTTATTCTGTACTCCTAAATTCTGTATGACCAAAAATCTGCATGAATATAATTTTGTATTCCATTATTCTGCTTTTCTATTATTCTGTATTTCAAAATTCTGTAAATAAAAAATTCTGTTTTCAAAATTCTGGAAATCCATTATTCTAATTTTTGGAATTCTGTATATTTCACACCTATACCTTTTTGTCTTTTAAGTAGAAAAAAACTGCGCACTTTTTTTTCATTATCAAAACAATTTTTCTTTTATCATTTACAGAATTTAGAAATCCAGAATTTTATATAATACAGAATTTTAGAATACAGAATTTTGAATTTACAGAATTTTAAAATACAAAATTTTGAAAGTGCGCACTTTCTTTCATTATCAAAACAATTTTTCTTTTATCATTTACAGAATTTAAGAATACGGATTTTGAAATCCAGAATTTTGTATTTACAGAATTTTAGAATACAGAATTATGAATTTACAGAATTTTAAAATACAAAATTTTGAAAGTGCGCACTTTTTTTCATTATCAAAACAATTTTCTTTTATCATTTACAGAATTTAGGAATACAGAATTTAGGAATACAGAATTTTGTATTCACAGATTTTAGAATACAGCATTTTAAAATACAGAATTTTGGAATCCGTATTATGGCACATACAGAATTTCGACCCCAACCGAAAAATACTTGGTAGTATTAGACCCCTTCCCACGTTTTTTTTTTTTCAGTGCCTTTAATTCTATCATACATTTAGCTGAAAATTAAGTGTTTTGGTTGAAAACTAAGTGATTTTGTAGTGTTTCTTACCATTGGAGTAGGGTTGCCGAGTTCTTTTTTTATTTTGCAGATAACGAAAGTTTTTTTTTTATAGAAGAGGGTCTTACCTCAAATCTTATGTCCATAGGTACTAAATTTTAATTCTTTCAATATCATATACTTTAAAAAAAAAAAAATAAGTGTTTTTGGTGTTTTTTTTTTAGTATTTGAGTAGGGTTACCAATTACATTTCCTTGTTTAACAGATGAGATCCGACATTTTCAAGTTAGAAAAGAATCTCTCTTAAGTTAAGTGTATATTTAAGCTTTTAAGTGTATATACAAAATCTTGCTGTTTTTGTTAAAAAATGTATATTTGTATTGGTTACCATGTTTGCAAACCTACATTCTTTAATTTTTTTATTATTTTTTTATTTTGTTTTCTAAACATTTCCTTGTTTGTTCAAATTTAAGAAAAATTTTAATATTTAGTAATATTTTCTTTCAAATAGGGTTGCTCCATAGAATTTCCAATATCAAAATTGAAAACCCTATTTTTTTTCATTTTCGTTATCAAATTATCTTTCGAGTCCTAATTTCTATGAATCAAAACCCGTTAAAATATTAAACAATGTCATCATAGTGCAATCTGTGACTTGAAATTATTACATTCTATCTTTTATAAATTTATAATGTGAACTAATAATAATTGTCAAAATGTTATTCAATTGTAACCGAAATTATTGTATTTAACAATTTTTAGTAATAAAAAACATCTATCTATCTATCTATCTAATTGTCAAAACCAAAAAGGATAACAACCAACCTAACCAAGAGGAGAAGCCATATAGTGAATGCACATTTATATATCAATCAATAAACTTAAATCCAATCTCTTTGTCTCCTGTCTTAGAAGCACAACAATCTCAAGTTTATCAAATAATAATTCAATTTAAATAATATAGAGATACGAAAATCTTTAATTTCATTAAACAACACGTTTTCGTTTGAGCAATATTATATTGTCTTGCCTACTCAATGCAATGCAAAGGCCATAAGCCGCATACAGAGAATTGAGAGAATTCCAAAGGTTTCTCTTCGATTCATGTCATCAAAGTTTCACACACACAAAATCAATAAAACAAAACAAGTACCTCGCCTATACCAATATTGTACAGGATAATGATTATTATCAAAGTAAACTATATACAACAACCCAAGAAGGATCTGTATAGACAAAGACAATGATATAGCCAAACGGACGAACATATCAATGTCATTTTCAAGAATTTCCCTTCAAACATCTTTCAAGACTTCTTCTCCTTCTCTTTTTTTGTATTAATAAATATGATGATTGAGGAGTTTAAGTTCTGTAGAATAAGAAAAGGAATTGAGACACAACCGAATGATGACAACCAACGACGACCGATGACGACAGTGAAGATGTGACAGAATCTTATAATCCACAATGTGATATCCTTAAATTACTTCGATTTGACATAATTCAATAAAATACAATCATACATACGCAACACATTCTCTATCTCTTTTTTTCTTATTTGACAGAAGAAGCTCCTACCACACAGCCGCCATTTTGTTCTTAGAACGTAGGAGTATAAAACATTCAAATGTTTACTGAACGTGGGTATTTCAAATTGATTGTGCTATTGATAGCAATTGTATTTATGTATGGAAAAGAAAGATATATAAGTGATTTCTGAATTGGTTTTTATGCTAACAACAGAAAAAACATATAAAACCAAAAAAATATAAACACTTAAGATGAAAAATCAGAAAATCAATGGCCAAACTTTGTGAATTTAGAACAGCTTAAAATACATAACACAAGACATTTAGTTAAATGATTTTTGTTTTTCTGAAGAATTATAATATCGAACAGACGAATGGTTTCATGAATGGTTTCATAATTTATACTCCTCCAATTTTTTGTTTGGACTTGACTCACTTTTGAAGACATCTACCAATGATAGTTTCAACTGGAAAGAAGAAGAATAAGGCGTTAAGTATGATGTAAGAAGCCAGACGATATAAAATTTTTATCATATTTTGCGTTGGTTGACAATCTATTTACAATTTAGGAACGAAATACAGCAATTTTTCAAAAATTTGAATGTTTGTGGGAGGTTATAGCAAACAATTATTATCGGATTTTGATAAAACTTGGTGAAGATATATACAGTAGCGAGCAAAAAAAATGCAAATGAAAGAGGTTTAAAGAGTTTTGTACAAGAACTATGTTACCAAATTTGGCATATTGAAACAGTTTTATTTTCATTAAACAGAGTCAATTTGTAGAATATTTTACTCCAAAACCATTATTTGGTCAAAAGTCTACCTAAATATGCCTTTTTTTGACGAGCAAAAAAAAGCAAATGTTTTTATTGTTTGCATTTTTTTTGCTCGCTACTGTATTTTGGCGTGGGGATGGACATAAAATACTTTTGTTAATGAATTGTTGTATTGGTTTTAATTTTACTAATTTTAGTTTTTTCATACCTCTTAAATAGGTGTAATCAACCAAATCAATGTTATTATTCGTATACTTCCTGCTATAACGGTCTAATAGAGAGCCGTTAAGAATTTTGGTATGGTATTGGCTTCCAAGGTGGTTTCTGGTACTAATTAAGTTCCTGCCCGGGCGCCATATTGTTATTAGTTTCATTTTTTTTTTAAATCAACGGTGACGTACATTCGTATTCGTTTATTAAATAAAATGCACGACTGGGTCACACGAACTTGCTCTTAGAGTTAAAGTTGCTTAAATTTTTAAGACTTTTTATATAGAAATTTGGAAAATGTAGGTACCTACTATATAGGTAAAAAAAAAAAATAAAATTAGTTTTTTAAGAAAATAAAATAAAATCTGAAATCAAATTGCCCTCCAAAACAAGTATGCAATTTTGATTGATATATTAACATGCATTTTTAGAAAAAAAATTTTCAAAATCGTTAGAGCAGTTTTTTAAAAATCTAATTTTTTATAAATAATTTTTTGGAAAAAAAGTTTTAAAATAATATTGGTATGCCATTTTGTAAAAATCACTAATCAACATCTAAAAAAAAATTTCAAAAAAATTCAATGTCCCGTTTTCGAAAATTTGATTTTTGAAAAAATAATTTTCAACACTTTTTTAAAAATCCAAAAATTATTTTTTTTGAAATTTTGTTTTTGGTTTATATTTAAATTATATAAATGCTTCTTCACAAAAAGTTTCGTTGAAATCGAATAAGCTCTTCCAGAGATAATCGGATTTGAAAAAAACGGTTCTATGGCAGGTACCGTTAATAATGATTTTCAAAAAAAAATTTTTTTATTGAAAGATAGACCTTGTCTTAAAACTAACATTTGATTTTTTTAAACAAAATTGTTGGAGCCGTTTTTGAGAAATTTCAATTTTACTAAAATCGGTATATGACAAGTACCGTTATTTTTGGTCCAAAAAAATTAATTCCAAAAAAACCTCTGGAGAGGCGCCAAATAATGCTACATACCAAGTTTGACATCAATCGGTTCATCCGTTTAAGCTGTAGCTTCGTTTACAGACAGACAGACTGACAGACGGACTGACAGACGGACTTCCGGGACCCACTTTTTTGGCATTCTCTACCATTGTAATGTCATGGAAAAATGCTATCTCAACTTTTTTTTTTGTACGAATGCATAACTTGATATATAGTACCTATATCGCAAGTAAAAAAAGCAACAAACTTTAATTAGGATCAATCATGCATATGACAGCACATTTCATCAAAGGACAACTCATCATGGGCAGTCCATCATAAGAAAAGCCATCAGAAGTTTCGATTGAAAAAAAGTTCCTTTTAAATTCTTTTCATTTTAATTTTGAAATGAAGCGACATTTTTTGATGGTTGTTGCGTTATTATTATTTTAAGTTGTTTTGACGTAATTTTTACTTTAATAAAAGTCGATGATGACTTGTTTTATGATTAGTTGTGCAGTGATGAGTTGTCTGACATATACAAAAATCGTGTTTCCGTTTAAATAGTGCTGTTTCTACATAAGTCTCTGAAGATTACCACATAAATGTGAGGATTTATTTCAAAAACCATATATTCTCCATTCCAATATGTCCAAAATTTCTGATATCTAATTACCAAACATTCCATATGAAAATTCTGATTTCTCTCATATGTATTGCCCAGTTTTATTGTTAGCCCAGGGAAATTAGTAATTTAAATCGCATTTTTCGCGGGACAAAATTTTTTTCATGGAATGTGTTCGGGTGGTTGTCCTTATCATAAAAGTCAATTTGTTGGGATAATTGGAGGTTGGGAACAGCCGCCATCTTGGAAAAGAGATTGGTATCGTTTTTATTGAATAGCTCCATTGTTATTCATTTTAACAAAAAATGACAAAGGTAAGACTTATTAACAATAAAATTATCTAAGAAATGATATACAAAACAATTCCGTGAGTTGATTAAATAAAATTTTATAGTTGGTCAAAGTGCGGGTTTGTATCGCAAGGTTGGGACAAAATGACATTTTTTCATATATCTCACGAACTTTTGATTTGTTTGGATAATTCTTCAAGAATGAATTGTAGTACTTATAATTACCTATAAATTGAGCCCACAATCGTTATTGTCACCATCGTATTGTAGAAGTAATCTAACTCCGAAACTCTCCATGTACTAGTCAAAAGTAAAAAAAAAGCTGTTTTTTTGCTAGTAGGCCGAGAAAATTTTGGGAGTAGAGGTATAACCAAAATATAAGTACGCAGTTTTGCAGCCATACGCGTGTTAATGTCGATTTCGAAGGTCTGACAACTCTAATTTTGTGCTTTATATGGTTTTTGGGGGGTTAAATAACGTAAGTTTTCCAGTTAATGTGAATGGGCTAAATTTATACTATTTGAAATTATAAATATACAAGCTGATGCTCTATTATTTTTCCTAAATCTGAACACCCCAATCTTGAGGATGTGACCAATAGAACTATATATAAGCCGTTTATACGATTATGTTTTAGAAGCTTTTTTTGTTTAGATTTTTGTTTGTTTATTTGAATTGAAAAGCCTGATATGGTTAGTTAAAAAAGCTTATATCGTAAGTTCTATTAACCCCATAGCCGAGATTGAGGTGTCCAGATTTAGGAAAAATAATAGAGCATCAGCTTGTATATTTATAATTTCAAATAGTATAAATTTAGCCCATTCACATTAACTGGAAAACTTACGTTATTTAACCCCCCAAAAACCATATAAAGCACAAAATTAGAGTTGTCAGACCTTCGAAATCGACATTAACACGCGTATGGCTGCAAAACTGCGTACTTATATTTTGGTTATACCTCTACTCCCAAAATTTTCTCGGCCTACTAGCAAAAAAACAGCTTTTTTTTTACTTTTGACTAGTACATGGAGAGTTTCGTAGTTAGATTACTTCTACAATACGATGGTGACAATAACAATTGTGGGCTCAATTTATAGGTAATTATAAGTACTACAATTCATTCTTGAAGAATTATCCAAACAAATCAAAAGTTCGTCAGATATATGAAAAAATGTCATTTTGTCCCAACCTTGCGATACAAACCCGCACTTTGACCAACTATAAAATTTTATTTAATCAACTCACGGAATTGTTTTGTATATCATTTCTTAGATAATTTTATTGTTAATAAGTCTTACCTTTGTCATTTTTTGTTAAAATGAATAACAATGGAGCTATTCAATAAAAACGATACCAATCTCTTTTCCAAGATGGCGGCTGTTCCCAACCTCCAATTATCCCAACAAATTGACTTTTATGATAAGGACAACCACCCGAACACATTCCATGAAAAAAATTTTGTCCCGCGAAAAATGCGATTTCATGCCCATATTTTGACTAATTTCCCTGAGCTATGTATCGATGTTCATTTTTTGTAAGCTTTAAGCAAAGTTATCTAAGTTTGCATTATTGTGAATATGTATCTCCAAGTATCCTTATATAGGTAGGATATGAAAAGAATCGACAAAGCAAATAGTATCTAGTAGAATGTTGTGGTTGTTGACATCGTTAGTTGAAGTTGACTGCACCATATAAAGGTTCATAGTATCATCAAAATGATTTTACTTTTAGTTTGTCTCTCTAAAAAATCATTCAACCAGAAAAAGACAGATAGTTTTCCAAAAAGCTGTTGAAAGTCTCTCTATGGTTCCATAATATATATATATATTGTGTTTCGAAAAAGAGATATTTACTAAAACCACATAAAGGTTTGCTATGGGATACAGAAAAACTAAAAGAACATTTCAAGAATATTGGTATCCATGGAGAAATGTATGTCTCTTTGGTTTGTTGCTTTTTTTTTGTCTATCCTTACTTTATGCTAACGAGCTTTACCTTGGAGTAGGTACATAAATTTGGATAAAGGCTTTAAAATGGTTTTATATAGTGTTATGCAAGGACACGTGTTGAAATAACCACAATTTATGAAAGGAAATATACCTATGTACATTTTGCTAAAAATTCAAATATAAGAATCATTAAATGTGAACACAACTTAATTGGTGGCAATGTCTATCTTAATTTATTTTGATTTTGTAACATTTAAATTCTCGTTTCGATGAGTCAAAGAATGTTTAGAAAAGATTTCATAAGACAATTAGAGTACACTTCTCGAAAATGAAGCCCTGAAGCCCAAACGGAGATTAAAGGGTGACTTACCTCATAAAATTTAGAGAATAAACTTAAAAAATAAGTTGAAAATGAAAATAAAATAAAATGCACGACTGGGTAGCACGAACTTGCTCTTGGAGTTAAAGTTGCTTAAATTTTTAAACTTTTTTTTGGAAAAAAAAAAAAATAAAATTCGTTTAAAAAAAAAAATAAAATAAAATCTGAAATTAAATTGCCCTCCAAAACAAGTATGCAGTTTGATATATTAACATGCATTTTTAGAAAAAAAAAATTCAAAATCGTTAGAGCCGTTTTTTAAAAAAACTAATTTTTTGTAAATAATTTTTTGGAAAAATGTTTTAAAATAAAATTGGTATGCCATTTTGTAGAAATCACTAATCAACATCTAAAAACAAAATTTCAAAAAATTCAATATCCCGTTTTCGAAAATTTGATTTTCAAAGTTATTTTTTTTAATCCAAAAATTATTTTTTGGTTTATATTTTGTATAAATGCTTCCTCACAAAAAGTTTCGTTGAAATCGAATAAGCAGCTTCGGAGATAATCGGATTTGAAAAAAAAACGGTTCTATGATAATGATTTTCAAAAAAAAATTTTTTCATTAAACAAAATCGTTTTTTACTAAAATCGATATATGACAAGTACCGTTATTTTTGGTCCAAAAAAATAATTCCAAAAACCCCTCTGGAGAGTCGCCAAATAACGCTACATACCAAGTTTGAAATTAATCGGTCCATCCGTTTAGGCTGTAGCTCATTATACAGACAGACTGACAGATTGACTTCCGGGGGCCACTTTTTTGGCATTCTCTATCATCGAACTGTCATGGAAAAATGTTATCTCAACTTTTTTTTTTGTACGAATGCATAACTTGGTATACATATAGTACCTATATCGCAAGTAAAAATAGGATTGCCACTTTTGAAGTGGGAGCTTTCGTAAAGGAAAAATTTTCACAAAACTAAATTTGTCACATGTCTTCGCCAAATAACGAAATGTTTTAAAAGCTAAAAAAAAAAACTAAACAATGAAAAAAAAAGTCCATTTAAAGTTATTTTAAAGACTCTTTTTAAACAAAACTTAATTTTAATCCTCATTGATTAAAATGCAGTAAAAAAAAAACCATATACGTACAAATATTTAAACAGTATTTAAACTACTAATTGTTAATTAAATGGTTTACCCGAAAGAGCTTAAAGCCTATACCCTATATACAGGGTGTCCCAAAAGTAATGGATCAAACGAAATATGCTGATAGGCCAACTTAAGGGCTCTCAGAATTTGGTAAATTGTCCATCCCAAATCCTTACTGTTTTCGATTTAATGCAGTTTTCGTGAAATTTCGAAAAATCTCGACTTTGCAACAGTATGTTGCTTCCTCCGCTCATAATTGATTTTTGTTTTTTACAATTCTTTCACTAAAACATTGCCTAATAATAAGAAAAAATTAATTAATCAAAATATTTTTCATTTCATACGCCATTTTGCTGCATATTAATTAACAGTTCCATGTTTTATAAAAACTCAATTTCTGTCTTTTATTTCAGAGCAACACCCTGAAAAAAATTTGTATGGTGTTGCACTGGTTTATTATTTTGAAAACTTGTCGTGTTATTGCAGTTTTATAAAATGTATAAAAATTTCCAAAGTTGAAATTAGAACGAAAGATATCACAATTTGAATGCGAAAAATCAGACGTTTTCAGAGAAAAATAACAAACAAAAATCGAGGCTTTTGTTCAAAAAGTAATAAACAAACAACAGTCGAGAAAATGTGTTTATTTTTCTTTGTTATTTTTCTCTGAAAAGCCCTGTTTTGTTGCTTTTCAATTGTAATATCTTCAGTTATAACTTCAACTTTGCAAACATTTATACATTTTTGAAAACTGCAATAACACGACAAGTTTTTAAAATAATAAACCAGTGCCACACCATACAAATTTTTTTCAGGGTGTTGCTCTGAAATAAAAGAAAGAAATTGAGTTTTTTATAAAACATGGAACTGTTAATTAATTTGCAGCGAAATGTTGTATGAAATATAAAATATTTTGATTAATTAATTATTTCTTATTATTAGGCAATATTTTAGTGAAAAAATTGTAAAAAACAAAAATCAATTATGAGCGGAGGAAGACAAATACTGTTGCAAAGTCGGGATTTTTCGGAATTTCACAAAAACTGCATTAAATCGAAAACAGTAAGGATTTGGGATGAACAAGTTACCAAATTCTGAGAGCCCTAAAGTTGGCCTATCAGCATATTTCGTTTGATCCATTACTTTTGGGACACCCTGTATATTCGAATTCTCTCTCTCTCTCAATCATCAGCTGAGCACACAATATAAGTGTATATCGAGTTAGTTAACCATAATCACCTCTAAATCCAATCATCGTGGTGCGGTGGTATCTTCCGATTCATCAGTTATTAACAACAAGGCACACTATGTATGTGGTCACCCGGATATCCTTTAACACCACCTGAACACATATACTGAATAGAGCCGCACTATATACTATAGATTGGTTCGTATGTAGGTATAATCATACCAGAAGCGGATATGCCTGATGTCCGATGCTATAGAAGGTACGTTATACGTACAATATAGCTAGGAGATAGGACTTATGAAAATTCCTTTCCTTTCCTGCGAACAACCGCATATTAGGTGACCACAAATAAAAATGAATATTGCGTTCATATAGTGTACGTTGGTATATGTGCCTGCAGAACTGAGAAGGACTTTTAGGACAGCAAACTCTCAATCTGGGAATATGTCCGTATGCCTTGTTAGTTTTTTTTTGTGTTCCTCTAAAATATGCATACCTCAGCAAATTTAATCGGAAAAGTGAATTTACGAGCTTAGTGCACTGCTGCACATTTTGCTGTTTATATAGAATCCGCTGCTACTACTGCTGCTTGTGCTCATGTCGTTGAAGTATGTGTACCTTCTGTATCTAGATTCATAAAATGTATATTTGCACATAGCCCAGATATGGATAAAGATAAATTTTGCGATAGCTTCTCTAAGTTAATCATATGACAAAAATAATATCCTAATGTCCTTCGGTCGCTGCTGGTCCTAGCTAGCCAAGCTACCTAGCGCCATCGTCATTGTCGGTGATCGTCGTCGTTATCATAGCACCTTTCTAAATAAATGTGGTATAAATTCTTATATTGAACGAATTTCCTGATGCTGCGGCGGGTGGAATGTCCAGCAAGCACACAGTTTTTTGGTTCATTCCATTTTTTTTTTGTAGGTAGTCTCATCTCATGTGTGCATTTTGGGGCATCTACAGAAAAAAAAAAAAAAAACAAGGATGTGTGAATTCTTTTGACGTTCGTTGGTAATAAATTTTCAAAAATATCCAGGATGTTGAGAATTACTTGGGGTATAATAATCGGCTGCCATAGCCAGATGAGTTTTTACTTTTTTTTTGTTTGTCCCCATGGACTATGGAAAAAGAAGACCATCACAGATTTTAACACCTTGATGTTGAATATTCAAGATGATGATTTATAAAAAAAAATTATTTGTAAAATAAAATAAGCAGACTTTTTCTAAAAGTCAGATTGTTGTTTATTAAATGGTAGATCCTCATTTAAAGCTAATGTGAATAATCTGTTAATTAGAGATATACAGCTGCCTTGTCGCTTAAATATGTTGAACTCGGCTTTCGGTATTTATTAATACACCATAGATTAGGAAAACGAAAGAGCTGATCAGCAAACTTGATTTAATGAAAATGTTTAATAACGATCGTTTATTAAGAATTATGTCTATTTTCGTGACCTTATAATATTCTTAAGTTTTTTCGTCGACATTTCGAACGTGTTTACGTTCTTCTTCGGTACTAATATTCTATTTGTTTAGTTTTAAGAATTTTCTTAAAATTATTTGTTTTTGTTTGGATGTTTTTTTTTTTAATATCAAATATTTCAAAATTCTTGATTTAAAGTCTTGAAAAAGACGTTTTAAATCATCGACATTTCAAAATATTAAGAACATTCAAACCAGATCTAAGGCCCACCTAGGATTTAAATTATCGTTTATTAAGGATAATTTCAATAAAACTTATAACAAAAATTGCTCACCAAAAATAGAGCAACATATTTTCATGAACGGCTGTAGTGATAACGAGGAAGTGCAGCTGGTAACTCAGAAATTCTTTACTGGCATATATGTTCATAGACAGCAAGTTTTCCGCGTTCAAAAAAGTGAAATTCCACTTTTGCCATAACATAAAATGCAATCGAGTCATAAAACGAAAGAGCTGAGCAGCAAACTTGATTTAATGACAATGTTTGATAAATAAAATAATCGTCTAGTAGGGTGGTTTTGGATAAAAATAATAAGAAAAACTACTTTGCTGTTAAAAATAATCCAACAAAATTTTGTAATGTATCTCTATCCCTTTATTGCCCTTATTTTCAAAGAGAAATTCTTTTACTTGGTCTATGGGACATTATTTTTGGTACCATATTTCAAGACAATCGTTTGAAAAGGACTTTTTTAAAATTCCCGGTTTTAATTTATATGCAAAGTGCAATAATACATATGCTTCTGGTGGTACTGCAGTTTTTGTTGATGAAAGTTTGAATTGTGATTTTTTCAGCAGGGATTTTTTAAGTTCTGATATGCTTGAGATATCTTTAGTTTTAAATTCTGTGAAACTAGTATTTTATTGTTTTTACAGATTTCATAATGTAAATATAGAGGTTTTTATTGAGGAGTTAAACTCATTGCTGGTCAACAACAATGCTAAGCATTTGTTTATAGTTGGAGATATGAAAATAGATTTATTATCTGATTCTTTAATGATCGAAAAATATAAATCGCTAGTGTCAGCCTTTGGTTTTATATCTTGTATTAATGAACCAACAAGAATTACTTCAACATCCAGAACATGCATTGATCATATCCTAGCAAGAATTGATTTGAAGACTAATTTAACTCTAACTAGTACCATTTCCGATTTTAAAATTTCAGATCATTGTATGACATGTTTATTTTTTAACTCTAATGGAAAATTTCAAAGAGAAACAAGAAAAAAAGTATTGGACAAGGTTTTTACCAAAACTAATTTCGAGCAGCTTAATTCGTACTTGATTTTTGAAAACTGGTCTAGAGCTTTAGCCAATTCTGATCCATCAATTGCTTTTGATAATTTTGTATCTCTTTTAAATGGTTATGTTGTTCAAAGCTCGAAAGCAATTGGGAGTAGAAAAAGTAAATTAAAAAAGCTTAAGCAATGGATGTCTAATGAGTTATTAGTCAAAATCAATTATAAGAACCAATTAAGGCTTAAGTGTAAGAAACATCCAAATAACGTTTTATTCCGTGAAAACTATGAAGTTTTATGCAAAGAAATTAGTCTTGAAATTGCAATTTGTAAAGAAAATTTTTATATGGATAGGTTCCATAAAGCCAAAGGTGATTTAAAAAAAGAATGGAGTGTAGTAAATGAAATCTTCAACAAAAAGAATACTCTTGATTTTCCTTCAAATCTCACTGTTGGGACGCTGGACATTACTGATCAGTCTGTAATGGCTAAAGTCTTCAATGAACATTTTGTTGAGATAGCTGTAAATACTATTTCTGAAGCAGGCATAAATCGCGCTTCTGTTTATTGTCCAGATTCCTGCTTTAATGAAAGTTTTAAGACAGATAGCTTCTTTTTTGAAACAATTTCTTCTTTTGAAGTTTACAAAGTTATTCAGGCTTTGGATAATTCATTTTCCTCAACTTCTAATGGTATTTCAAATAATTTTGTTAAACAAATTTGCTTGAACATAGTTGACGTTTTAACACATCTATTTAACAGAAGTGTAATTGGTGGTGAGTTCCCGGAAAGTTTGAAAATAGCTGAAATTATTCCAATTTTTAAGAAAGGTGATAAGAAATGCGTTAATGATTACAGACCTATATCTTTATTACCAATATTTTCAAAAATTTTCGAGAAAATCATAAAATGTAGGGTATTAAGCTATTTGGAGAAAATTGCCTTTATCAGTTCGAAGCAATATGGTTTTAGAGCTGGTAAATCAACTGAAGACGCACTTTTGACACACTGTTGTCATATTTACGAAAGCATTGATCAAAAAAAGTATACTGCTGCTCTTTATATCGATATCAAGAAAGCTTTCGATACAGTAGATCATGGCATATTATTAAACAAATTGGAAAAAGCTGGCTTTAGAGATTTCATGCTAGATTGGTTTGCTTCCTACCTTAAAAACAGGAAACAAAAAGTTAAAATAGGTTGTTTTTTCAGTGATACCAGTACCATCAACATAGGAGTCCCTCAAGGCTCAGTTTTAGGTCCAATTTTGTTTCTTGTTTATATAAATAGTATATTTAGCCTTAATCTAAGAGGAAAAGTATGTGGGTTTGCAGATGACATTGCTTGTGTGTATTCTAGTACCACAATATTAGATTTGATTTCAGATATCAATCATGACCTGGAGTTATTCAGGCATTGGTTTGGTATTCACAAGCTTGTCATTAGTAACAAAACGAGAGTTATGTTTTTCAATTTACTTGCTTTCGAGTTAAATCCTCCACTTCTTATTCAGCATAGCTTTGACTGCAGAAAATTCTCATTTAGTAGCTCATCTTGTTGTGTATCTAATGTTGGGTCAACTAATGATTTGGATGTAGCTTGCTCCCGAAAGTGTTTCATTATTGAACGGGTAACTGAATATAAATATTTGGGCTTACTAATTGATAACAAAATGAACTGGAAAGCTCATACCTTATCATTAACAAAATATTTGAGGTCAATTACTTATGTTATGTTTCATTTAAGAAATCTTTGTTGCAAAAAACTCTTGGAGACTATTTATTTTGGTTTGGTTCAGTCGAAAATAAAATATGGCATAATATGTTGGGGTGGTACTTATAAAAACAATTTACAACCTTTATTAGTTACCCAGAAGCATATTTTAAGAACCATTTGGAATAAAAAAAGGTCTGAACACAGTTTTTCGTTGTTTGTCAGTTCTGGTATTCTCCCGCTAAAACATCTATATTTTTATAAAGTACTTAAAATATTTTTCAATAGAAGTGGTTATCTTTTAAGCCATAATATACCGGCGTATACTTTACGCAGTAGTGAGAGAATTCTAGCTGTCATACCTGTACACAATACTCGTAGCTTTCTTAACTTTTATACTTCAGTAGCACCTAGACTATTTAATACTTTACCATTCGAAATAAGATGCATTCGTTCAACTCCTTTATTCAATAAAAATATTAAAAAATGGCTTTTTAACTTCGATTTTGATGCAATTGAAAACATAATCAAAATACTACAATGATTTAATTCGTATATTTTCTATCCACACATGCACAAATAATTTCATAAAAAAAAAAAAAAAAACAAAACAAAACAAAACAAATATATACAGGGTGTCCCACAGTCACCGCCCCAAACGAAAACCATGGATTCCTGAGGTCATTTTAAGTCGAAAAACTTAAGAGGTAATTTTCTCGTTTTCGTCCCGTTTTCGAGTTACCACGGTTTTTATGATTTTTGTTCTCTTTTCCCTTATCTAGCTTTATCTTTGCCAAACTACGTTTGATTTGAAAAATTTTTTTTACAACCAATCAAGAATTTATTACAGTTTTAGTTTGTCTCAAAACATTTTTTCTGCGGACAACCGTTTCTCCACAATTTGGCATTAAACACAATTTTCTTCGTTTTTTAAGTTGTTTTTTACACTTTCATATCATTTAAGTCAAAAAAACACGTTAATGAGTATTAATTTTTTGTGATTTTTATTAAAGCCCAGTTTATTTTCATAAAAAAAATAAGTTTTATTAAATAAAAAAGGCTACTGAAAGTAATTAAAAAAAAATAAACAAACTGAGTGAATTAAAAAAAAAAATAATTTTTAAATAAAAAATTAATTTAAATGAATTAAAAACTTTTTCTGAGCTATTGTGGTTAAGAAAAGAACAAATAAATAAAGCTTAAAAAAAGTTTTAATTCATTTAAAATTAATTTTGTATTTAAAAATTATTTTTTTTTTTAATTCACTCAGTTTGTTTATTTATTTTTAATTACTTTCAGTAGCCTTTTTTATTTAATAAAACTTATTTTTTTTATGAAAATAAACTGGGCTTTAATAAAAAGCACAAAAAATTAATACTCATTAACGTGTTTTTTTGACTTAAATGATATGAAAGTGTAAAAAACAACTTAAAAAACGAAGAAAATTGTGTTTAATGCCAAATTGTGGAGAAACGGTTGTCCGCAGAAAAAATGTTTTGAGACAAACTAAAACTGTAATAAATTCTTGATTGGTTGTAAAAAAAATTTTTCAAATCAAACGTAGTTTGCAAAGATAAAGCTAGGTAAGGGAAAAGAGAACAAAAATCATAAAAACCGTGGTAACTCGAAAACGGGACGAAAACGAGAAAATTACCTCTTAAGTTTTTCGACTTAAAATGACCTCAGGAATCCATGGTTTTCGTTTGGGGCGGTGACTGTGGGACACCCTGTATATACATACAAAAAATTGATGTTATTTTCGACATTTTACCCCACAACATTTGTTGATTGATAACATAAATTTAATAGTTACTTATAATATTTATCTTTATTTTCTTTTTGGTACTTTCGGCACTTGTCAATTAGACAACAGATCGTACCTTTCCTTCTTCTATGTCTTATTTATTAATGGAAAACACTTAAAAACTTGTTTTATATTGTATATACTATGTATCATATTATCATACTAAATTATTATCAAAATTAGTTTAATCTAAGTGCTCAAAAAATGTTCTTTTTAAGTTAAATATGTTATTAAATTATTGTTATTGTTAAAGAAGAAGATAAATAAATTGAAAATTGAAAAATTGAAAAAATTTCTTTGACTAACAGAATAATGAACATTGATAACATTATAAGGGTTCATGACTTCCATGTTTTATTAATAACACAAAACAAAAGACATCAATCCTTTCATGTGTTCCCATTTAAAAGTATTATTCCTACTCAAAGTCATATGTTTTGTTCTCAAAAGAGTCTTTTTTCCATTAAGATGTCAATCTTTTTAAAAGTCTCTTTAGTTTTTTGACAAGCTATCACCTCAGTTTAGTATAGTTTTTTTTTCTACATAACTGTCATCAATATTTGCACTTTCTTTTGTTATTGCTAATAAAGATATTAAAAAGGATTTTTATTCTTTTGTCTTCATTGGCTTTAGCATTGTTAAATATTTTCTTTTTTTTTCAAAGAAATATTGCGCTTTTGGCATTTTTAATTCTAAGGATTCTTGCCAGACTTTGTTAAAAGAAAGGTATATTGAAGTTATTTATTTGTTGTATGCGCAATAATGTGTTTGATGTTTTTCTTTCTCAAAAACAAAGAAAAAAAAACACAATTTTATATTGTTCTTAAAGAAAAAACGAAGACTTTTAATGCCAATGGGTATTTTTAAAAGAATGTATTGTTCAAGAATTGAGTATTTATTCTTTGATTTGTTGTTTTTTTTTTTTTTAAGAATACTTTTGTTTGTGTTTTTTTTTCTGTCTTGTATTCTTGACATTGATAATAAAAAGAGCTAAAAGTTTTTTAACCCTAGTTTACATCCTGGGGTGTGATACACCCCAGACGACTTTAAAATGCTTGTAACTTTTTTTATAATCAGTTTTTCGACTTGGGATAAAAAATCAGTGAACAAAATTCTTTTTTCTGAATAGTTTTCTTCTTTATTTTATCAAAGAGCTTCAACTTGGTTTTTTGGAAATTTCGTGTGAAGAAAGGTCGTCCACACTTGCCTGGGGTGCGTTGCACCCCAATGATCAAAATGTGAAATAAATCAATTTTTTAGTGTTTATTTTATTTTGCATGAATTATAAGTAAATTATAATTAATATTTCGATGCGTTAACTTATTCTGGTATAGATCAAAGTTCTGGGAGAAATTTAGTACAAACCGTATTGATGTGGCGATGACAAGTGTTTTTTTTTTTCACAAACATCGCATCTCGATTTCCTGACGCCTGCTCTGGGACAAAGGTGGCATTTTTACTAACGTTTTTTTTATAATAAGCAATGCCTGTTTTCGTGGAAGCTTCTTATCAATTGAACGAAAAAACCTGCGACTATCTTCTAGGGTGGGTCAAAAAAATCGAAATTCTTTTTTTTGGATTGGTACTCCGAAAAATCGATTGCTAGACCCCTCTAGAATATACACGCCAAAAATGAGCTCTTTATATTAATGGGAAGGTCCTCCGCTTTGCAATTTTCCATTTTTACATCAAGCTTCTACTAAAAAAAAATAATTTTTTTATTAATTGACTTTTTAGCAAATTTCTTTTCATATTCTTGTAGGAAATTGAACGCTCTACAAAAAAGGCCTTATACACTTTTTTCGTTTATCTAACCGTTGAATAGATATTTGAGGTTCAAAAATCGAGAAAATCTTTAAAAATTCGTTTTTTGTTCTTAATTTTGTAACAAATTGAAAAATTATAATGATCAAACGCGCAAGACATATTCTTGTTGGAAATTGATTGCTCCACAAAAAAGGTCTTATTAACTTTTTTCATTAATCTAAACATTCTAAAGATATTCGAGGTCAAAGTTAAAAAAAAATATAAAAACATTTTATATTTTTAAAAAAATTTCTAATTCACTGAAACTTTATTATTTTCAAATTAGCAAGATATATTCTTGTAGGGGCTTAAACGTTCTACAAAAAATTCCTTGGAATGAAATTGATTGCTTTAACCTTTTAGAAGATATTCGTATCCAAATCGCAATGCATACGGGTCATAAGAAAACTATTGAAATCAGTGAGCATTGGTTTGGATACGAATATCTTCTAAACGGTTAAAGCAATCAATTTCATTCCAAGGAATTTTTTGTAGAACGTTTAAGCCCCTACAAGAATATATCTTGCTAATTTGAAAATAATAAAGTTTCAGTGAATTAGAAATTTTTTAAAAATATAAAATGTTTTTATATTTTTTTTTAACTTTGACCTCGAATATCTTTAGAATGGTTAGATTAATGAAAAAAGTTAATAAGACCTTTTTTGTGGAGCAATCAATTTCCAACAAGAATATGTCTTGCGCGTTTGATCATTATAATTTTTCAATTTGTTACAAAATTAAGAACAAAAAACGAATTTTTAAAAATTTTCTCGATTTTTGGACCTCAAATATCTATTCAACGGTTAGATAAACGAAAAAAGTGTATAAGGCCTTTTTTGTAGAGCGTTCAATTTCCTACAAGAATATGAAAAGAAATTTGCTAAAAAGTCAATTAATAAAAAAATTATTTTTTTTTAGTAGAAGCTTGATGTAAAAAT
Source organism: Episyrphus balteatus (assembly GCF_945859705.1). Classification (NCBI taxonomy): domain Eukaryota; kingdom Metazoa; phylum Arthropoda; class Insecta; order Diptera; family Syrphidae; genus Episyrphus; species Episyrphus balteatus. The sequence continues at coordinate 44,251,172 of NC_079134.1, forward strand.
GGAAAATTGCAAAGCGGAGGACCTTCCCATTAATATAAAGAGCTCATATTTGGCGTGTATATTCTAGAGGGGTCTAGCAATCGATTTTTCGGAGTACCAAATCAAAAAAAAAAAAATCGATTTTTTTGACCCACCCTACTATCTTCTCATAGTGCGGTGAGACTTGACTAGCTTTGGATAAACTTTTTTCTATAGAAGGATGCGAACGATCATCCAACTCCGTTTTCATTAGTTCTTCTGCAAGCTGGATAAGCTTTTGGTTTATCTTTATTTATCTTTATTTATATCACTTGAATGAGGGTTAAAATCAAGGCTGAAAAATCCAACAAATTGTAAAATACAACCATGGGCCACCGATTGGCGTGATGAGAACATGAACATAAAGATAACATTTGGTCAAACACGTCGACTACTTTTGTTCCGTTATAGGTTATAGCCCAACATTATGACAGGTTTATTTTGAGGTCCGAAAACTGCTTTTTCAACAATGACCTGTGTTGAAGAAGCTTGTTGGTTGAGGCCCAAATCCACAGCGGATTGTAGCCGCCTTACGGCGCTGGTCTCCCTAAAAAAAAAGTGCTGTGTTGAAAGCAGCATAACTTGTTTCCTGGGTTTTGGAACCAAAGTCTAGCATTACTTTCAACGGTGTTGCCCTTTCTTTTTCATCACAGTCATTATATTTTTTCAATAACTTGTATAAATTACACACTAAAACAATAAATACATTTACAAAGATATTTAACTTTTAACATTTATTTTAGAAAACAATATTTTCATACTTAATTTTAGTAAATTCCAAAGCTTTTTGCACTTCTCTACAAAATCGATTAAAATTTTGCCGATAATATACGTGTCCATTAAAAAACAATTTTAATGTCAACTCGATTGAAAAATAACGTAAACAAGGCACCAGAACATTAATTTAAACAAATATATGCGCTTTAAAACTGTTGGGGTGTAACACACCCCAGGCAAGAAAAGTAGTAAGTTTTTTGGGGATGTAAACTAGGGTTAAGTGATTTTATGGATTAAAGTCGTAACAATTTCATTCTATGGATGTCGTTACTCGATGTGTTTTGTTGGATCTGAATCAGAGAGAATACAAACCAAGACTTAGAACCCAATACCTAAAAAAATCATAAATTCCTAAGCTTTCTGCAACCTTCACTAATATTAAAAAAAAAAAAAACAGTATTAAATTAATAAGAAAAATAAAGAATAGAAAATAGTTATCTTCTTTTGGTATTTTAATGAAAACAAAATTGTAAAAAAAAAATCCCTTACGACCTACAAACTTTCATTGAGCTTATGAATGCCTCCTCCATTCATAGTTCACGTCTGTTTTTCGCCTTTCTTACAAAAGAAAACAAAAGACCCTGATCCTACGACACTTGCGGCCCCACACTAAAATATCCCAAAGTATTCACCTGTACAATAAATATCTAACAAGATTACTTTGCATATATAAAACTAGGAAACAACGTGTGCATGAAGCGGTTCATAATGTTGCACAGGATGCAAAATCCCTACCTTTGAGATTCGACCCTGTTTTTTTAGTTACGAGGCAGTAGCAAATACAAAGCCTTTTCTTCATAGATACATAATAAGTATGTGAATGAAGTTACCTTATGTTGTAAGCTTTTGACTTCTTCTACTACCTTACACGACCTACCTAAACTAAATAGGATGTCCCTTGCAGAATTTTGTTTTGTTTTTCGTTTATATAAATTTTTTTTTTCTTGTTGCTTTTGTGTCTTTGGCTCAACTATAAACGCATTGTTTTATACGAAAATTTTGAAAATCAGCTTTTTGGTCTACAGCCTTGTTGTACAATAATGCACCTTTACTACCTATATAGGTTATGTGTGTGTAAAGAAAATGCACTCTCTTTCTCTATTCTATGCCATAGTGTCGTCGTCATAGTCGTCGTTGTTGTTGTCGTGTCCTTGTTTGCATACAATGAAGTTATTAAAACCATGCAACAAGGCAAAATTACCTTGGCGTCTCGTGTTTTCACTCCTCCCGTGTCTCTGCCCCCTATCAACAACGATTTTCAAATAATATCCTTGCAAAGAAGAAAACTCTTGTTTTGTACTTTTGAATCTTTAAAAAAAACAAAGGAAGCTCTTTAGCTGGTAGTATGTCTGTCTGTATTGGTTTTGTGTGTTTGTGTGTCTGGGTGGGTATATATATTTAAGGCTCAGACATTAAAATTATCACTATGAAGTAAAAAAAAAAAAAAAAAAACTCTGTGCTGGCCCTTTGGCAAGGATATTGAATTCATGGCATGACATATTTGAAAAGGGATTTCATTTTGCTTTTTACTTATGCTCTTGTTGTTCCACCAAGTTGCTTTTTGGATTTGCGTTTTATGAAATCCTTGTACACACCTGGCTTCTTTGTTGGTGTTCTTTTTTTTTTACTGTTTTTTGTAGTTTTTTTTTTTTGTAAAGATAATCTTACACCTCTTACGTCGTTGTAAACACAGATGTTGTATTTCTTTTTGCCATGGAAATAAAAATCTTACACTTCAACGGCGACTTATTCAAAACGAATTGGATCTTATCTTGTAAATATCCTTTTTGTTTTTTAATTTTTTTTTTTTAAATTTTTTTTTTGCTTACTATGTAATAAGAAGAACAACAGGATGTTGAAATCTGCTACGGAAATTCATTTGAATGGAATGATAAAGAACTTTTTTTTATTGAATTTTTTTTTTATTGTGAGAAAAAAAAAGTTTTTTTTAAAGGAAATGAAATAAATTATCCAGAGAAAAGTCTATCAAGAAATAATTCAATGTAATTACGACAAAAAGTATGATAAAGACTTACAAAAGCATAGAAAAGGGAAATGAAAAGTGAATTTATTTATGGACTTTTTTAAAATATTTTTTTTTTGCAATTGTCCTTAATAATACTTTTACATAACTATTGAATCAAAGGTCCCTATAAACAAGGTCTGCAAGGTACCTAATAAATTGACTTTTTTTTAACTCATTTAGCAATCATTTTTCAGATAAAACAAAAAAATTTTATCTTTTGTTATTTTTTAATTTTTCAAAAACTATGTAGAGTAGAACTCACTAGAACCCACTCCCACATTTTATTCAATCTCATTCTTAACATTAAATATATATCTGTTTAAACAGTGAGTACTTTCTGTGTACCTTCATATCGCAGTCTGAAATTAAAATTGATTATGCGTTTGCAGAATAGATTCTAACGATGTATTAAAAACCCGTTTACCCTGCCAAGAACGCCACTTGCGTGTCTTGAAAATAATTTCCTCATCTAATAGTTCCATAGGTGGCCTACTTTCAGTGTTCAAAAGATTTAAACAGCTTCCGATTTTCGATAAAATGTGATCAACTCATTAAACAAAAGAGCTGATCAGCGAACTTGATTTAAAGAAAATCACAAATTTTTGTTCATGGAGATAGTTATTGGCAGAAACATTTAATAAATGTAATTAATGTAGCCCACAATAATTTAAAAAAGTTCTTTAACATATCTCTATCCCTTTCTTACCTTCTGTTTTAATGAAAAAAATGAGTTTATTTGGTTTTCTGTTTTTATTTGATTTTTCATTCTCACCTATTGTTTTATTTTTTGAAATATATTCTAGAAAAATTAAATTACTGTTCAAAATACCTGACGACCCATAAATCATACTCATGGCTATATAATAAAAGCACACATAATTTATGTACAGTAAAAAGACAATACCCAAAATACAAATAATTTGAAATCCTTCAACAACAGAATAAGCACAAGCAATTTGTAATGAACATTATTTTCATCTTTCAAAAATTATTCCAAGGACATAAATAACTACTATATCCTTCTGGTGTTGGCTTTGCTCCCTCAACAATTGTTTTGCCATTCACACAGAATAAATGGTACTAAAAAGAGGATCTGTAGGCACCTATACCTACCAATATGCTATGGCATATCCTTGAATGCATTTTTGGTGAGTTCATACATGAGAATACGTCTTTATGCTACAAAATATGGTACTAATCCCACTCACATACTACCACCTAATCAAAAAAATCACACACTTCATTTTATACAAATTCCCCTTCTACCCAAAATTATTCCTGACCAAAATCACTTCTCTTGAGATTTTTTCCCACATCAGCCATAGAACAATTTGGCAATCAGGATGCAATTTATTATCCCATTGGTATGCAAATAATAATCTTCCAAAAAAAAATATAACTCACACACAAACAAACACATCATATAATGAAGAAAGAAAAAAAAAACTTGACTAAAGAATTGGCTCATTCTAGCCTTGGCACACACTCACTCACCGAGAGGAATGAATTAAAAAAAGGAGAATAAGGAAAATAAGCTAAAGAACGCTTTAAAAAAAAATTATATGAATTCGAGGGCACAATATTGTGATATATTTAAAAAAAAAAGAGGAAACACGCAAAACACCATTGCCTTTTACCACTTCCATATATCCCGAAGAAAGATCCTCAACCCAAATTGCCTTTTTGATAAAAATCACAACACAACAAGGATGTGTGTTTCTAAAAAACAAAACACAACAAAAAAAAAAAAATGAAAAATGAAAATCTATGCAAACATAAACGAGAATTGCGTGGTGTAAAAAATAAATTATGAACACATGGAAAGCATCGCAAAAGCTTAAAAAAAAAAAACAAAGAATACCATAAGCGATAACCCTGAAATTTGTCTAATACCCAAAAAGAGGAAATATCTTAAAATTTGAATTCTAACAATTTTTTGACACGAGAACGTTCAACAACAACAACAGTCAAGTGAAGCCAGATGTGCCACTCAACATAAGACCTACGATGACAAGGATGACGAGGATGACGAAAGAAGGACGAAGATGAAAACGTAAACGACAAGGACGTAAATCCTATTTAACATCCTCATCCACTTACATATAGCAAAAAAAAAAACTCAGATGAAGAAAAAAATCATAAGAAAACACCCAACAAGGAACAATCCTTATATTCTGGCATTTAAATAATGCTTTATGAATTTTGATCCTTTCGTCGAACACACATCTTTTTTTTTGTTCTCCTTCTCTCTCGTCGTCGGTCGCCCTTCTTGTGTTTGCATATAAATATATATATTTTTCAACGTATCCTTGTCGGAGAAATTCCAATATGTAACCGCTAACGTATATCCTTTCAAAAGTAAACATATTTGTATCTTTGTTGATCCTACAAACATATAAACCATCCCATCATACCTCTATACTCTTACTCGTTCTACGCTAATATGTGAATCCCTTAAGTCCTTACTTCTAACGGTTTTCCCTTTTTCTATACACCATAACCATATGAAGTATGAAAAAAAAAAACTTAAAACTCTTTTTGAATCTTCTTTTACGTTAAATCATCGAAGTGAACAACACGATGATTCCTTTATTGAGTACGCCAACGAAGAAGAAAAAGTAACAAAAAAAGTAACGAGTACAAAAGGCAACAAATTATGTACAACCACTCATTTTTTCGTCCTGATTTTCCGGAAATAAGCCAATATAAAACGGTGTTCTGATAAAAATACCGAAGGAACTCTCTCACTCTAAAGGAACGGCGCAAAGACATTTCTGAACATAATCACGTATTCGAACGAGGGAAACATGCAACATTAAATTTCACACGCAAAGCGTGAGCTTATAGTCCTCTTGTTTGGCATTTCTTGACGGTATTTTTTGTTTGTTTTGTTAGTGGTTTGCTCGTTGCTCTTCGCGCTGTTGACGGTTTACTGCCAGCTGTCAGGATCAGCGCCAGGAGTGAGATGTCCCATATTCTAAGGTACATTTAACGTTTTAACGTGGAAATGTTATTCGTGTTGTTTATTTTTTTCTTTCTCCTTTTTTTTTTTGCTTGTTTTTGTTTATTTATTTTTGGTTTTGGTTGTGTTTTCTTGTTGTTATTGTAATAAAGCTTTTGATTTAAAGCGCATTTTCATTGTGGTTGGCGTTTCAATTACTTTCTGCCAGGCGAAATATTATTATAACCAACGCCAAAAGACGAGAAGAAGAGGATTGTTAGCAATTGATTATACAATTTACTTTCAAGAGGTTTTTTCCTTCCTTATTTCCCTTATTTCCAATTCAACAATATGTCACACACCAAACCACCACACACAGTTGGTGGGATGTGTGCGGGTATGATGAGGTTGTTTCTACTTTGGGCTTAGATGTATTTTGCAGATGGAATCTATTAATGCGGGACAATTACTCGCAGGGATAATAGAGATAATTTATCCGTTGCGCTGCGTTGGTTTGGTTAAGTTAGTGTAGGGTAGGTTAACACTGTACCCAGTGTACACCTGTTTGTTATGGTGACACATTTATGCCTTTGAGGTGTGTGAAACTATTTCGAAAAAGGGAATTTTCAGAAAATACTATGTTTGGAGGGGGAGACTTTTAGTGAATGCGGGTAAGAGTTACTATAGTAATAGACCCTGGCACTGTTTGAAAATATGCTGTAGTTTATTTTTTTGGATTTTTGGTGTTTCATGGAATTTTGGTTGGAACAAAAGTTTATTTTAAGAGAGTTTTTGTATGAAATTTTCCATAAAATAATAAAATGTGTTTGCTTGAGGTATATATTTTCGGGAAGACTAAGTCTTTAAGATAAACAATTTAAGTTTGGTAGAACGTTTCGAATGGTCTAGATAATTTTCACCTAAAGTGAAACCTCCTTTTATTCACTTTTTTAGATGCTTAGTAATCACTTAAAAAATCCTAAAAAAAAAACATTGTTAAACCATTAATATTGCATTGCTGAGTTGTTTTTTTAAGCCACTCAGGGTTTTTCATTTTTTAAATCTATCGAATCAATCAGGATCTGGTTCATTGTTCGAAGCAATAACATCGATGCCATAGTAATTAGTATTATTAAGATTATTAAGAAGGGAAAAGGGGTTTGGTTTTATTGAAATTTTTTTGAATTTCACTTTTAGAAATTGTGGTACAAAAATAAAGACAAACATCGAGTAAAAGAACTTTTATTAAAAACCAGAGAGTGAGAGAAAGATTGTGCATTTAAATTTTTTTTTAAATCTTTTGAACTGTTTTGTCCAGAAAAAACTCAATAAATAATTATTTACGGTTTTTATTAAATCAAGTTCGCTGCTCAGCTCTTTCGTTTTTTTTTCTAAATCAAGCAAATCGATCAGGATTTGATGAGGGAATTTTTTAAGTCAAGAAGTGGGGGAAGAGTGTTAAGTTTTCGAAATCTAATGTTAAAAATTTTGGAAAAAAAATATCAGTTCAAACAAAATTCTGACTTGATGTTTAGTAAGAGATTTTTCATTAAAAACTGAAGTTATAGAGAGATTTTGATGCATTAAAGATTTGTTTTCAGCTCTTTTTAACCAGTTAAAGACGTATTTCTTCGTTGTTTAGTCCAGAACCAAAACAATATAGATTTATTTGGTGTTTTCATTAAATCAAGTTCGCTGATCAGCTCTTTTGTTTTTTTCTAAATCAACCAAATCAATCGGGATTTGATGAGGGAGTTAAACAAACAATTTTTGTTTTTAAATCTAACGGTAAAAAGTGTGGTAAAAAGATACGAGTTCAAACAAAATTCTGACATAAAGTTGAATTTTTTGAATATTGAAGACTCTAGTACACTTGGGTTTGTTAATTTCAGAAATGCTTATGTGAAAAAAGTTTTTAAGTCATAAAGATTCTTATTGTTATGAGATGTATTTAGGCCTTCAAAAGCATCAGAAGAGAGATGACAATTTTCGCAATTTTTTTTATTTGAAAGTTAATACTTTTAATTTTTTTTTTACATATTTGAATGGTATTCATTACAACCAATAGTTTCTAAAATATCAAACTCAACTTTTTCGCCTCAAAAACCATCACCTCCAAATTTAAAATTTAAAATAAATAAATCTGATTCTTCTTGCCCTATATTTCTAACAAATCATCTTATCGCTTACTCTTTTTCTTCTTCAAAAACTTTTTCCATTGATCTTTCCAAAGATATCATCGTGATATTTTAATTTTTTTTTCTGGTGTTTGTCTTCACTTTATGCATGATGTACTTTTTGAAAGGACCAACGAACCCTAATCATAAAATTCTTATCCAACCAATTGAAGCAACAAACGCAACTAAAAAAAAAAAAACACAAAAAAAAAATTGTAACTTTACTTCAAAGTTTTGTCATCGCGCATTTGAACTGAATGTTCATTTTACCAAACGAGATAGAATCCTGATGAAGATGACAATGTCCTTTTTTTTTTCTTTCCTTATACATCCTTTTTTTACTACTGCCATATCGCGTTGCACTTAAGCACTTCTTTTCATTTTTTTTTTGTTCTTCTTCGTTTTCATTCATTCATTTTATTTGCTTAATCAAATGGAATGCGGATTGCAGAAAGTTATTGTCGAAATTTTGACAAATGTATGGCAGAGTGTGAAGAGAAAATTCCGAATATTCACAGATAGTTTGTTATTTTTTTTTTTTTTTTTTGTGGAGAATAATAATTCAGGGTATTATCATAGAGCATTGAGGATTTGGCGGGATTTTCTTTTTGATATTTTTTTTTTTTTTGCATAAAATTTCCATTTGCATTGAGAATGTAATAATTTATCATCATAGGTAATCACACAAAAATATGGCTATTTGAGGACTTTGTTCCTTCATCCATAACCCATTCCTCCTTTCCTTTCATTTTCTCTATAGTTTTACTGTAAAAGTAAGAAAACTTTTTCTCCAAGCCAGGAAAATAGAGCTTAACAAAAACTTTTCCTACTACACAACCTATGCCAACCAAACCAACTACGACAACAATTTTCACTCCAAACCAAAACCTTCATAAAGGTTCGTTGAATGAATGTTGTGCGCGCAATGCGACGTGAGCAGGGATATAATATTTTAAGGTATTTCCAACAAGCTTCTGTCGCTATATTCTACCACATTTTACGATAACTAGCTATGCACTCTGCAACATGCTTCTCCTCTCCAAAACACCATTGCAGAAAACTCGAAAAAGTTATGCGAATAGATTTAAATAATTTGAAATCCCTTATTCTGTAATTATTTGTTAGCTTGACGAACTCAAGGATGAGAATGTTTTTTAATGCAAAAACGTATCTCTAATTGGCACTATTCAGTGTGCGAGAGGAATATTGTTGTGTACAAAAAGTGCCGGAAGCAAAAGAGTGATGTTGGAAAGTTCTTAAACGAAGATATTACTTCTGTTTTTTTTTTTATTTTTATTTTTCACAGAGAGAGATAGAGAAGAGAGATTGCAATAAATACCTTATACCTTATGTAAATTCCCTTAAGTGTGTGTGTATTTTTATGCACAATTTGCAATGAACATTAACTGTGAATGAGAAAATAGGATAATATAAAATTTAGGATTTAATTAAATTTACAATTAAAAAATCTCCAAACTAAGTAGTAATGAGGTTTTATTTAATAAAAAGAAAAACAAAGTTGAAGAGATTATACTCCTCTTGTGTGAGATGATAAAATTTTGATAGTTTGTAACGAACATGATTATCTTTTTGTGGGTGGGTTTTTATGAGGAATTAAGTTAAGGTTTTAACTTTAGATAACTTTTCTTGATATACTTTGTTCTTTTTTTAAGTGAATATTCGTATTTTTAACAGGTTTTAAGCTATTTATTATGTAGGTAGGTTAGGAACTAAACTTTTGAAAATTTAAAATTTAAATCCTTAAGGGGGTTAAAGTCGGTCTTGGTTTATTTTAGTTTTGAATTTAGTTCATTTTTATTTATATGAAATTATATATTTTGGGAAAGATTGGAATACTTCAGAAACCTCCTCATTTGGAAATCTCGTACGTTGATGCTTTAAGAGCATTCAACTTTAGTTAAAATCTCATCCAAATTTTGTAGTAGCAAAAGCATATCACTTAATAAATTGAAAAGCCTTAATAAAATCTGAATTCTTCAATACCAAATTAAAGTAAAGATATTCCAAAATTTATGAGAGAATTTATTTTCCATTGCAGTCTTATGGAAGTTCTATAGAAGCAATGTAAGATTTTAGTACCTTGTAACTTGGTTTAAGGATACTTTTTTAAACAAAATTTTTGGTTGAGCCGAGTTTTAAGAGCTTTGGCAAAAATTTGGACTTTAGTTTCTCAAAAAGTTATTCAATCAAACAATGCAACATCATATATAAAAGCATTCAGCTCAAGTTAAGTTCTAATGGAAGCTCTTTGGAAGCAAAAGAATACAAAAAAAAAAAAACTAAAAATTAGAGAAATCTCAAAAAGGATAGAATAAAATAAAATACCAATTAATGATCTCCTTTATCAGAAAAACAATATTTTATTTTAGTGTCAGCCTAATTAAAGTTCTGTAGAGGAAAGAGTCTAATGGAACTTATGTTGTATTAACCTATAATCATATAAATAAAAAAATATATATCATAAAAATAATAATATCAGAAAAATTCAGTTAAAGTTGAAGTCTTATGAAAGTTTTAAAGAAGCAGATAACAACTAGTAAATTTTTTATTTACTCAACTTCAAAACAATATCTACCACAAAAAAAGACTTTCAACATCTTCATGGATCAACATTTTTCAAAATAAAATTGTATATAATAATAATACCATAATTAAAAAAAAAATTAATATATTGGAAGTCTTAAGGAAGTTCTTTGGAAGCTTACCGAAAAATCATTTATTTCAAATAATGAGTATTTAAAAAAAAAAAAAAACAAAGTCATCGCTGAGATTAAGAAAAGTATCCAACTTCAATAAAAGTTAAACGGAGATTCTTTAAAAAAGTCATTCAATGCCAAATTAAATACTTTCAAGGACATCAGAAAATTAAGTTTCTCAAAAATAATTATTATAAAATAAAATTAATCAGCTCATATTTTCAACAAAAAATGCAACTTCATCTGAAGTTTTATAGAGGTTCAATAAAAGCAAAAAAACGTCCTTTTTTAAAATAAAATTTTTATTATTTTGTTACAGCCTATGTTGCATATGAAATGTAATTTATGTAGATGATGATGATCTTTTTTTATTCCAGCAAAATTACAATTATGAAAAAGAAAATCCATTTGCCGATGATGTTTATTTGTGTTAAAAATACTGGCAACTTCAAAAAAGAAGAAAAAAAAAATAAATAATCTAATTCAAAAATACATCTCATCTTGTTTAGTCAAGGAAAAAATGTTGCATCTATTTTAGAAAATGTGGAAAACTAACAAAAAGGACATACATACTACATTTATTCAAATACTAAGAACTTCCTCACTTCATTTTATAAAGTCTCTCTGTCCTTTCTATATCTTTTTACAACTCACTGATATGTGATTGTGTGCAATTTATCATTCGAGTAAAAATAGATGAAGGCAATGTACAAGTACAGTACATGAGAATCGGACAATTTGATTCAATGAAATGGATTTGTGTTGCTTTAAGGATACGAATATACGAGTGCATGATGATGTGAATATGTGCTGTTGCTTTTTTTTTTGAGAAGAGAAGACTATATGGTACATTAAAGGGCTTTTATGTGTCTTTCTCAATTTTTTTTTTTATTTTTTTGTTAAAATGCAAATGATGCATGTATATTTTTCTTTTCAAGTTTTCTACCCAAAAAGAATGAAGGAAAAAGGACACTTTTGCTATAAAAATACATGAAGACATATAGTATTTTTCTTTTATCAGAAGTAAAATGTTAGTGTTAAAGTGATCGATGGTTCAAAGTGTATAGTGTTTATTTATTTTCTAAAGGATATTTTTTTTCTGCTTGTACAAATAAATTGTGTATAATTTAAGGAAATAGTCGTTATTCAAGAGTTATATGTATGTGATGACGACGATGAGTAATGTGTTGTGATAAGTTAAGAATGACTAAATGGAAGTTGTCAAGAGAAGGCTTTATATTTTTTCATTCTGCGTTATTAATGGTTACAGCAAAAAAAAAAAATTAGTGACAAATAGAATTGTTTTCGTTATTCATGTAGTACTTAAAAGAAAATTGTCTTCAATCTTCATTTGGAAAGAAAAAAAAATATAAAGCATTAGTCTGAAGCACATACTAAATTTAATTGAGAAACATTGATTTTTATTTTTATGTGCGTATGTAAGGCATTAAAAGTCCTATAAAAATCAAATTTATTACGCATGTAATGTAATTTCTATCAAAACAAAATTAAGGATATATGAAAAAAAGTTAGGTTTCTCTTTTCTCAAGGACTGTTTATGTTGTGAATTTGAATGATTTCTAGAAAATGGTAAGAAAACAAGTTCAGAATATTGAAAATATTAATTTTATAATTTATGGTTGGTAATTTATTATCAAAGACTTAAAAAAAAAGGAATAATGGAAATATTCCTTCGACCTTATTTTATAATATAAACCCAATTCGGAGCCCTGTATAATTCGTGTTTATACATACCTCAGTTGTATAAGTATTTAGGTATTTATGGTCAGTTTAATAAATTGCTTCACTAAATACGATTAATGGAACACACTTTCAACCAAAAAAACCAACTCAAATGTTATATCCTTAACAGATAGGTTTTTGGTTACAAGTTTATTCGTCGGTCGTCGGTCATATTCTTACATTATTTGGCATCAAAACCATTATACCGAAAGCCATAGAAATCCAACCAACAAAAAAAGTACCTATTTACGAAAAAACCATCTGAATTCTCTCCAATATTGTACTCAATTCCTCACTTCAATTTAGATAAACGACATTGCAACTGAAAATAACATTACCACTAATGATTTTCAATTTATTCAATTCTTTTGCCAAATATTTCCCCGAAAATGAACTCAGTAAATTAAATTGAATACAAAAAACAAAAAACAAAAACAAAAAAAAAAATGAGAAAACATGGTTCATGGAGCACTAACATGATAACAAAATGCCGTATATGTACGTAAGGTATATACGAAACATATTCGATTTTCATCGTCTGCTTTCCGTGTGTGTATATGACTTAAACAGGAGTAAACAAGAGAATCCTTACTGTTTTTATTTTTTTTTTTGTTTGGTTGATAAATTTCTTTTAATCCTTTGAAATTGCTGCATTTAATATTACATTCGAATGAGAAAGGTTCAATTGTCAGTTCCAATTGACAAGCTTTTACTCTTTTTCCTATAAACTTATCACACACATACACACATAAAAAGTTCTCTTTGACATATCATTGAATCCAAAACAAATTTTCCTTCAACGAAAACCAAAATAAAAAGTAAAATAAAAAAAAAAAAAACATCCTTCGAAAAGTTGAACGGAAAACTAAACTAAAGGATCATTCATTCAGTTGTGCATCCTGAACATCATTTGTTGGGATTTTTTTTTACTTTTTTTTTGTGGAAAAGGAAACAACAAAAACCCATATCCTGCAAATGACTTTTCAAAACAAATGTCATTAGTTAACCGCGGTAAGTTGTTGGCATCTAAATGTGTATATATGTTTGTGAGTTTTTTTTTTGGCAAAAAAATGAGCATTTTCATTTATTTTCTTTTTCTTTTGATCCTTTGAAATTAAAACAAAAAAAAAAAAAAATTGGGTAGATACTCATAGTTAAATGGACCAAAAAAAAAAAAAAATTGTAAAACGGAAAAAGGATTGGAAGACCCATTATTTTATACTTTCCGGTCTTCAGTTTATGAAATCAACAAGCATCAGGATTTCAGAAGAGCCAGTTAAGAGAAAACAAATAATCGTGTGCAAAAATTTTGACTTCCGAAAAATGATTACACTGGAACAAAATCTTGTAAAGAATATATGTATAACGATTTATAAGACTCAATACAAAAAAAAACTTAATTTTGTAAAACCTAAAATTTTGAAAACTTAACATCCCGAAATTTTAAAATTAAGATGGCCTCATATTTCAAAAACTTTTAAAATTAGAATTCCTTGTCAATTTTAGGCAGGCAATTGATTGGTTTTGGCTTTCAGATTCTTGGTTTTCGTAAAGATTTTGGGTTTTATGGATTCTGGGTTATTTTTTTGGGCAAGATTTTCGGCTTTGAAAATTTTTAGTTTTTTGGCATAAAATTTTGGGTTTTGTGGATTTTCGATGTTCTTGTAATGTGTTTTTTTTTTTTTTTTTTGAATTTTTGACGTTCTGAATTTTATATTCTAAAAGCTCGGATTTTCGAGATTATTTTTATGTTTTCTGTATTTCGTGGCTGGTTTTTAGACTTTATATTTTCAGTCATAAATTTAAGGGTGAGTTTTCTGGCTTTTAACTTTGGCAGGTTGAAATTTTACAGTTTTTAGATTTTTTTTGCAAAATATGTATATTTGAATTTTTTGGGTTTTTTATCTTAGACTTCGAGATTTCGTAAACTCCAAAAACAATTATTTTTTAAACTTATCTTCAAAAACTTTTACCAAAAGAACATAAATTTTTATTAAGATAATGCATATTTTTGCTTCAGTGTAGAATAAGAATGAAAACGACGACGGGTATCTAGAATATTGTAGAGATTAATTTCTACCAAAGACTTTTTCTCGAAATTTTCCTCCATGATTCACCTGCAGATATACATACATAGTACCTCCAATATAAAAAAAGAGACCAAAAATTAAACAAAAAAAAGAAGAAATGGATTCGTTGAGGAAAAGAAAAAACAAACAAAATGGGACTGTTGATGAATGTTCTGGAAATTGTTTATTCTTTGTTTGTGCATTAAGCCAAATACAGTTCGAGTACTTTTTTAACAGGATTTTTTTTTTCTCAGGTAAATTTTGAATAAGGACTTTGTGTGTGTGTGGCTATTTTTTTTTTTTTTGTGGAGGAAATGAAGTGGAATATTTGTGAATTATGCAGAGAAACTAATTGAAAAGTATTAAGAGATTCAATATTTTTTTTTGTTTATTAATTTCATTTTTCTCTGATTTTTCTTTGATGGAAATTAAATGCATATGATTTGTTGATTTTATGGAAGTTGTTTAAGGTTGTGGTTTTTGGTGTATATATTTGGGTCAGTATTTTAAATTAAATAACCCCTTAGAAAAAATATAAAAGTTTATAGTCCAAAAACTATAAATAAACATATTTCAAACAAATTAGAACAAGGCTAATTCTCGGAAGAAACAATGTTCTAATTTCATAGTAAACCTTGTCCCAAAAGAAAATCAATTTATTATTTAATTCAATTAGCAGAATGAGAAATATTGTTGTTTTTCTAAATTAATATAATTCACAGTAGTTAAAAGTAATTTCAAATTCGACGTCATTTCGCTTGGGGTTAATTCAACGCTCCTTTATTAACACTCCTATTTTTGGACGCTTAGTGATATTTTAGGTTCTATTCATCCTAACTAAGGTTCTGCTTTTTAAACTTTTCTAGACTTGAAAATTGTGATTTGAAATATCGAATAAAAACTATCAATCTATCGATAGTTGTAAAATACTCATTCATTCGATAGTTTTTAATCATTCATTCATTTAGTTATTAGTTCCATTCGATAGTTTTTCATTCGAATAGACTTTTTTATTCGATAGTTATTTCATTCAAATAATTCTTTTGTACAATTGTTCCTTCATTTGAATAGTTTATTTTATTCGATAGTTTATTCATTCGAATATTTTTTTTTATACGATAGTTTTTCATTCAAATAGTTTTTTTATTCGATAGTTCTTTCATTCAAATAGTTTTTTTAAACGATAGTTTTTTTCATTCGGAGTTTTTTTATTCGATAGTTTATTCATTCGAATATTTTTTTTTATACGATAGTTTTTCATTCAAATAGTTTTTTTATTCGATAGTTCTTTCATTCAAATAGTTTTTTTAAACGATAGTTTTTTTTCATTCGGAGTTTTTTTATTCGATAGTTTTTTCATTCAAAAAGTTATTTTATTCGATAGTTTATTTGATAGTTTTTATCCGATAGTTTATTCGATAGTTTTCACTCGATAGTTATTATTCGAATGAATAAATGAATGAACTTTTCGATAGTTCCCATCACTAGTTAAAATATACTATCCCACGTTCTCAAGAACCTCGAGTTATATTTCTGAGTTGTCTGGTAGATTTCAGGTATAAGGAGTTTTCTACAAACACTTTTGCTTCTCTAAAGTTTTACAGAGGCAATATTATTAATCTGCTTATAACACTGATACATTTATTGTGAACTCAACACTACTCTATTTGGTTAGAGCGTACGTTCTTCAAATCAATTAAATTTCTTTTAAAATCATTAAAAGTCGTGAAAAAGAAAGACAAAAATAAATAACTATATAGATAACCAACTCCCTAAGTCAACTATAAACAAGAACAAAGAATATAAAGAACGACCAACCTGTGTAAAAATCACACCTCCTTCGAGATATAATATAATATCCGCCAAACGGAAATCAGCCATTGCCCAGGACGACACGGTTAAATTACGGCGCCAAATCCCATTTTTCACTTAATTCGAACTCTCTCTCCAAAAAGGTGATGGAGAAGAAGATATTCATTCAATCTTCTCCTCAAAGTGAAGGGTCTGCGTGTGTCTCCTATTGAATCTTCTTATCATGTTCAAAAACAAAAAACCCTTCATACTTTACTTCTCTTTTCTTCCAAACAACCACAAGAAAAATAATTCTTCTGAGAGAAAAATAAAAAAAAATTGAAAAAAGAAAAACGAAAATTTTATCAATTTAAAATTGCTCGTATAATGTTCTTTAAAAAAAAAAGTGAATACAGTTAGGATAGGTAAAGAGACATTCTCGTCTTCTTCTTCGTTTTTCATCGTCGTCGTCGTCTGGGTAATCGTTTTTTTCTTTATTTTTTTTTTTATTTTTTGTTGGAAAATACAAGAAAAAGTATTCAACAAGAAAGGACATCTGAGAAGACTAATAACACGGTGTGTAATGATTTTCTTTTTGTATTATTGTATCTTAAAGAAAATATATCTTTTCCGTCTTTCCCTCTTTCTTAGTTAGACGGTAAAAGTATACAAAACCTATTTTCCAGTTTCCATTGCGTATACAATATTTTTTAACTTTTATTTATTTTTTTTCCTTTCGTTCTTAACTTTTTGGTTCATTTTTTTTTTCTTTACCGTCAATGAAAATGAAAAATGAAAAAGAAACAACAAAAAAAAAAAAATGTAATTTCAAAAAGAATGGAAAATTCTCCGATCTCTTATCGTTTTGGGAATGAATGCACGGTGATATAGAATGTATAGAAGGTGCTTTTACGGTACCTAGTACCTTACCTAGTAGTCAGTCATACATACCTTGGGGAAATCAACTTTTTTTTTTCTAGGGATTTTTTTTTTTTTTTTTTGAGGAAATATAATAATAATAATCTTTGCTCTTTCTTCTCCTTTTATTCACTCAGTTAGAGATTTGATTGAGGGTTTCATGTTTTAAAGACAAACAATTATGATGGTTTCTTGCGCGCATTAATATCTTTGTCTTTTTTGTTGTTTCGTTGCAATGATATTTTCTTATAATTTTCTACACTAAACAAACAAAATTAAAAATGTTAATTTTTATTCGTTTTTTTTTTTTTCTTTGCAGGTATGTACTTTATTGTGATAAATCTAAATTTGTACCAACTTTTGAAGTAGTGAGTATAAAATGTGTAACGGATTTTTCAATAAGCATTTGTAAGATCAATATTTCAGAATTTCAGTACTATCAAGAACCAGTACCTACTCAATAATGGTACTGTAACATGAAAAAGGTATCGGTGCCAGTATTTTTCAAGACCCAAGTACTGGAAACATACATAAGTATCAAAGTACCTTAGAAATATTTTTTAAAATTTGTACTATATAATGAGTACCTCTCAATTACTTGATAAGTAATTCAATTTGCTATGTGCATAGTTGTTCTGTCAAACAATATCATTTGTTTGTTTTATCAAATAAAAAAATATTTAATATTAAAATTTAACAAAAAATAGAGTACGTACTATAACTCATCAAAAACTTAAAGTACTGTTCAAGTTTAATATAGTACCTACTTATAAAACCTGAACAGCAATTCTTTCAAACAACTGTACAAGTTTGTTGGAGAATAAGTACTCATTTTACAATGATGTACTTAAAAAACATTCAGTACAATTTCGATTTTCCTACTTATCAGTACGAAGTACTGAAGTACAAATACAAAGTCTTGGTACTTGAAAGCATTAAAATATTTCTCAAATTTAGGGGCAAACTGTATTGAATCGATTTTGAAATGATCATAAGGGCCAACTTAATTACAAAATTTCGATTTTAAGGACCATCCTAGCGTACTTCATATAAGTTTTGTTCACCCTCTTAAGAACGTTATTTAAATTGAATACATTTAAAAAAAAAATGTCTCCTTGAAATCAAAAATGCTTCAATGCATAAAATATAAATTCTTTATTTAAATTTTAAATTTATTATTTTGTCCTTTTTACTCTGGTATTTTAATACAACTCACACCTTTGCTATAGAAAAAAAAAAACAGAATCAAGAAATAAATTTCAAATATAAATTCAACAAAGAAAGTAATAAATTCTGATATCAAAATAAAAAAATAAATTCCAAGAATGTTTTATAACAATTTTCTAAAGAATTAAAAATAATAGCTTATTCCCTTGAATTGGTAAAGGAAAATAATCTCTAAAAATGAAGGTCAAAAAATGCCAGCAGAAAAAAAAAATTAAATAAAATAATAAATCATTGTGTTGAATTTTATCTCCAAGGAGCTTTTACAACTAATTAAATATTAAAATTAAGTATATCCTTGCAATCTGTTTCAAAATCATAAAACAGACATTGTTCTCTTGGTGAAAAGAGAGCCCCTATATTATACATTACCTTGCCCCTATATGAAATTTGTCAACCTTAAAAAACTCGTAGTCCTTTTTTTTTTTTCTGTTGATATATGCCCTATGGCAAGAATCAACAAGAAAAAAAAATTAATAGAAAGCTAATTGAAAAAGGTATGGCATTGACAAAAACAAACAATATTTTTTTTTATTTAATTCTAAATTAAAATCCTTTTTCTCGAAGGTATATTTTATTTTGAATGAAAACAACTAAAATAAAAAACCAAAGGAGAATAGAAATGTATCCTGATTACAGTCTAGACTCCAGACAACTGGTCGCTGTTTAAATGAGTGTAACTTGTGGAAGCTCTCAATTTCACTCACTGCCTATCCCATTATGAAATGAGAAAGAAAAAAAACAAATCCCAAATGCCACTTAGGATAATTTCTCAAATATTAAAAAATAAAAAAAAAATATCAACGAGAAAAAAGGATTAAGGCAATGATTTTTCTTTTAATTGTGGTAAACACTTAGAAAAAAAGAAAGAAAAAGAGAATGTCCTCTTTATAAAAGGATTAAAGTGGATGTAAGGGAATGATGTTGGAAATTGTTGTCGTCATGGGAATAACATCTTTTTCATTATAAAATAAAAATTAAAATAAAAAAAAAAAAATTAGCAAGAAAATAAAATGAAAAAAAAAGACGAAACGAGATCAGGGAAAAAGAGATTTCCAAAGAGAAGCACTTGCATAATAGATGCCATATGGCGTTCATGCTCCAATTACCTAAGAGATTTTCTAATTCACTTCTTCTTTAAAGGCTTTGCAGTGTGACTGGCTCGTAATTTATGCGCACACATATACCAACACATTTGAATCAAGTTGAACAGTATGGTGCCGAAGAAGAGGATTTTGTACGTCAACACAAAAAATATATAAAAACGAAGAAAAAAAAAAAAAGTTTAACATTTTCAAATTAATTTTACAGTTTTGAAAACAAGGTCTTTTGGGAGAATGAGATTATATATGTAAGCTTTACAAGGAAAATAAATGCTTTTAAAAGCATTCCTTTAAAAAATATATGATATGTTAGTATTAAAAGGTATAATGTTAAAGATGGATAATAAAACCTTAGACAATTTTATTTGGTTTGGGGTTATTACTTTGAAATTATATTTTATATTGCGTTTGTTTTTAATGAAAATACTGATCTGATAAGATAATGTTAATTAACAAACAAATAAATTTGTATGCTTGTAATAAGCAGAGAAGGTTAAGACCTTTTAATCTTAAACACAAACAGGAGCTAAGAGTAAAACAAAATGAATATTTGAGTTTGTGAAAATTAGTTTCTAATGAAAAACAATTAACTCCATTAATAATCTCTTAGTAAAAAATTTTTTAAAAAATTATTATTAACTGATAAAAAATTCATTCGAAATTCGAAAAAGAAATTCGAGGAATACTCGGGTTGCAGTTCAACCGTCACCATTGAATACCACCTTATCAAGCTCACTTACAGTTTGAAAGTTCTATGAAATCCAATAAGAACACCATTTTGCATGTCTGGCGTTCCAGGTGCTCAATTTTCTGCAATTTTATACTCGAAACAGCTAAAAGTAAAATATATACATGTGTGAAAAAATTTTTAAATCAAAGTTTAGTCCAAAACTTAAATGCAGTATACATTTTTCTCAATATTCCTCCTAGTTGAAAAAAAAAAAAATGCTTGACTAGGTGGCACATACTTACTCTTATATTAAAAATTGCTTAATATACTAAAGAAAATAATAATTTCATAAAAGAATATTTTTTATTGAATTTTATGAGAAATTTATTAAAAATTGAAAAGTAATTTAAAATTAAATAAACATCTCATTAAGTGATTTTTAACATCCAAACGATAATTGCCAAAAAAATGTGTATACCAAAGAATTAGAATTTAGAATTCTGTTGTTTTTTTTTTTTTTTGATAATCATTTTTATCACAAAACAAAACCGACTTCCATGGATCAAAACTGGGTTCCAGTATTCCAATACAAAATTGGTTCACTCAGTCCAAAGTTATGATTTATGAGGTAACAAAAATAAAAAAAATACATATGAATTGAATACCTCCTCCTTTTTGGAAGTATCGGTTCGTAAGAGCTGTTAAAAAAAATTGTTTTTTTATGTACAAATTTTCAAAAAAAAAAAAAATTAAATTTGAACATTGTTCAAAAAATTAACTAATCCAATTTAAAAAAATTGATTTTTTAAACAAAAACTTGAATTTTTTTTGAAAATATATGTTTGAAGTATTAAAATTTTGACATTTTAGTACAAAAATGTTCATTAAAATCGATTACGTTGTTGACGAGAAAGTTAGCCATCAAGAAAAGTGTTCTATGGCAAGTACTGTTAATAACAGTCCAGCAAAAATGGTTTTTATTTCAAAACTAGGATCTAATTTGCAACATTGCATGCATTTTGTTAAATCAAAATCGTAAGAGCCGTTTTTGAAAAAAAACTACCGTAGTCCCTAACTTATTCTATTCTACCTATAACGCTGGTATAAAGGAGTTCACTCGGGCGTATACGTATCCAACACAAGCATTTCTAAAACAGTAATTGTTAAGATTACCAACATGTTTTGCAAATGAAATAGAAAATGCTTTGACTAATATTTCTAGAGCAATCTAACGTTTGGAGAATTAAACACGATGTTTAATTGAGGAGCCAATTGGAGGTTAATTTTAATTCGATTAATAAATGGGAAAAGAAGTTCAATAAATTTATAATTATTATGATCACAGTTGAGTTAATAATACATTTTGAAACTAAATGATTTAAAAATGCTTCCAATTACATTCAAATTAAATTACTAATAGTAATCTACAGTCAAATAAGGTAAAAAAAAGGGTAAAACTCGGAATGAATGCTGATAAAAATTTTTTCTGCTAAACGTTTTTGCATTCTTTAACTAACCTCAAAAGCCTAGCCCTAAAAGGCTAATTTTTTTGGTAACTGCATATCTTTCTTTGGATATTCTATAGCTTATGTCAAAAATCTAAAAAAAATCTCATGTCCGCAAATCATGTATCATATTATGTGATGAGTATATAATACCATTTTCTATTGTTGCTTATTTCGTAATTCTAAATTTCGCTGTTTGACCTTGAAAATCGCGACTTGCGGACTTGAGATTTTTCTAGACTTTTGAGGTAAATTTTAGAATGCCAAAACGAAGATATTGAACATACAAATTTCAATTAACACTCTTTCCGAGGTAAAACCCTTATTTGACTGGTCTATAATTCATCAGTACATAATTATAATTAGAAGTTTCCTTCGAAATTGGCAGTAATTGTGAATACATTTTTAATTTAATTTGGTTATAAAAGACAATTCTAAGAACATAATGACAAGTGCCTTTTTATCTACATTCCTATGTGACAAGCAATGTTAGTTAAAAATTCAAAGTAAATATAATCGAAGGTTTACTTTATGAGCAATTACTTAAATTTGTATCCCTATCTCAGTTTACCACGAATAAACTTGCACTTATTATCTCAATTAATCATTGAAAATTGCTTTTCAATGGAAAAGTAAACTCCACTTTTAAGAAATAAGCTTCACTAATAGGTTACATACGTATCATGTAACAAATAGTTACACCATGATCTAAAGATTCTTCAATAAAAAAAAAAATTTCTTTTTATAAAATTTCGTTTAATTTCATACAACTTTAGCTTCTTATAAGAAATTTAAAAGTTTCCGTTTTGTGGCGGAAGTAGAGTTTAAAAACTTTTCCATATGAGTATAGTTAGGTGCACATTCAACAATATTGTATCCATGAAGCATACATATATTCTTTATAATTGCATTGATTTTTGCCCCAAGGCTTCAAAATAACCTTCATATAAAAGACCCGAAATAACACCAAGAAAACCGCAACAATAAGAAAAAAAAAATAATATATACTCCCTAAACTATTAGTAACAAGATATGCAAGTGTATATGTGAATATATCTTACATTATCATGACTTTACACAAACACATGTGTGAGAAGAAGAAAAATGTAATACATCCGTCTTCATCCTTCAATGTAGGTACTTACGTTATATTTGTTCGAAACTTAAAGAATCACCATCACACTACCCACCACTACTTTCTTGCTATTTCTTCATTTTTATTCGTCATCCTTTCACATCCACCGCACACTCTCCTTTTCCAAGAAAGGAAAATATTCTTGCACTCAATTTACTTCGATGAAAAATAAAACTTAAAAACTTAAAAAAAAATAAAAAATAAAATATTAAAAAAAAAAAGTTTTCATTGGTCCATTGGGTGCAGTAAACTCTCACATCTTCTTATATAGAAAAAATAAAAGTGTGTGTGTGTTTTTGAAAACGATGTTCATCATTTTGCGTCATAGTCTGTTTGACACGACACATGATGTCGTGCTTGAAAGAAGAGAGAAAGCCAAGCAAAAAGGCGAACGGAAGCGATGATTTCTATGGATAATTTGCCAGACATTGAACAGAATATCCTTTTTGAAATAGTTTTGTTGTTGTTTTTATTTTATTTTCTATATTTTTATTTTTTTTTTTAAAGTTTTCACTAGGAAAGTTCTTTTGGCAGGATTGGTTGAGTGTATGTTAGTGTGTGGCATTTTGGTGTGAATAGGTTCTGATGTTTGCAAAGTCATTCAGAGTGATGATGATAATAATGATGCTGATGGGCGAAGTGCAGCTTTTTACCCCCAAACAACAAAAACAAAGTCTATAACTCTGGGACTCTAGGACAACAAGGAATCAGTAATGTGTGCATTCTCTGTCAAAAGCATTAATAATAATTTATCAGTATATACACACACACATCCATATACTCCTTAAAGGATATCACAATGCAAATAGACGACTACGAGACGTTGCTTTGCACAATGGGGACACTTTTGAGATGTGTGTTTGGAGTTGATAGTTGGAATAGTGCGTCTTGTGATGCATATTTATAGCTTTTAGGTGATACACAATAGAATGATGATATGGTGTTGTGTGTGTATTATTGTGTTTGTTGCCTTTGTCGCGGTGTTGAAACAATAATAATATTTATGCATCATTTATTTATACGTTCATATATGAACTGAAATAGAGCGCGAATTCTTAACATTCATCATCAACTCGTCACTATTTGTACGGGGAGTACACACATGAATATGAGTTTTGTTTACTCATAAAGAGTTTTTTTTTTTTTTTTTTAATTTTTCATTCTCTGTAAAACAATGTTCATTTGAATTTGTGTCAAACTAGGTATTACACTATTTGTCTACAGCAAAGAGGGGTTTACATTCAAAGCATATGTGCAATGTTGAGATCCATCAAAAGAGTTTTGTTAAAATATGAGACAAAGATGTTTTAATCAATGCAAACAATGTTTTTTTTTATTTTTTTTTTTTTTGCATTTCAAAATTATGTTATTTTGTATTTAAAAATTTGCTATTCTTAGAGAGGAAAATTTAATTTTCTTGAGATATTCAAGTTAAAAAAATATAATATATTTTCAACAAAAAAAAATTAATATAATTTTTAAACAAAATTGTTTGCATGCAATAAATATAACATTATTACCTACATCTTAAAAATACTTTCAATGTAATGAATGATGATAAGAATTTAATACTTGTTTGATATGAAAATTTTTTTAGGAATTTTTCCAATTTTTTTCGAACTAATTTAAGAGTTCCCATATTTTTTGAAATTTCATCAATTCATTAAAAGATTTTAACTTTTTATAAGTACTTCTTTTGCTTCCATTTTTTCTGAATTATATTTGCTTTACTACCAATGTGCTCCTTGATTCGAACTGATTGTATTTATTTGACTCTGGTATTATTTTGTATAAAACATTTTACAATCAAATTAGTCAACTTGTTTTGGTTACGTATACGCCCCAGTGAACTTCTTCTTTTTTGCATTTTATTTGCGATGTAGGTATGATTGAATAGGATTAGATAATAACTAGACATGAAGTTACGACAGATAAAGAGTGTAAAAAAATGACGGACAATTCTGTCTGCCATTGGTTCTCGCACTTCAGAGCTTTTCGGGAAGTTCCACCCATCCAAACTGAATATCCAAATGCGAACTGCAGGTCTTCTGGAAATGTCGTTAAACTACCTTTACTAACCACGTATTAAAACATCATATCTGAAAGAAATACCATTTCTTAAAAAAAAAAAAACTGAGTTTTAATGAACTTTTAGAAAAATTACTCTTAAATATAATCACTATTTCCATATTGCTGAAAAACGATCCGCAAGAATGTCCATTTATTTCAACATTATCCACTTCTTCTCGTACATTGTTCTTCATTTACAAAATAATATTAAAATTAAGTACCAAAAAACTAAAACCAACAAAAAAAAAAAACTATTCTAGATCCGTCTAGGATAGACAATACAATCGAATACATAATTCTCGATTCAGTTATTCTCTATGTAGGAATATACTTGAAACAAGTTTTCTAACTACTCTTTTGCAACACTTAAACACAAATCAACCTTAATATACAACTTTTTATTAAATGTTTCTGTTTCTCTTGAAAGTCGAAACGAAAACGAAACATAAAGCTGTAAAAGTTCTTCTTCCTTTTACAACCAATAAATTTTAATGGCAAAGACGTTTCCAGCAGACGTATCTTTCTAACACAAGAAAAAAAATCACAAAAAAAAAAAAAAACACCAACAACCAAACTGAAATAAATACCTAAAAAGTCGTTCAAACAAAAATATCAAAACTCCTTTTCAAGACCGAGTCATGCAAAACACCAACAAAAAAAAAGGAAAAATATTAATTTTTTTATATTTTTTCTTAAGTAGGATATTTTATCTTGTGTGGGAAAATTGCTGAAGAAAATGAGTGTAAAATTCTTTTTCCAAAAATTCCAAAAAAAAAAAAAAAAAAAAAGTAAAAAGGATCGCCAAATTGACCCGTTCTGCGATTGCTAATAGAATATTAACACCATTATCTTCTTAAACTTTTTCTCTCATTCACCCTTCGTTTTTGTATCCTTAAAAATTTTCTATCGTTTGACACCCATTTTCAAGAAATAAGGCTTTCAAGATACAAGACGAACCCAAAAAAAAAAAAGATACAAATTAAAAAAAATTCGTTTGAAAGTAATGTTCTCTTTCTCCTCACAAAAAACATCCATAACTTGTCAAGGAAAAACGAACAAACGAACGAAAGAAAAGAATATTCCGGAAACAGAGAGCGAACAAACACATTATCAGCAAACGCGTGCGTTTAAAAGTCAGAAAAGGAAGGATGAGTCACAAAGAGAAGTTCCTTGGAAGAACACACACACACAGCAAACAAAAAAAAGGATATTTATATTTATTTGTTAAATGGTGTTGCCTTTGTTTCATCCGCAACCGATAAGAGTTTACGGTTGAATTTCATTTCTTAATTTGCATTTTAATTTAAAAGTTTCAATTTATACTTTTTTATTCCGAGTTTTTGTTGTTGTTTGTGTTATACATATTTTGGCTTTGCTGCGTGCCATACCGTTTAGTGTGCGTTTTGGAATGAAATAAACGACTTTTGTTTTGCTAGCTATTCTCCTCTGTATTGTATTATTGCTGGATAAACGATTCGATTTTTCGAAGGTTTTTTTTTACAAAAATACACACACACATAAAGACATAGAGTTAATTTACTTTATCTTTGATTAAAGGGCAGCGGTAAATTTAAGAATTCCAAAGATTGTATACCTTCATTTCGGAATACCTAACAATAAATTTTAATCTAAAAAAATGTTTAAGTACTTTTTGGAAGTTACGCGTAACAAGGTTATATAGGTTGAACAAGGTTAGTGCTCATTGTACCGTATAAAGAGGAAGCTTTAAAATAATGGCGTGTCACTATATTGAAGGGCATATTTTATACTTCAATTACAGAATGAATGGTGATAAGCTCGTAAAATCTGTTTTGTTTTACGAAATATATTAGAAGTACATTTTTGGTTCACTGGGGCGTATGCGTATTAAAAAATAAATAAAAATGTATATATTTTGATTCAAAGCATTTTAGATGCTTACAATTATTGTATAGATTTTTTTAAACGATTTAAATAAATGTAAATTAAGAAGAAACAAATTTAGGATCAGAAAAATTGTTCAATTTAGTGCAAATATAACCAATTACTAACAATGCAAATTTAAAAGTTTGTATACAATTTCAAAAATTATTTATTGAGATGGTAGAATCTAGGGAAAAGTAGCCATTTTGAGAAAAGATTTTAGTTGCACTACACAAACAAAAAAAATCAGTTAATGGTCAAAAATCAACTTCTGTGTTGAAATAAGAGATTCAGTAAGAGAAAACAAAAAATTTCTTAAGAAAAGTTATTAAATTCACTTTGTTTTTAAAGTTAACGAATTCCTAATAAATTCTATTCCTAAATGAAAAATATCAAACAAAATTTAGAGAAAATGCAGCTCATGATAAAGAAAGAAAATATTAAAGGACTAATTTTTAACCATAGGATATTTTTTACCTCTCAACCATAAATTCTACTCCTATAAATATTTTGTAAAGCTTCTTATCGTTTTTAAATAAATTTTGTTTAATACTCCTAAATGTGATAAGTGTCTAGGTATTTAAAAACTGCCAGCTATTTTACCATAAAATATGTTGGGACAGAACTAAAGGAAACTTATAGCTGTTTTATAGTATGTATAATGTAGTATAATTTGATTTAAGTCTGATTTCAGGTAAACCAATTAACTGTGCCATTTGAAAGACTCAAAATCTATTCTATGATGCACATAAACAATATTCAAATATTGAATGATTTTTCTTGTTTTAACCTCTCAGTTAAAAATTTTACTCCTATAAGCATTGTAATAGGCTTCTGATCATCTCTTGTCGTAATTTAATAAGTTTTGTATAATACTCGTAAACCTTAAAAAATACTTTTAATACTAATAATTAATTTCAAACAAAGCTTTACAGCCTATTTCACTATTTCTCAACTTGAAGCAAACTCGATAGTTGGCAAACTTGAGAGTTGACTTCAATTCAACTCGAAGTTGAAACAAAAGTTGAACATTTTGTTTTCTTACTTTTTTTTCTCAACTATCGAGTTTAGAAAACAGAAGTTGACCAACTTCCAGTATGAAAAATATCCCTGGGATATTTGTGACAGTTTATATAAATTATGCCAGTTTGAGATTTAAAAATCAATCGAGTATGTTATTTAAATCGTGCGTATTTTTTTTTTTTTTGTCAAAATGTCAAATTACTTTTAGTAATAAATTTAAATCGGTGTTAAGTATGCATTTTGCATATGAATGAATTTCAAACAAATCGTTTTTTTTTGCTGTAAAAGTGTGTGTGCCTTCAAAAGCGATGTTGATGTGATGAAAAATAAAATCGGCGGAAAATGTTTATGATATTTTTTTAATTTAATTCTCACTTTTTCAATAAAAACAGGAATTAAAGAGTTTTTTCCACGATTTAGCATCAAAAATAATTTTGAAACAAAAATTAAAACAAAAAAATTTGACATTTGACTGACAACTCTCAAGTTTGCTTGAGCCAACCAGAAGTTAACCAACTCGAGAGTCGAGAATCAAAAGTTGAAGTTGTCAACTTTGAGTGAAGAAAGACAAAATCTCAAGTTGAGAATACAAATCCTCATGTTGAGTTCAACTTTTGGTGAAGAAAACTGCTCTTAAAGTAGTATATTATGATTATAGCATGATTATAATCGATTAACTGCCTATGTAATTTTGATGTGAATTTAAAAAAATTTTCTTTTCCACAAGTAATATCAATTATTACTCCTATATTAATCCCGCTATTAATACAGACAAAATCAGGACCCTTATTGTTACGAATAACAGCTTAATTTTTTGGTTCGGAAGCATCGGATTATTTGTCCAGTGCTAATAAATAAGTTCCTTACAAATTTGTAAAATGTTTAAATTTTTTTTAATGTAGATACAAGAAAGAAAATTTTCCAAATGTATTTAATCCAGTTAAATAAGGGTTTAACCTCGGAATGAATGTTAGTAGAAATTTTTTTTGCTCAATATCTTCCTTTTGCCATTCTATAACATATCTCAAAAGTCTAGAAAAATCTCATGTCCGCTTGTCGCGATTTCAAGGTCATATCGCGAAATGGAGATTTTCAAAATTAGCAAAAATAGGCTATGGTAGTATATACACATATGATACATGATTTCAAGATATTTTTTAATGCTAATTCCAAAAAATTTAAAATCAAGACAATCTGACGTCTCTGGAAAAAGTTATACCTGTTTTTCATCTGTCAACTCATATTATTATAACAGTTGCAAACTTACTGCCGAAAAACCCTTAAAAATTATGGTAGATGAACCAAATTTTGCATGAAGATTTTAGAATCCATCATTATTAAAAATCAAAACAATCCATTACAAAAAATATATATACCTACGAAATAATGGTATTTTTTGATGGAGGGGCAAATTTTAGGATATGCACTAAAGAAGATTCTTGTTCATCTTAGGAATAAGTGCAAATAGGCTAATTTTTTCATTTTAATCTTTGTTTGGATATTCTTTAACTACCCTCAAAAATCTAAAAATATCTCATGTCCGCAAGTCCTAATTTTCTTGGTTTGAAAATAAGGTGCAGATTTTAAAAAATTAATAAGAAAAGTTTAAATTTTTATATGTATAAAAACATAAGCGACATGATTTAAAGGTATTTTTTAACACTAATTCCAACAAAACTCACAAACAAGTCAACCTGACCATCCCTGAAAAGTAATGCACCTTATTCATGTTGATCTGACACAAATATCTGAAGTGTAGTTTTCCAATTTTTTAAAATCTGCACCTTATTTTCAAACCAAGAAAATTAGGACTTGCGGACCAGAGATTTTTTTAGATTTTTGAGGGTAGTTAAAGAATATCCAAACAAAGATTAAAATGAAAAAATTAGCCTATTTGCACTTATTCCTAAGATGAACAAGAATCTTCTTTAGTGCATATCCTAAAATTTGCTCCTCCATCAAAAAATACCATTATTTCGTAGGTATATATATTTTTTGTAATGGATTGTTTTGATTTTAATAATGATGGATTCTAAAATCTTCATGCAAGGGTTTTTCGGCAGTAAGTTTGCAACTGTTATAATAATATGAGTTGACAGATGAAAAACAGGTATAACTTTTTCCAGAGACGTCAGATTGTCTTGATTTTAGATTTTTTGGAATCAGCATTAAAAAATATCTTGAAATCATGTATCATATGTGTATATACTACCATAGCCTATTTTTGCTAATTTTGAAAATCTCCATTTCGCGATATGACCTTGAAATCGCGACAAGCGGACATGAGATTTTTCTAGACTTTTGAGATATGTTATAGAATGGCAAAAGGAAGATATTGAGCAAAAAAAATTTCTACTAACATTCATTCCGAGATTTACCCCTTTTTTCTCCTTATTTTACTGTATTAATTTTTGTTTTTTCCAAATGTATGAAAACTATTTCAAACCAAACTATCAAAATGATCTTCTTCGTTTTTATTCTTATATTTCTTTTTGAAACATTGCCCTATTTGAGATTCTTATATAGATAGACGACTTCCCACAAGGATTCTCGCTTGAACGATTGACTACATCATGTGTGTGCTGTGCTGCTTCGCCTCTTTTGCTCATTTTATAATTCTCATGAGCCATGACCAATTGAATGATTCTTATTATACACTCTCCCAAATGGCATTTTGTCTTAACAAAACCGGCATTTATTTGTAGTCTGAGAAACTATGAAAGAAAAAGAATTATTATCTAACTTTTATACTATACGTGCACATATACACACACAAACACATCCATTCATATGATAGATGAAAAAAAAAAAAAGAATTTCTTCAAAATTTATACGATTGCCAAGGCTGAGAGAATCCTCTATATTGCAACTTCTACCACCATCTTAATCCGGAAAGGAAGTTGCAACTGTGAAAAGATGTTCTTTGCTTTTGCTTTTGCTTCCCTCCCAAAAAAATAAGGAACTTCTTAATCCATTATCCGACCATAACTTTGCAAAAGGATGTAATAGTTTATCCACCCTGCTGCCCTTGTATAAGAATGCAAGAAACCGCATCTTCTTCTTTAAGGCCCGTATAAGTACGAGTATACAGCTTTCAAGATAAGAAAACCAAACCAAAAACGGCACTGATGCAAGACATCGACAGAAAAAGGGAGAGATTTGGGGTTCTCATGGATATAGACATAGACAATTTTGGGGATCTTAAGGACGAAAAACAATAAAAAAAAAAAAAAACCAAGACAACTTTGATACAAATATTCAATAAATTTCCTTGGAATGCATGAACATTTAGCTCATTAATTTTATTTCATCGATTTTTGTTGTTTTATTCTCTCGTAGATGATATGGTCTTCTAAAAAGGGGTTTGGAGCAATTCCTCTCCTGTGAACGAACGAAACTCTATTGACCGTAAGCATGGCAAAGCCACTCACCAACTCATATAGAATGAATGTCGACACTGTTTGTTTTTGTTTAGCTAGTGCAGCAAGAGCAGCACCAATGTGATATATATACAGGATTCTGAAACCTGGTTAGTCGTCCTGGCTTGTCGTTATGGGTTCTCGGGGTTAAGCCGTTTGTTTTGTTTTATTTCCTTTTTTTATAATTTTATTTATTGTTGCTTCTGTTAGAGATTCTGAGTTCGAGAGTGTGCGGTTTTTTTTTTGTATTCTTGTTTTGTTTTTATTTTTATTGAGGGGGAGTATCAGAGAAAATGTTGACAATGAATTATAAGGATTGTTTCTTTAGGTTCTTAATCGGTTCTTAAATTGTCGAGGCAGAGTTTGGCATCTAATGAATTCTTGTGGTATGGCTTTGAAAATTAATTGCCCCAGTATAATTTTGGATTTCATTTTTTATTAGCTTAACGTTTTTTTTTTTTTTTTTCTTAAGATTTTCTTAGGGATAGCTTGAATCTGTGTATCCGATAAAATTTAAGTGTTTTGAAGAAGGTTGATACTTTTGATTTTGCTTCAAGGTTTTGTGGGAAAGAAATATCGTAAAATTTTTA
Organism: Episyrphus balteatus; assembly: GCF_945859705.1. Lineage (NCBI taxonomy): Eukaryota > Metazoa > Arthropoda > Insecta > Diptera > Syrphidae > Episyrphus > Episyrphus balteatus. Next base: position 44,282,990 of record NC_079134.1, read on the forward strand.
ATAGTTGACCATCATGTTTGGAATTCAATCTAACCTTAAAAGCTGAGATCTTTCAATTAGTTTCCTAAAAATTTATTAAAAAGGTTCATTTCTTACAGTTATTAATTTCTTTTTTTATGAAAAGTTAGTTCTTTTATAAATTTTGAAGTAACACATTGAAAAAGTCCGTTTCACTTTATTACTATGCTTTATTACTCTGAATCCAAATGATAAGAAAAAAAAACCTTAATTAAAATAGTATACTGGCATATTTACTCGAAGCCGTTGACATAGGGCTTAAAAAAAGCTGAAAGCCCATAATTAGTCCAATAGATATTGACCACAAAAAAAAAAATCATTTAAAAAAAATCGAAAAAATATAACTTTTTTTTATTCCATCACTTTTTTTATATGACAACCTACAATAAATTTTATACCATCTGAAAGCTTATTGTTTCAGCTCAAAATATTTATATAGGCCATGCCTATACAACATCTACAAAAAGAGCTAGAATTTTTTTAACCCAATTAGTTTTCATAAAAAAAGCAAAACAATCAATCTCTTTTCTCTTCTAACGCCATTAAATCCATTTTTTAAAAGACAACCTATAATAAATTTTATATTATTATTATTTCACCTTTTATATGACGCTTCAATCATATTTCTACCATGCCTAAAAAAAAAGTTAGAATTTTTTAAAGCCAACCATGTCGAAATTTCAAAATGAGATTACGGATTATCAGCATTCGTATTATAGTTAAATAAATTTGTTATGTGCTCTAGATCAAAAGATATAACGTGTTTAGAAAAAGAACATCTTTTCACCGTTACCTCAGAATTTTCAATATGAAATTTTGCACAATAATAATTTATTTAATTACCTATCTACTGTATAAATTTCATTTTTCTAGAAAATCTATTAAAACAAAAAAGTTATGATCAATGGATTTTTCGTGTCACTTTTTCGTTTCATCTTGTTTCAAATCGCTACGATACTAAGGAAGTTTTCACTTCAAAAAGTGTTGGTTTCATAAATTCACAACACGTAAAGTTGTGGGAGGCTGGAGAGATTTTATTTTTGAATGACTTGTTCGTTATTTGGTCAATTGGCAAAATATTTTTTGCAAAAAAACTACTACTTTTTAATAATAAAAAAAAAATAAAAACAATGCAAAATAGAAACAGTTCATTTTAAGACTCAAAACAAATTCAAAAATTTTAAAGTTACATTCACAACATTAAGCATTAGTGTACTTACTTAAAATGGAATCCATGAAGAAGGTCTCTGAAGACATACTTTTTTTTTACCAAAATCCAAAAAAATTCAATAATTTTCCAATAATTTAGTTTTGGGTGGTTTTTGCTCTGAAGATTTTATTTTTTCATATACCTAACGGATGCATCACTATCTTGCAAGCAACAACGTTTTCTAAAATTGGAGATTAAAACCGTAGGTATCTAAAAGCATACTTTTTCAAATATTGGCAATTTTTTAAAATTCAAATATAGTTTTCATTTTTCTAAAATTTACAGGTTTTTAAAGCATATTCTGTGAATTAAAAATGAATATAAAATTAAAAGATTTTTATTATTCGTTCACTTGGGCGTATGCGTAACTTTTTTTTATATTATTCTTTCATTATGATTTCATTGGTGAAGCGAAGTTTTAAAAGTGCGTTGCAAAACTGAAAAGCCATTTCACAATAAAAAATTAAACGGAATACCTGCCATTGATTTACATTTTTAACTTCCGATCTTAAAGCAATCTTACAAAAGATTTTCAAAAAATTCATTATGTAGATGAAAAAATACTGCATTTTTGCTAAACTATTTGTTCGAATTGTTCGTTAAACTAATTTGTTTTTCCAAAGAGCGAATGAGTTCTTATATTTGAAATAGCTCATAATCCATGCCATACATCACAGCTCCATGGACAATTCTTGCACCGAATTTTTTCTCCCAATACCTTTTCTGCTTGTCATTCAGCACTCGACACGTCAGATTGGTAGAAGGTTTTCTATTGTATGGAACCATCCATCGTTTTTCGGCAGAATTACTTCGTTTGACTCATTCGTCCAGTTGATATTAAAAATTGATGAAAAAGTTGTTTGTTGTTGATCTCCAATTCACATTATATAGTGTCACTTCCGTGTTTACACCTGCCTTCCTCCAGGACAAGGTGATAAAAATCAGTGCATTCTGCTTTGATTTCGATGAAAAATGAAGGGGATTGACTCAAAATTTTTCGTTTTAAAAATTTTTCTAATCGGCATAGAATGATGCCAAATTTTGCTGGAACTTGAAACTTCAACTTTTCTTGCAAGATATAGGACACCTTTTTTGAAGATGGATATGCAAAGCTATTGTTCATGTCCTTTTAAAATATGCATTTAATTCCATGACAAATTTTTGGATTAGAACTTACGTTTTAGAGAAATTGAAAAACAAAAACACACACACAAAAAAACTTACTTTTTCCCTTTCAAATACAATGTAACTTGATTTGTTTTATTTTTCCACTTTTAAATAAATAACACTATGTTACAAAAACAAGGTTTTAAAATATACGCGGGCGGAGACCTATCACGTTTTAGTTGCACTGATTACGAAACTTTATTTAAAAACTCCATAACACCCCCAAAATCTGGAGTTAGGGGCAAAAAAAAACGGTTTTTTGGACCTTCACCCACTAAAAAAAATCTAGCTTCGTCAAATTCGTAGCCATTTTAGATATCTTTATAGTTTTAGATAGAAGACATTTAGACCTTTTTCAAAAATGTATAAAACATGTGGTTTGATTAAACCACCTAGAATTTATAAGCTGACAAAGTTCAAAAATTTCATTTTTTTCATTTACCCAAATTCTACATCAATTTAAAGTATTATGTTTTCATAACAACATAGGTACTGTTTTAAAAATGTATTCTAAAATAATATTTATTTCCATATCAAACGCGGTATTTTTTATGAAAATCAGATCAAAATTGGCCTAAAAAAATTTAAGATCTGAACCCAAATACAAAAATTCGATTTTTTAGGCATAGAACAGCCAGGATTTGATAAAGGGTTTTTGTAGAGAAGTTCAATACAAACATCTATGGGACTGGGGTCTATCTCCCCCCGTTTAGGTGCGAGGGGCAGTTTTCTAAAAAAAAAATTATTAAAAAAACAACGGCAACACTTATAGTAATAAATGATACTATTTCCGAAAGGCAAAATTGTAAATTTAATTAAAATTTTTAAATCAATATATTATAACCAATTGTTTTTGAAATTATCGATTTCAAAGTTAAAAACCAATTTTACATTATTATTTAAAAATTGATACCTATATTTCTTACCACAAAATTCGACAAATAATCGTAGGATTGACTTCATTTTTTTTATCATTCCATTTCATTTATGCACTATTTCAAAAGATTTTTCTTTAAAATATTTGTTGGTTATTTGTAAAGAATTGACTACTGTAACACTAATGAGACAATTTCAAAAAAATAAACACCTTTTTATGAAATTCATAAAAATATGTAAATGTAAAAAAATAAACAATTTAAAAACGAATTTTGGCAACTGTGCTCCAGGTTCTAAATCATCTCCATCAGCTCTAATTCTTGTCAGTGAAATAAGCACCACCCATACCCCAAAAATGGTCAAGTTTATTCCACTGCAAATACATATATTCACTTTAATTTTATTCACTTACTTTATTAAGAGCTTCATATTAATTAGCAACAACTCAAATATAATCCCTTTTTTAGCCCCTATTTTTTTTTTTAAACAAAAATACCTAAATGTAAAGTACTTCTCTTTGAACTTAATTGAAAAAAATAAAAACAAACAATGAAACAATCCATTAACCTTACCAAGAGTATATAAACATCGTCAACAGCAACGGCAACCCTTGCTCTAACCAACTTTTAAAACCTGACCTTTCATAGTATATCCCCCTTAATACACAACCAACGAAGAACACAAGAATATGCCTTAAACTCTTTATCTTTTCTGTGGTAAAGGGCTTTCTTTGTTAACATAAAACTGTTATTCTCCCATTTAACCGGTAGTTGTACCTCATTTCCTGTTAAAGTTTTTTCGACTTGAAAATCTTCACCAAAGTCCTTTTACATATTTGCTCTTCCGGCATAGGATTTCTTTTTTTATTTTGTGGTTCATAACATAAATTCATTTCTATGCATAAAGTTTTATGTGTCTTCTATTAGAGGGGTAAAGTAATATACAAACTTTCCAAGGGACCACATTTTAAAAGACTTCCAATGCTCTCGTGCCAAAAATTACCATCCATCTATTTTTTTTTTTTTTTCTATCTCGACATGTGCTTATTGCTTATGATGATGATGGTATACAAATCTTTGATGGAAAAATCTCTTCAAACTAAAATATACCCAAAAGGGAAATAAATTCTTATACGCATGTTCATATTCCAATTCGCATTGGAAAAAAGGACATTTTACCCCTTATAATGGGGACATGATGGAGAAATCTACATACAATCCACAAAATGTCCACATTAATTTTTTTCCCATAAAAGATGAAAAACTTCCCAAAATACCCACCCACAATCAAAATGAATTGTGGACAAGGATATTATTTTGATCCTGGCGCCAAAAATCGAACATCACAAGCTAACAATTGAATTTGAAATTGGAAATGAAAAAAAAAAAAAAAAACAAGAACACAAAAGTCAGAAAACTTGTAGGTATCCATGTGAATCTTAGAGAATTTCATGTTGCTTGGTGGATGTTATTTCAAAATGAACTTTGGGGAGCATGGGGCAGTATTTTCTTCACTTTTTTTTTGTGTATTTTATCAAAAATATCCTTCAATGTGTTTTGGGAAATTCAATACCTCAGCATCCCCAGTAACCGTCTGATGCTTAAGGCGCCTGCATCTAACTTACCGACACGAATCCTTGAAATTTTTTTTTCCTATTCGAATCGTAAATTTTTCTTGTATATACGCGTAGCGTGAGAAATTGAATTTAGATTAAAAAAAAAAATCCTATTACAGGATTAATAAATCAAATCACTAGAAGTGAATTTAAACCAATTAGAGAAAATATTTAAGTGAATTTGGTGAAAGTGAAAGCTTTTATAGAAGAAAAAAATTAATATATTTTAAATCAAAGTGAGCTTGAAAAAAAGTTTGTTTTTTATCATAATTATTTTGAAAAATAAGAAAAATAAATATCCTTAGATCGTCGTTTACATGATTGCACGTGTGCTCTAAAATAGTTTTCGTCCTTGATTGGTATTCAAATCAAATCATATCAAATTTCGATTTAAAAAAAAAAATCTCATCAATTTTTGTGTGTCCTTCTCAAAAAAAAAATCCTGTTTGTAGGAATTTTTTTTTATAAATTTAATAATTTTTTTTTTTTGGGAAAAGGAAAGGAAGGATACGCGTTTGCTGCCATCAACAAATAAAAAAAGTGTGTGTTTGTGTTTAGTATAAAATAAAAATTTAAATAAATATATTATCATATATGAAAAAATTTTTATTTGTGAAACAAGATTAACAAAATCTTATTAATTGGATTTGGATACAGTATTTTGTATGCATATAAAAAAAAGGATATACCTGGGACCAAAATCTGTTGGTACAAGCTTAGGATATTTTTTCACACCTAAACTAAAACTAAATGAACGTGTTGAAACCCCTTTTTTTGCTTAAAAATGTTATTCAAAAAAAAAAAGGCTGACAAGGATTTATGGAGATGCCTTTTTGAACCGCTATATACCAATCTACATGTAGTATTCTAGCCTACGTGTTTTGTGTGTTTTTTTTTTTTAATATTATGGGTCGATGCGGTTGTTGTAAACTACAAAAATTTGTTTCCGTTTCATAGGTAGTACATCTTTTACTATACCACCCCCACATCCTTAACCAACACCTGGCTTATACACCTGCTTTGTATTTAGTTGTAAATTCATGTTTTAACTTTTTTTTTCCAGATTTGTTTTGAATCTTTTGTGGCCATAGGAGAGATGAAGAAATCTACAAAAAAAAAAAACTTAAATTTAAAAACTGAAAATGGATAAATCTTGTTCGGTGGTGTTTATGCGCCACGTATACTATTAACATGATTTAGTATACCGTTCAGTAGCCAGCCAGGATTAAGGATATTTTTTGTTCGTTCTGTTTTGTTGGTGCTTTTTATTTGGGTTCAAAGGAAAGGAAGGGAGGCTATTTATTTATGTATTTTTTTTTTCTTTTTCAAAAACCTTTTTAGGAATTTTATGGGGCATAATTTTTAATGAATCAAGATTGATAAATGAAAGGTAGATAGCAAGTTGTTGAACTCTGACCCTCATAAACATTTTAAAAAATATATATATTCATTTGAGGAAAGTTGAATGGTTTAGTGTTTTTGATTATATCAAAGTAAGCTAGTTGGAATATTACAGAATTTAAAAATAGAAAAAAAGTAAATGTAAATTTAGTTCCTCATATAACTGACGAAGGATACAATAATTTTTTTCAAAAAGTAGGAACATTTATTATGACAAAAATTCGACTTAAGCTGCTTTACCCGTGAACTCTACATTTGTTCACTTGAAAATTGTCTAAGAGATAAAGTATTGAACGAATAAGTTTTTCACAATTTTAACCAATTTTGTTGTGTTTCCGTTTAAAAAAAAAATTAATTTTTAAAAAATCGTAGCTTTTGTAAAATTTTTAATATCGCTTTTGTTTTCGGGATATTCGTATGAAAACTGACCTTACTACCTTACACTATTTGTGAAATACCTAAGAAACCACAAAATGCTGACACTAAATTTCATGGAAATTCAGCAGACTTCACTGAATCATGTTTGTTTAAGTTAAGTCAAAAGGGTGCTTACTATCTAGTTCCATCAAATTTTTGAATTCGCCTTTTGACTTTGTTAGTTTTGAATAGGTTGTTTTTTTCTATAGAAATCCAATATCACTAGAAGTTTCCAACATTGTTATATGTAGTTCGAAGAATTGTCAAGAAGACCAAATTTCTATATATGTACAATGTTCATATTTTCTTTTTCCCTCAAAACTTGAGTTGCATAAAAGTCCATTGGTTTCAATATTGCTATTTTTGCGTTTTCTATTCTGTGAATTTTAATATTGAGGTTCTAGGAAAATTAAGTTCGGAAGAATGTTTATTCTTAGACATTTTCTATTTCTTCATTATTGAAATGCTTCTGTTCATTTACTCTAACTGTATTTACACATTTCTTGAGAACCACAATTTTGGACGTGCTTTAATTTACTACCAAATTCATCCTCGTATAGCATTTAGAGGAACTATTAATAATGAAATGAATTCAGAATTCACTTGGACTTGCATTTGAGAAACACAATTTCACTTAAAAAAAAATTATTTTAGTAGCTCTTGCGTACAAAACGTATTCTTGTTATTATATCAATTATATTTTCAATTATTAGATACTGCGAATAAATTTATTCGTAGTCCATAAAACTGCCTCACTCCTGAATTCGTTTGAAAGTAATCATATTCTGTGTGAAATTTTTTACCAAAACCGGTCACTGTGGCGTATGTGGAACATTTTTTTTTGTTAATTTTTGCAGAGCAAGTAAATTGGTTTTGTGTCCAAATTTTTTTCGAGTTTTTAGAAATATCAAAAAGTGGTTTTCTTAAATCATTCCATGTGTCTGTGCGTCTGTTTGTCCATCTGTACGAGTTTCTATTGCATAAACGAATAAACGGAGTTTTTCTATTTTATCAGCTTTAAATTAATTTGTAAAAAATCTTACATTTTTGCCAAGATATCTATAGCTTCTTGGCTCGGTGGTAAATACATTATACTAATGAATTGTTTCCAATTTTTCTCCTGTATTGACCCTATCTGTTTATCTATTTATTATAAGCACAATTATTTATGGATAGCGTTAAACTGTGACCCGGAACTATACAGTAATATTTTGTTTTTTTACAACAATAGTATGGTAACCAATTAGCTAAATTAACTTGGCCACTAAAAATGTTAAAATATTGGCCACCCATTAAATTTTGTGACCATCCACATTTTTCGGAATAAAAAAGTTTTTGAAAAATTAGGAGCCAACCCAACACTGCCGTCAAAAACATTTTTTTTTTTTAATTTTACTACTTTAATCGATAGACATCCATTAATACCCTGGTCATCCTTTAATTTTAATTTTTACCAACCCTAGAAATATATATTTTTATTTTTGATTTTTGGAAAAAAACAAAGATTTTGTTCATCCAAATATATTTTTTTTTTCCAAAACTAAAAGATGATTATTTTGAAGGACACAAATATCTTAAATGACAAGCTTTACATTTTTTATGAGTTAGAGCGATTTGTTATTCAAAATGATGACTATTTGAACCTTACAAAAAATATTTTTGGGTAAAAAACATAATTTTTTATCAAAAATAATATTGTGTATTTCAAAATCTGGTTAAAAAAGAATTAAATGATTTTCAATGATGTATAAATGGTAGTCTATAAGTTATAAAATTTGAAAAATAAAAATCAGCAGCTATGTTTTTTTGCCTGCAATTTTTAAAAACTATTTTTTTTTTGTAGTCAAAAAAATTAATGGTAATTTTTAAGGATAAACTAGAATAATTTGACAATTTTTTTTGTCAAGTTGGCACAGTTGAAACAAAATAAATATTACATAATGTTTATTTTTATTAAGGCTGTAATCAAAAAATTGTTTTCAAAAATTATTCTACCAAGGCGTTTTTTAATCCCGAAAACGAAGAAAAAATATGTAGATACCTTCTGAACTTGGAAAGTAACAGTAAAAAAAAAACATAAAAATCTCAAAAAAAAAAAATCTTCTAAAAAACAAAAAAATATATAAATTTTAACACACATTTCTCTTGGAGCAGAAGGAGTTTTTTCTGACCTTTATTAGTTTTAAAAAATGATGGATTTGATTTCTAACCATGATTTTTCCAATTTTGTTACACTTTTTCATAAAATTTGTTACACTCTTCTTCCAATCCTCAGGAAAATAAATAAAACTTTCGCCACAAAAAGAATTCACTTTGAAAAATATGTATTTAATGTGCAGTTAGGTTCCTTTTAATGAGAATCAGTTAACCTCACTTTTTTAAAATTCGTTAAAAAGTGTGTCAAATCTCAAGACGTGCACCGAATGGTACTAACTAACTTAATGTCTGGTCGAAGTCAATCACGCTCTTTACTTTTTTTCTTAAACAAAATTGAATAAAAAATTGTGTCAACCAAGAAAATGCATAAACATATTGATTAATCCTAAGGAATGATGTGTTATTATTTTTGTAATCCATATATTTTCAGTAAACAAGACAAATATTATAGAATACAATACTACTTCAATATTATTTCGGATATTTCATATATGGCCTACAAACTGTTAACAAATACACACCTTTAAACACTACCAAAGTGCCCTCTTACACAATTTTATCTCGTCCTCTTGTAAAAATTTTTAAAAACGAGTTGTCAATAATAATTGTCTGACTGTGTCATTTAATATTTACACAATATTGGTGTTCTTCAATTTATTTATCCCCACTTTTACTCTTTACAAAAGGCACACAATTAATTAATTGCCATTAATTGTCCTTTTTAATATATTGACATCATTCTTTTTTCGTTAAAAAAAGGAACGAAATAACATCCGTCCATAAGTTGAACAATATAATTGTTATGTGGTCTTTTTTATTGCCTTCCAAGTTGAGCATTTTCATTTAAGAGTAAAAACAAAATGACTTTATTAATGAAATGCCACATCTTTTACTTTCATTTCACAGAAAAAAAAATGAATAAAATAGGAAATCTTCTATTTATTTATTTTTCACAAAACTCAAAACATACGAATATAAAGTCTAGTGTTTTTACTGAAATACTGACAGGAATTCTAGTTACATTCTCTTATTTACCTACATTTTGCTGTATTTTTGGAGAAAATCTTACCAAAACAATTCCTAGAAATTTATCAAGAGTAGGAAGAAATGTTTGTTCATTTACCTACAACTACATATCATTTAATTTCCTGTTAATTTGTGAATTGCACTACTATACACTAAAATAATTAAGTACAAATTACGACTTTTGGTATATAAATGTAAATATATTTCTATACCAACATTTTCATCAATTCAAAGAATCTTATTAGTTTCTAAGAAATTAATGAAATACCTTTTATACCTAGAAAATGTTAGAACGAACGACCTAAATTGCTATTGAGAATTCTCTCCTTATAGTCCTTTTAGATGGTTACACACAAGATATTCAACATTGACAATGCTGATGTTATGTCCATTTTCGTAAGCATTAATAGAACGTTGAACATATCATCAGTTAATGTGAATACTGACCTGTAAATGATATCCTAGTAATTTACCATCATGTTTATAATACACATTTTGTGTATAGTTGAAGGAATCTGTTTTCCAAAGAAACATTTTCGATATCAAGTTTGACCAAGTCAAAGGACTTGTTTAACTATGGAAATGTAAATTTTGTTGGTAAATTATCTCGTATTTCGAAAATAAACTACTCTCTGCCATTTTGTTTTGTGAACTTTGATTCGGACGAGTAATTTTTCGCATCAGGACATCTTTCTCTTCCTGACACATATAAATACGCTATATTGGTCACAATGGTTCGATATATTGGTGGTATTTTTTTATATAGACCACCATTATTATTTTTAACATGTCCTGATGCAGCAAAATACAAGCAAACAATGACAACACACACACTTATATCCGAGTAAACATCCAACGTGCAGTTGTTTTCCGAACATTATTTCATTCGAAAGTTTTAACAAAAATTTTTATAAAATTGACATAAACAATGTTGGCTATATCACCGGAAATACCAGGATATTAAACTTAAACAGGATGATAACAGAATATACAGACAGCCACTATACTCTGGCACATGCACACCTGTGTTGGCTACCCAACTCGCAATGGGAATCTCACGTGTGAGACATTTCTGTCGTCATATGATGTGTAGGTAGAGGATAGGGGACCTATATAATCCAATTCAGGTATGAGGTTAACTGTCCGATAGCTTTAGAGACAATATCCTGTCCAGCCTTTGGGAATTAAAAAAAAAAGAAGGTAAATATAGACACACACAGAGGGACACACACGTTCTTTTTCTGATGTCGTTCGTGTGTGTGTGTGTTCAAATAATATAACGAGTTAGGAATTGGTAAATTGAATGTACAATATTTTCAGAAAAGGTGGAATGCCCTAGGATGCGACATTTTAAGAATTCGAGATTGGAATTTTTAAATAGGAAAACTTAATTTTATTTGACACACATTATGGACGACGAGAACGAGATAAGAGAGATTTTGAACAATTATTATCATTACATTTTTAGTTTTATTTTTGTATCGACGTTCTATTCTTTGAATTTCAATTAAATTTGATAAAGGATATATACGTGTTAAGCCTTGAAAATTTATCATCGAATTTAAACCAATTTGTATAATAAGATATCAAAGTATTTTTTTCTTAGAAAAAATTCTTCTGAATTTAAGCTTGTTAAATTTTTTTCTTTAGAGAGGTACCATGATTATTGTTAAATAGGTTTTAAAGAAATTAAAAATAATTGATTTCATTGAAATTTCGATACAATTTTTGTTTTTTTATTGAAAAATAAATTCTAGGAAATGATTAATTTTTATTTATGGCTGTTGCATTTTTTGTTATGAATTTCTTTCTTCTCATTAAGCTCATATTGCACATTATTTTCAAGGACTTAATGTAAGGTTTTTTTTTTTCCTGTCGACCATTAATGAATTTGAAGGAAAAATGTTGATGAATTCCCAGAATTGATGGAAGGAAAAAATAAATGCACGACTTAATTTTCTCTTGGAACTCAAAATGCTAAAATTTTTAAGACTTATTTATAAAAAAAATAAAAAAGAAAATCATAGGTAATATTCGTTCAACAACCAATTCTTTAAAAATGAAATCGAGCATCAAAAAAATATGCAGCTTAATTTCTTATAAAGATTCATTTAAAAAAAAAAAAAAATTCAAAATCGTTAGAGGCGTTTTTAAGAAAACTAATTTTTTACAAATAATTAAAACAAAAAATGTTTTAAAATAAAGTTAGTATGCTATTTAGTAGAAACTATTAATCAAGACCTTAGACTTAGACCAAAATTAAAAAAAAAAAAAATCAATTTCTCGTTTTCCAAAATTCGATTTTTCAAAAACACTTTTTTCAAATATTTTTTTTTAAATCCAAATCAAAAATCGGCAATATTAGGGAACCCGGCCGAACAGCTTAGATTTTGATGATCTTTTTTTTAAACGTCGGTAATTAAAAATACTTTAAAGTCTATAGATTAAAAATTGCCGGTGCTGCCGTTTTGATTTTTTAAATTTAATTGAAGATTTTTGTGATTATTTTCAAAAATGTTTCTTACATTTCATAAATTATTTGATGCCAAAAGATTGTCTAGGAAATTCAAGGAAAAAAATATATGGGAGTGAGGGACAATCTTCCATCGTTCAAGCGATAGATGCAATTTTCTTATTAATTGACTTCAAACACAAAAAAAAAAATATTTGAAAACAACGGCAACACCTACAATATTTAAATATACATTTTTAAAAAGTTAAAAGCTTAGTCACATTTATAAAATTTAGTTAATTGAATGAGGGGCTTTTGAAAGAATGGTAATTTGTAAAAAAAAAATTATTGACAAAATTTTAACATGTCGTTTTTAAAACTTTTTCGTAATATCAAATGCATTTATTTTAAAAATTTTTTAGGCCACATTCATTATGATTTGAAATTATAAAAGGAAATGTCAATATGTATTATAGTTTATGAAAAAAAATAAAAAGTATTTCATTTTCGAAGAACTTTTTTTAGTAGGGGAGAGTGGGGCTAAATGTAACAGGGGTAAGAATTAACAGCTAAAAAAAGCGATGTTCCTTTCAATATTAAGAAACGCGTAAAGGAGAAAAATGCTCAATTTTTGAATATCTACCGGCACATTTTCTTCAGATGAAGATTAGACGACAGGGTGAGAAGTTACACTAGTGGTGCCCAAAAAATGCATGTTTGTAACTTTTTTTTTTAATTTTATTTTTGGTCTACCTCTTTACCCGAAAAAGATAGAGTGCTAAGTGTTTTTTTGTTATATGCAACCGTGTTTTGGCTCAAATTGCGTGTATGTGTTATGTCTATATCAGTTTCGCTTTTTTTTTAAATTGATTTTATGTGCCAAATTTCATGCTGGGGCTAGTTGTAACATTTTTCCGGGGCAAGTTGTACCATGTAAAAACCTACCTATACTGAAAAACTGTTTACCTAATATAATTAACAACCCTGAATATGAATGCTTGTAATTGAATTTGTATTTATTTTGAAATTGGAAACACATTTTTGAACCACCATTTGAATTCATAAAGCTTATAAAACAATTTATGAATTCGAATAACTTTTATTTAAGACTACTGTCAAATTTTCTCTGGAAATCTTGGATTTGCTCCACTTTTTACAAATTTGCACCAAAATTTCATGACTAAGATTTGTTTTTATTGTTATTAATTAAAAACAAATAAATATAAACAAATAAAGGTATTTTTCTCTTATTTTTAGTTCTTGGTACAACCTACCCCGGTATGTGTTACACTTTGCCCCGTATGTGGGGTAAGTTGAAACAACACGATTTTTTTTTTGGAAGCTATATTTTTCAACATTACCGTTATGTTTTGCTAAATTTTTATGATGGATCTTGGAGCTAAAACATGGGTCTTTAATTTAAAAAAGGTCTGGTTGACCCACTTTCAAATTTGTAGGAGAACCATCGATTTTAGAAAAAAGTGTTACATTTGGCCCCACTCTCCCCTAGAAGTTTTGAAAACAAATTTAACTTATTTTTTTTAAAGTTCAACATTTAAATATAAAGTTATTTTTTATTTATCCAATAACTCTTATTGTTGAAAGTTAAATAGCAAAAGTTTAAAGTTCTTATTTGCCAAAATCTTTGAGAAAATCAATTATTTCAATGCATAAATTCAGTTTTTATCAAAAAAAAAACCATTGAAATTGAAGTAATTTTTAATTTTTTTTTTTCAAAAGTGTGATATATATTACCTTTTCTGCTTAGGAATTTAACTGATTATATTTATGGCCAACATTTTTTTTAAAATAAATTCATATTTTATTAGAAAAAGTTTGGAAAAAAGTCAATTTAAATTTTTTTAATAACTTTTTTTTTAAATTCTGAGTTTTAGGGTCATTTTTCCAAAAACTCCTAATTAAATTTAGTGGATTTAAATTAAGTAGATAAGAATGAGCTTTTGGCTATTTAAAAATGTATTTTAAAATATTTTAGGTGTTGCCGTTGTTTTGAAAATTTAAGCAAAAAAATGGCTTTGTTAAAAAAAATTTAATTTTAATTTTAAAAAACAATACGGCAACATCGGCAATTTTTAATCTATATATACTATACTTTACTAGTATACTTATACTTTACTAGTATACTATACTTTAAAGTATTTTTAATTAACTACGTTTGAAAAAAAAATAGTCAAAATCAGAGCTTTTGTCCCTGGTTCCATAATAATTTGCTTTAGTTACTCTACTAAAAATTTTTTTCGTTAAATTCGTTAAAATTAAGCAAATCGTTTGGGAGAAAATTAGATTTAAGAAAAAAAAAAACGGTTCTATGGGATAAAAATATAACCCTCACTATCACTACATTCTTCATCAAACCAGAAGTTTTGATTAAGTCATTGAGTACCTATAACCGATGTGTTTTGGCGGAGTTTCAACTTATATTTGCTCTTCTGACAGATTATGAAAAACGTTATTAGAAATATTTCTAGCGGTATCATGCTATTGCAGCTTTTGAACGTCAACCTACAATATTCGCTCTTTGTTGTGGTACTATGGATATCCGTTATCTGTATTCTAACTTTCGAATACATCATTATTTATCTCAATCAATATCGATATCCTTCGGGGTTTTATTGATAAAAAGTTTTTTTTTTTAATATTGACTTGTTTTTATTTCAAAACCTCCGTTTTCAGTAAGCCTTTATTAAAAACTGTCAATTCTTCAGAATTTTGAAATGAATTGATATTTTGACTGACAATCAATTTGTAATATTGGTAAATTTAACTTCGAAAATCCTACGCTTCCTTGTCTTTAAAATCAATCTGCCTTATCTTATATATAAAATACCACTACAATCCTTATTTTTTTTTTTTTTGTATTTTGATGAAAATCATGTCTTCACATTTTGAATTGTCTAAATTTGTTATGTCAGCGCAATATAATCATATACATATTACCAACATATACAAATATACATTCAATATGCTATGCATGGTTAGTGTTTTTGTCAATTGATTTCGAAAAGCAAAAAGACATCCCTGAGATAAAGATACAGAGTGAAGAAGAAATCTTGTTCATTTTTCTTTTGAGAGAAAATAGGTAGTATACATATAAAGGAAAAAAGCATTTTCAGCAAAATCATCATCATCATCATCATCTTCGTCGTCTACGTTTTCACCATGAATAATGAATAAAGTGTGTCTTCAATCAGTTTGTATACCTACCTGAATTGAATGTCAAGAACAAATAGAAGGAATAAAAAAAAATCTGAAAACACAACAAAGCAATATTGAATTGAATGTACACTTTGTCTCAAGTTGAACGATTGATGGAATATTGATTGTCATGACACATTTTTATTGTCTAGATTTAGAAGAAAGAAAAAAGAACAGTACAAGCAACTCTTCATATCAATATTGGGTGAAACCACCATTTTCTTTTTTTTTTATTTTCCTCCTTTTGTCTTTTCTCGTCTCGTATAATCAAATGGTGTTACTTTTATATTTTTTTTGCACTTAGGTGACTCTAAGGGATTTATAGGTGCACAATAATAGTGAACAGACTTTATACTACTCTTGTAAAAAATTAGAACCCACTTGGTAAATGTAATTATTTTAATGAAGTCTTCAGAACGACCGACACCGACACATCCAGCTAGTAGCTAGTTAAGCTGTAAATTGTCCTCGAAGGAGACACAAAGCTCAATTGCATGAGGATTATATAAAATGATTGAGTTAAATTGTTGGATGAAGTTTTAATGATGCGACACTTCAAGTCGCTAATGCAATTCATTATTCAAAGATGTCTGAAAAGAAATTATATTTCTTAGAGGTTTCGGTTTAAGTCAGAGATTTCTTTCTCTCTCTCATACAGAATTATTTTTGTTGTTTATGATTCAGTTTCCAATAACTTACTTAGAGGTGACCACTAACCTAGTGACTTTAGAGCGGCAGCGCTACAATCCATTGTGGGTTAGGAATTTCAGCGGCAAGCTTCTCGAGCCAGATTCTTCCAATTTCACTCGCCAAGTTAACTGATGTTCTCTTCCACTTGAGTCCGACTTTTGTTCTTTTACTATAATGTCGAACATTTTTCGGGCCGAAATATTGTTGTAGGTTGTAGGTACATGTGTTCAACATGACCAAGCGAAGCCATCTCAGGTTCTATACCTTTACTCTCTTGACTAGGTTTTTGTCCAACACGAACAGCAAGGCCATCTGCTCCCAGTAGCTTCATTGAACTTAAATTAGAATGTGACTTCCTTCACTTAGCCAGGTCGCACAGTGATGCTTTTGGTGCTTTTTGGTGTCCAAATTCATTTGCATGGGCATTTCCTGACAAAAAGTCATGAAATTTGGTACACTGAAACTGAAAGGTAATAATATGGAGAATACAAAATGACGGCCAGAATAAGCGTTTAGAAATTTAGCTTAATTCGTGTCAAAAAAGTGTTAGATGTAAGATTTAGGAATCATAGATTCATATTTCATAGAAAATTCTAAAATTTTGAAAACAAAGTCCAAGAAATTTCAGGTTAGTAAAACACATTTTATGACCTTCTATAACGGTATTTCATGGGTTATTTTCTAATTAGCACAATTTTGACATCTCTCCTATATTTGTTTCATACAAAAATTATATTTTGCAGTTTTATGGTTGCCAACTAAGTTTTAAAGTAAATATTAAAAATCATGATGTTTGTAACCTTTGAGAGTTTAATTTTTAAAATTTTTTTTATGAAGTAAATACGGTATTATCTTGTCATTCCGGGATTTAAACTGAATTCCTCAAAATGGGTGATATGCATAAAAAATAGTAAATGCTTTTACTAGAGAATTTTCAAGTATATACTATTTTTCATATGCATAAAAATCAAGTAAATGCTGAAAATTAAGTATTTACTATCATTCATAGTAACTACTTTTTTGGATGAACTTTTTCAGTAAATACTTTATTCCATATGCATAAAAACTAGTAAGTACTTTTTTTCTTTAGGAATTACTAGATTTTTTCAAGTTTACAAAATACCAACTTGTAAAATTGATAGTATATACTTTTTTGTTTTAAAACCCCAATTATGAAGCCATGAAACTTATGAATAGCAGTCTTGAGTCATATTTTGACGCAATCTTTTCATTGTATTTCTTAAAAATGGATGGTTGTTAATATTTGTCGAAATGGCAGAATATTTATGTATCAATTACCAAAAAGTTTAGAATGATCGATAATCGGGCTCAGAGTTAGATTTAAAAAAAACTTTATCAATAAGTCATTATTGTTAATGAATAGTAATTTTTTTTCAATAAGTTTTTATTTTAAGTACCGTAAAACCGGGTGACTTTGGCACGTTTTCAAATTCAAATGTGAATAACTTCTGCAATAATTTTTTTTTTTAAATGAAAATTTCAACCAATTTACCTACTTCGCTCATTCTATATGTATGATTAATCTTGAAGAAATCTGTCCGACAGTTCCATAGATAAATGCCAAAATATGGGTGGCCAAAGTCACCCTACATTCCGGGTGACTTTGGCCGGTAGGACTTTTGCTATATTTCCAGTTCAACTACAAGTAGCACGTTAGTCTAACCCAGCCCAAATGAAAGAGCAGATTTTTTTAAAACATGTGGGTATTGTTTTTATTTTCGTACACAGAATTTTCTGTTTTTATTTGATAAAAAAAAACAAAACCTTAAAATTAGCATACATTTTGATATCCTTCAAAATATATGGAAAAAATAGTTTCTCTCCAGATCACTTTTGGTAACTTGTTCAACATCTTTTTTTTCTGGGTATATAAAAAAAAAACTTTCAAATAATATAAAATTTGGTTTAAAGTTAAATAACGTTTTTTTTTTAATGCATCACAAAGAATTCGAAATCTAGAGCCGCTTTTTTAAAAAGAAGTTTTTTTTTTATATAAAAATGTTCACAAAATTTCTTCAAAATAGATTTTTCATACAAAATTTCGATCTTTTTTTAATCCAAAAATGATTTTATTGAAAATTTTGTTTTATTTTAATATTAAGGCCACTAAAAAGTTTTTGTTCATATTTTTTTATTGAAATTGGTGGTGTCGTTTACTAGAAAACGGTTCTATGGGAAATACCGTTAATTACGGTCCATATTTTCAATATTAATTTTTTTAAAGAAAATCGTTAGAGCCATCATGTAATATCTGTTTGTTATCTCAAGTTCAATTTTTTTATGCTGCTGTTAAGTTCACTTTTGACTCACAAAAAAAGCACGAACAGATGTTCACATCAAAAAACTCAAATTTAAGAAACAGTAAAAATTTGTATTGGATAACTTAGTAAAACTTTCAGAACAATTTATTTGTAAGCTGCTAGTACGCTGCTAAAGATAAACGAAAATTTGTCTAGGTCTCCAAAGTAAAAAAACTTTTTTTTAGCAAGTAAAATGACCTGGACAATTAAATGCTAGTGACAAATGATTTTAATTTTTCCAAATGTGCGGGCAAAGCTAAAAATTTCGTTGGCTAAGCTGAAAATAATTTTTCGTTCAATACTCCTATAGTTGTGCATTTTCTTGTAAGAAAATTTTCGTATCACTTCAGCAGCATACGTACCAGGCTTAAATTCGAAACGAATACCAATCATCTAAGAAAAAAGTATTTACTATCATTTTTGGGTGAATTCTAGTATTTACTCGGATGAATTTAGTATCTACTCAAAGTATTAGCCTGCTAGTAGGTACTTTTTTTATGCATACGAAAGTAAGTAAATACTATGAATTTTACCTTTTACTAGAATTTATAGTATTTACTTTCACCTTTTACTTTCAGTAAGTACTACTTTTGTATGCATATCACCCAATGTCTCTGTTTTTTTAGTGCATTTTTTTCGTTTTCTTTCATTCGTGGTAAATTATAAGCATAGAATCTTTACTTGTGTTTTCTTTTTTGGTAGTTTATAGTTTACCGTAATAAATTCAGTTCTACACAAATTATTTTTAAAAAACACACGGAATAAGACCTGCAATGGGTTAAGTTAAGCCACTTTTTTACAAATCGGAGCCTTAACAAGTTTATATGTTTGATACAAGTCTGATACTAAAAATACGTAAAATGCATTACTTTACCTTAGGTAGCAATATCACGCATATTAATCATAATAATATACTTATTAAATAACTCTCAATTTCCCAGATTACACTGCTCTGCAGAAAATTCTCCTTTTAATGAAACTATACTTTTCTAAAAGATTTTTGTGTGCTGATTCCGAATCCGAAGTCAAAATTGGCCTAGCACGTCACGTTTTTAGGATATTCCCGTTGAGATTTTACTATTTCCAAAATTAAAGTGTTTTTGTTCATGTGGGATTTACTAAAAAATGCAGGATTTCAATATTTTTGCTGTTTTTGTCAATTAGTATCTTAAAATGTGTGTAAACTTTAATTAATAAATACAAATTTGGTGTCATATGATAGATCATGTTATGAAAAATAAGTCCTCCAATACGAGTATTAGTTTTATTTTTATACTAGGTCAATCGAAACTAAAAGGGTTCTTATTTTCTACAAACTACTCATATTTTTTAAAAATCATTAAAAAAAAAAAAATGGTACGTGATAGAATTTTTCTGAAGATTTAGATTCAGGAAATTCAAATCTTTCATAATTTCAAACAAATATTTGAAGGAGAAAAAAAAAGATACATTTTGCAGACCAGTGTTATTCTCATTAGATCGAAGAATGTTCATTTTATCAAAATACTTATTTCGAATTCAGATCATTGTTATGTTAAGTTGAAGTCAGAAATTTTAGAAAGAAAAAGAAATATTAGAAAAGTGGTAAGTTGTATCAAATACTGAAGTTCAACAGTGATAATAGTGACAAAAATCACTGCTCTACTCTATCTTCCTGGACAACCTTAAAGTTTTAAAGACAAAGAACTTCATCAACTTCTCACTAAAAATTATTCAACTCTCAACTGAATAGCAAATTCCAATGAAAATAAGAAACACAAATTTTAAGTGAAGTTATGTCACCATGTCAGAAGGTTTTTTTTTTTTTTGAAATAAAAAGTATGTGTAATACACCAATGTCTTTCAGCAACATTAAACTTAAGCTCTCTCATAAAAAAAACACGAAAAACGAACAAACACCATCGCTCTATCCTATTCATGCTAAAAATGGTTGTACTACAAGACTATCTATAAGGACTAACCAATTAGTTACACTCTGTGCTCCTTAAGGACATTAACATGCCTTTAACCATAAAAAAAAAAAAAAAAAAAACAGACAAAAAAAAAAGTACCAAGCAAACTACCTGATAATGATATCAAATATTTTTTCATCATCTTCTTTCTTTACTTAACGTAATTCTTCTCCTATTTAAGCGCTGTAGGGTTTCTTTTTTTTTTGTTCATCTGTTAAAATATTTGTACCTACCTCAAAGATACATCCTAAAATAAAAAAAAAAAAAAAAAAAATAGATAAAAAGGAACAACAACAAACAACTCCTTAGAAAAAAAAATTATGTGAAGGGAAATGAACAGAACGGAACGGAACGATGCGATATTTCGAAAAATAAATGAGTTATGACTAGATTCTTAGTAGGTATAAAAGAGTATAGTGAGAATTTTTCTTTTTCTACACTTTTACCCTCTTTAAATATTTTATTCTTTTTTTCCTTTACTCTGATGGTCTTCTACTTATTTAGAATGAAAAAAAAAGAAAGCAAAAAACCAAAAATTGTGTCACCATTTGCTGCAACTGGATGAATTTAATTCACAAATGAGATACTCTTACTAAAAAAAAGGATGTTTTTTTTTTTTTGTTTGAGTTTTATATAGTGTTAGAAGATAGGCTAAGGAACGTTTTATGGAGATAAATTGGTAAAGTCTCTATACAAAAAGGTATACGAAAAAAAGCAAGAGTTACCTAGTTTAATTTAAAAGAAATTGGCTCCACAGGAGATGAAAGTTTTTTGTTGCGTTTCTTTTATTGTCTGTGTATTTTGGTTGGTTGGTAGGTATATTTCGGTGGGAAATTGTGCTTATTCACGAGAAGGAACTAATTAGAAGTAGAATTTTGTATAAGTGTGTGGTAAAGTGAGAAGAACCGGTTATATAGTGTGAATATAAATTAAAATGACTTCGTTTTATTTATACAAAAAAAAAAAATGGTTTTTAATTACATTGCATTTGAATGGAAATTGTATAAGATATTTAAGAAAAGATCAGAAAAAGAGGATATTTTAATGAATATTTGAGTAAAAACTATAATTTTCATCATAAAATCATTAAATTGTTCTTTTCTAAGCACTTAAGCCTATAAGAACGTATAGTTTGCGACTCAAAGAAGACTACAATTTATTGCAGGAGATTTGCCAGGTCTTGTTTCGATTTCATCTAAAAAAACTTCTAGTTTATGGATTATTTTGGTTTGAAAGCTTACAAATTATAAAAAAAAAATCATGTGTGCAATTCACACGTGGTAGAAGTGAAACCTTAAAAAAAATCATTGTTCTTGAAAAAAAAAAAATTTCACCATTAAAAAGCTTACAAATTTTCCTAAAGAATAAAGCCATACTTAAATTCTTACAACAATCATTTTTCATGAAAACAATAATAAAAAAAAAATCTTTTTTTTTTCTTCTAACACCTTTAAATCCATTTTTTTTAAATGACAATCTATAAAAAATTTTATATCATCTGAAAGCTTATTATTTCACCTTTTATATGACGCTTCAATAATATTTCTACGATGCCTACAAGAAAGGTAAGAATTTTTTAGAGCCATGACGAAATTTCAAACTGAGATTACGGTACTTCCTACACTGGTTCATCGGCAATAGATCTGCACAGGTGCGTTTTTGAGATATTTTTAAAATTTTTCAATTGAAGATTGTGTAACTTGTAGAGCACGTTACGTAATGTGTGATATATCAAATAAAAGGTAATATTATCAACGTGCGTACTAAAGTTAAATCGTGTCTAGAAAAAGAACATCTTTTCACCGTTATCTCAGGATTTTCAATATAAAATTGATTGCCATTTTGTACAGTTATAGTTTATTCTATTACCTATCTACAGTATAAATTTCATTCATCTATCTCTTAAAACAAAAAAGTTATAATCAATTAATTTTTCGTGTCGCTTTTTCGTTTCATCGTGTTTCAAATCACTACGATACTAAAGAAGTTTTCACTTCAAAAAGAAAATAACTATAACTCCAAACTGCGTTACTTTTATACGTGTTTCTAAATTAATAAAGAAGATATTTGGTGTAGTTGTAGACAGAGATACCCAAAGGAGATGGGAAACTTTCGTCCGTTTTACCCCCCAAAACCCATTTGTTTATTTCGTGTTGTTGTAATCTTTTTTGTATTCGTGAATAAATGTGAAAAATATACGATTTTTCACGCATACTCAGCCAAAAGCGTCCGTTTTTTCACGCATACTTAGCCTAAAATGTCCGACGGAGCTTGTAGGCAAACCAGTGTGACGTCAGAAGTTTCCCATCTCCTTTTGTGTATCTCTGGTTGTAGATCTTGTTCCAATACTGTTCGCTGGCTAGCATCTTTTTGACAATGCTTCATCGATTGATTATGCCAATGGACTTCTTCATTGTGAATGCCAGTACCAACTTAATCGGTGTTGCTTTAATTTTTCAAAGACTAAGTTTAAAGTCTTGTGGAGTCTTCTTCCTAATTATTATATTAATGTGGAGACATTATTCTACACCTTAAACCATTCCTTTCAGTTTCAGAAACATTTAACATTCTCTAATCTTTGAAATATCCTAAAACCTAATCAAGTTACTCTTCCGAAAGAATAACTTTGCTCTTTCTCGAAGTAGAAGAGGCATCTTGTTTGTTTTTGTCTAGATGTCTTAAAAACCGGTCCAGTGATTTTCTATTGTTTCTTGGACGCACCTTGCCTTTTCTTCGTTATGTCTTCCAAATTCATGCTTCCAGTGTTGCAGCTTGCTCTGATTTTTGCACTAACCTCTTGCATTACTTTCTTAGCTCCCGGATCCTCGAATCGCCACAAGTCTGATCCGATAATTTCTATTTGGTTCAGAATCAGTACCATATTTTGGTATTACCGATACAGCTTAACGGGGTAGTGCGAGTATTACCAATTATTTCTGTTCGGCTCGAAATTTTCCGAAATATTTTTGGAAACGCTTTCGAAAGATTTTCTAACTAGAATACAACCGATTCGTTTTTACCTGAAAACGACAAAGACAAAAGTAAATGTATGTGTTCATATGTGGCATCATAGCTTCTAAACTATTTATCAGAATTTGACATATGA
Source organism: Episyrphus balteatus (assembly GCF_945859705.1). Classification (NCBI taxonomy): domain Eukaryota; kingdom Metazoa; phylum Arthropoda; class Insecta; order Diptera; family Syrphidae; genus Episyrphus; species Episyrphus balteatus. The sequence continues at coordinate 44,306,614 of NC_079134.1, forward strand.
GGTATTGTTGGAAGCGTATTGCTTGTTTCCTGGTTACTAGTTAGGTGAAGTTTCATAAAATTAGTTATAGCGCTTTTTAGAGGCTTTTTTTTGTATCTATTTTTTTTTTTTTTTTAATAAACTATGAAAATACTTTATTACGCTACCTATTATAACCCCATAAATATTTATTTGTACTAAAAAGATTATCTCTATTGTTCAAAGTAAAAACAAATTATAGTGATTCTATCATAAATTTAAAAGTTCTTATTCAAAAACCCTTTCAGGCAGGGTTGAAAGGCCAAGCTAATTATTCTAAAGTATACCTTTACCTTTCAACTTATATATTTTATCCATACCTCTGCTCTTTTAAGCCTTTTAGGAAAAATTTATATTCAACGAAAATCCAGTAAATTTCCGCAATCTCGTCTATCTAATTTTATCTTTTGAAGCTCATTCAAATTATTCAACAGTGATTTAAAGTTTAGCCTACAAATAAATCAAATTATATACCTTTTTCGAATAAATTTACATTAGTTTTTTTTTTTTTTGTTATCCTAAATAAAATGTCTAAATTAGGTGCTAAATCTACAAACAAGATAAATATTATATAATTATTCAAAATAAAACAATACAAAATCTAAGAAATTAAAAGAGGCTCACAAAATAAATAAATTAATGAATTCACACAAAACGAAAAAAAGGTTTATCGTCGTCATCCTTGTTTTGTCGTATTGTCGACAAATATAACTCTTATAAAATAAGACTTTCACTCTATTAAATAGGATGAAAAAACACCCACCTGTGTGTTGAGTAAAAGGTATGGTATATACAAATACAAAATTCGTGTTAAACTAATCCCAAAGAATAACATAAATAAAATCCCTTTTCGTAAAAGAGAGAGATAGAGAAGAGGAAGTTATTAAATTGCCATTTCACCAGAATCACTTGCTATTAAGACAAATCCCCTTTAAGTATGACTCAGTGAAGTAAAAGAAAAGATAATAATTTTTTTTGTTTTTGTGAGTCTTCTTTTGTTTTGTTTTGAGGCTTAAATAGTCTTCTTCGGCGATTGTAATCGCTGGAGAACAATTCTAACGAAATAAAACGATTTTATTCTTCAAAAATCAAAAATACAAAAACAGATAGAGAAATAAATAAAACAAAAAATCCACTTCATTGTAGAATTCTAGCGGATATAGGAATGTCAAAATATCGTGTCCTTTTTCGGGTAAAAGCTGGGTGTGTTATTGTCAGGACAATAAATAACATTAAAAACAAATACCTATTCCTTAAACCCTTAAATACCCACCCAAAACCCTTGTAAGCGAGACGTGTTAGGGTAAAATAGGTGTGAAGAAGAAGAAATAAGTACAAACAGGGTTCCTGATGGAACATCTTTGTAATTCGGAAAGACATCCGGACCAAACCAACCAACGAACCAACTAACTACCTTCAACACCAACAGGCACCAAGCAGGCATCCGAAATAACACCCCTCTCCTCATCTTGTTATGTTTAGCTCTTGGTCCTGGAAGCTATATCTCTGGCAAAATGGTTTTGTTCTTCTCGTGCGATGCTCATCGTCCTCCTCATTCTCTCTCTGGTAACACTGAAGATGTCCTTGCATTATATTTATTATGCTTATCGTGCGACGGGGATATGGCTTCACAAAAGACTATTATGTGTACCGTATTCCTACCCAGAGAGATCTCACCCAAAAATAAAAAAAAAAATCCTGAAGCAATATCCCTGGTACATCCTTCTGGGTCCTTTAACTTTAGATAGGTACTCGTACTCGTGTATTGCCTCTTCTCCTTACTCCATTCAATATGAATATGTGCGTACTTCATGTTATTTATGCGTTTTAGCAGAAAATCTGTAAGAGAAACAGATAGGAACGGAGTACCTTAACAAGGATTTAGCGTTTGTGCACTGTGGAACATGTGTGTACATTACTTTCGGTTCGTATAGCAGCACATCCATCCTTTTAGAACCATATTCCTTATACCATCATCATTCGCAGGATACCTACATACGACTGAAGGTCCTTATAAAAGGACATGGTAGTGAGGTATTATTTTATCGAATTATTCTGTATTTACGATGATGATGTTTGAATGTTTTGCCTCCGGTTTTTGGGGTCCTCTCGATTATATACCACAGTGATAGAGAGAGAACGAGAGAGATCTAAAGGTTGGGTAATCATCATTGATAAGTTGTTTGCTTGTCGGCAAATGTACAAGTTCTGTTTTTTTTTTTTTCTGTTAATTTGTCTGTTCTCGATTTTTGAACAAGATATCACGTAGATTTTGTTTGGGTATAGGAGGAATGCAACAACTTCCTTGCCTTTTCTTCGGTTCGTGGTTTGTTGAGGCCCAGAAGGTTTTTTTAATTGTCGTTTAATTTGTAACCCTCATTAAAACAGCAAATTGGGCTGGAACAATAAAAAAAAAGGTTACAATTGTTTTTTTTGCGTAATAATTGCGTTGATGTCTTCAAAACGTTATAGTGTCAGGTGCAGATGTATATTTTTCAAACGATAATTGGGCGCAATTTGTTTGATTTCTTTATTTTTTTTGAGAAATTTTATAAAATTAAGGCCCAACTCGACATGGGGTATAAAGTTAAATGTGGCAAACGAATTTATTTGTTTTACGGCCACACGTGCCAAGGAGTGAGTAGTTCATCTTCATTATACAAAATGACCTTTTGCGATTTTCCAGACAATTTTTTTTTACTGGTTACTGAAAATTTTCCTTACTGGTATAACATTATTTCCCGACAATTTTGTTGTTACTAATAACTTTTGTCCCTTAAAAAACACTGGTAACTAGCGTTACTGTCAACTTTTGTTTCTGAAAAATGTTGATACTGAGAATTTTCGTTACTTCGAAAATTAGTTCGTGACAATTTTGCTGTAACTGATAACTTTTGTCCCCCAAAATACTGGCAGCTAGTGTTTCTGGCAAAATTATTGTATACTGATAACTTTTGTTACTCGAAGTTTGCGTTACTGTTAACATTTATCGCTGACAATTGCGTTGTTACTGAGAACTGTTGTCCCCCAAGACACTAGCAGCTAGTGTTACTGTCAAATTTCGTTGCTGATAACTTTTGTTACTGGCAATTTGCGTTACTGATAACATTCGTTGCTGACAATTTTGTTGATACTGGTAACTTTTTTTTCTCAAAACACTGGTAACTAGCGTTACTGGTAACATTTTTTCACCGTTTTTAAGAGTTCGGAGACCGTTTTGAACTTCATTTTGTGTTTTGAAATTTTTTTTTTATAAACAGTATTATTGTTCTATTTATGCTAAATAAAAGAGTTTTAATTCATCAAAATTAGTAAGACATTGTGGAAGTTGTGATTTTTTTACTCGAGAAAGAAATTTCAATTTTTTGGGACAATGAATGAAATGAAAAATTAATTTCTCTGTTCATAATAATGGTAGAAAATTTTTTATGGTCTTAATTTTTAGAAAAAATGTTATTCTTTGTAACTACGTTTAAAAAATTTTGATATCTATTTTGGTTGCTCAGATATATATGTTAAATACTGTTCATTTTTTCTTGCCCATGTGCTATCACAATCCAAAAAAAAAAAGTGTCAATACTTTTGACCGGACCTGCCTATTTTTATGTATTTTGACGTGCTGAATCCGTATCTGAAGTCAATTTTGCCCAAACACCCTCAAAATTTTGATAAAATTTCAAAAAATCATGAAAATTAGGGTTTTTTTGCAATAAATTGAAATTTTTTTCTTGAGTAAAAAAACCATAACTTCCACAAATTCTAAGTTTTTTTAATTAGTAAAAGTTTTCTTGATTCAGCATAAATAGGAAAATAAAACTGTTTATAAAAAAAATTTCCAAAACACAAAATGTAACTTAAAACGGTCTCCGAACTCTAAAAAACTGTGAAAAAATGTTGTACTTTTAGATTCAGCCCATAAAATCTACACTCAATTAGCTGCTTGAGCATAATAAAAAAATATTTTAAAAAAGTACACAAGTACTCCTCTGTTTAGAACTGTAAAAAAATCTGAAATCGACCGAAAAATGGCTGATTAAAAAATCGTTGAAATCTGAAAACATTGAAAACCGTTTCTTTGACGATAACTTAAAATTTTGAGGGTCTACGAAAAATTTAAATTTCCGAAATATGATGTACTCCTAATACCTACATTCTCTGCTAGGTCATTTCCAAAGTAATTGACATGATTTTTATTTTGTAACACAGTGTAATTTTTGTTACTTTTTACCTGAGTTGCTGGGTACTTTCGTTACTGGTAACTTTCTTTACTTGTAACTTTCGTTATTGGTTTCTTTCATTGCAGGTAACTTTTGTTGCTGGTAAAGTTTGTTACTTTTAATTTTGGCTACTGGTAACTTTCGTTACATATAACTTTTGTTACAGGTAACTTTCCCTACCGGAACCTTTTGCTTGCTGTTAATTTTCGTTACTTGTAACATAACATTAGTTTCTTACAATTTTGTAGTTACTGGTAACTGGAAGCTCACGTGACTGGTATCTTTCGTTACCCGAAATTTGGGATTTTATTGAAATTTCTTTAAAGGTACGTTCTAAACTTTAGGTCTATACTGGATTAATTTTCAAGTCGATAAATGTCTTATGTCAACTAAAATGTCTTAAAGATTTTAAGCTATATTTTGCAATAACCCATTTAAATAAAAACAAATAAAAAATGTAATTCCATTAGACAGAAACAAAAAAAAAAAATAAACAATGGGCGTTACCAAACTCCTATTTTTTGGGACTTTCTGAATATCCAAAAGAGCAAAGTTTACAACATTTCGACCAGTAACCAGCTTTGTAAAAAAATTGTGTTCAGGTCAAAACCTAATTGCACCACATTAACTCTGCTAGCCCACTCAAATAACTTTTAAATGTTAAGCTTATCAAAAAAAAAAAAAGAATGTTCAAGCACTTATAAACACACTCATAACAGTTGTTTCGCACACGACCTAGCACATCCCAAAAAAAAACCTATTGATGTGAATTTATCAACTCACAAAAAACTCCACCCCCTCTTTCACTCAATCGAGCTCCACATGCATGTGTGTAGAGAGACTAAACTTTGTAATAAAACTGAGTGGTTTGGATATTACCACCACTATTACAGTAGAGACGTAAAGTTAACCCACCACTTTGGTGTGTTCGTTAACTACACACAAAATCTCTAGTGAATGCTGGATGTTTTCTATGAAGCAAGCAAGCAAGTAGGTAGTAGGTATATATGGAAAGTGGGAAAGTGATTAAGTACAACTTATACCACAATTTTATCTCCTCAGAAAACTTGTGAACTTTTTATATCAAAGGTTATTATATTATATAATATATCTATCTATCTCAAGAGGATAGAAAGAGAGATATGTATGTATATTTTTTGCCCTCTTAAGTGACTGCTAATGACTGTGTTAAATCCTTTTTTTTTTTTTTTTTTGGTAAGTACAACATGATGTTCTATCAGAACCAAACATAAAAAAATATAATATTTTATGCTCTCAAGCACTCAAAAACTACTGAGTCAACGTAAATGGGATGTTCTTCTCTCTGTTCTCCGGTTCTATGGATGAACTTTTTTACATCTCTTCAATACAAACAAATCCCTATAAGGATATATTTTGTGTGTGTTAGTGGATTGAAGACAAAAAAAATTAGGTATGTAACGCTATGTAACGCATTGGTAAACCAAACAAGAAAACACATTTTTCACAGCAACGACAAGAGGTCGAATATAAAGGGGGCGTTGCGGTGGCGGAGTTTTGTTATCTCTTTCACCATCATTGCTCCCGTCCTTCTTGATTATCACACACCAGGATTTTTATGTTTCCATTTCGTTAAGCCTCTAAAATTCTACTTTCAAAAAAAAAAAAAAAAAAAAAACAGAAAATTTACCCTCAAGCACTCACTCCAACACTTAATAAGTCGTTTAGAAAATTTATTACACTTGCCTGGGTTTTATTATTATCGTATACCATAATGTTATGCGAACCAAAGGACTTTTTTTTTTTTTTTTTTTTGTAAAAACACATAATCAATGTTTGACTTTTAACGCATAAAAGGATACCTATGAGCATGTTTTTCCTTCTTATTTTAACCCCCCCTCTCAGCTCACCCCTTAACAACTGATAATAATGAAGATAAACGTTAATGTAATTATTTTGCCATAAATTTCAACACTGCCATAGAGTTATTTACAGATTTTTTTTTCTTCTTTGAAGTGTTTCGTAATTACTTTTCCAATATCCTTTTAACACACATTTTCGGATTTTTTTTTTCAACATACTTTTCGGATATAAAAAAAAACAAATTTAAATTCAGTTTTCAAATTAAATGTGGTTGACAGGTTCCATAATGGAGAAACAAGAAACTTACTGTTATTTACCGGTCATATCGTTTTCGACACACACCAACTTTTTTTCTTTTTGTCAACCAAACAAAAGAAGAAAAAAAAAAAGAAAAAAAAACTATATACACTGTAGAAAATCCTTTCCTGACATATCCTTCAATGTGTAAGTTTTTTTATTTTTTTTTGACTCAATTTTTAAGGATAAAGTTTGTTGGAAAGGACCTGTCTTTTCGTGTCAGGTTTTGAACTCTATGGGAGAGAGAGAAAGTACCTTTTTAACATTGAATTGTTATGTCGCTACATGCTAGCGGGAGAAGTAACAAAATATCCTATTGACAGAAAACACAATCTACAAGGATGTGACTTTTACCACCCAACAAACAAGGCTTCAAAACAGGGCAAAAGAAATGCCAGAAGTTCTCCTAAAGGTGCAGAATATGCTTGTGCTGTTTGCATGCATTGGCACCTATCGACATTATGGTGCGGTTTTGTTGAAATGTTTATAGGTGAAGGGAGTAGTTAAAGGACATGGAAAGAGTTTTTTTTTTTTATTTTTTGAAAAAAACTTTTTCAATGACAAAATAATCTCGAAACAACCAAGAATTGAGAAAATGGTATATCATAAAAGTTATCGAAACTTATTGAAAGATTGAAATATGTAAGGAAGAAAATAACAAGAGAGAGTCCTGCTGTGTGTGTGAATTCGCTAACCATCGTCACCAGAGGAAAGGATTTTTTTTTTGTTTTTTTCAAAAAAAAAATGCGGAAAAAGTTTGCAAAAAGGGATTACTTTTATTGAATTTCCATTGCAATATAAATTGAATTTTTTTTTTATTTTTTATTTTGCTGGGATTAAAACGAGAAAAAAAAAAAAACAGATTAAAAGGATTGGTCTTTGAAAATTTGTTCTTCATCGATTTCGTTTGTTTCTTTTTTATTTTCTTTCTAAATGATGTTTTCTTCATTTTCTATATAATTAAATCAAGTTTTGAGATATTTTTTTTGTGTTGTTTTGAAACAAGTTTCTATAATGTCAATTGATTCCAAGAACTTGAATTGATAACAGTGTTTGATGCAGGTCAACAATAAAGTCCTTAAGGAAAATATTATGTCGTGGATAGTAGTTGTCCTGGAAAGTGTCTCCAATAACGTTTTATCTAGGTACGAAATTTATTTCTTGTTTTCTTATACATATAACCTTTTCTGAACTCCATTAAAATTTCAATTTCGATAAGGTCTTACTAAAGCATCATTAAAATGTTTTTAAGTTTAAGATAGTTACTCTGAGCATGGCAAAGAGTGTTTCACTATACTCCTTTTTTGTGTTCTGAAAAAAACCCTTTTTAGGGCTTTTATAATTGGCAGTAATAGGTACATATCTTACCGAAAATGTTGAAAAATTAAAAAGTACAAAATTTTGTGTTTAAAAAATCTCTAATTTGTGAACCAAAAAAAAATTCACATCACTTTTCTCTTCTGTTTCCTATTTTTCCTTTAAATATAAAATAATTGATATTTATGCTAGTAAAAACACTAGTGGTGGCAATTTTTCAAGTAAATTGGGCAGAATAACATACTAAATTCGGCTACAGCCTCTTAAGGGTACAATATTCAATTTAATATGACGTTATATAGCCTATAACAAAGCGTCAAGTATGACGCTTCCAACTGTACCTCATTTGTCAAATTATGATGAGTAGTTTAGAAACTATGATGGAACACATATGAACGTGTATATACGAACATGCATACTTACAAACAAAAATACATACAAAACCGCCTTTTGGCTTTGCTGTAATCGATTAGTCATTAAAATAGGTACAGATTTTTGAGCATTAGGCCAGATTTGTTTCCTAACCATGGTTTATCAATTTAAAAGATGGCGGTTGCGTATCTACCTTCCATAGACCAATAACACGGTGTTACAAAAATGAGGTTTCAACATATACGCGGGCAGAGACCTATCAGATTTTCTAGAGCTAGTCGCACTGATTACGAAACGCTGTTTGAAAATCCCCTAACACCCCCAAAATCTGGAGTTGCGTGCAAAAAACGATTTTTTGGACCTTCACCCATTGAAAAAATTCTAGCTTCGAAAATTTTGTACCCATTTTCGATTTTTTTACAGTTTCTGATAGAAGATAAATATACCTTTTCAACAATGTATAAAACATGTACGTCGGTTAAACCACTTAGAATTTATATGCTGTCAAAGTTCAAAAATTCCATTTTTTTCGTCATTTACCCAACTTCGGCATCAATTTAAAGTATATGTTTTCAAAACAACATGCTATTTAAAAAATATATTCACAAACAATATTTATTTCCCAATCAATCGAGGTATTTTTTATGAAAATCAGTTTAAAATTGGCTTAGAAAAAAAAAATTTTCGATTTCAACCCAGATACAGAAATTCGAACTTTTAGGTATAGAACAAAAATGTTGTTTCGGCACGTAGTAGGATAACCTGGGCGCCAGGATTTGATAACGGGTTTTTGTAGAGGAGCTCAATACAAACATTTTTTTCTTTGGAAGTGGGGTCTATCTCCCCCCGTTTAGGTGAGAGGGGCAGTTTTCTAAAAAAAAATTTATCAAAACAAAAAAAAATTATTAAAAAACAACGGCAACACTTACAGTAATAAATGATACCATTTCCGAAAGGAAAAATTGTACATTTGATTCTAATTTTTAAATCAATATAACATAACCAATAGTTTTTGAAATAATCGATTTCAAAAATAAAAATTGGCGAAAAAAAATGTTTTTAAACTAATTTTATACTATTTTTGTTCAGACTGTGAATTTGAGTAAACAAATTACTTACACAGAAAACTGCCTCAATTGATTCCTTATCGAACAGTGAAAACTATATGTTTCTATGTCTTCTTTGAGAAAATTGAAAAATAAAAGCAAATAAAAACAAAAAATATTTTGTTTTTATTTGTTGAAGAAAAATCTGATAAAATAATTTTTCAATTTTCTCAAAAACTAGAAGGTCCAAAAAACCGTTTTTTGCCCGTAACTTCAGATTTTGGGGGTGTCAGGGGATTTTCAAATACCGTTTCGTATTCAGTAAGACTAGCTCTACAAAACCTGATAGGTCTCCGCATGCGTATATTTTGAGTGTTACACCGTGTAATTTTTGAAAGAAAAAACAAGATTTTTAGCAACATAAGATAAGGGTAGCAGGAAAACTAAGGATATAATGGTTTATAAAAGGGGAAAAATAAAATTCGCACAAACAAACCGGAGGAAAGGGAGTGGATGGGCGAAAAAGTGAGTTGGGTGCCAAAAATTGTGTTTTTACGATTTCTAAAGTAGGCCTCCTATCGAAAAAGTTAAATGCAAAAGTTGTAGATAATCAAAAGGTGACAAAAATGGTAAGATTTTAACAAAACCTGGTTAAAATTATTTCGTTATGTTTGTTACCTATTATAAATATTTTTTGAACAAAATGTTAATTTTTGAATTTTTGACGAATGTAATTTTAAAAAAATAGCCTATTTTTCCATCAAAAAACTTCCCAAAAAAAACCATCCTTAAACACTATTGGAAAGCTCAAAAGTTAATATACCTATTTACCTCAGAAATATGTTTATAGAGTAATTTACAGTACGCCAAAAACATTCTTGTAGTATTAAGAGAAATTGGAGAGAATACTAAGTGACCAAATCCTTAATTATCCAAATTTTGACAGAGCCTTGAGGTAAAATTGCCCGCATGACTTAAGAAAAAAAAAGTTGAGGAATTATTTTTTCTTAAAATGATATGAAATTGATAAAACAATAAATCCTCCTCCAATGATTAAAATACCAACAAATTCACTTTTTGTCAGCATTTCGTTAATTCTGTACCATAGTGTATCAACTGGACAGAAAACAATTTCGTAGAAGTGTCAATATCATCGCTTTTGAATTTTCGAATATCTATTCTATTGTTCTACTACATTTGTAATATTTTCAAAAATAAATTGAGATTTTGTGTATAGTTGTATTCATCTTCATAATGCATGCTTTTTATATGAATTACATATTAAATCCATCTAAATGTCTATTGCGCATTAGTTTCATACAGAAACTTTTTAATTAAATAAAACTAATAGCGCAAAAATTTAAATCCATCAAAATAGAAATCAAATTAAGAGAAAATTCGTAACACTTTGTATCAATTTCATAATTTAACGATAAAATGTTTTATTGTTAAATATTGTTAACATCCAGAACGTCATCATCAGATCGATGTTTTAAGCGGATTTTCTCTCTCTCTCTCTCTCTCTCTCTCTCTCTCTCTCTCTCTCTCTCTGCTCTGGGATGATGAAAAAAATATGCCTTATAATTTGGTAGGATATAATATCGTATATAAAATTTATTCGTAACTTTGCATAATTTAATTATACAACCATTAAAACCACAAACTGAAATATCATATAATCCCAATCACTTACATTTTGACAACAGCTGTAATCCTTGATTTGCGTGCGGAAACATTCCGTTGACATTTATTTTATAGATTTGAATTAATCCTCCAGGTAAAGTTTATATACAATACAAACACACACACACAGATAGACATACAATATTCACAATACAAAGTTAAAACAAACAAGCAAGCACAAAACATACAATATAGATGTGTGCTTTATTATTCATAACCATTGTGGTTTAACTGTGTCGGTGCATTTTTGATGATAGTTTCCATTTTTTTTTTCTTCTTTTTAATGAAATTATTAATTTTTGTTTGTAGACTGACTAAATGTGTGGAAGGTTATACTTTTTGTATATTTTCCACATTGTTGAAGGTATAATAATTTATTTTAAAATTATTTTTTTTTTTATTTTATAAATTTAATTATTTCCATCTATTAATTTTTATCAATTATTGACGATTCAAGTATTTATATATGTATAAAATTATTTCCGGGAAAATTGCTAATTAAAAACACATTTTCTGTTATTATTATTATTTTATTTCCAGTATTTTAAAAGTCTACTATAATTATTTTATTTAAAGCTTTAAGGATTTTGTTTACTAAAAAAAAACTCAGTAAAGTTGATGAATTTTTTAAATCCGTTTATCCAAGAAATATCAACAAAAGAAATAAAAAAAAGAAATTACTAAGTAAAAATTGTTCATAACTTTTTTCATAGGAAGCATAGGAACGAACTACAGTGGTTAAAATTGTATGAAAAATCACTCTTAAATATAGAGAAGCGGACAATAAATCTTTTAAGACACCTTCAAAAATACCTGTCATATATCAATAATTTTGGAAAAGTTTAATTTTCTCAAAAACGGCTCCTAAGATTTCGCTCAAAAATTGCAAGTTCTTGTTTTGACAAGGGGTATCTTAAAATGAAAAAAGTTTTTTTTTTGTTCAAAAATCGTTAGGTATTAACGGCATCTGCCATAAAACCGATTTTTAAAAATAGGATGTTCTTCCAAACGATATGCTTAATCTCAATACAATTTTTTAAATAAAAGTCTAATATAGTTTTTATATAGGCACCTAAATCAAAAATAAAATTTTGAAAAAAATAATTTTTGGTTTTTTTTTTTTTTTTGAAAAATCAAATTTTCGAAAACGGGACATTGAATTTTGGTCCTAGGTGTTAATTAATAAGTGCTACAAAACGGCAAACTTATTTTTTTTAAGATTTTTTTCTCAAAAAATTACCTACATATTTATAAAAAATTAGTTTTTTCTAAAAAACGGCTCGAACGATGTTGAAAACTTTTTTCTAAAAATGCATCTTAATCCAAAAAAATAAAACTTAATACTGTTATTGGAGCTCAGTTTCATGTAAAGAGTTGTTTTTTTTTTTAGTTGAAGAATGAATATTATTTTATGTTTTATCTTTATTTTTACTTGCGATATAATGTAGGTACTATTACATACAGTGCTGCTAAAAACATTCCGGATTTTTTTGTGATTTTCATCAACTGAAATGTTATAATACAAAACTGGTACAAAATATTGTTTTAATATTTTTTCTAGGTCGTTAATATATTGGTTAAGCAATTTCAACAAAAAAAAATGATCTTTAATACATACAAAAATTTTAGAAATTTTAAAATGAAGTAAAGTCAGAATTTCAGCTGTGAAAAACTAACCGGATTTTTTAAAGTTAATTTTCAAAGTGAATATTTTGCTCAGTAACCTTTTTTTTGAAGACTGCTTGGCACCAACGAGACTTGGACTAGGCCAAATAAAATAAAATAGAACTAGAAATATGCTCCCAGTCATTTTTCAAAGCTACAAGTACGTTAGTTGCTGAAATGGGCTTTTTCTTTTCTACTCGTCACTTAAAGATGGCCCACAAATTTTTAATCGGGTTCAAGTCGGCTAATTTTTACGGTTATTCTAAGCAAGGAGTATTGTCTGCCCCAAACTTCTGTTTAATGGGCTTTTAAGAATTTTTGGCATCATAACTTGCAGAAAGAGGCGACGTAAAGGCATTTATTTCTCTTTAATGGAGCCATTATCGACTCCAACATCTCTCTATTTTGGAAATGATCCATAATTCCGTTGATTTTGTGAAACGGGCTAAAGCCTGCAGCTGAAAAAACCCAAACCATCACTGATCCTCTGCTGTGCTTCACGATAGGGAGCATATTTTTTTGGTTTCAAACATGTCCATGTTTGAACCATTTCACGACCGGAATAAAACAAGCTAAAATTGCTTTTATCACTGAAAAGCATATTTTTGCGTTTTGTTATCGAGCAACTCAGATGTTTTTTGGGAAATACAACCATGATGAAGTATTTTTATTTTCAAATTTTAAGTGTTCCTTAAGATCCTTTCATTGCCTACCTTTTTAGACAATGCTTAGTATAAAGAAATGGTCTTTTTCCGAGCCGAAAGTCATAAAGACCAAATCTCTCAAATCCTTTCTAACTGTACTTGATGTTGAAAGCAGATTAAGCTCCTCACAAATCGTTTTAGAAGCCGCAAAAGGAATTTTTATCAAAAAACTCTTTATTCGCCTATCAGTTTTTAGGGATATTTTGTAATGGCATCCACCCAATTGATCTACTTCAACTAATTTTTCACTTTTTTACATTTTGACGATATCAAACTCACTTGACGTTGCAATTTTCAACATCCCAAAGGGATAATATTTTGTTTTATTTCGGCTTGAAAATGTTCTACAACTCAATAACGAATTTGATGACTATAATGCGTTTTTTCCGTTATTCCATTTAATAATTTATACAATTCACAAAGCTAACAACTTTGTTTGTCACTGCAAACAAAAATTGTATTGAAGTGACGCTTAAAACCGTTACCTCAACAACGGGAATCGAAATCCTTGAAAAATCCGGTTAGTTTTTCACAGCTGAAATTCTGACTCTACTTCATTTTTCAATTTTTAAATTTTTTGCATGTATTAAAGATCATTTTTTTCTGTTGAAATTGCTTAACTGATATATTAACGACCTAGAAAAAATATTAAAACAATATTTGGTACAAGTTTTGTATTATAACATTTCAATTGATGAAAATCACAAAAAAATCCGGAATGTTTTTAGCAGCACTGTATATCAAGTTATGTATTCGTACAAAAAAAAATTTAAGAAAACATGACATTACGATGATAGAGAATGCCAAAAAAAAAATGGGTCCCGGAAGTCCGTCTGTCTGTCTGTAAACGAAGCTACAGCCTAAACGGATGGACTGATTGATGTCAAACTTGGTATGTAGCGTTATTTGGCGACTCTCAAGAGGGGCTTTTGGAATTAATTTTTTTTTGACCAAAAATAACGGTACTTCATATATCGTTGAAATTTCTCAAAAGTGGCTCCAACGATTTTGTTTAGAAATTCAATTAAAAGTTTTAAGACAAGGTCTATCTTCTAATGAAAAATTTTATTTTTGAAAATCATTATTAACGGTACTTGCGATAGAACCGTTTTTTTAAATCCGATTTGCTCCGAAACTACTTATTCGATTTCAACGAAACTTTTTGTGAAAAAGAATTTACATATATAATTTAAATATATAAAATAAAATTTCGAAAAAAATAATTTTTGGATTTTTAAAAAAATTTTGAAATTTTTTTGAAAAATCAAATTTTCGAAAACGGGGCATTGAATTTTTTTGAAATTTTGTTTTTAGACGTTGATTAGTGATTTCTACAAAATGACATACCAATTTTATTTTAAAACTTTTTTTCCAAAAAATTATTTATAAAAAATTAGTTTTTTTTAAAAAACGGCTCTAACGATTTTGAAATTCAAAATATCAATCAAAACTGCATACTTGTTTTGGAGGGCAATTTGATTCCAGATTTTGTTTTATATTTTTTTTAACGAATTTTATGTTTTTGTTTATTTATTTTTTTGTTGTTGTACCTGACATTTCCCAAATTTATATAAAAAGTCTTAAAAATTTAAGCAACTTGAACTCTAAGAGCAAGTTCGAGCGACCCAGTCGTGCATTTTATTTATTTGTATTTTCATATATATTTACCAAATTTGTATAAAAAAGTCTTAAAAATTAAAGCAAATTAAAATCTAAAACCAAGTTCGTGCGACTCAGTCATGCATTTTACTTTTTTTTTACAGTGGTGCTTCGCTGAGTTACCGGACCTTAATCCTGCTAGATCTTTTTCTTTGCTAGGTCCTTAATCAATCTATCAATATTTTTTATTTCTTTTTTTTTTAAATATCCTTTAAACAGAAGGTGCTTTTGAAATGAAACCTTTTATTATAAAAAAAAAAATACTCATTTTTATCGTTTAGCACGAAATTCAATATAATTTCATTTTTTATTTTTCCTTTTTCCTTTTTAAGCAATCACTCTTCTACTGCTTACAGGCTAAAAAGTCAATTACTCTTAATCAAAAAAAAAAACCCGAACAAAAAAAAAGGACACCTGCTCACCAATATCTCCCAATCTACAAGTATCAATTTAAATTAGCTAAAATGCCAAATGTCACGTCATGATCTATCTTTATTGCTCCTATTATATTATATATTTTCTATGTTGCCCTTGTCCATCTTTAGCTTCCGCAGGATTAACCTTTAAACAATTTAACACTCTCTCTCTCTATTTGTCTCTTTCTCTTCATCTCTGGACATCAAGTTTTAGAATTTTTTGAACAAATTATCACATGGATAAAAGACCATTATCCATGATTGATGAGTTAATTTTTTTTTTTGTTGCTTCCATCCAAAAACGATGGTAACTAAACGCTATAAGGACGACAAAAAGATATATGCAAATTAGGTTTATCTTCACTTTAATATATGTATAGAATATAACACTCTTGACTTTAGATGTACTTGTACATATATTTTGATAACGAACAAAAAGTTCACTTGAGATTAAGATAGAAAAAAAAAAAAAAACACGAAATACTAAGAAAGACCAACGAATCCATCAAAGTTAATTTGCATAAATTTGTCAAAATTGCATTGCACCTTATACAGAGTGCCGACCCGACCGACCTATCAACTCTATATAAAAGAAGAAAGTAGTCTCGTTTTTGGTATAAGTGTTGGATGACCATGGGCGAATTTATATATGTGTTGGAAGGAAAAGCATCCTTCATCCTTGATCGTTTCGTTCTATGGAAATCATTGTCCTTAAGTGTATAGCCTTAAGCTTATTATTATAATACTGAATTTTCGAGTGAGAGAGAATAGGTATTGGTGTTGTCGTTTCGTTTTCTTCGTCAACATCGTCATCGTATATCCATCTTTTAACACAACAACGACACACCAACCAACCAAGACCAACAACAACGATTTGGGTGGATTTATATTTCTATATTATTACCAGAGAGTCAAGAATGGACAAGGACATTATCTCATTGATAAGATATACCTATACCTACCTTCCTATATATTTATTTTGGTTGGATAAGTATCTCTAACTCCGAGGTGAGCATAAAATAATACTAAATTGCGCCTTTGGGTTGTTCTTATTAGCACTTATAGCAATTTCAGTATGGCGTCTGCCTAGGGACTAGATGGATATATTATTCAGATGAGATTTTTGAATTGGTTTTTCCTGATTATTCACAAGCAAAAAAAAAAAAAGGATATGTATGTGTGTAGGTATAGATTTGATCCTTAAATATAGGATAAGACTTTTGTATATTCGATTTGATAACTTTTTGCATATAGAAAAAAAAAAAATCTTATTTATGTTCTTACGTACTCATTCTATAGAAAGTCCTTAAGATCAAGACGAAATTTGGTAGAATTTAACAATATTGAAATTTCTTCTTCAAGAAATTTAAATTTAAGATCTGATATTAAATAAAATAATAATAATAAATCAATATATGTTAGCAAATATAAGGGACCTAATGACTTCAATTTTTGGCATCCTAAGCGGTGTTCTTGTTGCAGGGTTGTAAAAAATCTTTTTTTTTTTAATGTGCATATTAAAAACTAAAATAATCATTTTTATCAAAAAACAAAACCGACTTTCATGATTCAAAACGGGGTTTTATGGTTTTTCGTATAGTTCCTATGGCTTAAACTGAACGAAATTGAAATAGGACCACATTGCAGCCACTAGCTTTCCAATACAAAAAGAATTATCAAAATTGATTCACTCTGTCCAAAGTTATGCGGTAACAAACATAAAAAAAAAAAAAAAAATACAGACGAATTGAATGCCTTCTCCTTTTTGGAAGTCGGTAAAAATAAAATGCACGACTGGGGTCGCACGTACTTGCTCTTATGCTTAAAGTAACTCTAATGTTAAAGCTTTTTATTCAAGAAAATTAGGAAAAATTTGATATTTTCAAGAAATTTAATAGGTAGTGTAAAAAAATAAAATCTGTTTTTATAATTAATTAAACACCGTTTTAAATGATGTTTAAAAAAAAAACAACAAGTATGCCATTTTATTACTTGTATAATAAGGTATTTTTAGAAAAAAAATTTCGAAAATAGTAGGAGAATTTTTTTTTTTAAATAATTTTTTATATATAAAAAATTTCTAACATTTTTCAACAAAATATTTGGTATGCCATTTTGAAGAAATAATTAATTTACACATAAAAACTAAATTTCAAACTTTTTCACCAACCCAAATATTTTTTTCTACTTTGCATTAAAAAAAAGTTAAATTATTTTTTTATAGCCATTGATCAACGGTTATAACACATTTTAAGTAGTTATGTGTAAGAAGAATTATTGTAAAATATGACTGATTAAAAAAACTGATGGAATCCATGCATTTGTGGCAGCAATGTGAAAAATTTAAGATTTTACAGTTAAAATAATTTATTAAATTAACAGGCTTTTTTTGCACTTTGATAGCAATAACTTCCTAGTAACTATAGATGTGACAAAAACTTTTACCATTCTTCAATCCCCTTTGGACGCGCATATTTTTAAAAAAGTTGGCCACCTACGTTCCTATGGATTTTTTTTATACCACAGGGGTTTGAAAATTTTCATAAAATTTTTTTTTCACATTTTGCATCTAAAAACAAATTTCAAAATTTTTTTAGAGAAAAGATGCAACAGTTATAAAAACTTTTAACTTCTTATGTAGTGAGCCAATTATTGTAGAAAATTATAAAAATAAGAAATTTATAAAATTCATTCATTCGTGGTTGTGGTTAAAGAAAACGTAAGATAATGAAATTTAAAGTACACTGAACGAAAAAAAGCTAATATTTTCTAAACTGGTTGCGATAGAAACTTCTTCTATTTGGTTTCAGAACAGTCAAAAGTGCACCTATCAGCCATTTCAGGATTATCCATTTTCTACCGGACACCCTGTATACAAATATTCTAACATTTATTTAAAAAAAAAAATTTGGCACGCCATTTTGAAGAAATAACTAATTTACATATACAAACAAAATTTCAAAATTTTTCACCAACCCGTTATCAAAAAAAAAAGATTTTTCAAATAAAAATTTTTAAATATTTTTTAAAAATCCAAAAATTCGTTTTTTTAAGACATTTTTTTTTATTTTCTAAAATTTTAATATTACCTTTACCAAGACGCTTTTGTAGAAAAATTTTCGTTGAAATCGAAAAAAAAATTTATAGCAAATAAAAATATGTATGTACCTACAAATGTTGCATTAAAAAAATTATTGCAAATAAAAAATTCTATGCAAAATGTGTGCATTAAATATTATTTTTTTTAATATTCTCCTATAAGACATTTAAATTTAAGGTCTGACAGTAAGAAATAATATTTAGTAAATATTTGTTACCAAATAAAATAAAATAAAATGTTCCTACTTAAATATGTATTTTTAAAATATATTTATTTAATATTTTATTTATAAAATAAATACAATAACAACTTTTTCTTTATATTTACAGGTAAGCAACTTGATTTTAATTGTCTTTGGTGACTTTTAGAGTGAGTATGATTTTGAAACTTAAAAGAAATTTATTTATTCGTTCATCAAAGAGAATGTTACATTTGTGTTGTCTGCAAAAGACCATTGATTAATTCATCTAGGTATGCTTTCTTATAGTTCACATCCAGTTTAAACAAAAAAAAAAAAAAACAAAAAAAATGAAAAAAGAAACACCCTTTAACTATTCTCCATGAAAGAGAACAAAAACATTCAACTCTGTTATTAATTTCACCAAGAGTTCTTAAATTTATGTATTCACTTTATTAAGTCAAATACACCCTGTGTTATAAAATAAACTAGTACATTACTACATAGGATATTATTTAACAAAAATTTGGCGACCCAAAATAGGAATTTGTGATATATTTTTGGAATTTAGCCAAAATATTTGTTTTGGTTTTCCAATTTTTTTTTTTTTTTACTTAGGTAGCTTGTTTGTTAAATATTTGGTGTTCCTATATTTAAACAACTTCATTGTGTAGGTTGACTTTTAAAATTAAGTTCTTCAATGAATTAAAAGGTAGATATATATATTTAGGGTCAGAATAGTGGAAATATATGGAGAGAGTCCTTTTTAGATGAATTGTCGTGTGTCGAATCCTTAATTGTTTTGGTCTTCACATCCTCTAACCTACCATATAGAATTTTTTGGCTCTCCTATTTTGTATTTTTATTTATATATATTTCGTATTCATTTTAACATCAAAGTTAAATTAGTTTTAGAATTTCAATGAAGTAAAACTTTGTAATGTTTCAAAGCGAATGTGCCAATTTGCCAATTTTGTGTGTGTGTTATAGTATCTATATATTTTTTTGTGTATGTGTGTTCAGTTTGTATTCAAGTTAACTAGCTGAGAGAAATTCAATTTGATATAGTCAAAAATAGTTTTGGTTTAGATACATACTATGAACTTTTACTTTTTTTTTTTGTATACCTTTTTATACCTCAATTCTCTATAGGTTTCATTACACAGTGTTAAATGAAATACTTCCCAATTTCAATTCTCAGTGGAGCAGAAGGTGGAATTCTAGGAACTTTGTGTTTTTCATTTTTCCTCATGTAGGTACAGTACACACATACGAGGATTTTCTACTTTTTAATTTAGAAACTAAAAATTTAGATACAAGTCAAAAAATAAAAAGGAACAAAAAAAAAAAAACTTTGACCTACTGGTTGATTTCTATTTCAGAGAATTTTTGTCAATATTGTGAAAAATCAAGAAAAAAATTAAATAACAGATCAACAGCAATTAGGCAGTTTTTAGATCTTTTCAGAGTCAAATAAAAATTAAAAGGGCCGTTGAAGTTTGAATAATTGCTATATCTGTAATTACTTACTATTACCAACATGTTTTTTTCTTTTAGAATATTTTTACTTTGTGAATTGGTTGAGTCTTGAATTTTATAGAAAAAAAAAATTGATAAAATCAATCACACAATTTTTATTGGTCAAAATAGACTTTTTTGTTGTTGTAGATTTTGAACTAAATCATGTTTATGTGAGCGTTTGACGGCGGGCGGTTACAAGGTGGAACTTACTAACTTTTTAGGTAAAATGTCAATTATTCTGGAAAGGTGAGAATATTAGGCAAAAATTTCAAACAGATACTTTCTAATTTTTAAAAATCTTTTTAGGTATTTTTTGACAGTGTTATATGCTTACTAAGAACTTTGATGGTTCAGTCAGTTGTATCTATAGATTGGAAAAAAATTGTTAAAGTATTAAAGTCAGATAAAGAAAGTCCATTAATTTGGCGGACACTTTTTGGCAGAATAAAAAAAATTAAAATCATTAGGATTGCGCAAACCAAAAAATTTTAACTCGCATAGTTTTTTAGTTTTTTTGTGCAAAATAAGTCTGAAGTTAGCGGACAAAATCTGAAATGATGAAAATCCTGAATTTTGGCAGAATTCCAAATTTGTAGCTTTTTAAATGCTATCCAATTCCACAAACTTATTATTTATAGTCTCAATATATTTTTTGATTATTAAAAATTCCACTAAAATAAGACTGAAGCTAGCGAAATAAAATTGGTAAAATTTATTTTTATGTCCAAAATTGTAGCAATTACATGCTAATTTGTTGCACAAAAATTTATTTTGTAACTCCGCTCAGTCATTTTCTATTTCAATTTGATGTTTGACTTAAAGGAAGCTCTATCAAACTTGGTTTCCATACAGGATAGTAGACGAATTGCAGAGGAAATTCTTTTGAACAATGGATTCGATGCCTTAGAAATCTGTGTTTACTTGATTTTGACTTTACAATCTCATTCTTTCAAACTCCCAGATACTTTATTTTGAACTGTGTTACAAGAATGGTTCACATAAACGACTTCTACCTTGGGCGATGGTCAACACTCGCAATCTAAATTTCCCAGTACTAGCAATAGGGGTCAGTACAATAATAGACCCAATAACTCTAAAAAAAAACTCAAACATGAGTGAATACTGTTCACAGAAACCCTTATAATCAAAAGACTTGAACATAAAGTCTTAGGCTGGGTCGATGGACGAACTCTGCTTTGTATTTAGTGTTGTTGAAAGCGAGTCAAAACCAATAGTATAGCGGACGTAAGCGTAACGCGAACGGCCTTTGTACAAGGCAACGCCAAACTTAAACTAAAACCACCTTTTAATCAGTACCAATCTTGAAAGATCGACATCAGATTTTTCTTTCTTAACTTTGTAAAATCACTTTGGGGGAAGTTTAAACTTTTAAAACTTTGCTATGTTTTTTAGACCATAAGCTCATGAGGCTTGGTTCTTCTTTATCTCCGAACATGATTTCTTACATTCAAGACGGACCTTTGAGCGATTAAAAAAAAAAAAAAAACAGCTCTCAAGAAGCTTTTTGCCAACTCCCAACAATTTTATTCTCAAATGGACAGGTATTTTGATGGAAATCGCAAAACACTTTACCTTTGTTGGGTGACGAAACAAGGAGATATTCCGAAGTAGCTTTCATGTCGGAAAGCAGGTTACGATCTAAGACTCAATAATCATTTTTAGCAAAAAAACAAAACCGACTTCCATGGATCAAAACTGGGTCTTATGGTTTTAAAATAGTTCCTATGGCTAAAAGGACCACACTGCAGCCACCAGCTTTGCAATACAAAAATAATTATCAAAATTGGTTCACTCAGTCCAAAGTTATGCGGTAACAAACATAAAAAAAAAAAGAAAAAAAAAATACAGACGAATTGAATACCTCCTCCTTTTTGGAAGTCGGTAAAAAATAGTCTCGCTCTCTTCATCAGCAACTCCAAAAAAAAATGGTTTAACTCACAGAGAATCCATTCTCAAGATCTAGTTCAAGCTATCACAATTTGCCTTTGGTGGTCTTATGCTTCATTAAAACAGGACTGTTAAATTGCCAGAATTTGTCATTTTATTTTTTACCGACTTCCAAAAAGGAGGAGGTATTCAATTCGTCTGTTTTTTACCGACTTTCAAAAAGGAGGAGGTATTCAATTCGTCTGTATTTTTTTTGGACTGAGTGAACCAATTTTGATAATTCTTTTTGTATTGGAAAGCTGGTGGCTGCAATGTGGTCCCATTTCAATTTCGTTCAGTTATAGCCATTAGAAAAACCATAAAAAAGATTATTGTTACAAAAATGCTTTGTAATTTGCAAATTCATTTCGGTCCCATTAGTAGGAAGAAAGAGGCAGTTAACCGGGTTAAAGAAAGAACATTAGAAAATATTGTCAATCGTAACAAGAAATGTGGAGGTGCTTTTATAAGAATATTCTTTATCTCCGTCCTCAATGTCAGAAATCCATTAAAAAAATATTGAAATTTCGAAAATAATCTGTTTTAATGAGTTACCCATTAAAAATCATTAAAAGCTCTTCCAATGTCTAAAATTAATTTTCTACTAAATCAAACTTATTATCAAGTTTTTATCTTTACCATTCCTAAAACGTTCCAAAAAAAAAAAAAAAAACACAAAAAATCCCATAAAATTACTTAATTTAAGTTTATTTTCCGTTCAAGGACAAAAAAAAAAAACTTATAACCTTAACCAATCATCCATTAATTACGAGATTTTCTTATCATGCTGTGCCATTTTGTTAATCGTATATTTTGTTGAAAGCCTTTCACTTCCATTCGGTCTCAGAGAGCACAACAAAAAATTGATTAGTTTTAAACATTTTCTCTGTTAACTTTTTCATCACACAGAAGAAGCACCAAGAAATCAAAAATCAAAATAAAAAAAAAAAACCTTTATAACACAAAAGCTTATTTAAAAGTCAGTTTATATTTCCTGTGTTATAATATTATATGAATCAACAAAACCCATATCCTTGCAAACCCATCCCATCTGTATTTACAATAAAAACATCAACAAGGAGAAAAAAAAAAGGGATCACTTTCGAAAATGTGTTTTTTGTTTACTTAAGATTCTGTGTTTATGTCCCCTCACTTTTCACAATTCGTTTTTTTGGTTTTCGTCATAATTTAGTTTCAAGAGTTATCTTGGAAACCAGTCGGATGAAATTATTTTCCGGGGTCCTATCCTGACAACTCAAACTCCCTTTAAAAAAAAAATAAAGGACACACCATCTCTATTTCTCGCTCGCCTTCATGACACGGACGTTATCACATTTGAATGATTTATTTTATTTATTTATTTATTTTTTTTTTATATAAATGTTGAAATTGGTTTGGAAAAATGTATCTGTACATGGTTTGGTCTAACAAGGACTTTTCGAACACCCTCCCAAATAAAATGATACAAAATGGTTATTTGTGTAGGTTTTCTTTTTCTCCTACATCAAAATGTTTACTCAGAGTGTTTGAGTGTTATATTTTTTTTTTCGTTCATCTTCTCTAGTTTATTCTTCATTCAACTTAAGATTCTTGTTTTTCTTCATGTATACGAAGAATATATAAGTTTTTGTGTTTTTTTTTTTTTTTGTAGATAGTCTCTTGGAATGAGAAGAAAAAAAAGTATATTCTTTTAATTAGTTTCTGTTAAATTGGTTTTTCATGTTTCATTGAGTGCTTTTTCATTGCTATGCCAATGCTTCAAAGAAAGAGAAGATATCTTAGTCAGAAAAATTAAGAAAAAAAAAAAAAAAATATAACAAAAAATCGTATACAAAATTGGAATCTACACATATACAAAAAAGGATATTTTCTTGGCAAGATATTTTATGATGGAAATTATTATTCTAAAAAAAAAATTGGATGGAATTGAATCATCTTCTATTAAACTTTTTTTTTTTGGTGAAACACTATAGTTCTTAAATAATTAAAAAAAAGAGGTTTTTTGGGTTAATATAAAAAGCTCAATACTTAAAGTTTTCAATTTTTTTATTTCAATTCTCCATTTTGTTTATAAACTCGAACGTAAGGATGTTGCCTTTATTTCAGTTCTATTTACGATAGTTGTTTTTCTTCTTAATTTAAAAACAAAAAAATGGAAACAAGATCATAATCATATTTATACGTATTTTATTTTTTTATTTTTTATGTATTTTCTTTCTTGCAACGAAAAATTTCCATATTTATTTTTTGAACTCACTTAATGCGGAATCATATTTTCTTTAACTTACGTTTCACTTTAACCGATTTTATGTTTTTTTTTTTTATGGTGGATATGGGGTTTAACCCCAAAAGAATAACAAAAATTGTATGTATGTATATATTTGTACCCCTGTACTGTTTGTGGTATATATATCATCATTATTTGTATCCAGTTTCGAGTATATTATTTTTTTCCTTGTTGGTATTTTGGTTCTTGTTAAATGAAAAGAAATGTTTTGCATTTTTTTTCCAAGAAAAAAAATAATAAATTGGGTACAGAACGGTTTTTTCTTTTTCCTTTGAAGTACTTTTTTTTTGTCATAAGTTTATGAGCACGCATTTGTATTTATATGTAGATATATGAGTTGTGTATAAGAATTTCGGTATAAGGAAAAGTCGTTAATTTTAATATTCTCAAAAGTTTATTAAATCATTGTCAAGGTCGTGGGAAATTTAATTTTTTAAGATCATGACATGGCTACGAAATTAGTTGGCTTTGTTTCTTTTTTTAAATGTATGTTCTTGCTCTGTGGTTTATTTTAAACCTCTGCTTTTACTTTTTCAATAAATACCTTATAGACCAGTGCCGAAGCCTTCAAAAACATTAAAAAGTAAGTTAAAATCATAGTAGGATGAAACCCATTGGAAAAGGAGGTGAATATGATAAAAATTAAAGGAAAAATAAATTACGTGCGAGCCGAGTTCGGGAAGTGGGTGGGTTGAGTTTTTAATGGTAAAAAATGGTATATCTCGATTTCCGGCAAAACTACAAGTTCTATCAGTTTTCAGTCAAAATATCAGTTTTTTTCAAAAAATCCGTGGGTAATTTGTTCGTTAAAATCTCTTCTTTCTGATGGTGTAAACATAAATTTACATTAGTATACCATAGTACATATTCTCGGAAAATGCAAAAAATGAAAAAACCTTAAATTCGAAATTTTTTTTTTATCATTATTAACAATTTTGGCCTATTTATTAAAATTTACACTTTAATTACTCAAAAACCATTAGATTTTATGTACATTGATAAATCTATTATTATCGACCCTGGTCTATTAGATTTATTCAAAATTTGAAAAGCAACCATACAATCTAGACATTAACCCTTAACTTAAAAGGCCACACGAAAAATTTTGAAAATAAACTGCATGACTGAGGTCGTACGTACTTGCTGTTATGGTAAAAGTTACTCTAATATTAAAGCTTTTTATTATTATTAATCAAATACCGTTTAAAATAATCTCTTACACAAAATCAAGTATACCATTTGATTTTTTTAGAGAGTTTTTAGAAAAAAAAATTGGAAAATGTTAAAGCCGTTTTTTTTTAAATAATTTTGTATCATTTCCAACATTTTTCAAAAAAAAAATTGGTAAGCCATTTTTAAGAAAATATTATTCAACACATAAATACGAAGTTTTAATTAAATTCATTAACCCGTTTTCAAAATATTTTTTTAAAAATCCAAAAATGTGTTTTTTGAAAATCTTATAAAATTTTTGTACAACGTTTATTTTAAAGTTTCTGTATAAACTTTTTGACTTTGACTTTTTTTGTCGTTTACCGGAAATTCATAAATCGAAAAAATCTAATCGTTAATAACGGTACAAAAAATATATTTTTTTTTTAATTTCACAAGAAGGCTCTTACGTGTAACACTAAACAGAAAATGTTGAATCAAAATCGTTAGAGCCGTTTTTGAAATAAATTAACTTTTCTATTTCCGTTCGTTTTTTAGGGGTTTTCCGAGAATGAAGTTCTTAAGTGAAAAAACTATTTCTAAATAATAAAGAAATCTCCTATTTTTTCACATTTTTATTTTGACACTAGGTAGATGGCGCCAACGATAGTTAAATAGGTGTAGGAATGTTGACTTATGAGGCCATATTTTAGATTTATCTTTAAATGAAAAAAGTTTGATAAGATTCTTGTCAGCATTAAATAGCGTTTTCCAAAATTCATAAACCATTGTTTCTACTATTACCAAAGGTTAATACTACGTTTCCACCTACTCTAAATCCGAGATTTAGCTAAGTAGATTTAAAATAAATCTCTAAAAATATGATACACTGATGAAATTCGAAATGAGAGAGTTTAAGATGACACAGATACAAGAAATCCATTAAGTCCTCAAAAATATTTAGTATGTTCCATTACAGGTGATATAGATTTAAACTCGGTTTAAAAAAATTCGTTCGCTATAAGAATTAAGAATTTAAACAGTTACAAAATTACCATAAATATTATGAAAAAAAGATAGCCCAGTGAAAATTGGTAGGTAAGCAATTTTTCATTACCACAAGCAGTCTATACAAATAACTTAGGTGAAAGGGTGTTTTTTGGGAAATTAGAAAAATCAGCGAGAAGTTAAAAAAAATCAAATGTTTTATTTGTACCGTTAATAAAAGGCTTGTATTTGCCATGAGAGTTAAGAAAAAAATAAGTTTATACATTTTTTTCACGTGAAAGGGTGTTTTTACTTGCTCTATAGGGCAAGTATTGGTTTCGGGTTGGGGTCAAAATTCTGCCGGGGTCAAAATTCTTTTGTCAAAATTCTGCTTTCAAAATTCTGCTTTACAAAATTCTGCTTTCAAAATTCTGCTTTTCAAAATTCTGTTTTTCAAAATTCTGTTTTTCAAAATTCTGCTTTTCAAAATTCTGTTTTTCAAAATTCTGCAAAAAATTTTTTTGCAAAAATTTGTAAAATCATCTTCTTGAAAAATTTTTTGCTTATTTGATTACTTACCTTCATAATTTGTCATTCTTTGAAAGCAAACTAATTTTTGTTTTATAAATAAATAAATTTGAAAATATTAAGAAAAGGTTTTTAATACATTTCCGAAAATAATTAAAATTTTTTTAATTTATCAAATAAAGATGAATATTCAAAAATTTGAATAAGAAAAGGAATATTTTGTATCAAACAACATCGGTTCCAATAAGTTAAACATAGATTTTATTTGAAAGAAAGTCAGTCTATGCATTTTAAAAAATATTTGCGACACTTAAACAAACAAATTTAGAAAAGTAGGTACCAATGTTGAATTACATTAATGAGGTACATTTTTCTTTAGTCAGCGCATATGCTATAAAAAAAAAACAGAATTGGCAGAATTTTGTTGTTCAATTATAATGCTGGCAGAATTTTGAAAAGCAGAATACAAAAAAAGCAGAATTTTGAAAAACAGAATTTTCGTTAAAAAAGCAGAATTTTGAAAAGCAGAATTTTGAAGCCAGAATTTTGACCCGATCCCATTGGTGTAGAAAAAAAAAATCGAGGTTTTAATCAAAACCAACATTACGATGATGGAGAAGATCAAAAAAGTGGTTTTCGTCATGCCGTCCGTCGGTCTGTGCGTCCATCTGTACATCGAGCTAGGGCCTAAACGGATGGATGGATTTGCTTGAAAATTGGTACAGATGATTTTTACGTAATTCCCTAGACCCTTTTTTTTTTTATTTTTTTAATATCTCCATTTTAACGCATACCTCCCATATAACGTTTTCGAGGTATTGCAAATTTCTCGAAAACGGCTCTAACGATTTCGATAAAATTTGGTGTGGGGAATACTCTTATTGATTCTAACAAAACTGCGTTTTTAGTTTTTTTCAAAAAATGCGGAGAACGGAAATATGGCGTTGCCGTTTTTCAAAAATTGACATATTTTTTAAGTTCATATATTTCATCAAAGCATTAGTTATTTTATTTAAAATTTACAGAGATCATTAAGTATAAAATGTTAACAAAAAATATTTTTAAAAACATTTTTGAAAAAAAAAAATTTTTTAATTTAATTTTTAAACTTTTCATTTTTTTTGATTTTTTTTCTACAAAATCTTAAATTTCAAATAGATATTTAAGATAAAGATACTGTGAACTACAAGAGCAAGTACGTGCGACCCAGTCGTGCATTTTATTTTTTTAGGTAAAGAAGAAAAATGTTGGTTTACTGAATCTCAGCAATTATGTTGCTTTTGAGATTGGAAGCATTCGATTTTTGTTTTATTAATAGAAAAAAAGCCACCCTAATGAAATTTTGTAATAACGTTTTATTCGAAACAGTCCAATACTAGCAACAGAAGGACCAATATCAAGCATCCGGAAAAAACATATGAGCAACTAAAAAAAAGCAGCAAAACACTGTCAAAAACGAAATTCAGTATTGCTTCAAATTTAAGGATCCCAAGAGGAAAATTAATTCTTTTGTTATCTTTACCGACAACATGCCGGTTAAAAATTTGAATGGAGTATCAAATAATTTTGCAAAAAATGAAACATTCAAATGCATTTAAGTAAATAATAATTTTACCCATCACAAAAGTTAAAAGTTTTTTTTTTTTTTTTTTGAAACAAACAAAATTGAAGCACTCCGAAGTCATTTAATAAAAGATTCAAAATCAGTGAATCACTTGAGGCATATTAATAATATCCTTTCATACTTGACGGTTTATATCTATAAAGAAAGAAGAATCTTCTTCATTTAAGACTCGTTTCTCCAATTACAAACACACTTTCTCTCAAAAAGCTACTAAAAACAACTGTTGTTTTTTTGAAATATACAAAAATATATACCTATAAAACATAGAACTGGAATTGCAAGAAGGATTGCGCATTTCTTCAACCATAAGTCTAATAATTATTCTTGAGCATTTCTTGCAGCAATATCATTTCTTTTTTTGGGCAAGAAAAAAGAGAATATTTTTTCTTTGTTTGTTTCTTTTTGCAAAGAAAAAGTAAAGAAAGAGTCAACAATTTGTGTGTGGGTGGAAGGCAAAACAACAATGAAATAATTTGCCCATAAACGTTAAAATAATATTAATGAAACTATCTCACCGCTGCTGCTAGCTGATGCTGCTTCAGATGGTGTTCAGTGCTGGTACTGGTTTTTTGTTTCAATATTGCCAAGGGAAATACACAAAAGTCTTCCTTATAATATTTCGGCCAAAGACTCTATGGTTTTTGCAATGAAGATTGTGTTCACGAGTCTGCTACCACCAACACCGAACACAAACACATACACACTTTATTCTTCTTCTATATTTCCTTCCGGCTTCTTGGTGATGCCATGTTGGACCCGGCCGTAAACTCATCTTAAATTCAAGAAGCATAACATGGAGGAACTTGAAGTTCTTCTTTCACAACTCTATACTCTGTGGCATGGGGGTGCAGAGAGGTGGTTATGAAAGGAAGAAGATTTTTCTTGAATTTCATTCGTTTTGTAGCAAGGATTCACTCCTAAAGCATTTTATTGGAGATCGTGTCTTGAACGGCAGCATCAGGCGGCAGCACTCTTATATGTCGAGGTATCTATCTATCTACTCGTATACTTTGTTTAACTTTTGTCTCTCAATTAAATGCAAAGATAGATAGTTTTGTTCAACAGTGAAGTGTGTGTGTGTGTGGTTGAGACGGGGTTATGGTGTGGTGTGGTTTCAGAGGTACATAGTAGTTGGTTTCCAATGAAAATACGAAATTAAGTAGATTTCTGATATTCCATTCCCCTCATCCTGCCCCACTGTCATGATGGCCGGGCGCAATGAAAATTATCTTCCATCTGTCTGACTTTTAAAAATGATATTTAATGTGCAACTAGAGTTTTTTCTTCATACTGAAACCGAAATGTGATGCAAAAGATATTTTCTTTAAATATTATTTGAAAAGACTTTTGTAGAATTTTCAATTGAAAATAAATATTAGTTTTGATTTGTTCACAATTTTTGTTAGCTATTGAAGATTGTAATTGTATTTAAATGTTTAATAAGGAAACAAAATTTGTTGTCTAAAGATTTTGTATCCCTTTTCTTTTAAGACATCATAAAGTCTGTTAAAAATTATGAAAGAATGATACCTAGCTATGTACTTCTTTTGACAACTTGATCATTCTAATTTGTATAGATTTTACAGATGAAGGTTGGGTAAAATTCTTAACAACTTGAGAAGGTATAGTCAAGGGCCTGATACCTACCGAAATGAAGATGGCAACGTTATTGTATACCATTATGTATTTTTTGTCGGATTTAAAAGTAAGATAATTTAAAACTTCCTGCAAATTATCGCGAAACGTTTAAAATTAATTTGGCACGGGTAAACATAATGAAAGAGACTTTAAACTTTAGAAATATTTTTGATGCATTTATTTATGAGCTCTTACGCGTTTAGAAATATAACATTTTGAAAATATTTAAGAAAAGTAATACTTTTAGGGTTTCTAAAACTTATGATTGCTTCAAATCCGATAATTTTTTTTTACTATACGAATGTTTTTTTTTTAAATAATTAGTTTTTTTTTAATATAAAATTTTAGAAAACAGTTAAGCTTTTTTTAAGAAAAAAATTTTACAAAATTAAAAAAAAAATATCAATCGGTTCAATCGCACTTTTTCACACTATCTATTAAAAATGTCATGTCTTATTGTTATCTCTATGTAATTCGATTTTTATGAGAATCCTTAACCAGCCCTAAGGAAGCTTATTGAAAGTAAAAGTATTGCTGAAAAAGTACGTATGAACAATTTTTTACTTCCCGTAAATCTTAATATTCACGATCCTTAAGAAAACAATAAAAAACCGTAACAAGCGTTAAATTTTTGAACATGCTAAATTAAGTTTGTAAGCACCTAAATCTTAAAATTAAGAACATTTTGGGATTAATTAGAAATAGTTCTTTTTTTTTTGAAAAATTTATTTTTTAAAAACTTACCAATAAATTTATTAAAATTTCGTTTTTTTGTGACGATCAAAATTTTCACTTAAAAAAAAAAAAACAATTTAAATTGTCAAACAAGAAATTAAACGTAATACTTTTTTAGAGGTCATAAACCTTTTAAAGTGAATTTTTGTAATTTTAAAATAAATTTTATATTAGTTTTTAAAGATTTAATTAAATTTCGTATAAAATTAAATTACAAATATTCTTTTATGAATTTTTTTTTTTTTTAATTCTAATATTCTTAGCAACTCTCATCATCAGAGCAATCATTTAAGTCTCTCGCTGAAATATTATTACCCCATCCAAAAATTCTAGAAGGTTAAAATTAAATAAGCATATTTATATATTTGCAAAAATAAAAAAAAATGCCAATGATTTTTTTTTCAAATCAACATGATTTTTTTGAATCAATGGTGAAAAATATATTCATTCATTTTCTAAAAATCGTCCTATGCTTAAGTTACAGTTTGTCACATCAATTTTTATAAGTGAGATGGCACAGTGGTACAGCACAAGCTTGTCAACCCAGGTATAGCAGGTTCGATCCCCAGCGGATGCCAGTTTTACTTTTTTTTATTTTTTTTAATGTGTGAACAACTTAGATTTAAAGTGTGCTACTTTGATTCAATCATTTTCCACTTTAGGCTAAAAATGTAGTGATTTTCCATTGATTCAAAGTGGTTTCGATTGATTTTACGTTGTT